>NC_085844.1:85897662-86545579 GCF_035594765.1 Anolis carolinensis
CCAGAGAAGTCAACCATAGCAAAGCACTTGATGAACCAACCTGGACACAGGATATTATTTGAGAACACAGAAATGCTTGACCACTCCAACAACTATCATTTCAGATTACACAGAGAAGCCATTGAAATCCACAAGCATGTGGACAATTTCAACAGAAAGCAGGAAACCATAAAATAAACAAAATCTGGCTACCAGTATTTTAAAAACTCTAAAATCAGAACAGTAAATATAGAACAACACTCTGAAAACAGATTCGGCCAGATAGGAAGCAGGCATTAAATGCCAATCAAGGTGATTAATTACAACATTCACACTGGCCTCCAACAGACAAGAGTTCTTTCTCCCACCCTGGACCTTCCACAGATATATAAACCTCCCTTGCTTAGTTTTCCAATATACCTCACAACGTCTGAGGATGCCTGCCATAGATGTGGGTGAGATGTCAGGAGAGAATGCTTCTGGAACGAACATGGCTATACAGCTCGAAAAATTCACAACAACCCAGTGATTCTGGCCATGAAAGCCTTTGACAACAAATCAATATAATAATAGAACCATGCAGCTGTCACTTTGACTTGATAATGCAGAGTACCTCTTGTTGGGCCACAAAGTGGCCTGGAAGAAGCATTTTCAACTCTGGTTCTAGTCTGCATGATGTATCTATGTACAAACACTTTATGTAAGTTTACTTAGAACAGTGTTTCTTGAGCTATTTGCTATGAGGTTTAGTATTTTTTCTATGTGCTAGGAACTGGACTAAAATTTTGCGTATTTATCCCATTGTTTATTTCTTTCCTAGAACATATCCAAGGACCAGCAGCCCATGATTCAGGGGACAGATATTTTGTTTAAAGCACTAAACATTTTTTGTGCTGAAGTGTACTTCAAGTGCTAGTTTGCCGATTTCATTATGGGCATGATTCCATTTTCTTTTCTGCCTCGGGCAGCAACATCTCTCAGTCTGCTCCTGCCCTTCAAGGAATCTTTCACACAACACTTTGGTCCTTCTCTCTGAATTCTTCTTCAGTCTTCTTCACAGGCACATTCTTGCTTTGAGCATTAATTATTCAGCTACTTTCTGTTTTAAATATTCCTTCAGATTAAAGCAAGCCTATTTTGTGCAGAGGCTTTTGTTTGAAAAGTAATGTCCATGTGTAACCAACATACCGTTCCCCTGCCAAAGTAAGATATGCTCTCATGGCTCCACATCCCCATTTATATTACAAATGATTAGCTATTCTCTTTCTGAAACTTGGCAGGGCAACAGGCTTTGATCTTCACTGCCTCCTGGCTAAGCCTCAGGACTCTGTGGCTTAAACAGATCAGAACTTGTGATCCAGGGATAAAAAAAGTTCTTAGCTTTGTGAAGATTCTTATTTTCCACCATTCTCTCCATGGAAAGGAAGAAAGTGAAGCTTGTGAGGTTGCAGTGTTTTGAGTTCTTTAAAGCATCACAGTCAATTGCATTTGGATCATCGCATTTTAGTGCCTTTGTTTGAGTATGAATCTTAATTTAGGGCCTGTAGATAGTCAGAAGCAGCAAAATTATATGTTCGAGCCTAACTTCATAAATTGCTTTAGAATTTTGTACCATAGCTTCCAGCAGAATGGAAAGAATCTGATCTAAATGATAAAAGTCTGTTATCTGGGGACAGCTTTGGGGTGGGTGAGTAAAAGCTCCAGCCTTGGGCATATGTTTTCCCAAGACTGGCCTTTCCTTCTTACACTTGCTCTATAAAATCTTAGCTTCTGAAATATTGATGTGTGACCACCTAAAGAGACTTACTTCAATTTCAAACGACACCACTGTAGTATTATGACTCCACTAACTGCATCACATGGAATCCTATATCCAAATATGTATGTAGATTGCTGAATTCCTTCCCAAGATGGAAGAAATGGAACCACTGGAATTAAGTGATATCAAAGTGCTATAATTAGTCTCCAAGTCTCATTTAATTGAATTGCCATAAGAATATTTTATTGCCAGGCTGGGCAACTGCAGAAGAAGCAAGGGTCAATCATCCACAAAGTTCCCTATCTTGCTCAATTACAGTACTATCATGTCAAGATTTACCCCAAATGCACAACCCTATTATATGGCTGTGTGGAAGGCCCCTTAGTGGAAAGTCTTGAATTGAAAGTTTTGAGAAAACCTGTAGGGAAAAAGCCAGACTTTCTAGACTATTGGAGAACAACACTCCAGGGTAATGTGGTTTAACTCACAACCTGGAAATCCAGGTTTATTCTGGATTAAAATACTACCTGGAATTGTATGGGCTCTATGGGAACTGCCTTTTGGGATTGCCATGTGTTATTCCAAGGGACAATCCCCACAGCCATCCTGCCTTCGCAGGCTCGGGCAGCCTGGGGAGCAGGGAAGGCAGGGTCTATGTTCTGTTTAGCACATCCTCTCCAAAATGTGCTTGAAGCAGTGGTTTCCCAGGTGGGGAACCTGCAAATAAACCTTTGGACTTGAGTTGACATCAAGGGCTTTCCCATTCATCTCAACATTTTACAGTGCTGCACCTATTTTTTCTTATAATCAGGTTCAAAATCAAAATCACGTTTTATTGATTAGCCCATCGGCCGTGTCAAAACATTTAACACATAGACATACATACAACATACAACCTGCGACACAAAATAAGTTAAAATAAACAAGCTGTTAACAAGATCCCTTTCAGGTCAAATATCTGCATAACCTCCACAGTTTACCCCAATTGATTCCAAATATGCAATTCTCAGCTGTGTTGCTTTGAATAGGGAAAGGGCTGTTTTGTGTGTTATTTTAGGATTCTGGCCGACCAACAAAAATGAAACTTTAATATGTGGGTCCCAGTGTGTTTTGTGAATAATGTATGGTCCGAAGCATTGGTCTCTCTCTTTCTTATACAATTCACAGCCGAACAGTACATGTGCGATATCCTCCACCTCTGATGCTCCACAAATACAAAATCGTTCATTGTATGGAACTTGATTAAACCTTCCGTGTTTGACCATCGTATCCAGCTGCTCAAAACGGGCTCTGGTAAATACCCTCCTGAGGTGTTTAGGTTATTCTGTTCTCATACTCAGCTTCTCTCTCAGGCCCCTTTCACATAGCTGTATAAAATCCACATTGAATTTGATTATATGGCAGTGTGGACTCAGATAATCCAGTTCAAAACAGATGTTATGGATTATCTGCCTTGATATTCTGGTTTCTATTGCTGTGTGGAAGGCCCTCAGGCCTCATAAAGCAGATTTATTTATCATGTTTATTTGCATACCATTGCTCATGCACACATATCTAAATTAGCAAGTCCAGGATGGCAGTGTTTAATCTTCTGCTGATTCAGGCTGCTTACATCTTAGTAAAATGCTCTCTTGTGCTGTTTTCTGTTGATTTAACCATTGTCATAGATGAGACATAGGCTAGCTAGCACTGCATATTATAAAATATGGCTTTAATGTTCTTTCTAATGGACTGTTAGACAATGAGTTACAAATCACATATTTCTAAGTGTCGCATATGTTACACCCATAACATAAGCATTGAAGTTAATTATATAATAGCTATGTGAAGAAGAAAAGCTGAAGTAGAAGAAATGCATAGTACTTTGGAAAGTGGAATAAATTTGTTTGAATTGGTGAGGCCTTTGAATAAAAGACCAGTGAAGATAAGAGGAAGGAAAGGAGATAGAAAATGATACAACTTGTTGGCATGGGCATGTTCTAAAGATATGGATTTATTGGCAAAATAATGCTTACAAATATAACAGAACGGAATCGTTTAGTGGAATTGGTCCAAGAATTCCTAAAGGTCATAGCTACTGTGAATAGTCTGTTTTTAGGATAGAAAGACAGATAAAAATCTCAAAGCAGGCAGTTAGATCAACAGATGATGACAACCGGATATTATTAGTCATTATTAGCCAGTTTATGGTACCAAAATTGAGATCACAGCTTTGTACTCAATCATGAACATCACATCTCTTTTGAAACACTGGTGATTAATCGCTCTGATTCATATAACTGTGGCTATTTTCAATTCTTGTTGCTGTTTATTTTTCTAATCATAAAATCACTTTGACATCTAGTAAAAAGAGATTTCAAGTAGCTTTGTGATAACTATAAGCTTGTAATTGCATAGTTGCTGGTTTCTATCTAAAAAGATTCTGAAGACTGTGATCGATTAAAAGAAATACCACTGTATTTGGGGATGTTTTCCATAACCACTGAAAATAAAGAGAACACAGTGATAGAAAATGGCCATTTCCCCATTTTAGGACAATATTGGGCTGCTGCTTTTGTTATTATGTACCTTCAAGTTGCTTCCAGCCTATTGCAACCCGTTGATAGAGCTTTCTTGGTAAAACTTATTCAGATATTTGCAATTGCCTTCTTCTAAGGCTGTGTCACTTGCCCAAGAGCAAACTGTGATCTTCCACAGTCATTGTCTGTAATGTAGATAACTAGACCACTGTAGATGTTACTATTATTTTTCATATAAGAATGGAAGAGAATTGTATCTAGATTATTAACATGTAAAAGCTCAGTTAGTTCTTTAAAAATAAATTATATTGATCAGAATCTCTCGAAGAAGCATCCCAGGGGCCCAACCATACTTAGAATCAAAACAAAACAAAACCCAATAGGTCAGATTTGCATTGGGAAACCTGGAACAAACACAGGTTCGTGCCTGGAAGCTGTGCAAGGTCATGAGCCAAGAGACCAGCTGTGTACAACCAATGCCAAGAAAGAGAGTTAATGTTTAGTTCAGGATATTGCAATGGACTGGAGATAGAAAAAAATGAGACAAATTAATTAAACTGTACATCAGAAGCTTGGTACTTTACAGAAATTCTTTCAAGATCCTGCATTTTCTTTATTTTGAAAAAAAGAGAAGCACAATTATTTGTTAATTTATGCTAACAATAATTATGGATCATATTAAACTATGGCATGTTCTTGGTGGTATGGGGATATCAAGTCACCATGTCTGTCTCCTGAGAAATCTGTATAAAGACCAAGTAGCCAAAGTAAGAACAGATCACGGAACAACAGACTGGTTCAAGATTGGGAAAAGAGTTCGACAGGGCTGCATGCTTTCACCCTTCCTATTCAACTTGTACGCAGAACACATCATGCGACATGCGGGGCTTGAGGAATCCATGGCCGGAGTTAAAATTGCTGGAAGAAACATTGACAACCTTAGGTATGCAGATGATACCACTCTGAAAGCGAGGGGGAGCTGAGGAGCCTTATCACCAATGTGAAAGAAGAAAGTGCAAAAGCTGGGTTGCAGTTAAACGTCAAGAAAACCAAGATCATGGCAACTACACCTATTGATAACTGGCAAATAGAGGGAGAAAATGTGGAGGCAGTGACAGACTTTATATTTCTAGGCACAAAGATCACTGCAGATGCAGACTGCAGCCAGGAAATCAGAAGATGACTTCTTGGGAGGAGAGCAATGGCTAACCTTGACAAAATAGTGAAGAGCAGAGACATCACACTGGCAACGAAGGTCCGCATAGTCAAAGCAATGGTATTCCCCATAGTAACCTATGGATGCGAGAGCTGGACCATAAGGAAGGCTGAGTGAAGGAAGATAGACGCTTTTGAACTCTGGTGCTGGAGAAAAATCTTGAGAGTACCTTGGACTGCAAGATGATCCAACCCGTCCATCCTCCAGGAAATAATGCCCAATGGCTGCTCACTGGAGGGAAGGATATTATAGGCAAAGCTGAAGTATTTTGGCCACATCATGAGGAGACAGGAAAGCTTGGAAAAGATCACGATGCTGGGGAAAATGGAAGGAAAAAGGAAGAGAGGCCGACCAAGGGCAAGATGGATGGACGGTATCCTTGAAGTGACTGGCTTGACCTTGAAGGAACTGGGGGCAGTGACGGCCGACAGGGAGCTCTGACATGGATTGGTCCATGAGGTCACGAAGAGTCGGAGACGACTAAATGACTGAGCAGCAGCCAACAATGAACAAAATAAAATAATGGCAATGAGTTGTTTAGAATAGTCCCAGCTTTTGATTTTAATATATCATTCCAGAGGTTTTTTAGATTAAGCCCAGGCTTAATGCAACTGCTGGACCTGATTGATAGATACGAAAGCATTTAGCAATCCCTTGCTGCTGCTGCTGCTGCTGCTGCTGTTGTTGTTGTTATATTTATTTGTATCCTATCTTTTATTTTGCAAAATTGGGACTCAGGGCAGTTTACAATTTAAAATGAACAACAAAGCTGAAAACATACAAAACTATTCGTGGCATTAATATATATGGACAGCTATCTTTTTAATGCTATGTTAAAGCATTTGTTTTGAAAACAGAAGATGGCTAAAGATTCATGTATCACATACTGGCCAAAGGTCAAACTACATATTATATTCTGGGACTCAGAATTCAGAAGTAATGTGCATGCTTTGCTTTGGAGGTTGACACTGTGAGCAGTCAATTTCTCCCCGTGGAATGGATTCAGTTGGATTTACTTTTCTGTACACTTTGGACTACAAATTAAAAAGGCTACAGTACTCACAGAGTTGTGGAAATGTAATTAAAGTTCTTTGCTAAGTTAGCAATACTTCATTGCTAGGATGCAACCTGCTGCTTGCAGGAAAATATGAGTTATGATCTTTATACTTTTTCTTCCAATATTTTCTACTTTTATTCAAGGAGGGGCAAAGGGGGCACACCTTCTCTTTCAGTTGGGTTCTATAATCCTTTTAAAAGAATGTTATGTGGACATTGTTAAAACCGGAAAGAGTTTTAAGATTTTGGGATTTCATAAACCCCTCACCTCTTCTCCCATAATATGAGCAATGAGTTGCTATGCTAAGGGAACTCAAAAGATTAATCTTTAGTTGGAACATAGGTTAATAGTCATGCATAAAAGAATTCAACCAAGAGTTGAAAGGGACACCCTCTAGAGACATATTAAATTTACAATGAACATGATCATGACCCCCCCCCCCGCCATATCTGTTTGATCATATTACACAAAACCCAGAAATATCACTAGACTATCATGAGAAGCCCTTTCACATCACAAAATTGTAAAAATGTGATTCTCTGAGAATCCAAAGTACTCCTCCTTAAATTATAAATCCTAGAAATCCAGAAGATGGAACAAAGGCAATCAAAGTGGAAGCATAGGGCTATTATTGTGTAACGTGAAAGGGCTCCAGGTAAGGTATAAGAACAATGTGACGTACTTTGTAAAATGATTTCTACTATCAGTCTTCACACTGGTGACAAGGAAAGAGTATAATTGCCTTCTCCAAGCTTTCTTGTCTTCTCATTATGTGGCAAAGTAAAGTTTCAGATCAGGTGCACCTCTTCCACCACATTCTTTTGCATCTTGTAACACTTTGAATTTAAACCTTGGCTTCTTTCCTTGCCATGCAAATTTCCTTGCCATACAAATCCTTTTGTTTAAATTGTTTATATGTCACTATCATAGGTATTGTTTGAAAAAGAAATGGCATCCTTGGCAATACATTCATTTTTATCACAGAGAGTCTGCCCAATAATGATAACTGTACTTTATCCCACCATAGTAAGTCTGTTTAAACAGCTACTCATAGTTACTGTATTTTGCAACAGTAGATAATATTTATTTGTCAAAGTGACAAATACTAAACCTTTTTATTTATTTCAAAACTTCTTAACATCCAACCATTTTTTCTTGATCTATTATATCCATATTTTTGTTAAAACTTTGTTTTCTGCAAAAGTACTTTGTAATGAAACACACCAAAAAAAGCATTTTTATATCACCATTTGTTCAGATATATATATATATATATATATATATATATATATATATATATATAGACACTTTAGCTTTGTTTTTGGTTTTTGGGTTTTTTTCTCTCTCTCTCCCTTTTTGATCCTTTTTTAATCTCAGTTTTCCTACTTTCTATACAATCAAATGTACTCACTCTTCCGATGTTAATTTACTCTATATTATAAGGTAAAATTTCAATAAAAATATATTTTCAAAAACTTTGTTTTCTGGTTATTGATTTTAAATCCCATCAAAGTGCCAAACTCTTTCAGGTTTCTCATCAAGTCTTCTATCCCATTCAATAGGTTTTTGAAAATAATCACCAAATGCTCGCAATTTGCAATTTTCATTTTTTATCTTTATTCCAGAAATCCTTTCCTCACATCATATGTCCCTTAAAGATACTTCAAAAACTAGTATAAATAAAAATGGTGAGAATGTGCATCCTTCACTAGTCCCTTTCTGAATTTCACATGGCTTGGTTAAATTTCCATTTACAACCACTTGTGTTTTCTGCCTAGTATAAATGGATTTTATTAGTTAAAATGTTAAATGATAATGTTGATGTGAGTATTACTCTTGGATGGAGTAAGGAATGTGCAATTCTCCAGATGTTATTTGGCTATGCCTCCCTATGATGGCTTACCATCATCTATGTTAGCTAGGACTAATGGAACTTGTGGCTCAACAACTTCTGAAGACTTTATCTGTCTGTCTCAACCTACTATTGATGTAGTAAAAATGTGAAATGTAAAGTTAGCAAATGAAAATAATAATAATCCTATATTCACATTCATTTTGCTTGATCTTTGCTCTTCTAGGCCTTAATTCTTTGGCCCATTGCTTCACTAGTCCATGTGTATGGATTAAAATGGGTTTTATTAAAAACAGTGGTGTCTTCCTAACAAACTGTCTTTACCGTCCCTACCAGAACATCTGAATGACTCTACACACAAGGCAAATGTTAGATAAAAACTGTATCTCTCTCTTTCTCCATTTCTCTCAATTTCTTTTTGTCAATTGCATTTTATCACTTATAAATAGGGTTGAAATTTTGGAGCGGCCTCATTGTTCAGTTCAAGCTCAGAAAGCTAATATCTGGTTCTGACATTTTCAAGTTATAGATGTGACATTTCAAAGACATTTCTGAAGGAACCTGAAGTACAGAATAATATAAGTAGTATTTTAGCTGCTGAAAATCTTCCTGCACTGCTGTTGTCACATTGTACTATTGTAGGGAACACCATATTTGAATGCAATTAACAACCTTCCGGAGCCTCCGGTGGCTCAGTGTGTTAAAGCGCTGAGCTGCTGAACTTGCAGACCAAAAGGTCCCAGGTTCAAACTGGGGGAACGGAGTGAGTGCCCACTGTTAGCTCCAGCTTCTGCCAACCTAGCAGTTCGAACACATGCAAATGTGAGTAGATCAATAGGTACTGCTCCGGCTGGAAGGTAATGGCATTCCATGCAGTCATGCCGGCCACATGATCTTGGAGGTGTCTATGGACAACGCTGGCTCTTCGGCTTAGAAATGGAGATGAGCACCAACCCCCACAGTCAGACACAACTGGACTTAATGTCAGGGGAAACCTTTACCTTTACCTTTAACAACCTTTTTGTAAGATGTATTTTGGTAGAAAATAAGTATGGTAGGTGGGCACTCAGGTAAAGCCCTGACAATACACTGTCCTTTTAGGACTATTCCATATTCATCTAAAGAAAGGTGAGTTTTCATAATACAGCTCCTTACATTTGCCCATTTATGCTTTTTATGGGGCTTTATAGTAATTCTTCAATTTCACTAGGGTTCTCACCAAGTAAAAACCATAGTGTGGTGTGGACAGGTGGTTCTATAGTTTTAAGGACAAGCCTTTTCTACTCTGATTTCTTATTTTCAATTCTGTAGGGCAAACATGTATTTTCCCATGCACTATAAAAGGCAGGGAGGGGCGCCCATGAGAGAGGAGGAAAGAAGAAGAAAACTTTTTTAGTTTTAGTATCTCTTGGAATTAAAACTGAATGTGTTCAAAGATGGAAATAAAATGTTGCTATGGAAAATTGACATGACAAAGTACAGCAGCAAATACAACAACCTCCCTACATAGAGGAACCCTTAATCAAATTTGCTCTACTCCACATCAGTTTCTTTTTAATTCCTTCAAGAAAAAGTCCCGTCTCCCCTTCCCAGCAAAGGTACCATTGACTCCAAACTCACTTGCAGTTCTGATGCATGTATAGCTCATTCTTCAGGCTTCACAACGTAATAGAATTTTTTTTCGTGTCAGGAGCAACTAGAGTCGCTTCTGGAGTGAGAGAATTGGCCGTCTGCAAGGACGTTGCCCAGGGGATGCCCGGATGAGAAATTGTTTCCCTCTAGCTTTTTTTCTTCGATGCACCAAATGCATTTAATGTAGAAACATTTTACTATGTTCTAAAAACCTCAATTATCTTGGGTTTTTTTTTATTCTATTGGATTCACTTAAAATCACTGACATTTCTCCAAAGCTGTATTTTTTATATTCACAAAGAAATTTCTTTAACAAAGAGAAAAGAAACCATATTAACACATGAGATAGTTTTTCACATTGATCAATGTTTATTTATTAATAGGATCTGAAGGCTATTACACCATTATCATAGTAAAGGGATTCATACAAGTAGCAATGGATTCAACCTGCAGTAAAGGAGATTCCACCTGAATATTAAGAACTTTCTAAAGTAAGAGCTGTTTGACAGTGGAATATGCCACTTTGGAGTATAGTAAAGTCTGTTTCTTTGGAGATTTGTAAACAGAGTCTGGATGACCATCTGCTGGGACATTGTCCATTCCTGCCTGGCAGAGGGTTGAACTGGTTTGTCCTAGTGGCCTCTTCCTACTCTATGATTCTATGATACAATTACAACTATCCCATATATATAACATAAAGAAATTAGATTCAAACAGTATTTTGTAAGAGGAGTAGAATTGATGTTAAACCAGAAAAAATGATAGTAAATCTATTTATGGCTAATATATGTCCCTCTTATACTCACATAAAGTTTTGAAGAGATTCTGGCCTCATTCTTTAAAGTATCAAAATGTTCTTTAAAGATTTTTTTATTATTCTAAACCATCATGTCTCCTTTTAATAAAACATTGGTCTTAGACAGAATCTGAAACTAGACAACTGCTTCCATCTCCTTTCCAGGAGACCTCATAAACCCAGTTTGAGAGCAGAAAGGTCTCTGGAGTTAAATTTGCAGGTACAGTAGAGTCTCACTTATCCAGCATTCACTTATCCAACATTCTGGATTATCCAACGCATTTTTGTAGTCAATGTTTTCAATACTTTGTGATATTTTGGTGCTAAATTCGTAAATACAGTAATTACTACATAGCATTATTGCATATTGAACTATTTTTCTGTCAAATTTGTTGTATAACATGATGTTTTGGTGCTTAATTTGTAAAATCATAACCTAATTTGATGTTCAATAGGCTTCTCCTTAATCTCTCCTTATTATCCAACATATTCACTTATCCAACGTTCTGCTGGCCCATTTATATTGAAAATACTCTACTGTAGTTTCAAAAATACTGTAAGGGGAAGTGGAGATTATTTTTATTGTGATGGGGTAAGAGTGTCTGAGAAACATTAGATTGAGTCCCAGTGCATTAAAGAATAGCTTTTTAAATTCTGAAAACAGTACAATTACATTTCTGAAATGTGCATGACAAAATATAAAATATAGCATTTGGTGTGAATTAAATAGGTGCATGCTTAATTTTTTAAATATAATATGCCTCTCAAAATGTAAATGGATCAAAATGAGATTGACTTAACTCGTATATCAATAGAAAGGTTGCTTAAAAGAGAATTTAACACATGTTTCCTTCTCAGAAGTTTCTGTTTTTACTGGTAGCCCTGTCAATTCTAAGGGAACATTTGTGTCCTATCAGGGAAGCATTGTATGATTACAGCTGAGCTGTGTATTGAAGATCCTGGGATTAGCTAGTTAATTACATATCATTGTGGAGCAAATTCATTCATTTCCTTCTAACTGCAAGTGTGTGAACATGTGTCACTAGCCCATAAACTTCATTAGTTTTCATTATACAATGGTCTGATAAAATCAGAATGGCCATTCCTTCCTCAGTATTGATTAGTAATGCTACATCATTTTTGAAATACTGACCATTAAGCCTTTTGCAGTAAGAGCTGATGAGCATGTTGAGTGAGAAAGTTTTCCATTCATTTTGGTAATAACCCTGGCCCATTGGAGAGATTGCTTAATAGCCTGAAACTCCAGTTTTACCAGAGAGAAAAAATGATTTTTTACTCGTATAATAGACTGTAGCCTATTTATAAAACAAACAAACCTTCACAACTCACTGAAGATTACGGTACCCATGGGTTTGAATTTCTTTCAATTTGTTTTGATAACTAAAATCTAATTTCATATTTGGGATGGAAAAGACTTGAAATTAAAAAGATGGCAGTGTGAGATAAACCAAAAGTGGTTTGACCATCCTGGTTCAGGTCTTTGAATGCTTAATTATTGAAAAAATGTATTCAAACATCTCTGTGATTAACTGTGTCAAGCTAGCCTCAAATATAGTTTTCACTTCTCTTTTTGAGTAAGGCTCCTACTAACATCTATATGACGAGCAAGCACAACATAGTTCTCTCCATGCTGGGAGTAGCTTCTCATACTGAAGTTGCTTGTACATATGCAAGATATTTTTTCTGAGACCACCCCAACTGCTTCAACTACCCCAAAGTGGAGGGGAGCTTCAGAACATCAGAGAAACTCCAGAGCATTCCCCAATTTCAGCTAAAATAGGGTGAAATGTGTTCAACTGCCTTGCATGATGTGAGGGGTGGAAGCAAATTGGCTCTATGCATCATATGGAAACCATGGAGTCTATTCAACACTGCTGTGTGTTATTTGACCTGTAAGGATGGGCATTAGATGTGAATTAGTAAAGGTGAGTGGAGAAGGACAGTATTTCACAAGATGGCATAGAGAAATTGTGTCATTATATCTGAAAAATGATCATGTGGCAGAGAAGAAAGGAGTAGCCTCACTTATACCAGATCACAAAATGTGAAATAGGATTTTTTAAATATAAATCATCTTTTGGAATAAAGTAAAATAGCAGATGGATTGATTGAGAGACTTTCTCTACAGCATACAAAGCCAGGCCTGTAGCCGGGGGGGAGGGGTGTTAGGGGTTCAACCCCCACCCCCGAAATTTTTTAGGTTAAAAAAAAACCTGGTTTACTCATGAATTTTAACTGGTTAAGCAAATCCCCATGCTAAGTCTATGAGACACAAAAAAATAAGAGTCCCTCCAGGCACTATCTCAAGCAGATATTGACAGGTCTGTAGCCGGGGGTGGGGGTGGGGGTGGGCGGGTAGGATGATAAGGGTTCACCCCCCCCCCCCCGAAATTTTCAAAACCCCTTCCAAAATTTTTTTCTGGCTACGGCCCTGTACAAAGCTCTTATTATGTCTTCCCTTTTCTTGCTTTCCATCTCCTGCCTCCTTCATTTAAAATGACTTGGACCTTTTGCCTTTTTAAAAAATAGAGGGCTCATTCCAGTCCCTTTCCTTTTTGGGTAACCTTGTAAAACAAAGGGTGTTTTTATTTTTTAAAAATCATATGGATGATCTCACTTTATAAGAAAGGTTCTGCTCTCTCTCTCTCTTTCTCTCTCTCTCTCTCTCAATAAGTAATTACTTATAGGCATATTTTAATTAGATTCAGTCACTGGTGGGAGAGTTGTGTGCTGTTTGCTGACACTGCTATTCGTCAAAGTCTTAGTGGTGTTTATGTTATTAGAACATAGCGTGTTCAGCAGGAAGAACTGTTACTACAATATAATTATATTTAACTCTATTTTATTTTACTCGGAAAAGGTAGTGTTACGAGTGGCTACTGTTCAGTGTTCTAGTCTCCAAATGAGATGTGAAAATGTGAAAGAAAGGCATATGTGTTAAGATTCAAGGCATTTTAGCAGGTATGACTTCAAGTAGAGTGTATAACAAGAACTCAGTGTGATCTGTACAAGAAAGAGGTTATTAATATTTGAATACAACAGAGGATATGTCCTGTTTCCAGTGATTTTGCTCTTATCAGTTTTATAGTTCCATATTGCATCACATTGTGTTTTTTTCTTCAGATGGTTTCCTGAATCTCAAATGGGCATTTTTGGGTGTGTAAGCATAAGAAAAAGACTACAGATGAAGAGGGAGGGGGCAGGAAGCTTGAGAGGGGTCCTGTGTGTGGTTCATTGGATCACAGCACATTTACTGTTTCTAATTCAATAAACTAAGATCAGAGTATGAGTCAGTCTGATGTGAGCTGTGTGGATGAGACATTTCACATAATTTCTTGCTTACATTTGGTCTGATTATCAGATTAATGCATAATGAGTACCTTTTAAAAATCTCATTTCTTGTGTGCGTGTGCATTTGTGTGGGGTTTATAGAATTAATGACAAATAGACTGTGGTGATTTTTCAGGTTTGTGGGGGGATTATTTTACCTAGAGATTACACACACAGATTGGAAATGGCGACAATGCAAAGCTATCTACAATGGATGTGCTATGTCCCAATGCATCAGTTGTAAATTATGGATGATTGCTGCATGCCATTCTTTAAAGTAACCTGTAAGATTTGGTTTTGTTGGTTGACAGAAAGATGGTTCTCAAGAAGGTTTGAAGTCTTATCCTTACGCAAGCGTTCATTGTAAAGCAATGTGTCTTGTGTAGTCTTGTGAAATATAAAACAGCATCTTCACTAAAGCTAAGCATGTCTCAAGGATGGCTGTAAATGTAGAATTAGTACACTTTGACACCACTTTAACTGCTGTGACTCAATAATACTGAATGTTGGGATTTATAGTTTGATGAGGCACCAGCACTCTTCAGCAGAGAAGTGTAGTTGGTTAAAACCTTGTGACTTGAAGGTTGGGTTGTTGACCTGAAGGCTGCCATCTTTGAATCCAACCCGGGGAGATTGCAGATGAGCTCCCTCAATCAGCTCCAGCTCCAGGCGAGGACATGAGAGAAGCCTCCCGCAAGGATGGTAAAAACAGCCAAATTATCTAAATTCAACAAACAGACTTCAAATAAATGTTGAAGTGCAATAAGGAATTAGGCACTTTCTCCCACCTATGGTGGAAATGTAGAAAAATAAGACTATTGGAATAACATACATAAAGCGACACAAGATATAATACCAAAAAAAATTTTCTCTACTACCCGAAACATACCTGTTGGGCATATCAAAATTAAAACCGAATAAAAATCAAGATAAAATGCTCTTCTTAATAGGGACTTCAGCAAGGCTTGTCTTAACCAAAGTCTGGAAACAAAAAAAAAGTACCCACCATTGAAGACTGGCTCTTAAAGTTATTTGATATAATTCAAATGGACAATCTAACACAAAAGCTAAGAAATGTAAAAGAAAAAACAGACTGGTCGGGCTTCAGAGATTTTATTGGAAAGAATAGATACATATTAACAATAGATCTATCCAATCTATGAAGAAAACTTACTATACTAAGATGGTTAAACTGGGACAAACAATGAACAATGGCAAATATCATGAATCACCAATTCTCCAGAGGACAATGGGAAGTTACAACTGTTTTTATTTTATTTTTATTTTGGTTTTGGGTTTTTGTTTTTTTACTTTTTTTCTACCTCTTTGTTTTTTCCAACCTTTTCTTCGGACAACTCTGTCTTACTATCCCTACACAATTGTTTTCCTCGCTTTCACTGTATTTACTACTGCATAACATAATAAATTTTCTTTTAAAAAGGATGGTAAAAACATCAAAACATCTGGGCGTCCCCTGGGTAACGTCCTTGCAGGCGGCCAATTCTCTCACACCAAGTTACTCAAGTCGCTCCTGACACAAAAAAAACCACAACTCTCATTATTCCATAGCATTGAGCAATGAAGATTAAACCGATGTCAAACTGCATTAATTCTACGGTATAGATGCACCCTGGCTGGCAAATGAATAAAAAAATTACTAGGAACCATTTTATACTGTCTTTAGTTATACAGAAGCATGCTGAAATGTAAACATAATTAATGTATTTTATGTGGGTACTTCTCATGGTTGCTTTCCAAAATAATCAGATCAGTGCTAATTTCATTGCAGGGGATTCAGTGGGGGTGAGTAAAGGAGACCAGAATTTGGTGTGATAGCTTTGAGAGATTGTGGCATTATATCTGCAAAATGATCATGTGTCAGGGAAGAATCTCACCAATCTTATTCAGGTTGGATTCTTTAAACTTGAATAAAGAAACAGTATTAGACTTCAACTCCCATCTGCATCAGCCAGACCATCGCTGATCTGAGAAGATGGGAATTGAACTCCAATGCCATCTGGAAAGCTGCAGGTTTGCCACCCCCTCTCTAAGGCACTCAGCACCTGATTGAATAAGAGCATATGGCTAAGCAAATTGTAGCATGTAATTGCCAGTTTTTATTCAGTGTAATTAGTTATATATGTATTAACTGTGTCTTATAAGTGAAGGATAGGCTATTTTGTGACTTTTAATGATAAAAATAATAAAAAATAACTCTCAAGCTGAGCAGATGCTGTGCAAACAATATTTTAGAAAAACATTGTGTATATGTAATGTATGTTAGTCAGAGAGAAATCTCTCTACTGGGACTACAGTCTAAGCATAATTTCACTGATCTCTCTCTCTCTCTCTCTCTCTCTCTGACACACACACACACACACACACACACACACACATACATGCCGAAAGAGGCAAATACAAGCAAGGAGGCAAATAATATTTTTAAAAAATTATGAAGAGAAGAACACAATCCCATTGGTAGTTAGAAAGAGAGCAGATGTCAAAGGAAAAGATATTCTAGTAAAAAAGGCAGGTAACTTGTGACCTTCCAGATGCTGTTGGATTGGATCTGCTCTTCACTTTAACTATTGGTTAAGTAAACTTGTTCCCGCCAACAATAGTGAACAAATGAAAAAAAGGTGGCCAAACAACTAGCAAATTTTAGTCTGAGAAAGAAGGCATTTGTCTATTTATTTATTTATTTATTTATTTATTTGATTTTTATCCTGCTCTGCTCCTGAATAATACTCTAAGTGCATTATAATTTGTATTTGAAGAAGACACCTTAACAGTGCAAAACATTGCAGTGGGTGTTGCAGGGTTTCAAAAATCAATGGGAAGCAACAATAGAAATACAGTAGAGTCTCACTTATCCAAGCCTCACTTATCTAAGCTTCTGGATTATCCAAGCCATTTTTGTAGTAAATGTTTGCAATATATTGTGATATTTTGGTGCTAAATTCATAAATACAGTAATTACAACGTAACATTACTGCATATTGAACTACATTTTCTGTCAAATTTGTTGTATAACATAATGTTTAGGTGCTTAATTTGTAAAATCATAACCTAATTTGATGTTTAATAGGCTTTTCCTTAATATCTCCTTATTATCCAAGATATTCGCTTATCCAAGCTTATGCCGGCCCGTTTAGCTTGGATAAGTGAGACTCTACTGTAATAGGGAATGCCTAAGTTTAATAGAACCAGTGTGAAAATAGTAACTGTTATAAAGAAAGCCAAAAAAATTGACAAAAATAATCAAATCTTCCAGCCAGGAAAACAGGACAAGCAACCAACTCTGTACTACTAGTATCACAAATTACATCATATATCCAAATCCATCCTTGAAATGACTTTGGGTATGAGTTTATGATACAAATGGAATACTGTGTAATTGGCGCCTTTTCTAAGAATTGCTTGGTTGAATACTGGATAATTGTAGAAATAAATAGCAAAAGCTTTGAGCAGCTGTGGTTTATTTCAAGAAGCTCCCCACCCTGCTTTCCCCCCTCTGTATACTTAAAAAATGTAGGGGGAAAAAGAGATTCTGTACAATGCCTTCATATTTGAGAGAAATCATACACTCCAAAGGTACTTTCTTACTTTTACGTGTTATAATGGTTAATTCTTATTAACAAAATTCTCTAATCCAGTGGTTCTCAACCTTGCTAATGCCATGGCCCCTAAATGCAGTTCCTTATGTTGTGGTAACCCTCAACCATAAAATTATTTTTGTTGTTACTTCATAAGTGTAATTTTGCTACTGTTATGAATCATACTGTAAATATCTGATATGCAGGGTGTATTTCCATTCACTGGACCAAATTTGGCACAAATATATGATACGCTCAAATTTGAATACTGGTGGGGTTGGGGGAAGTATTGATTTTGTCATTTGGAAGTTGTAGTTGCTGGGATGTATAGTTAACCTACAATCAAAGAGCATTTGGAACTTCACCAATGATGGAACTGAACCAAACTTGGCACACAGAACTCCCATGACAAACAGAAAATACTGGAAGGGTTTGGTGGGCACTGACTTTGGGCTTTGGAGTTGTAGTTCACCTACATCCAGAGAGCACTGTGGACTCAAACAATGATGAATCTGGACAAAACTTGGCACAAATACTCAATAAGCCCAAATTTGAACACTGATGGGGTTGGGGAGGGGGGAAATAGACCTTAACATTTGGGAGTTGTAGTTGCTGGGATGTATAGTTCACTTACAATCAAAGAGCTCCTTGAACCCCACCAATAATAGAATTAGGCCAAACTTCCTACACAGAACCCCCATGACCAACAGAAAATACTTGCCTTTGACAACCCCTGACACCCCCCTTGCAACTCCCCAGGGGTCCTGACCCCCAGGTTGAGAAACACTGCTGTAATTAATGTAGAAATAAGATTATCCTCATAGGGCATCAGTATTTGCCACCTTCTAACCACAGAGATAGGAAAATCTATTCATTTAAACCCCATCTACAAGGCTATATTTGGAGCCCCGGTGGCGAAGTGTGTTAAAGCACTAAGCTGCTGAACTTGCAGACCGAAAGGTCCTAGGTTGAAATCCCAGGAGCAGATTGAGCGCCCGCTGTTGCTCCAGCTTCTGCCAACCTAGCAGTTCGAAAACATGCCAATGTGAGTAGATATCGCTCCGGTGGGAAGGTAACAGCACTCCATGCAGTCATGCCGACCACATGACCTTGGAGGTGTCTACGGACAACGCCGGCTCTTCGGCTTAGAAATGGAGATGAGCACCAACCTCCAGAGTCAGACATGACTGGACTTAACATCAGGGGAAACCTTTACCTTTTACCTACAATGCTATATACTGCAATTTGAAAGTGCATTATATGGGTAACTGTAGACCCATATGATGCAATTTAATGGCATTGAATGGCATTATATGAGTCTACACTGACCATATAATGCACTTTCAAACTGGATTATATGACAGTATAGCTAATAGCCATAGTTTCTTTAGTTTTCAATTTGCAACTGCTGAACCTTCTTTATGAAATTACTGGTCCATTGAGTTGAACAGAGTCTGGAAGTAATCATTTGCACTAGGCATGGAGGCATAACTGAGTCACGGCAAAGCCACTAGTATGATTGTATTCCCCTATGCCAGCTCTCTTTGCGGTTGAAGTGATGAAGCAGAATAGAGATGTGGATCTGAAAAAGATTGTTTCATCTATAAAATGGTAAGTATCTAAATCAGTGGTTCCCAAACTTATTCGGCCTACCGCCCACTTTCCAGAAAAAATATTACTCAGCGCCCCCTGGAAATTATTTTTTTAAGTTTTAATAGCAATGAAACAGAAAGATATATGTATTAATGCATATGGCAAATGCACCTGTGGCTATCACCGCCCCCCTAGATCGCTGCAGCGCCCACCAGGGGGCGGTAGCGCCCATTTTGGGAATCACTGATCTAAACGCATAGGCAACTGGTCACCTGGTCCCCTAATCTTTTTAACTGAGGAAATTCCACCACAATTCAAAATATTTATTTATTTATTTATTTCACTTATATACCTCTTTTCTCACCCCTAGGGGGACTCAAAGAGGTTCAACAACACAGTAAATGGCAAAGATTCAGTGCTTCACAACCATATAAAAGAAACATCACAAGTCTAAAATCAATACATATAATCATAAATTAGCCAATTAAAAACGATATAAATCATCAGACAAATTATAAAACATTTAAACATTTAACATTAAGGGATTTAAAACATTGTATTGATAAATCCTAAATTCAAGCATCCACAACTAAGTTGTTTGCAAATGCCTAAAAGGATAGGCTCAATCTTTGATACAAAAAAGGGAAAAAAATGCATGTATGGCTGCCCTTCAGGGTGGTTGCATTTTGTGTTGGCTGTTGCCTAATTTGTATTGACTGTTGCTTAATTGTAGGGTCAACTCACCTCCATGCCCTCGACAGGGAGAAATGTTAACAGAACAACTTCCGCTACATGGCACCCATTATTCTCCCATAGAATAAACAGATTTACTACCGAAATGGCGTACAACATGTCATAGCTGTAAATAATCTCCAGTCTGCAGAAACAGGGAATAGCTTTGCTGGAAGCTGTCCATGTTTTGATTTGGTCTCTTGTTAGCTCTAACATTAATTCTTGAAGTACAGAGATTGATTGCAGATTTGTCAGCAGTGATGTACTGGGAGAAGGAGAACTTGACAGGGCTGTGCAATCGGTGTCTTTGTCACTGATATGCCAAAAATATAAGAAAAGGTAATTGAAACTGTATTATGGGGAGAGATGAAACTTGACACACTGGATAGCCAATCCATTCCTTCTGACTCTTTGACATTTATCAGTTTAATATGAGAGATACAGTTAAATCTCTTTGGGAGATTTAACTTTCTAGTTAACATGGTGATTTTGTGTTCCAAGAAAGAAAATAAATAAACTGTTTTACTTGACAAATATCCATGCAAAAGGCTGCCCTTATTTATTTTTATTAATTTCTTTGCTCATAGGCTAGGATCCCTACTCATAAATATATCCATATAAACTATCTGATGAAATTCTATTTGAAGTACATCAGGTAAATAAACCTGCCACTAGGGATGTAAAAATCTGTCAGTTTCATTTTTGGGTGCATTTCAGCATTTTCATCCTACACAAGTACTACATCAGGTTGCAAGCTGGTTCTCCTTCTCCCAGCAGAGAAATTGAACCTGTTTTGGTGTGCAGTGCACTTGC
The DNA here is from genome assembly GCF_035594765.1 of Anolis carolinensis. Classification (NCBI taxonomy): domain Eukaryota; kingdom Metazoa; phylum Chordata; class Lepidosauria; order Squamata; family Anolidae; genus Anolis; species Anolis carolinensis. Next base: position 85,918,558 of record NC_085844.1, read on the forward strand.
CCAAATGTTCCCACTTTTATACATATTGCTAGTTGACTAAATTGTATGTTTCTGTGTGTGCATGTGTTTGCATTTTTCAAATAAACACATTTGTAGTGCTGTGCATTTACTTGTGTGTGATTCAGGAGGAAAAGGAGGGCAGGGACAATCTTCTGCCAATGATGGAGAAACAAAAGATGTTTGAGCACTTTCATCAGTCATGTCACAGACCAGGAATTGTGGTGGAAATGGCATATATATATATAACTAGCTTGGGTATCCGGAAAAGTCCAGGTGATTTGAAAAGGACCCTGTTTTTGGATGCCAGGTAAGATTAATTTGGTCACATGTTATGCTATTTCTTAGAGAGAAAAAACCTCAGTCATTACTTTTGTTTTTTATAAATGCTCCTATTAGAAAATGCATAAGGATGTGGGTGAACTACAATTCCCCAAAATCTTGGGTCATCTCTCCCAAAACTGCCGCAGTATTGACAGTTAGCCATGTTGGGTCTATGTGGCAAATTTGATCCAGATCCGTCATCTGCTAGGTTCAGTGTTCTCTGGATAAGGGTGAACTACAACTCCCAGATTCCCAGGGCAATCATTCCCAATCTCTACCACTATGCAAATATGGCCATGTTGGGTCTGTGTGCCAAGTTAGTTCCAGGTACATCATTGGTGGGGTTCAGAATGCTCTTAGATTGCAGGTTAACTATACAACCCAGTCCATACACCTACTATAAATCATGGTGAATCTTCCCCAAACCTCTCTCTCTAGTATGTTCAATTGCTGATCAATTCCTCTGTTTGCTGTGTGTCATAGGAAAGGGTAGGGAATGGTTAAGAGATAGGCAGTGGGCGGGGTCATGCAAATAAAAAGAGAAAGGAACACTGGGATGTGCTCGCTGTAACCTGCAATGTCCTGGGAGGGAGTGACTTGGTGGCTGCTCAGCTCTGGGAACTATAGCCTGTTTGTGGAGGCCGGAGGCTGTCTGTGTGAATGGACACCCTTGCCACATACAAACATACAGATTTTCACTTTTATTATGTGTATAAATGAAGCTATCCTATTCTTCCAAGTAGTGTGACACTGATCATTTATCATGATTTGTTTGCCTAAAATTATTTTGCTGCCTGAAGCAGAGAAACATACAACTGCCCACCACCACCAAGGTGCAGACTGCTCTAGACAAAACAGATGGTTTCGACCCTTGAAACAGGCCTGATCTACAATGATCAAACTTAAAGATGCATCATTGAAGTGGACCTGGACATAATCTGGCATCTAGTGTAGATATTCAGAACAGATGCAAACTGTTATGGGCACCAAACACTTCTCAAATGGCAGTTAAGACATTTTATATAACACTTGTTGATATGAAATTAAATTTCAAGGCAGAAAGTGTGATTTTTTAATTTTTGTGTGTCAGGAGTGACTTGAGAAACTGCAAGTCAATTCTGATGTGAGAGGATTGGCCATCTGCAAGGACATTGACCAGGGAAATGCCAGATATTTTACCATCCTGTGGGAGGCTTCTCTCATGTTCCCACATGGGAAGCTGGAGCTGATAGACGGGAGCTCATCCCGCTCCCTAGATTTGAACTGCTGACCTTTCGGTCAGCAGTCTTGCTGGCAAAAGGATTTAATCCATTGCAGCACTGGGGACTCCTGAAAGTGTGTTGCAATGGTGTATTATAGCATTTGATTAATGTTAGCTGAATGAGTCAACTAAAATCAGTATGGAAAATGCACTATGGTTACCAGCATTCAGATTATGGGCAGAGAAATGGGTGGATATGATCCTATCATGGCTAGCTAGCTGGTTGCTAACTCCCCTATCATCCACACCATTGTCATGGGCATAAATGCAAGTGCAGACCTTCAATTCATCTCTGATTTCTCATACATGTTCAGAGAACTATCACATCTGGATATGATTAAAAAGAAAAATGGATATGGGTAGCATTGGAATTTAGGGTAATTAGTTGATTTATGGTGAAGATGTTAACCTTATTTTAATGACAAATGGTTTAATGAATAATTTCTGACTCACGACCAACATATAAATATGAATATTAAAAGGAAACAGCTCTTTAATGCGATTACATTGAAGGCAATGTTGAATTGCAAACAAAACAGATCAGGGTGCCCCCCTACTTTGGGCTGGCCATTGTGTTTGCTAATTACATGTTCTGTGCATAAGTATGATTTTAATGGCTGTAGAAAAAATGACTAATCTATTCATAGCCATGGTTAAATGGAAGGAAAGTGGTTTTGTTTCATTTAAGCACTATTGACACATTACCCTTTCCAATAGGAAAGGTTCAGTTTCTTATTGTAGTATATAGTATCCTCCTAACTGGATATTTGACAACCTGTGGCTCTTTCAAGCTATTAAATCATAGCATTATATTCCACTTTAATTTTTAAGGACTATCGTATGGAATCTTGTGGCTTGTAGTTTGGGGAGGCATTAAAGGATTCTGGCCGAGAACCTTAAATATCTTTTCTTAATAATCAAATCCAGGTTTTCCATAGGATCTTGCCATTGCAGCTGAAGTGAAATGTTGTACTATAATCATGTACAACATTTATTTTTGTGGCCCAAAGCAGGAAGGAAACTATTTTTTATCAAGACCTTTAACCTTGATAAAATCAGGCCCTTTGGTCTTGATAGATCACAAGATTCCTGTGCACTTGCTACATTGGCTGGAATCTCTGGAACTTAGGGCCCATGTACACTGACCATATAATGCAGTTTGAAGTCGATTTGAGACTGGTAGCCACAAAACGCATACTGTCAATATCCATTGCAGCACACATCTAAGGATATACAATGCATTAAAATATTAAAATATTCCAGTGTATCCCAGATGGAAGGCAAAATTGGCTCCACAAAATGCAAAGCACATTGTAGACACGTGCCTCTGCTAAAGCACAATAAAGAATCCCAAACTGGGGTTGCTGAAAAACACCCCATGGGACTGACTGGGCAGCATGGAGCTTGTAACCCCCCTGGGAAGCATAACTGATTACCTCTGCTATTAATTGTGACTTGTGGGTTGAGGCCAGGTTCAGTAGTATATTTTCTCGAGTCTAATGCACATCGTTTTTAGCTAAAACACATGGCTAAAATTAGTATGCACATTACTATCAAGTACTATGGGAATCTAAGAGCCAGGCCCAAGGTCAGAAAAAAAAATCGGGGATGGGTGTGCTTTGATAGACTTTTAGGCATTTTCTGGAGTCTTCTGGATGACAGGAAACACTAATAGCAACTAATAGGGCTTTAAATCTCAGAATAGCAACTCAATCTAGCAGACAAATTCCACAGTATGGAATGACCCATAGCTGCTTTCACGAAAGTAGACATAAGAGAAAGCTCTGGGAAGATATTTACATGGGTAAAAAAACAATCTACATAATAAAATATATAATTGTGTTCAAATTTTACAAAAAATGTGACATTCCATAAAAATTATGAAATTTTTCACTTTAAATTGGAATATCTAAAAATCAAGATCAATGGTCCACACATATTATCAATCTTTTGGAAACTATATAGAATACCTTTAATTTGGAACATAGTTATTTAAAAATACTTGATAGTTTAGGAGAAATTAAAGTATACACTTTTAAAGCAGTAAAGAAAGAGGGGGCCAGGAAGACATCATTTCACCCTGTCTCCTATATCATCATTTGTGAGCCCCTCCCCCAAGGACTAACTGCCACTCTGGGGCCAGAGTGAAGAAGTGGGGGGGCAAGAAGACATCATTCCACCAGTCTCCTATGTCAATATAACAATATAATACTATATATAATACTAATACTATATATATATATATATATGCTAATAATATATATTATTATATATATTACTATATAATACTATATATATTACTATATAATACTATATATATTATAATATATAATACTAATATTATGTTATACTAATAATATAATATGTTGTATATGCATATAATATTGATAATAATATTATAATGTAATAAAATATCATAATACACTATTATAATTTTAAATATATATTACATGTAATATTACGGTAGAGTCTCACTTATCCAAGCTAAACGGGCTGGCAGAAGCTTGGATAAGTGAATATCTTGGATAATAAGGAGGGATGAAGGAAAAGCCTATTAAACATCAAATTAGGCTATGATTTTACAAATTAAGCACCAAAACATCATGTTTTACAATAAATTTGACAGAAAAAGCAGTTCAATATGCAGTAATGTTATGCTGTAATTACTGTATTTACGAATTTAGCACCAAAATATCATGATATATTGAAAACATTGACTACAAAAATGGCTTGGATTATCCAGAAGCTTGGATAAGCGAGGCTTGGATAAGTGAGACTCTACTGTACTAATAATATTGCAGCATGATGTCTTAGTACAATATAGTAATATATAATGCTTATATTGCGCTATATCAATAATATAATATATTATATGTACCTATAACTTGTAAGGAGCCCCGGTGGCGAAGTGTGTTAAAGCACTGAGCTGCTGAACTTGCAGACCAAAAGGTCCCAGGTTCAAATACCGGGAGCAGCGTGAGTGGCCGCTGTTAGCTCCAGCTTCTACCAACCTAGCAGTTCGGAAACATGCCAATGTGAGTAGATCAATAGGTACCACTTTGGCGGGAAGGTAACAGTGTTCCATACAGTCATGCCGGCCACATGACTTTGGAGGTGTCTACGGACAACGTCGGCTCTTTGGCTTAGAAATAGAGATGAGCACCAACACTATCAATACACAAATCCCACATTAACAGCTGTTGCCTCCAATTCCCATGCCAGTTATACAACCCAACAGAAATTGGATCTCAGACTTCCTGGACTACTAGAAACTACAAGGAAAGGGTTCAGCTTTAGAGTCTGATGGTGCACAAGCTATGCCCTTCACTCTGGCATTGTCTACATCAGTCGAACCAAATTATCTCCCCCTTTCTCTCCCTCTTCATTCAATTTCATCTGAATCATCTCTGATCAGATGGATATTTTCTTTCCTTTTATTTTGAGCAATGCCATAAATAGATCTACAGTATACTCAGCACTGCATTGTTTTCCAAACGAAAAAGTGCTTTTCAGCTGTTTTCTTCAGCACTACGGTTGCAATAAATTATACATACCTTGAAAACATCAATTCAAATGCTAAGAACTAAAAATAAATAATGCTTAATTTTACAGGCTTAAAGTTTTAGACACTTTATTCTCCTTGCAAATTTATTTATTTATTTATTTATTTATTTTGTTTTATATCGATCTCTCCCTCATAGAGGGGCTCTTATTTAATATCTAAAAAGGCCAATTTCTCCATATTATGTGAAAATTAGAGTGCAACCAGAGTGTAACCACATAGATGGTCAAATTTTATTTCCATATGCATTTACATATAAAGGCAAGTGAAAACAACTGGAAAGGGGAAAGCAAAATAACAACTATGTTATGCTGCAAGTCTTTTACCTATGCTATTTCTCAATTTAAATTTGTCTGCAGTAGAAAACACACATCTACACACATTTGTCACCTAAATATATTCACTCATGAAAAACAGTTTCATGGCAGGAATAGAAAATATTTGAAACAAAAATGTTTGGAAAAATGAAAAAAGGTTAATCCTATGTGTTTTCTTTTTTTCTTTTTCTTTCTTCTTTTTCTTTTTCCATTCTTTCTTCTTATACATTCTTTCTCATTTTTATTATTCTATTTTATTTTTTAAAAAACTATCTTATTCTTACAATAAAATTATTTGGAAAAGAAAAAAGGATAATCACATTTAGTAATGCATTCTGCACAAAATTTGCTTGTTTTTTTTAAAAAATGGAGACAATTTTATTTTCTGAAGAATGAGTTCTTATCTGCAAGGCCTTTTTTAGTGTTACATGTTGGGAGGCATAAGAAACATGATTTTATTTCTGTATCTAGCTGCACTTGCAGGGCAAGGCAGGTTTTTCATGAATATTTGAATACTGTATATGGGAATCAGATCTTGGTAGCTAAATGATAGTGAACCATGATTTATAGTTCACCAAAAGACAACAAATAAATATATGATTTTTTTTACCTTTTTTATTAAAATATTTCCCAGAGGTCCAGAGTTGCACAAGTGCACAAATTGAAAGCTTTAGAATATTGGGAATGAGCCCCGCAGCAGTTGGACTTGCATGAACTATATTGTGCCTAATCCTTTAATAAATTGTATAATTTTATAATTTTTATGTAACTTGTATCTTTCACACTGTGTACTTTATCAATTTCTTACATGAATGTATATAAACTGCTTCTTAGAAATGTAACAAAATGTAGGCTAAAGACAGCCATCCCTCTGTGACTCTGTTACAATAATCGCTTGGAAAGGGAAAAGATTGAGCAAATCTTTCTGGCTATTTCACAAGCCAGGTAATCGTCAGATTCATTATGTGTATGCAAAAACAGGTGATTTTTAGTGCTGTGCATTTTTTGTTTGCTTCGTAATTTGGATCACATTTGATAAATTTTCTACTTATCAGGCAATACGCGATATGTGGGCGTGGTCCACACCAAAAATTTAAGACTAGAAACTTACTCCATACTTTTTCGTTTTAGTTTTGTAAATCTCAGAAGGATCCCAAAGTCAGTTTCCTTTTCAGCAGAAGGAAGCAAGGTTTGAACTTGTACTTCTGAAGTTTGGCAATCTCCTCAGCTGTGCTTTTGCAGGTGGCAGGCCTGCAATAGGTCTTAGACTCAAGTTGGAGAGTTTTTGCCATTGTCATCTTGGCCTTTAAAGGTCTGTTCTGATTTAGGCCTTCATCGACTTTCCTGCTCCTCAGGTGGTAATGTGAGGGATTGCATTTCTGAAAGTGTTCTAATTGATGATGCATCTCCTCTATTTCCAACACCTCTATGGTCTTTCCTTTGACACTGCAGGTGTAACTGAAACTTTGTCATTCTCTGGAGTGATATATCTGTTCCAGGGTATTTCACCCAGTGGCATCTAACAATGATGATGATGATGATGATGATGATGATGATGATGATGATGATGATGATGGCTCATGAATGGGACCCTGAAGAAGGAGACAGAAGACCTGATCCTTGCAGCCCAGGAGCAAGCCATCAGAACAAATGCAATTAAGGCCAAGATCAAAAAATCAGCTGATGACCCAAAATGCAGACCGTGCAAGGAAACTGACGAAACCATTGATCATATCCTCAGCTGCTGTAAGAAAACCACACAGACAGACTACAAACAGAGACACAACTATGTGGCCCAAATGATTCATTGGAACTTATGCCTCAAGTACCACCTCCCAGCAGCAAAGAACTGGTGGGATCAAAAACCTGCAAAGGTATTGGAAAATGAGCATGCAAAGATACTGTGGGACTTACGAATCCAGACTGACAAAGTTCTGGAACACAACACACCAGACAGTTGTGGAAAAGAAAAAGGTTTGGATCATTGATGTTGCCATCCCAGGTGACAGCTGCATTGATGAAAAACAACAGGAAAAACTCAGCCGCTATCAGGACCTCAAGATTGAACTGCAAAGACTCTGGCAGAAATCAGTGCAGATGGTCCTGGTGGTGATGGGCACGTTGGGTGCTGTGCCAAAAGATCTCAGCCGACATTTGGAAACAATAGAAATTGACAAAATTACGATCTGCCAACTGCAAAAGGCCACCCTACTGGGATCTGCGCACATCATCCAAAAATACATCACACAGTCCTAGACACTTGGGAAGTGTTTGACTTGTGATTTTGTGATACAAAATCCAACATATCTATCTTGTTTGCTGTGACATAAAAATAATAATAATAATAACTACTTTGTTTTTATATGCCATCAACATCTCCTAAGAAAGACTCAGGGTGGCTTACATGGGGACCAAGCTCAACATACAAAAAAGTCACAGGGCAATTAAAAGCTTAATAACAAAGAATAGACCATAAACATGTCAATTAAAACAATTAAAAACAGCAGAGTATAAAAACATCATAAAAGTGTATCAAAACCAGCCTCAACAACCAGTAAACCAAGGATATGGTGGGCATGATCAGATTAGAGAGGGCAGGGCAGGACTTGTGAAAAATGCAAACTACGGTATAGGGCCGGGCTGGGGGTAAAGTGCTGAATAAACCTTAACAGTATATTAGGGCTGGATGTTCATGATCAGAGACTAACCATCATTCAAATGTGCTCTGTAACATTCAGGTTTTCAAGTCCCTTCAGAAGGCAGACAGAGTGGAGGCTAATCTAATCTCCCTGAGAAGGGAGTTCCAGAGCTGGGGAGCCACCACTGAGAAGGCTCTCTTTCTCTCATTGCCCCCAACCATGCTTGTGACGGTGGCGGAAGCAAGACGAAGGCCTCCCCAGCAGATCTTAGAGCTAGGGACTCCAATACATAGTCTTTGTATCTTGGAAAGATGTGGTTTTTGCTTCCTGGCCAAGTGAGCAGCATGTCTTTCTGCTTAGTGTTTGGCCATGATTCTGCATTTGGCACTCTTCTGTCAAGTCAAGATCCTCCTTGCCATACATCCTGTGGTAATGTAGCTGCGGGATGCCTCAGACAGAGTAGAGGCACCTAGACGAGCTCCCTGATGACAAAGAAATTGAAGCTTTAAAAAGCCCCATAAGACTGTAAATCTCTCCTCAACCTCTCCTCAACCTAGACTGGGACTGAAAGAGAAAAAAGAGGAAGCTAAAGAGGTCACAGAGTGAAGTGATGAGCTATAAATCTCAGAAATAAAACAGAACCACTGAGGAAGAACTGAAAGTAAGTTCCATGATGGCAGAGGGAGCAGAATGGGGAGATAAATTGCACAGAATAATATAAAAACATTGCAAGAACTTATGATAAGCACTTAAGGAAGGGGAATGATGAAATAAAGGAGCAAGTGATTAATTCCCAGCTGGCATTAATTGAGTTAAAGGTGGAAGAGTATGAAGGAAAGTTTATGGAGGCAGTGGAGGAGTCTGGGAAACAAAACAAGGGAGATAGTCAATTTAAAAGATGCATATAGTAAATTCCTAGACAACATTGTTGACCTCAAAGATCATTCCAGATGTGCAATTTACACTTTCAAACAGCAGGGGAGGGTTTCCAAATTAAAGAGAGTTCGAAATGCTCAAATTCTGTGAAACTCATTGCCTCCATATCTTAGAACAATGTCGGAGTTGCGACCTTTTGTCAAAGCGCTAAAGACTTGGCTGTTTGGTTGTGCATTTAAGTAAATCAGATCTAATTTGCCAAATAGTCACTGTTGAATGTTTTTAGGTTGAATGTTTTTATGTTGAATGTTTTTATATTGTGGAATGATATTTTAAATTGTAAGTCGCTCGGAGCACTCTGGTGTAGAGCGACTAATTAAGAAATAAAGTGAAGTGAAGTGAAGTGAAGTGAAAGAGAATATTGTTACATGGTTACAGAAATTGACTCAAATTTTATCAGAAGGGATTGAAAGTGTGCATCAGGCCTACAGAGACAGAAAAACACCCAGAAACATTTTGATTCAATTCACAAGGGAGGCTGAAAAGGAAGCTGTTTTTTGGAAGCTAAAAAAATAAAGGACATGACCTTTGCTGGTAAAAATATTTCACCACTCTTGGATCTATCACCAGAGACATTGAGTAGAAGGGCTGAAATGAGGGAAATTACAAGAAGGGCCAGGGCTACGCCTGGACTTTTCCAGCAACTCTGATTGTCTTTAAGAACAGTAGACTATACAAAGCCACTGATTTGGAAAGTCGGAGGAGAGTGCTCAGGCAACTAAGATTGGATACAGAGGGAGGAGCATCGGCTGGAATGGAGGAGTCTGATAAAGAAGAAGAAGAAGCTCAGAGTTTCAAAAGAAGGAAAGGAAAGAGTAAAATGCCAAGGACAATCACAAGCTAGCTGGACAGATAACATCAACAGGGCTGGAAGTAGCAGATGGAGAAGGAAGCAGGCTGACAGAGTTATGTTTATCTCAGAGACTATTTGTTGCTGGAGGTGTGAAGGACAAGGAAGAGAATCAGAGACAAGAGAAAAGAGCTTTAAGAGATCTGGAGATGGATCTACAAAAAATAAAGGACATGGAAAAACAGCTTAGAGAACGTAAGAAACAGAAGCCTAGAGAGAAGTCATGAAGAATGGAAATGAGATCCACTATGGAGATGTAAGAATTTAGTAGCCTAAAAATAGTGGAACTTTGATGAATGGGGTTAATAACTTGCAGGAGGGAAGAGCTGGAGAAAGGCAACACAGCCACCAGGGGGAGTCTGAGGATGAAAGAGAACAGATGGAGTTCTCTTTCAGGTCTTCCTCTGAGGGGAGAAGGGAGAAGAATGGACTCTAAGGGGAAGGGAGGAGGATGGAAAGACAAACAAATAGGGAAAAGAATCTACAGGATGGTAAATGTAAAAATATCATTATGGGAGAATTAGTAATAATGTCATGTAATGTTAATGGCTTATCAACTCCACAGTGAAGGGCGAAAGTGATGAAAATGGTGAAAGATAGTAGGGTTGACATTTTATGTTTGCAGGAATGTCATAAGAGGAGGGATAACAACCCATTATTTAATAATAGGATGTGGAGTCATATATAAATTGAGAGGTACAAATACTGCACATGGTGTGATGAGTTTATTCAAAAATACGATAAACACAGAAAGGAGATGTATAATGATTAAAGGAAAAATAGAAAAAACAGAATTATTCTGGTCTGTATATATGCGCCAAACAAAATATTAAAAAGGTACATAAAACATGTATTTAGAAATGTGGATAAGTTTGAAGAAGGGGAATTGTATTGTGCGGGAAATTACAATTTGGAATTAATATCAACAAGAAAAAATGACAACATAAAGTTAAACATAAAGGAATACAATATGAGTGATTTATTAGAAGGAAAACCTGAGCATAACAGATGGACATATTACTCAGGAAGATAGAATGTATATAGCAAAATAGATTATGTATTGGGGAAAATACAAACCAGTCACTAATTTAAGAAGCAAAACCTCTTCCTATATATGTCAGATCATGCACCACTAAGAGTGAGAGTAAAAATAGAAACAGAGATAAAAGAAAGAACCTGGAGATATAATACAATTCTAAATAGTAGAGAGGAAGAATATGAAATTATTAAGAAAGAAATAAACAGGCATTTCAAGACTAATGACAGAGAACAAGTAACTAAAGATGGAGTATGGACTGAAAGCAAAGCTGTAATAAGAGGATAAACACAGATAATGCGAATAAACTGGCAACAATATGGCAAATTAATCACAACAAAGACGTAACTGTAGGTAGAGCATTGGGATCAATCAAAAATAGAGCACAAAGATTAGTTGAGGACTTTTACACAGAAGATGGGAATCCTTTAGAGCAAAAAGAAATTCAGAATTGGATAGGAACAGGAAATTGGATCCAAAGTTGGACTATAAGACAAAATATTTATAGATGGAGGGAAAGAATTAGGGTACAGGATAGTCCATTTGAGAAGGTGATTAGGAAATGTTTGAGAGAGAAGAAAAAAGTGGCAGTAGACTTGCATGAACAAATTATAATGGTAAAAGAAGAAATAATAGAGGAAATATTTCAAACATGGAGAATGGAAATGGAAATTGAGAGGGAAGATATCCAAAGGGAAATAAGTAATATAGCAAAAGAAAAATATAATGTACTTAGGGAAGTAAGAAGGAAAATGTTACAAAAATGGTACAGGACTTCTGCACAACCTTCATGTATTTTACCAGGGGTAAAAGACAGGTGTTGGTATGGTTGTAAACAAAGAGGCATATTTAATCACGTTATATGGGAATGTGACTGAGTACAGATGTATTGGAGAACAATTGAAGGAGAAATTAATAGAATGTTAAATCTTCAAATCATAATAGCCAATAGATATGTATTATATGCAAGGATACCAGGAGTGTATAATGTGCAAAAGGAAAGAGTGGTTGACAAATTAATAGTGTGTGCTCAAATTGTTTTAATGAGGGGTTAGAAAGATAAAACAAAGTCGACTCTGACAAATTGGTATAATTATATAGTAAATATTTTAAATGTGGAAATAACAAATTGTAAATTGAACAATGACCAGTCCATGAGGTCACGAAGAGTAAAAAATGACTGAATGAGTAAAGAAGAAGAAATTGAACAATATAGACAAAATAGAAAATGTTATAATACTTAAGAATATGTGGGATCCAGTAAGGAATTATTTAGAGAATGTATTAAGATGTGGAGTGGAAAAACTGAGATTAAGACGGATATTTCAAATGTAATTTCTGTAGTTTATTGTATAAATTGTATGTCCAAGGAGGAGGGGTGGAGAGTGGGAGTGGGATAAACAATAAAAAATAAAAAATAAATATTAAAAAAGCACTTCCTTTGGTCCTGCCAGTAGCTGCTGTTGCTGTCTCATCTGATGTGTCCATCCTCTATATCACAGAACCAACAATACTTGGAGTCACTCTATTTGGAAGTCCGTTCGACAAGCTTGAGTGCCCACAAAGCACTGGATGATTGCTGGGATGCTTTATGCTTCAACATAGATATTTTCAGCCTGGAAGCTCCTCATCCCTCTTTTGTCATTTGTGCTTCAGGGGTATTGGTGAGATCCCAGCCAAGGTGTCCACATGGCATTATAAAAACCAGGAGATGCCATGGTGCAGCAGCAAGGCCCAGCCCCACAGTCTTAAACATGGGAACTAGTAGGGCTTAGTGGTCTGAGGATCAAATTATGATTCTGGAGAACAAGGTTGGAATCCATGAAAACCCACTGGGTGACCTTGGGTAAGTCACACCCATCTTAGCCCCAGAAAACCCTGTGATAGGATCCCCTTGGGGAAATTATTTGAAAGCAAACAACAAGAGATCATAGACTTAATTTGAAAATCTGATGGATGAAACCTGACTCCACTAGTATGGTGTGGGGAAATGTGATAGTTACAAGGAATGCACATTTACCTAAACATGTAACCTGACTCCCAGATTTTGAACAAAGCCAAAGGTCAAATGGCATGGCCCTCTGACAGAGGTGAATCCTATATTCTTTCATTTTAGTAAGTTTGAACTGTAGCCTTTGCATCTTTCCCCCAGCTCCCACCATGAACCACTTCTGGTCTCTGTCTGAAGCAGAACTGTTTAAATTCAGCATGTGAACACCCCCAGCCTGTTCAACCTTTTGACCCTTTTGAAGAAGTGTAGTTGTATGTGGTTCTGATTTGAGCATTTGTAGTTGTAATCTGTCTAGCAGTAAATCTAAAATGAAATTGTATATCTCTACCTTTATAATAAAAAGGAAGAGAAGTGAAATATATTGAACTACCCCAACTTATATACATGTTGTCAGTCTCTGTTGTCATGGCTTTACAATAAATCTCCTTAAAACATTAATCTCTTTGGGGACCAAAAACAAAACAAAAATCCTTTGACTTCCCAAGACAGGAAAATAATGACAGCTTTGGGTTGTTTGGTTCATCCTCTGTGTTTACCACATAGTTTAAACTATTTTGTTATGTGATTAATGATTTACTAAAATATAATCTCCCAGGATTGTCTTGCTTTGTCAATACACCAGTAAACATGGGCATTCCTTCTTCAGGAAGCATGAAGTGAATTATCTGTTTTTTAAATGGAATTAAATTCATCACTTCTTGTAATGAAACAAGAATGGTTGTGTTGATTTATTTTCATTGCTATCTCTTGTTTACTTTTATCTTTCTGTACTTTCCATTAATGAGAGAGAGAAAGAAGGAAAAAAAAACATTATCCATCTCTGTGAGAAAACACATTCCTAGAGATACTACCATAACATCGATGTCATTTGGATTAAATATTATCTCAGTGTTCCTCTTTTATTCCAGTACAACCCATTAGCTGTTTGCACTAAATAAGACCCAAGGGGGGGAGGAGAGGGAGAGGGAGGGAGGGGGGGGAGAGAGAGCTCCAATGCCTTTCATCTTGCATTTTATTTTTTAAAATTCTTCTATGAAGTTGATGGTTGGAATATTCATTTCAATCAACTAAATATGTGACTTCAAATAATGTGGTATTGCTCATTCTTATGTCCCCTGTTTTGATCTCAAGGATCTTCTACCTAACACAATTGGACCATTATACCATTATAATTCCACATAAACTGTCATAGCATTGAGTTTCTTTTGTGGAGTGAAAAAGTGGGGTACAAATAATAATAAGAAGAATAAGAATACTCCTACTTCCTTTCTCACCCCGAGTTTTAACCTAGTGGTCATGTGGCCCGCCCTTGGTTTTATTGTTCTTTTGATCTTGTTTAATGTAGTGTATATTTTCTTTTATTGTGTTGTTTAATGTGCTATGATTTGTTGTTCTATTATATTTTGTTATATTGTATTGTTCTGGGCATGGCCCCATGTAAGCCGCCCCGAGTCCCCGTTGGGGAGATGGTGGCGGGGTATAAATAAAGTTGTTTATTATTATATTATATTATTATTAAGAAGAAGAAGAAGAAGAAGATGACTCTGGCAGAAACCAGTACAGGTGGTCCCGTGGTGATCGGCACATTGGGTGCCATGCCAAAAGATCTCAGCCAGCATTTGGAAACAATAGACATTGACAAAATTACGATCTGCCAACTGCAAAAGGCCACCCTACTGGGATCTGTGCGCATCATCTGAAAATACATCACACAGTCCTAAACACTTGGGAAGTGTTCGACTTGTGATTTTGTGATACAAAATCCAGCATATCTATCTTGTTTGCTGTGCCATACAATGTCGTTGTGTCAACAACAACAACAACAACAACAACAACAACAACAATAGCTGTATTCTATAGAATCCTAGGTTTTGTAAGTGGTGGTAATAGAGTGCTTTGGCTGAAATTTATAAATACTTCTCCCTACATTACAAACCTCAAGATTCTATAGGCTGTTGTCATGGCAGTTAAAGTAGATTTATTGTGATACAATTGTGTTGCATGAAAGGGTCCTTAGACCCATAGACCAAAGAAATCAGGAGTTAGAAATCTTCATTAATTAGCAATCCTACGCATTAGTAACACTATATTTCTCACCACTTAAGTGATGTAAAGCCCACTAAATATTTTGAGACATGGGAGTAATAATCTCACTCCAAAAGTAGGCATACAAAAGATGTACCTATAATATGTGGTCTGACCCAAAAGTAATGAGAATTGTTATTTTGAACAACACAGAAGGGCCAGGAAAGGAAAACATGATTTGAAGAAGGTTGAGGGAGAACCCAGGGGTACAACTTGATCTTGTTATGTTGCATCTGGCAGTCGGTATGTTAGCAAAGTGTATAATAGTTTTTGTGTTTTGTTACAGGAAAAATACAGAGGATTCTGGAGCATAATTCAACTACAAGAACTGAGGATGATGTGGCTTGTGTGAAGACTATTCTGAATGCTACCCTATCCATCATATAGTTCAGACTTCATGCGATTTCTTTTCTCAACCTCAAAACCCAACTCAAAGGACATCATTTTGGGACATTTGAAAACATCCATGCAGCTGCAACTAAGACTTTGAACAGCATTTCAAGTGAATACTTCCTCCACTGCTATGAAGAGTGATAGCAATGCTGGCATTGCTATGTTCTATCACAAAATTTTTGAAAGGGATAAACTGTAATTGTAATGTATTTTCAATGAAAAAAATGCAATAATTCTCATTACTTTGGGAACGGACTTCATATATGGGCATTTGGACTATTAAAATTGACTAATAGAAGTATCACTTTATTTGATTCTATGGCTTTAACAGCAGCATGTTCTATATACCAGGATCAGAATTGTTCCATTTAGTATTTATTTGATTTTTATTGTATATTTGTTGAATTCAGACTCAGAATAATCATGGAAAAATATCCCTGTTTATTTCAAACCAATCGGGACAAAGGACATCTTCAATATATTGTCTCATCCCTTTCTCATATCCATTTCAAGTCCCATCTTCCCAAAAGCTATCTTTCTAATGGAGACACAGTGTGCCAGTGTCTATTTTTCTAATCCCTTCCATCATGATGAGAATGCCCAGCAACATTCCATTATTTCCTGTAGAACAAAAAACAGGTTTTTAAAGTAAAGTAATGTTAAGTAATGATTCAACATTAAGCCCCTTGGGTACTGAAATATCAGCATTAATCAAACTTGTAAACTCTTCTGAGCTCATGGGGAAAAAAAAATAAGATATAAAAGGTAAAGGTTTCCCCTGACGTTAAGTCCAGTCATGTCTGACTCTGGGGGTTGGTGCTCATCTCCATTTCTAAGCCGAAGAGCCGGTGTTGTCCGTAGACACCTCCAAGGTCATGTGGCCAGCATGACTGCATGGAGCGCCGTTACCTTCCTGCCAGACCGTAACCTATTGATCTACTCACATTGACATGTCTTCGAACTGCTAGGTTGGCAGAAGCTGGAGCTACCTGCGGGCGCTCATTCCGCTCCCAGGATTTGAACCTGGGACCTTTCGGTCTGCAAGTTCAGCAGCTCAGTGCTTTAACACACTTCGCCACCGGGGTTCCAGAATAAGATATAAATGTCCAATATTTCCTTTTTCACTCCTTTCTGTTCACAAGGACTTTCCTAAACACAGGTTGAAGGCTTCTTCTGTATTTAATCCCGGATAAACATTCAAGTGATCAGCAAGCAAATAACAAATAATTTTAAACTTTGGGTTTAAGAGATTTCTGATCCATCTTCTAGTTTTTAAGCAGCAATATAGATTGGTTCCTCCTTTTTTGGGGTGGGGGATATAAGCCAGACGAACTACATGTAGGGGTCATTTTACTCATTTTACTATGCCCTTTATCCCCAAGTGCTTCCCTGGTGGCACCACTGCTCAAGTCAGTGCTCAGGTCACAAGTTGTATGCACTGTTTCACTTCTTGACTCATTACAGTCTATGAGGACCATTTTTAAACAAAAGAAATGCAACGTTCATTTCATGTAAACCTTCAAGCAAGCATTTTTTTTAATTAATGCATTTGTTTGTTTTAACCTAAGAAGCAATGGTGCTCTTGCTGGCCAATTAAATGTCATAAATCATCCACTGATGGCTTGAAGGGAAATGGCTGTTAAACTTATTAAAATTCTGCCATCCAACCAAAGAGATGGTTGTGGGAAATTTGCCTTTCTATGGAGGACACTGCTAAATCATATTGCAAGAAATAATTTTACTCATGCGTACAATTCTCACAACTCTGGTTTTGTCACTGGAGGTAACTTAATATTTAATGAAAAATCAATGAGGCTAAAACTTTCATGTTCTTCTCATTTGCCTTTTTTCAGTTTGGCTCATTCAGATACTAATCTAAGGAACTTGCTTAAGGAAGAGAATTTGACAGCTGGTGTCAACAACCCTTTTCTTGTTCCAGCACTGATTTCCTTGTTTAATCTTCAAGATGTATGTAAAGAAACAAAGAGAAAATGCCACATAATCTAAACTTTTGCTGTGCAAGAAAGCTGGCATATTCTACACAAATGTAGTCGGCAAGTCCTCCTCCAGTTTTTTTTTTTTTTTTCGTGTCAGGAGCAACCGGGGTTGCTTCTGGGGTGAGAGAATTGGCCGTCTGCAAGGACGTTACCCAGGGGACGCCCGGATGTTTTGATATTTTTACCATCCTTGTGGGAGGCTTCTCTCATGTCCCCGCATGGAGCTGGAGCTGATAGAGGGAGCTCATCCGCGCTCTCTCCGGGTGGGATTCGAACCTGGCAGCCTTCAGGTCAAGTCACAAGGTTTTAATCCACTAGGCCACGGGGGCTCCTCCAGTATAGTTGGCACATTCCTCAGAACTGGTTTGTCAGTTTGATCAAGATTTTATTTGACCTTCCTAACATCCATAGATCCACATCTTCAAGGTACTAAATTCAGTCAAGAAAACCTTTTTACCTGCCAAGTCAAAGGCATCTCACTAGCCATGTTTCCATAATCCTGGCCAAGGATGAGGCCAGATGGTTGATGGAGCTCCTGGTGTGTCTTCTGGGAAAGGAAGACATGGGAAATCTGCCACAAGCAGATTTGTATGCTTCACAACTTCAACTGATATTTACGAAACAGATGTTTAGTGATGTCAGTGATAACCTACATGTGAAGGAACTGATCACACTGGTTGTCAGACTAGCATCTAAGCATTATAATAGTTGTTCATTTAACGTTTTCTGGTTTTTATTACTTTAATTTATTTGAACTATGTACCTTTGAGTATCTTTTCTTAATGTGTACCAGTTATGTGTCCTTCACTCATCATGCATAATGTTAGTGTTACTCCATTAGGAGATCCATCAACATGGGTAAGGACTGAATCATTAGTAATCAAAGAGCTTTCCACATCTAATGTGTAGAAAGCTGCATAATGTATTTTAAGAAGAATCACAAGAGACAGAATCCAAGTGTATTTGCCATTAAAATGTGAAAATGAAATGGGATCAACCCAGAGATCTGACTTGGACTTCTTGAAAAAGTTACCTAGATGTTTTTTATAAACAAAAATTAGCATCATTATTCAAAATCTAATTGATTTAATTTCACAGCCCATGTTATGCACCAGTAAAGTTAGATTGCCTTTATCTTTTACAATGGCTATTGTTAAAGAAATGGTTGGTGTTAAATAGGAGTGTAATTGTGCTTTCATATATGTTAGGGAAGAGAGTGCACACAGGGAATCAGTGCAAATGTGCATGTGTGAAATGAACAATACTGGTATCTAGGCATTCATGAGGCTCAATGCATGACTAGATATGCAATTAATATTCTTAAGTCCTGGTCCCTGACAAAGAAGAGTATTTTGATATGTTGAAATATCATATTGAAATCCTTAAGTGTCCTTCAGGAGGAGCAAACTGCTCAGTACTTCATTATTATTATTATTATTATTATTATTATTATTATTATTATTTTATAATTGCCTTTGTTATTACACAAATTGTCATTATGCATGAAATACATTGTCCAAAACAGCAATTTCTACACAAAAACACATTAGCAAACACTGCCTTTTCTGCACAGGAAACAGCATTTTCTGTGCAGAATTATTATATTATTTCTGCACATAATGTTATTTCATTTTCAGCGTAATACAAAACAATATGAACAAATTGGTGCAAAATAATTACTGAATAGTCTTGGAAAACTGCACTGTTTTTATTGGCTTTTTCTTAGTAGGAAGAAAATAGCTAACATTATTCATTGCTTCCTTTGAGAATAAATTCAGTGAAGATTTACTCTGCTTGTTCAGAGAGTTAATTCCATTGTCAGATTGTCAGAATTTAAAATATGTGTTTACTGTTTTGGGTCACAAAATTGTAGAGATGACAATTTGAGCTTCAGCTTTTAAGTCACTGCGTCAACAAATAAAAAATAGCACTGTTTCCAAGAAAAATATACAAGAGGCATTAGGTGTCCCAGATACTAGTATTTTCCGTTCTATCCATAAGATACTGACCAGATGCCCTCATAATTCTCTCATGACTTGCCTTGGCATTAGACACAAATACTTGGGTTGTTTATATTCAGATGTGGTGAAGTTCCTACTATTTTTTTGTGTTATTTTATTTCCATACATATGCACATACTCATCCAAATCTGTACATGTGAAAGTGTACCCAGCAACACACTACAATGTGTAGGAAATGCATATTGTTTTACAAAAATTGTACACAGATAATTTGTATGCATTTTTGTTAACATTGAAAAATAAAAAGTATAAAACTCAGACAGATGAACTTGAATATAGAAAAGTGGGAGCTTGCACAAAATAGAATTTGACAAATTTGCCCTATTTTTTTTCCAGCAAAACATCTTTCATACATGTCAAAGGAATATCAGACTTTGATAGCAGTGACCAGTGGGTCCATTGATGCAGAATTGTGACTGCAGTACATTGATGTTTACAAGACTGATTCTACATTATAGAGAAGCATTTTGTAGGAGCTGTTGAAAGTGCTAAATGGCCACTGCACAGGCCACTTTCCCTCTAACCCTATTCCAGCATTTGTTTATTTTTATCCAGATGATGTCTGCAGCTTTGTCTTGTTCTCAATCTTGAATATCTATACAACTCCCCCTTCAAATGCTTCTCTGTTAGCAAGTCATATCTTTCAATTGTTGCATTCCATTGCTACAATCTTATTGTGACAATCATGGGAATTATCTCACTTGTCATACTTAATTCCCTGAAATATCAGTTTGAGCTCGGTCTATGGATTTCCTATACTCTTTGAAAAGGTAGATTTGCTATTTTTACAAATAGTTAAGTTTTGAGAAATTTATTACCATTAAGTGTTGAAGTATATTTCAAAACCTGAAAGTTCTAATGGAATGTGTTCTCCTCTCCTTTCTTCTGTATGTTTGCATTTTCTCTAACAGACGGTACAATATACACTGTTATTTTTTAATGGTCTATGGCTAAATGCAATAAAATACTTCATCTTCAACATACTCTATGCATTGAGGAACATATATTAAAAGCCTTGGGCATTCGAACCTAAGGTATCACTTTCCTTTATATTTTTATTTTGTTGGTTGTAATACATCCCATTACAACACAAGTTTCTTCTGCTAGACCCAAATCCAAATCCCTTAGTGCTTACATTATACTTATCTTTTTGCTTTTTCCTCTTTTTCCTCCTGGGATTTAATTAAAACCCACTTCTTCTGGTGCAGTATGCTTCTGCTAAAATGCATTCCCAGTGCTTCTATAGTGAAAGCTATCTCCTGCCAGCAATATTTCTTTAAGAAAGTTTGCTTCCAGTTCTTAGAGATCGAATCTTTCTCTGCATTTATTCCACTTTGGATGAGCAAATAAGTAACCAAGATCAGTTTCAGTACCCTATGTTTCACATTCTATCTCTATGCACCAGTGAGATAATGCTTACACTAGCAAATCCCAACAGGATATAGCCAACTCATCACCTCTCAGCAGAATAAAGTAACATCCAAAATTCACCGACCTCCACATATTAAAAAAAACTCACATGCAGGTGTCTTCCAAAAAAAAATAAAACCTAACCAAAAAATCCCATGGCAATCAGCAAGTGGTAACGAGGGCAGGATGGTGTAATCTGGAAGCCCCTAGTTACAGACTGGCACATGGGTGGTGGCTATAGATTCAGTTGTTCTTATCTGTGTACAAGGTCTGAGGCAGTTGAATAGTCCAGCAACTGTATCTGTGACTGAGCAATCCTGTTTAGTATCCACTCTGCTCATTCCACATGGGAAAGGGGCTAGAAAAGGTGGCCTAAACATAGTCTGCCTCTCTTATCCCTGACTGGACTGCCACTTCCAGAGGGGTCACCATTCTGCAGCCAAAAAAGAAAAATGAACTTTGGAACATAGAACATATGGACACTGTTGCACAACTCAGACAATGAAAGCAGGACCACTATTATTATAAGGGAGCCAGAATGCTTTAACATCGACATGGCAGTACTTCAGGAGAATTAACTTTGCCAAAAACCAACAGGCAACCATCATAAGTACCTATACACCAACACTAGATGCTGATGAAAACATCAAGGAAAAAATGTAACTGTTAGCTGGGCATCATCCTATTGGAGATACTTAAGGAGGACAAAATTGTCCTCCTGGGGTATTTTAACGAAAGAGTCGGATGAGACTTTGACCTATGGGCAGGGACCATAGGAGAAGATGGGGTTGGAAACAGCAACTTGAATGGCATCCTGTTCCTCACCAAATGTGTGGAACACAACCTTGTCATCACCAAGATGCTGTCCTGTCAGGAAAACAAGTTTAAGACATCATGGAAGCACTTCTGGTCAAAGCATTGGCACCTTAGACTATGTAATTACATGTGCCAGAGACCACCACAATGTGCTTCTCACAAAAGCCATGACAGGCACTGAAGACTGTTGGACAGGCCATAGGTTAATCTGATCCACAATGGCCATCAATATCGCCCCCAAACTCAGGCTCCAAGGAAGAAAGACAAGGTGAAAAATGAACACCTAAGCCCTTCACGAGCCCTCCAAACAAGCCCTTCTCCAAACAACACTCAAGGATCATCTACCCATAGAATATCCCAAAAATGTTGAGGAACATTGGAACAAACCGAAGACCACCATCATCACAACCTGCAAAAAAACCTAATGGATACCAAACTAAGAGACATCAAGACCAGTTTGATGATGATGACAAAAAGATCCAGCAGTTAATTGGTAAGAAAAGGAAAATCTTCCAAACATGGCAGAGAAACACCAACTGCGCTGCTAAAAAAAAGCTCGATGTCAGTGTAAAGGCTGAGGTCCAAAGAAGGTCCAGAGAACTCAAGAACATCTGGTGGACAAAGAAGGCTGAAGAAATCCAACACTTGGCAGATATCCATGATGCTCAGGGATTTTTCTAAAGCCACAAAGGACATTTACCAACCAAGAAATCATGGCATATACCCTCTACGCTCATCAAATGGAACCAAACTTCTCAAGGACAAAAAATCAATGGCACTATGCTGGAAAGAACACTACCACAACATCCCGAATCGCATCTCCAATGTGGCCAAAGAGGTTCTCTCACAAATCCCGCAACGACAAACCAGGGATGAGCTTACAGCACTGCCTAGCTTGGAGGAAGCCAACAAAAAATAACAAAGCCATAGTTCCTGATGGGATCCCTGCTGAAATTGTTAAAGAGGGTGGACCTGAGCTGTCACAACAACTCCACCAGATCATTGAAAAAGTGTGGGTGACCAAGAAAAGCCCAGCAGACTTCAAGGGTGCCATTATCATCATCCTTTTCACACACAAAAAAGGGGGGGGATAGAACAGACTGCGGAAATTATCCAAGTATCTCCCTTCTAACTTCAGGTGGGAAAATCCTCACAAGAATCCTTGCTAACCTCCTTCTACCTGTCTCAGAAAACACCCTCCCAGAATCCTAGAATGGCTTCTGCCCCTCCAGAGAAACAGTGGACATGATCTTTACTACACGTCAGGGAACAAAATCAACCTCTATACGTGGCATTTATTGATATTGCAAAAGCATTTGGCACAGTAAATTGAAGTGGACTCTGGAACATCCTCCAAAAAAATCGGATGCCCTGACAAATTTGTGAACATCCTGCGGTTCCTCCAAGATGACATGATGGCAACAGCCCTGGACAGCAATGGCTCCCAAAGTGATCAATTAAAAGTAGAATCAGGTGTCAAACAGGGATGTGTTATTGTCCCAACCTTATTCTCCATCTTTGTCACTATGATACTGCACTTAGTTGATGGGAAGCTACCCACTGGCATGGAAATCATCTATCACAGAGATGGCAAGCTATTTAACCTCCTAAACACAAGACCACTACAAACAGTAATATGTCAATAACAATGTTTTTTTTAACCCAATATTAATAGACATATACAGTAAAACATAAATCCATTATATACACTAAGTCTTATAACAATTATAGCCTTCTGGCAGGCAAAATGTATGTTCAAATAAGCAACCCTACGTGATGTGCAAGAGGCTTCTCTTTGAGGGCGCACAGTCCTTACTCTCTTGTAGAAACAAGTTTGGAAGTTAGTAGAATCCCAAAATCTATAAGTAGATAGTTCTCTACTGAGGCTAATATGTGGAGCTTCCGCTTCCTGGAAAAAGATTTCCACGTAGAGGATTTCCAATTCCCAGACCTGTTTTGACTATCAAAAGTCTTCCTCAAGTGGAAAAATATGAAAGTCACAGAATTCAATGGACATCAAGTTCTCCAAAATTAAATATTCCTCATGCAGAAGGAATGAAAATACAATGGTGCAGTGGACCTACAGGGAAAATACATAAGTGGCTAGAAAACATTCCAAAGAGTAAACATTTCCATTTACAACAAACATATTGTGATGCCTAGGGCACCTTTGGCCCCTGACCCTGTGGCCATTACTGTCCAGGACGAAGAAGACTTGGGTTTTCTCCCATATCAGCAAGATTCAACTCCTTTCCAGATGCCTAATGTTGACATCTCCGAGCCAGAGCCAATTAAGAATGCCCTTAAAACAGTGCCGGCTCTCCCAGATTCTCCGGAAGGTTTAGTGTTTGATCGTAGGGCATTTGTCCAAACAGAGAGATCGCAAAGACAAAGCTTGCGGAGAAGCACCAGATTAGCGGAGCGTGATGACTATGGCTAAGCCCTGTTCTCTTGGGAAGAATTTGGGAGTTAGACACCTGGCTGTGACAAGCTCAGTTCTCTTGGGAAGTTTTAGGGAGCCAGGCACCTGGTTTGGGGGAGCTTATGAACTTCAATAAAAGTATTGTATTGAGAACTTTCCTTCGCGGTGTCAACTTTACTTCTAACTGAGAAGCATCATCGTCTCTAGCTCTTGAAATCCAAGTGGCCTGAAGGTGCGCTACTCTTGAGTAGACCGTGCGCCGGTCTACCTCCTTGCCAAGTTTGGACTGCGATTCATCTCCTGCACATCCAGTTTATGCCTTGCCCTGAAATCCTGCTTTTGGACATTTACTCCAAAGAACTCTTCTTGCCACTTTGCTCCTTTTTCCCCACTCAATACTCAAGCCGAGTTTGAGTGTGTTTCGGTTTCTGGATTTTGGACTCTAATATTGGACATAAGACTTTCACTTATTGGATTAATTTTGATATTTCCTGAAAGGTCAATTGCTTATTCAACTTTGCTGCTTAATTCCTTTTGGAACTTATTTTGCTTTAATAAAGATATTATATTGTTATTGGCCTCTGTGCTGGTTTTCAGTGCTCTCGCTGCCTAGGGTTGTAACACATATGAAGCATGATATATAGATATATAAAGTAAGTCATTTATGTATTTTCCCAGTGACCCATGCCTCACATCACCTGGCTCCTACCAAGGGCGATCACATGGAGGAAAGCATGGAGCATGCATGGTATGGTTGACTTCTCTCCATTAAAGAAATGGCAACACAGGAAGCTTCTTGTGTTGCCAAAGTGGTGGTTCTACCCCTCTTCACTCACAGAGCCGGCATGACATTGTCTGATGGGAGCCGGGCGGTTCCGTTGACATTTGCCACTGAATCTAGCCCCATCTGATGAGGTGGTCAATCAGAGTAGGAGCAGGAGTGTGTGGAGGGGTGAGGGTGCTAGTTTCCCATTGGTAATGGCTTCCTAAAAGATGTAAAATAGGTGATCCTACACAAGGTGAAGGGATGATGGAGCCCAGCCAATCCCCTTGCCAGCTACTAGCCAGTAGGTTATGGTAGAGAAAGTTGAGCCCCTTCACTGGGCACTGTTTATGGTTTACCTAGGTCCAGGATCAGAAACTATGCTTTTAATATGGTTTGATTCAATACAGTACAACATTTAGTGGTATCATGGAAGATTTAGACTCTAACTTCTGGATTTATTTATTTAGTTATTTACAACCTTTCTACCCCGCCTTTCTCACCCAAGGGAACTCAAGGTGGCTTACAAAACTGGCAAAATCAATGCCAATAACATGTCACAGGGAGTGGAATAATATTGAGGGGTGATGGAAATAGTCATTCAGGATATCTGAAATGTATGAGTTTACCCACCCCTTGTTTGACTTAACTATAGTTTGACCTAATTCAAACATAAAAATGGGTTAGCTTTAAGCAAGATATTCATCTATGCTGAAAGAGAAGAGGGTATGATGGGTATGCAAACCTGACATCCACTCAGACTGATTCACATAATGCTGATAACTAGATCTTCATTGATACAGCACAACAATATCTGCTTCTCCTCTGTTATAACTTACAAATTGTATGCTGAGTTCATTTAAGCAAAAAGACAACTGTCTATATGTGGATGCAATACCAAAAGGACACAAAAGTGTTCTTCCTCACAGAAATAAATCAATGTCCTAACGAAATTACTATTTTTATTCCAAAATATCCCAGTAATAAGATCTTTTTTTTCATGTCAGGAGCAACCGGAGTTGCTTCTGGAGTGAGAGAATTGCCCGTCTGCAAGGACGTTGCCCAGGGGACGCCCGGATGTTTTGATGTTTTATCATCCTTGTGGGAGGCTTCTCTCATGTCCCCGCATGGAGCTGTAGCTGATAGAGGGAGCTCATCCACGATCTCCCTGGGTGGGATTCGAACCTGGCAGCTTTCAGGTCAGCAACCCAACCTTCAAGTCACAAGGCTTTTATCCCCTAGGCCACCGGAGGCTCCTAGTAAGGGTAGTAATAAGAAATCACTAGATATTTAAACAATGGAACAAATATATTAAAATTTATTTGGAATGGGAAAAAACCCAGAATAAAATTCATAAACCTGACAGATGAAAAAAAAAAAAAAAGAGAAGGATTTGGACTCCCAGATTTGGAACTCTACTATGACGCATGCAGACTACTTTAGATTATAGACTGGACAAAATTTAAAAAAATGAAAAATGTTTAACATTAGAAAGATTCGATTTAAAGAGCGATTGGCACTCCTATTGATAGTATGCAGTCATGCCAGCTATATGACCTTGGAGGTGTCTACAGACAAGACCGGCTCTTCGGCTTAGAAATGGAGATAAGCATCAACCCCCAGAGTTGGTCACGACTGGACTTAACATCAGGGGAAAACCTTTACCTTTACCTAAAAGGAAGATAGAAAAGAACTTTGGCAACCATTTCATTAGATCATTATTAATAAAAACCTGGGAAAAAATATAGAAACAGATTTTTACCAAAAATGCCACAATGGGTGTCACCTCCTGAAAATATACAAAGACAAGAATTAGGATGGAAGAACTGGCCAACTTATAAAGAAATGCTAACCAAACACAATAACAAACTAAAATTGAAAACACAGGAAGAAATTAATAAATCATACCAATTAGTTTCATGTTTACAGTATAGACAAATCAAAGAATTTAAAAAAAAGATAAAAGAAACTGGTTTTCTAGAAAAGGATTCTATTTAGGATAAGCTGTTAAAGGATGAAAAGAAGGAGATCACTAAATTATACAAAATACTATTTAATTGGTCCACAGAGACCGAACAGGTGAAAGATTGTATGATCAAATGGGCAGCAAACATCGGACGTTCAATAAAGACGGAAGATTGGGAGAGAATTTGGAATGATCATCTGAAATTGACTTATTTGTACGACCTTAAGGAGAACTGGTATAAAATGATGTACCAATCGTATATCACACCCCAAAAATATTAGCAAAGTGTTATAAAAGTATCTCAGAGAAATGTTGGAAATGTGAGGCACAAACGGGTCATTCTACCATATGTGATGGAGTTGTAGCATAGCAAAGGAATTCTGGAAACAAATACACACAGCAATGCAGAAGACATTGAAGATAAAGTTTCAATTTAAACCTGAATACTTTCTACTGGGAATGACAGACATGAACCTCAACACAAACCAAGAAACTTTATTCAATTACTTAGTCACAGCGGTGAGATTAACATATGCTCAAAAACGGAAGAATAAAGAGACCACCACAACAGACGAATGGCTAATCAAAATGGTCAGCATAATGAATATAGATTGCCTCACACATTACATGAAGAAACAGTAGGGAACAAAGATTAGAACTACAGACTGGACTTTATTTAAAGATTACCTAAAACAAGAAAACATGAAGATGATATTATAGAAGAAATGAGAAAGAAACAAGAAAAAAACAACAACCAGAAGATGAAGAAGTTAACTTGGAAATGAAGTACAATTAGAAGAAGGAAAGAAGATAAAATAGATTGATTCTAATAAGGAAGATTACCTGACAGAAGAGATTGGAAGTCAAAAACTCCCCACCCCCCTTACTACCTCACTCTTTCCACTCCTGTCCATACTCCTACCCCTCCATTCCCTTCCCACCCTTTTCCCCTATATAGTACCCAACCCCAATCCATTTTTTTCTTTTATCCTATGTAAATAAAATTTTCTGTAATACAAATTACTTTAAAAAACAAAAAACCCATACCATTTTGAGTGGCTCCCCAATTCATTTTTGGGGAGCCTCCTTAATTCTCACAGGCAAAATTCATTTTTTGATCTGGCAGCTTAAAGATCTGGGAAGTTTCTGCCCATTGGCAGTGATGGAGGAACTTACCAGGCTCCCCTTTCCATCATTTTTTCTCCTCATATCCTTCAACTGGACCTGGGTTTAACTACCTCTTCCCATAGGGCTAAAATCGGTAACATGTGAAGAGATGTGAAGAGCCCAGGTCACCCATGGAGCCTGCCAGCTGCCATGAAACAATGACGGTGTGGCTCTGTGGGTGAAGGAGAGTGGAGCTAGTGCATGCTACCATCACGGCAACATGGGAGGCTTCCTGTGTTACCATACTACACACTTCCTCCCATGAAGTAAACTGTAAGAAGAGTCAGATGATGCAAGACATGGGGTGTCCCTAGCAAAGCGGGTGGTAAGGCATCAAACTTAAGAAACCACCCTTTCTGGGATCCTTTCTGCTTATATCCTTCAATAACATCTGGGTTTAAGGGCTCCTTTTTAACACATTTCAGTGGGAGCCACACCATCTGAAGGAGCATTAGCTAGCCATTTTTAAAGATATAAATTACCTCCTCATTTTATGGTGGCTTTAGAAATGGTAAGATACCTCTACATCACATTTTAAGCTTGCGTCTTGTGATCATCAGTGTCAATTTCTTAAGTTTGTAGAAAATAAATGCTGATTTATGGCTATTTGAGTCAAAAAGCAAGGTAAGCAATGCAGAGTTATGAGTGGCATTGAGAGTTTAGATCACCAGTTGACTGGAGCACAATTTGTCTCTCTGAGAAGCCTGCTCACAACAGAAAAATGGAGGTCCAACTAAATGACACTTCATGGCTCTCTTCTGTTTGTCTCAACTCTGTGCTCCATGTATAGAGGATGAAACCTAATGTAGCTGTGGTTGGCAGCCTCATGGTCTGTTGCAGCTGAAAAAAATTGGCAGTGGTGCCTGTGCCATTATGGTTGGCTGAAACAGCAAGAGCCCGTTTTTTAAAAAAAACAGAACAGTCCACAACCCTAATAGAGATTTGCCACCCTAGGACGATCTAAATGTCTCTCTCACTAGATCAGCCTATGGGTCAAACGGATCTGTTTAAAGATCACTGAAATAAAACATAGAAAGCGTTTTGAATAACATTATTTTTACCTTTCAAATAGGTATACATGCATGCATTAACATTTTGCCATAGCCAAAATTCTGTGGCAGCACTAGTTAGAATATAGAAATTGTTCACCAATGGAAAAATGCAGTTATGTAGCAGAAGATTTATTACTTTCAGATAAAAAGATCTATCCAGAAAATCCCTTGCATTACTTATCATTTTTTCCATTTCATTTGTGAAATGAAAAAGACAAAGTTTTAATTAACCAGGAAAGTTGGCAGGAATGCATGTAAGTTATTAATCTGGTTGGCACTTTTCTGCTATATAAGTAAAAGTGGTTTTCATACAATTATAAAATGTGTTATTAATAAATGACCACTAATTATGGGAGTTTAATAGACCTTGGCTACTGTAGCTTTGAAGAGATTACCCATTTCTTTGATTATCTGTTTTTCCCCATAGAGTTACAATGAGCTGTGTTTTGGAGAACATGGAACACCTTATTAATCTAGAACTGTGTAGATTATTGATCAGAGATGAGAGAAAAGAATGCTGAAGAATGAACACTCTTATTACTTACTAGGTGCATTTTATGTACCCAACCTTTATGTATTTTAACTGCCATCTGTACAGTATAGTCATCTTGATTCACACTTTTGAGGAAGATGTCGGATATAAAGAAAGTGATTGATAGATGGTATATGCTTGTTTGCCCATAACTACTGTAGTGGCCATTTGCCACTAAAATGCAACCTAATAGCTCCAATTTCATTCTGATGCATTTATACTCCAAAGCTACAGCCCAATAATGTGTGCCATCATTCCACTACCATGAAAAATGCACTATGTGTGTCTAAATTCTTGAAATTTCAGAAGACTCCATTTTAAACTGGGAATGCATCGATTTACAATTTGAACATTTAATGTTAGTTACATATTTTCTGGACAGCAAATGATGAAGTGTGTGTGTGTATGATAATTCTTTTTAAGGAGGAAAGACCCTAATGACTAAAGAAATAAAGGCATTATTGGATGAAGTCAACTAAAGATAGGAACATTTTCTTAAGTATGCTCAGCTAAAATTGATCACTAAGTTAGTTTTGTTTTTGGTACAAATCAACAAGGATATATGCATACATTGATACTTTTTTAAACATTTATTTCTAGATATGAAGGGAGGGAGGAACTATAAGAAAGAAATGGAGGGCGACTCTATGGAAAAATTCTACTTGCTCTGCTCACTCATTGGATGTTTGTCATTGTGTTTTATTTTGTTGAAACCTGCCCTGAGTCCCCTCAGGGAGCTAGGATGGGCTATAAATAAAGCAGTATCATCATCATCACCATCATCACCATCATCATCATCATCATCATCATTTGTGAAGGAGAGGGTTGCATCACTGAGACTATATCACAATGGGTCTGTCCTCCATCTGTGAATCGATACAAAAGTAGTCTGCTTTTTGGAACAGTTCCATTTGCTTAATTTTACAGCAATATTTATGAAGGCAGGCTGAGTCTCTACTTTACACCTTACATCTCCATAGCTGTCAGTCATTTTCAAACAGAAAAAAGGTCCTCAGTCTTCTTCTTAGAGGGATTCAGTGATTTGCAGAAAGATATTAGCCAGATCCAATTTCTTATTCAGCTACCAACCTCTGACTGCTCTAAGGGTAAAGACCACTTTCTTTTTTAAACTCCCACTTGTTTATGTTGTGTGCCTTCAGCACAACATATGACTTATGGCCAGTAAGTCACTGAGCCTTCTTGAGATTTATTAAGAAGGAATTTCCTTTGACTTCCTTTAAGGCAGAGAGAGTGCAATTTGTCCAAGGACATCCTATGCATTTCCATAATTGAACAGGAATTCAAACCATGGTCTCTAGAGTCAAATTAGTAAGGCTCAAACCCCACTATCTGCTTCCAATGGGGCTCTGACACTTCATTAGTTCACTGAGAAAGTGAAGGAACCTTCTATCATCTATATTATTTAAGAGACATTCATGAAGAAGACCTCAATGCAAACCACTAAAACCGATCAGCAAAATCCACCTGACAACAACTTACAACTTATCTCGGAATAAACTGGAAGGAAACATATACAAAGTGCCATAAGTTTGAGGAGCAAACTTAAGGGATATGACTGCTTTCCTAGAAATGATATCACTATGAATGAGTCAGTCAGGGGAGATGTAGACATAGATAGTGAGAGTCAGGCAAAATGAATGATAAATAGCTATGTTTACATCTGCCCATGAAGACAGAAATTGGCAATAAAAGTCGAGTCTGAATATTCTGTTTGGCTAAAGCATTTTATTTTAGTGTGTTTTATTAGCAATGTCAAGATACTTATAATGTCACTGGAATCTCTATGTCCATGTGAAGCATGCTAGACAAAGCTCTGTAAAAGCATTATAAAAGCATTCATGCTCTGGTGACCAAATCTCATTTTCAGGCAGTACTAATGTGGTGTTATTATGATGCTGTCAGGCCTGGTGCAGCCTTCCCCCTTCACTAATTTTAATAGGAGTAGAATCAGCCCATCAATTAAGTATTTCCAGGCTGAATGACCCAAGATCCAGTCTATGCTTTTGCCAGCACCAGCTGCCACAGAGTCACATGCAATAAACAAAGAACCGTGAGTCATAAAATGAATAGACATCTGATCCAGGAACATGGGTTTTTTTTTAAGATAACCTCTAACCTCAACATTTTAAGTTTAAAATTCTACATCTAGAAGTTCTTATTGTTCTTCAAATGTTTTATACCAACCATAAGGCATCTACACTGCTAAGAACCTCACGTTAAAAACAACAAGAAGAGCATAACTGAGTGCTCAGCGGTGGCAACAACAATAAAAAAGAGCAACCATTTAATAGTGGAATCCAAACAGTTTTATACAAAATAAAACAGACAGGCATAAAACGTACACATCACTAAAATACACAAAAGTTAAAATATAAAATCAAGAGACTTAGAGTTTTGAACTATAAACTATGAAGTACAGATGGGCCTCTGGAGGCAACATTTGGAGGTGGTGATATGGAATCAAATAGTGGCAGAAAGCAATGACCTTCAATGGCTGGCAGTGGGGGTCCTGGGACATTGCCTGTTCTTATTGCTATTGAAACTCAGCTTTCTAATTTCTGTAGCTCAAATGACTCCCACTTCGAATGGGCAGAACTGTTTCCATGGGCTTTCTTTTATTCAAAGCATGGCTGCCTGCAAACGGTTATTATGCAAATAAAAGTAAAAGTGTAAGCAAAAGCAAGTAAAAAGGTAGACCGTATAATTAAGAGAAAGCTATTTCAATACATGGAGTTTTCCCTAACAAAAGACATCTGCTATAACAGTATACAAGAAGCTAGATTTATGGGTGTATAGAACTTCATTCAGGGAAATGTATACTTTTGTATTTTAACACTCATTGCTAATCAAGATGCAAAGACAATTAAGTGACTAGGATGGGTGATTACAGACCTACTGTGGATTATAGGTCCTCTGTGTGTAAATTGCTTCTTCCTTTGCTTATCTCATGGCCAAAGCATATTCTTTTAGCATTTGTTTGGCTTTTTAAAAAGAAACACCATAGCCCAATGATGGGGAAACTTTTAGAGATGGAATGGCCAAACCATGGGGGAGGGTGTGGGCACTCGGGGTGGGCAAGTGAGGGGGGCATATGGGGGGTTGGGCAAGTAGGGAGGTGGCAAGTGGGGTGGAAAGCAGGGGAAGGCTAGTGAGTGAGTGGTGGGGATGGCAAACCACAAGCAGGGGGCCAGGCAAGCAAGGGGCAAAGGCTCGCATGTCAGGAAGAGAGGGTGCTGCGTATCCCTTCTGGCATGTGTGCCATATGTTCACCACCACTGCTATAATGAGTTACTTACAGTTTGACTGAGGCCCGATCTACACTGACCTATATCCCAGGATCTGATTCCATATTATCTGTTTATCACATATTATCTGGCAGTGTAACTCATATAACCCAGTTAGAATCAGATAATCTGGGATCAGATCCTGCAATATGATAGATAGACAGATCCTGCAATATGTAGATTCAGTCTCAGTCGTACTGTAATAATCTTTAATGATCTTACAATTTGTACTATATCTGAACTTAGGAACCACTAAAGATAGATGGAGGAATCTCAAACAAAATGGGATGCATCTGATACAGTGAAGAATTAATACAGTTCAACACCACATTAACTACCATGGCTCAATGCTAAAGAATCCTGGGATTTGTAATTTGAAGATACAGAGAAGGCAAAAGACAGTTTAAAACTAAAATTGAAGGGATACAATGTGTACCTTTCACTCCGTGTTACAGCCAACATTACCACCTTATGATTTTGACTATGACCATAGAGCCCACTGATTTTTTATTTTTATCACAAAATATAATTCATGATTCTCAATGAATTAAGTGTCATTATGTCTATGCATGTTTAGCCTACTGACATGCACTAGATTCTTCCACAGAAGGAAAATGTTTTGCTTGTATTGACAGCTCATAGAATTCCACCAGTGACCATGGCTATGTGGAACAAAAAAGCAATTTTTGCCCTGCCCAAAAATTACTTTCCCTTACTATGGTTTACTCATCTGTCTTTTTGCATTATTTCTGTTAAGACATCAAACTAATGGAAGATGTAATAAACCAGATGTTTGCCAAAAAAAAATACCATGCTAATTGTAAGGAAAAGGTATGTGAGGGATAATTCCTCATGAAAATAAACATTTTAATGGCATTTCTTTCCCATTACTTAGCACACTATTTCCCTAAATTGATTTTAAATTCTCATTATCATTTAACTTTTAGGTTTGTAGTGACCTCAATTGCTGTGAAAACACCTATGTGCATTGGTATAAAGCTCCAAACCTGCCCTTGTTTCCTCCAAAAATTTTATCTGGATTCTGATTTTGTGTACAATGAAACCTTCCATACACAAAGAAAGGTAGATGCACAAAGAAACCTTTCAAAACACAGGCTTCAATCCAATGCTCTTGTGCAGAAAGCCCATTGATGACACTGGGATGTTTGTGTGTGTTCACACACACTTTCAGGTCATCTGTTGACTTATGGCCAACCTCTGAATTTCATATGGTTTACTTAAGCAAGGGATAATTTTCCATAGTTGAATAAATCAATAGAAGTTTTCTTCTATGATTTCTCACCCTTGTCTATATTGGCCACAAAATCCCAAATTTGACTAGAAGTTGCTCCTGTGTACCTCCATGATACACAGGAACTTCTGATTCCTAAGGCAGGGTAAAACTGGTTATCGTAATTCTATCCACATAAAATAAATTTGTGGAATGCTTTATAGTTTGTGGAATGCTTCAGTGTGTGTGTGAACAGCAAGGTTGGTTCTGATTTGGAACCAACTCCGCTGTTCACATAGACTATTGACACCATCCCACTTTCCCCATGCTCTGTAGTGTGAGGAAAAGGGGATGAGACATATCTTTGCCATTTATTGTAATCACAATAGTAGTCATATAACTTCAGATAGTTCTTTTTCCAAGTGGGAAAGTGCTCCAAGTAACTCAGGTGTCTTTGCTGACATTGATTATAGAATGGCTTAGACCTTGTTTTTGGATGACGTGTCTTATCATTGGAATGTATTTTAACTATGCTTTTATGTACATATCAATTTTAACCTAATTTTATGTCAAGGTATTTGTTATGCAATGCTTTTGACACGAAATAAATAAATAAATGTCAAGGTTTTGTTTTTATGTTCAAGACACTGTACAAGTGCCATTTGTAAGCCTCCTTGAGTCCCCCTTGGAGTAGGGAAAGGTGGGATATAAATAAGTTAAATAAATAAATAAAATAAATTGGCAAAGCTGCCAGTATGGTGATGAAAAATAACAAAGGAAAGGGTGATTGTCTAGTATGGCTGAACTGGTTTTAGTCTGGCTGGACTGTGTGAACTCCATTCCTTTGAATCAGCAATGCTATGGACCAGCTTCAGTTTCTGTTGCATTAGTAAATGGGCCCTTTGTTGGCTTCATACTTAGGATGTCAGGACTGTTGTTGCTGCTGCTGTTGTGTTGGTGGTGGTGGTGGTGGTGATGATGATGATGATGGAGAAATACTATATGAAGTATTGGAGTCCAGAAGGAATCCATTTTGCAATGAAAGAAATTATTCTTAAGTTTAAACAAGAATACCACAAACTTTGTTTATTTGTTTAAATGGAGTGTACTTCTGACATGTAGAAATAATTTTAATTCTGAATCTTTGGGGGTTTCCTTTTTCTCTCTCCTCCCGTCCCTCAGCACCACATCAGTAGAGATCATCACAAGACAGAGAGAGGGGAAAAGTTAGAGTTAGACCCATTGGCTCGATTGTGTGTGTGTGTGTGTGTGTGTGTGTGTGTGTGTATATATATATATATATACTGACTCATCATTGGATTTTTTAAAAAGAAATAGCTCAGAAAATAGCCTGCTTGTTTGTATATATTCAATAATGAAAGCGGGATAAACTTACATCCAAACTTTTAATATTGATATTATTTTAAATAGCTAAACCAAAATACACAGCTAAACTTGCAAACACATCCATATATTAAACTAAATACATTAAAAGGGAACATTATCTTGTGTAACTTTCCCATTCCATGAATTAACGAATAAAATCCATATTTCAATAAATCAGTTATTCTGTTGTTAACTAAGTTCTCATTTCTAAAAAGCTAATTTAATCATTACAGCTATTTCCGATAACTTTCTTCACCAAGGTGTTATTGATACCGCATTTCCCCTGGATAATATCTGTTTTAGCTGTGAGTAAAGGATGAATAATCTGTAAGTTGACATGTTCTACGGTTGTTATCAACATGCAAAAAAGGATAGCTTTTGTATCTTGGGAAAAACCATACCCTGTTAAGCATTAATTCTTAATAACACCGACTTTTATGTTTTTAAAAAGTTTTTTGACATTTATAAAAATTATAAAAATATTTTTTCTGGTTTGACATCTCCAATAGAGCATTTTAGTATGATAGATTTTAGTTTATGTGAAGTGAGACACCATTAAAAATAGATTTGTAATCGTTTTATTTAATAGCTGAATTTATTAATAATCTTGGAAATGTTTCAAAAAGCCATTTCTATTCTGTTAATTTGCTTAAAGATTATACCTGTTTAAAATATCTGTTCCATTTATCTTGGTAGTAGGATGAATATGAGATAGGTCTATTTCTGCTAGTAATGAAGAAAGCTTACTAATTGCTTTTTTCGGTGGCACATTTAAGAAAAAAAATCCCACTTGAACTAAGAAAACCTTACTTATGATTTGTTCTATGATGTATTGAGAAATCTAGAAGAAAGATGGCATTTTCTGTATACAGAACATAACATGGCCATGGCTCATTCAATTAATAAAGTACAGCATATCACTGAGAATAAAATTATTTTCCCATGATCCTCTGCTTTCACAAATTCAGTCAACAATGTAATGGTAATTGATGAAATATTTGGAACAATCTTGCGGATGATAGGAGAGGTGCATTTAAGATAGGTTTTCTAATTTGTACCACAAATGCTTCCATTGTTTTTTTCTAATACAATTACTGTTCTGCTTTATTGCAATGTCAGACTGAAACCACTGCAATATTGATGATAGCTTAATTGCATAATAATAACAAGTTATGTTGGATACACCTGGTCCTCTTTTATTCATTTTCCAATAGAGATTCTCTTGAGCAGTTAAGTGGTTTATTATTACAAACAAATCAGATATTTGTTGACATAAGGCACAAAATCTCTGGGAAACCTTTTTTTAGTGGTTTTTATTTTAGCTTATTTTTTGAAATATTTTTTTTTATGCAAGTGAGGGCAAAGAACAACTCTTTCCATGTTTTACTGCTTTTTAGTTCAGTCACTCTTTTCCCAAAGTATACTGGTAGAGGAAGGCCCACTGGCCACTAAGATCAGTGTAAGCACATATCAGCTCCACGTTAACCAAATACCGCACAAGTCTGATCCAGGGCAATGTAGTACAAGGACACCTTAACATGACCTTGCCAGAGGTTACCCAAACTTAGGGGGATTTTTGAATTCTACCACAGAATTCAAACTATCACCTGACATAGGGTTTGTGGGAACAATTTGAATGGTTTGGAAATGGAACAGGCTGTAACTGTCCCCACTTCCAGGCTGAATATCCTAGGCTCAGGTGGTCTGGGAATATGGGATGGCAGCCCCCTTATCCCCACCCCCATTTGATGGCATGGGTTCTAATTGTCTGCTGTCATGTGCAGTGACATGTTTACTGTGAAGTGAGTAGGGTGTGGAGAGTCCCCCCCCCTCAGCACCTGATCACCGGCGACTATCCCAACACAAAGGGAGAGGGAACATTAGAATGGCTGCCCAGTGGTGTGGTTGAGGAAGTCCCTGTGAAGTAGATCTGCTCAAATAAGGTTGTCTGAAGATTGCTCAAATAAGGTTGTCTGTCTGCAGTTGCTTGATCAGAAAAAGAAGTCTTGGTTTGATGTTGAGGGCTGCCAGTTTCCTCCAACGCTTTTCTCTGTTCACAGAGTCAAATGCCCCCTTAAAATCCAAAAAGGCTGCACTTAATTTATTAGGATTATTTTTGAAGTATTTGTTGGCTAAGTGGGCCATGACATGGACCTGGTCGTGTGTTGATTTCCCATTGGCAAATCCCACTTGCTCGGGGCCAATTATGTTTTTTTTGCTTGACCCATGAATCTAATCTAGTCAGGAGAAGCTTGGCATAAGTCTTCCCTATGATAGAGAGCAGGCTAATAGGACAGTATTTTGCTGGTTCGTTTTGGTAGACTTTTTTTTTTTGAATATTGGGACCATTACGAAGGAGGTCCATGCCTTTGGCATTATCCCTGTGTCATTTATCCTTATACCCTTGCTGCCCAGACCCTTTCCCTCCACCTCCCTTACTCTTTTCCTTGCCAAACAGACCCTATCCCTCCCCACCTCCCTCACTGCTCAGAATCTTTTTCTTGCTGCCCCAATCCTCCCTTCTTGATTTATATGCTTCAAAAACTCTATTTCCCTCCTACCACTCGGGGGTGCTTTGATTTTGTTTTTCCTGCACAACAGAAAGAGTTTGGACTGGATGGCCCCTGAAGTTTCTGCTATTATTATTATTATTGTTACTACTACTACTACTACTACTACTACTACAAAGGCTGGGTGGCCATCTGTTGGGGTGTTTTGATTGTGCTTTTTCTGCATAGCAGAAAGGGGTTGGACTGGATGACTCCTAGGGTCTTCCACTGAAATACTGTTAAGTTTATGTTGGTCAAAATTGTTCTTCATTTTAAA
Organism: Anolis carolinensis; assembly: GCF_035594765.1. Classification (NCBI taxonomy): domain Eukaryota; kingdom Metazoa; phylum Chordata; class Lepidosauria; order Squamata; family Anolidae; genus Anolis; species Anolis carolinensis. The sequence continues at coordinate 85,956,863 of NC_085844.1, forward strand.
TATTGTATTGTTTTTCTTTCCTTTTGGGGGGCATGGGCATAATATTTCACATTTCTATTTAGAAATAAACCCCAATGAGGTCAATATACCTTACTCCCAAGTAAACCATTTAGAGTTTAAATCTAAATTACCATTTCCACATAGCCCTTTGTTAAGGATGGCACTTTTTCTATTTTCATCTATGGTTAAGAAATGATCAGTCATCTCCACATTTTCCTAAAGAGCTTAGAAGGAGGGGGGGAGGAAGTGTGAGTTTAATGGGAAAGAAATGACTCAGGTTTGCTGTTGTTCTGAGCAATTTCTAAAGCACAGCAGAAGTTCTGCTAAGTAAAGCTGAAGCAAATATTTTTGTGACCTTTTACTTCAACAAATTTCATAGATTCGCATAATGCCTATTCAAATATTCATTCAGGTGAATAGTATTCCAAGGCAAAACATATCATTCATCAATAGTGTAAATAATGCACTAGACTGTGACAGCAATGAAGACTGTGGGCAGTGATTCTCTTGGTTGCTTGCCAGATGTGCTTGCCCACATTCAATAAGTCTGGTTGAGATTGCAAAAGTATTAACTATATATACACACACACAGCATGACTATAATACTTGCCAAATATATTCAATTATTCTTGGAGAACAGGAAAAGTCCCAGGAGATTGAAGGAAGCCAAATGTGGTCCATATCTTCAAGAAGGAAAAAAAGGATAACCCAAACACCTACCATCCGATCAGCCTCACGTCGATACCAAGCAAGATTCTGAAAAAGATCATTAAGGAGGTGGTCTTCAAACACTTAGAAATCAATACAGTCATCACTAATAGTCAAAATGGATTTATCAAAAACAAGTCATGCCAGACTAATCAGATCTCTTTTTTCAATAGAGTTACAAGCTGGGTCGGTGCAGGGAACGTTGTGGATGTAGCGTATCTGGATTTCAGTAAGGCCTTCGACAAGGTCCCCCTTGACCTTCTGCCAAACTAGTCAAATGTGGGCTAGGCAAAACTATGGTTAGGTGGATCTGTAATTCGTTAAGTGAACGAACCTAGAGGTGCTCACCAATGTTTTCTCTTCATCCTGGAAAGAAATGACAAATGGAGTGCCATAGGGTTTCGTCCTGGGCCTGACTCTGTTCAGCATCTTTAGATGAAGGGTTAGAAGGCATGAAGGGTTAGAAGGCATGATCATCAAGTTTGCAGACAACACCAAATTGGGAGGGATAACCAATACTCCAGAAGACAGGTGCAGAATTCAAAATGATCTTAACAGATTAGAGAGATGGTTCAAAACTAAATGAAGTTCAATAGAGTCAAATGCAAGATACTTCACTTAGGCAGAAAAAAAATGAAATGCAAAGATACAGAATGGGGGATGCCTGGCTCAACAGCAGTACATGTGGAAATTATATTGGAGACCTCATGGACAACAAATTAAACATGAGCCAACAATGTGATGTGGAAGCAAAAAAAGCCAATGGAATTTTGGCCTGCATAAATAGGAGTATAGTGTCTAGAGCCAGAGAAGTCATGCTGCCCCTCTATGCTGCCATGGTTAGACCACACCTGGAATAGTGTGTCCATTAGTTGAAGGGAGATGTTGACAAACTGGAGGGCAACTAAAATGATTAAGGGTCTGGAGAACAAGCCCTATGAGGAGTGGCTTAAAGAGCTAGGCATATTTAGCCTGCAGAAGAGAAGGCTGAGAGGAGACCTGATAGCCATGTGAGGGAAAGTCATAGAGAGGAGAGAGCAGACTTGTTTTCTGCTGCCTTGGAGACTAGGACGCAGAACAATGGCTTCAAACAATGGGCAAGGAGATTCCATCTGAACATTAGGAAGAACTTCCTAACTGTGAGAGCTGTTCAGCAGTGAAACTCTCTCCCCTGGACTGTGGTGGAGGCTCCTTCTTTGGAGGCTTTTAAACAGAGCCTGGCCATCTGTTGGGGACGCTTTGAATATGATTTTCCTGCTTCTTGGCAGGGGTTAGCCTGGATGGCCCATGAGGTCTCTTTCAACTCTATGGTTCTATGATTCTAATTAATTTGCAAATTCAGTTGTCTCTAAGGAGGGGCACTAGAATTGATTTCTCTTGCTACAGCCTGAAAACCAAGAGTGCTATCTTGGAAGAATGCAAGCTTCATTTAAAAGCATAAACTATAATTTTGCTTTGAAATCCTCTCCCACCTGCAGATAAGGAAATGGCTTGATTGTGGCATTCAAAGTGATGGGCAAACTCATCACATTGAGTTGTCAGGTGATCAGGGGTCCCCTCCCCCTCGAGAGGATGAAGGAGCTCCCTGACCACCTGAAACAGCTCTGCAGGCCTATTAGTTGCAGACACAATATGAGCAGACAATAAAACCTTCTTGGCTGCTTCTATTGCTGAAGAGTAGGCTTTAAGAGAGGCTCTAGCATATGCTCGGTCAGATGTGTTTCGAGTCTTCCACCAATGGCACTCTAGCCCATGTCTGTTTTGCTTCATCATCACTAGCCCCTCAAAGAAACAAGGGGCTATAATTTGTGACAGTCAATAATGGTTTTTAGAGAAAGTTTCCTCTATGACTGAGGGTGTCACTTTCTCAAGGACATCTGTAGCTGAGTTCTAGACCACCACTTAGACCACTGCACCACAAAAGATGAAAAAGTGAAGTGGAATCATTTGTTTGCACTATAATCATGGAGATAAAGGGATTTAATTGATTGACTAGATGCAGCCCTTAGGCTTCAGAAATTCCATCTTTATAATTCAGTATTGCATTGACACTGCAAAATTTAGTTTTGATTCCTGGCAGCAGATACACATTTTCCCAGCAGATCATTGGTCATATGTTATGCCATGATTGATGCTTAATATATTTGATGAAACATGACATTATATAAATCTCTGGGAGAAATGTGTGTCACAGAGTTAATGGGATAATTTGCAATATGTATATATTACACTTTTAACAACTTTGAAGTGTTATCTGCATTTGTTGTGCAGTATGTCCATGATATTTATAGATCAATGTTCTCTCTCACATTCCCACTCTCTCATATATACCAACAGACACACATTCACAAATAGAATCAGGAGGGTGTTCTCATAATTTTAGATTTCTTAATTACAAGTTAATTATTCAGTCAGTATATGGCTGTGACTTGGTAATAGCTTGTGTACCAAGAAATGATTTTGATTAAATGGGTTACAACTGGCACCGTTCCAGTATAATTTTCTCCTCTTTTTTATTTCTTTTGCCAATAATGTTGAAGCAAAAAAGAGACCTGGAAGGAATCCAACAACTGGGACACTCTAATGAATTATAAAAGAGAAATAATTGCATCATCTTCTAAGATAAGGTTTAAGACAGAGGAGTTTAGTAGCAACAGCTTGGAAAGAAAACTTAAATGCCAGCTGTAACAGTGATTTAGAAGAAGTAAAACTCTTTTAATGAACACAGAATGTGTTGTTTGATATTCTCTAGAAGCTTTAAATATTGCATCTGAAGCTATCTGGTGGAAACATTCCTGGTAGCAATTTCCATTTAAAAGATATTTTTCTCCCTGTTAGGGTCTTTGAGGATCAATTATTCTGATATGGTTTGGTTCTTGATCACCTTTACTATTCATATAAATAATCTCCTGTGGAAGCAATACTCACTGCCTTATTATAGTATATATTTTGTTTTGTTTTTTTAACTTTTTGAGTCTGGATTATTCACATCAATTGTAGTCACTATACTACAGAATCATACTGTATTAATGTAGAGTGAAAACACCAAAGGATTCTGTAGCACTCTGAAAATTGATTCAGTTATCATAAAATAAAACTTTTGGGTAAATTCCATGTCAGGGGTGGGGGGGGGGGACTCACTCTGGGTTTTCTTTCAAGTTTTAAAGAAATCCCCCAAATTGGTGAAATTTATCCCTAGCCTTTCTTTTGCCTGAGCTCTTTCATGGGAGAAACTGCTCAGTATAGCGAGAAGCTGAAAGCACCACAATTTATTTAACACAGGGAATGAGAGCTTTATTTTAAAGAAATAATTGCATCACATTTGAAAGGTACTACCGGTATATATTTTAGAAAGAGTTGCTAAGTGGATATAAGACAGGCATTTATAAATTTAATCTCAAATAGGTTGAGAACAAAGATAAGGTACTGCAATTCTATCAAAAAAGACAAAGGTACATGCTTTTATTTATCTTTCAGACTAAAAGTTTCAACTGCAGATGTTCTCCCCCAACAAGCTTCTTGACTCCCTGGTGAAGGGGCAGCGGGCAGAGAAGTGCCAAGTGTCAGAAGCTTAATGATGAGTTGAGGGACTATTTGATTATTATGGATGAAGAGGAGAATACTAGCTGTAGCAATGACCAAAAAAGTGACATACGACCTCATCACATTGAGAGGGGAAAGCATGGGTGACTGTCCCTTTAAGAGTAGAGAATTGCTCATCTTATAACTTCAGCAGGAGCCCCGGTGGAGAAGTGTGTTAAAGCATTGAGCTGCTGAACTTGCAGACCGAAAGGGTGCAGGTTCAAATTTCAGGAGTGGAGGGAGCGGCTACTGTTAGCTCCAGCTTCTGCCAACCTAGCAGTTCCAAAACATGCCAATGTGAGTAGATCAATAGGTACCGCTCCGGCGGGAAGGTAACAGCACTCCATGCAGTCATGTCGGCCACATGACCTTGGAAGTGTCTACGGACAATGCCGGCTCTTCAGCTTAGAAATGGAGATGAGCACCAACCCCCAGAGTCAGACATGACTGGACTTAACGTCGGGGAAACCTTTACTTTTACCTATAACTTCAGCAGTCCTGTTTAGAGTTCTGCCTCCCCATCACACTCAGTGCTCAGCTGTGGCTTAATAGACATCTCCACATTCTGTGAAAGCATTTTCCATTGTAAAGCTCCTGGAGCAGAGTTTAGCCATTTTACAGTATCAGACGCTTGCCATGCAGTAACAATCAATATGTGACAATACATGATAGATGAGTAGCATTTTTTTTTCAGTAAATGTTAAATTAAGTTCATTCGTTTCAATAAACAATCAAAACTGAGGAAGAAAGAGTGTAGCTTAATGGCAGAGTGAGCAATGATCCGAAAATCTGAACTTGAATCTTATCTCAGTCTGCAACTCACAAGGAGTCTTTTAGTAGCTATTCACTACATGTTGCACTCTGCAATATAGAATCACAGAATCATAGAGTTGGCAGGAATCACAATTGTTAATATTGACTTACCCATTAGATGATGTAGCTGCAACATTTTAATCAAAGTGGCATATATATTCTATTTTAAAAAACATTTTGTTAATTTTGAATATGTATTTGAAACATTTGGGTCTCAAATTTAACACATACATGGACCACATAGCATACAGATTCTGTGGGGAAGATACTATTTTGATGGCAATTTAAACTATTTAAGGCTTGACCACCCCCTCACCTGACTGTCTGCTTCATTCTTTCCAATCCATTCTGTTTGAAATCAATTTCACTTTTGTTTTGCTATCCCCTATTGCTTTTGAAGGACTGTGATGATTGGTTGAAGGCGATGTTGCTAAATTGACTCTCTTTTGGCAGGTAACTGAGGGAGAATGTAAGAATTCAGTGTAGATGTTTATGCCTCTTTGAGTCCTGTAACTTGGGAGGGAAGGAGCCTCCGGTGGTCTAGGGGATAAAAGCCTTGTGACTTGAAGGTTGGGTTGCTGACCTGAAGGCTGCCAGGTTCGAATCTTACCCGAGGAGAGTGCAGATGAGCTTCCTCTATCAGCTCCAGCTCCATGCGGGGACATGAGAGAAGCCTCCCACAAGGATCATAGAATCATAGAATCATAGAATAGTAGAGTTGGAAGAGACCTCACGGGCCATCCACTCCAACCTCCCGCTAAGAAGCAGGAAATCGCAGGAAGCAGGAATGGTAAAACATCAAAACATCCGTGCGTCCCCTGGACAACGTCCTTGCAGACGGCCAATTCTCTCACTCCAGAAGCAACTCCAGTTGCTCCTGACACACACACACACAAAATGGGAGGTGGGGAAATGGGCAAGCTCTGAGGCAAAACCTGGATATTTTTAGTCTCTTGTGACTTGGATGGGAGTATATTGTGTTTACCTTCCAGCAAGTGGTTGACTGGGGACAGCTCAATTACTAGATGTTTCACCAAAGGGAAGACTGAGGAAGCAGTCAGGGATAGACATCTGGCCTCAGCTGGATCCATATTAGGTTGTTCCCCTCTTATTGTTTCTTTTCTTATTTATGTAAGAAAGGTCAAATAAAGTGACCCTTCTAACCGAACTCTCAATGTCTTGTCTCATTATTCTGAACATATCTCCTCTTATGAACCACCTTATAGAATAAGATCATCTGGGGAGGCCCTGCTCTCAGTCCTGCCTGCTTTGCAAGTGCGGCTGGTGGGGATGAGAGACAGGGCCTTCTCAGGGGTGGCCCCTCGGCTGTGGAACTCCCTCCCCAGCAATATAAGATCAGCCCCCTCCCTTTTGGTTTTCAGAAGGAAAGTAAAGACCTGGCTCTGGGATCAAGCTTTTGGATAACTGTGCAGTGCAATAATGGATGTCTAATATGTATAATGACCTCGGAAAGGCTTTAGACCATGATTTTTTGTATGGCATGATTTGCAACTGTTTGTAATGTTTTAAATTTTGTATTTTAATTTTTTTAATATTTAATATGTAATATTTCAAGCTTTAATTTTATATGTGTTTTGGGGCATCAAATTGTGCCATATGTAAGCCGCCTTGAGTCCCCTTTGGGGTGAGAAAGGCGGGGTATAAATAGGACAAATAAGTAAATAAATGGTTGATCTTCAAATCATAAATTTTGAATTCGGAATCTGTAATCAAATATTTGAATGTTGGTATTTAATAAAACCACCAGAATAAAAATTTTGTGTGTGCTTGTGTATAACAGAGGGCACTTCTGCGCTGCCTCAAAATGGCTGGGCATGGGCAACCCTATCTGCATCCCAGTTCCCTGCAAAAAAAAATGATGAAAAATCTCCCTTACCATCACTGCAAGCTGTTCTCTTCCTGTATGACTTATAAGCAGAGGGAGGCAAATTGTGTTCCATGGAACACATGGACTCCTTGTGGGAGATGGGATTTCTGCAGCCCCTCATTTGACTTTGGCTTCATGCTTCTCAAAACTGATACCAAATGCAGCTATTTTCTACTACTTTCCAGAACACTTATCCTATTCCATCTCTCTCTCCAAAAAATCCACCCAAAAACAAATCCATAGGTTTTTTTTTGTTTTTTCCATGTCAGGAGCAACCGGAGTTGCTTCTGGAGTGAGAGAATTGGCTGTCTGCAAGGACATTGCCCAGGGGATGTCCGGATGTTTTGATGTTTTACCATCCTTGTGGGAGGCTTCTCTCATGTCCCCGCATGGAGCTGGAGCTGATAGAGGGAGCTCATCAATGCTCTCCCTGGGTGGGATTCGTACCTGGCAGCTTTCAGGTCAGCAACCCAACCTTCAAGTCACGAGGCTTTTATCCCCTAGGCCATCAGAGGCTCCTAAATCCATAGGTGACTTCACATAAATTATGGCTTCATCCAAGGCATCCATACAAAACACATGGTTTATGTCCTGGATGAAAAATAATGCGCAGCACTCCAGCAATTGATTACTTTTGATAAGTATTCAAAAACTCCTGTTTGGAGGCAGAATCAGTCAGTTTTGCATTCTCATCTGTTTGAAAGCTTTAAAATTTCAGTTCTCTAAATTATTTGGGAAAGAAGTTGGGATTTTCATTTTAAAGGAATCTCTTTAATATTTAATCAGATTCAATTTTTATGCAGGAGAAGTAAAACCAGCTCCTAAAGCACACTTTGCAGAGCTCACAGATCAATGAAAATTTAGGAAAATGTTGTACCAAAACGAGTAAGTGGGCTCAGGCATGTAATGCTATACCAAGAAGTAAGCACTATTAGAATAAATGGTGCTTCCTTTTGAGTATAGTGAAACCTCAACTTGAGAGCATCCCAACTTAAGAGCATTTTGAGTTAAAAGCCATCACTTGGCCTGGGTTTTGTTTTGACATACAAGCAGCATTTTGAGTTAATATTTGGTGACAAGGGGAATGTTAGCACAAGAGTACATGGTTTTAGGGCTTCAAGGGAGCAGTCTCTGTCCCTCATGCTCTTGTCCACTTTGGGAGATTGCTGTCTGATTTGCTGTCTCTTGTTCACTTTGAGGAACTGTGGATTATTTGATTTTGTTCGGTTTTTATTCCTGGTATTTTTGGCTTCATGAAGAGAGAGAGGGAGGGGGGAGGCTGGAATTAGTATAGTGTGAAGAAAACAATGCTTCTTCCTCTCCACTTTCTGCTTCCTTGACACTACTTTGAGCTTTACCATTGTAACACAATTTTGTGCTTCTACCATTTTAAAGTTGATTTTTCTGTTTTTATTGTTCCAAATGAATGTGCAGGTTTTGCCTTGCTGTTACACTGGCCAAAACACATTTTGTTGCCTCTAATGTGCTTCCTTGCCACAATTTCATACTTGTGGCAAGGAAGCACAGATCATTTAAAGTTGATTTTTCTTTTTTATTGTTCCATGTAAATGTGCATTTATACATTATTTTTTATTTATATATTATTTGCTGTTTATAAGATACATTTTCTTATTTTAAAATGCCTAACAATTTTTTTGGGAGGGAGGGAGTTTGGGGGGGTGAAAACAGATTAATTAATAGCATTTAAATGGAAAAATGTGCTTAGAGATAAGAGTGATTTCATGTAAAAGCTCATTGATGGAATGAATTAAGCTCTTAACTCTTAACTCAAGGCATCACTGTACAATAGTCTTGCGCATTCAGGACTTAGCTTGTTCCGTTTCGTATCCCAGTTTTCGGTAGGGCCCTGTTCTGTTTTCCTCTGACCTCCCAAAATCAGGAGGTCAGACATCCATTTTGTTTTGTCTCCCTGAACAAAATATCTGTTTTCTTTGGGCCAGAGCACCTGGGCCTATGGGTGCAGGCTTTGGGCCTACATGCAGAGGTGGTTCAACCACCAGGCCAACTAGGCAGTTGCCTGTGGCGCCATCTTGTTGGGGGCGCCATTGAGGCAACTCCTGTCTCCTGCAGCCTGCCTCCGCAAGGTATTGAACTGCTTTTTCTGTTGATTTGTTGTAAAACAAGATGTTTTAGTGCTTAATTTGTAAAATCTTAATGTAATTTGATGTTTAATAGGCTTTTCCTTAATCCCTCCTTATTTCGCTTATACAATGCTTTTATTTTTCAGTGATTGGTTTGGGGGGGGGGCGCCAAAATTCTGTTCGCCTACACTTGAAAAATACCTACGGCTGGCTCTGCCTACATGGTGCACCCGGGCCTCACTGGGCCTGCTGCAGCCGATTGCAGAGTAAGGAATGCTCCTTACTCGGCAATTGGCTACAGGCCCTGTGAGGCCCGGGTACGTATGCCCAAACCTGCATCTGTAGCATTATACAAAGTCATTATTGTATTTGTGCACTGCCTGTGGCCTACATATCTATTTAAAATTAAACCGCAAGGAATTCTGGACCATGATCTCTGAGAAAATTTACTAGTGAAAAGAAAGTAAAAATAACATCTAAAATATTTAAAAAATTGACAGTGTTCCAGGACACATACCAAAGAGAAATATGCCAGGAGCTTTGGGTCTACAGGTGCCTAGGCCCAAAGCCTGTACCCATAGGCCTGGGAGATTTGGGACTAGAGGTGCAGGCTTTGAGCCTACGCACCTGAGCCTCCCAGGGCCTGCAGCCGATCAATCCGAAAAGCAGGCTTGGAGCTCCTACCTGCCTTTCATTTTGAGTAAGTTTTTGTTTTTGTTTTTTGGTTTTTTTTGGGGGGGGGGGTCTTTCCATTTCATGCCTTCTGAATGGATGGTATGAAACGGAAACACAAATGAAACAAAAGGAAGAAATACCACACACATCTCTACTGTACAATGTATTGTGCAATGTACAGTGTTGCACTGTAAATAATTGTAAAAATTGTACCAGAATGCAGACGGGTTTTAATTAATCTTGTTATCACATAATAGTCATCACCAGTCTCAGGTGTAGAAATGTACAAAAACAAGGTGATCAAATAGAAAGAAGTAAACGGCCATGAAAAGAGGATAGAACCTCATGTCATACTGAAAAGAAAAAAGAGACATGAGATGAATGACTGAATCTACTGAGTAGTTTGTGTAGGATAAAATGTGAAATACTGTCAACAAGATCAATGGAATTCTATGGGGAACAAAATAAAAGGTGGAGGAAAATCGTTTCAAAGATAACAAAGTGATTGGATCGAATGCAACAATGAAAATGAAATTCTAACTGAATTTATGCAGGTCAAATTCTTAAAAGAGAGAACAAAGAAACAGATCTAAAGAAATATGGTAAACTTTTATTCCTCATCTGTCAATAAAGATACAGCATGATTTAGACTGGGACATTTCTTGCTGTGCTAATAGAAACAAAAAACCCTGAAATAAAAGTCTCATAGGAGAAATATCAAAAGCATTTACAAAAACAAAAAACAATTTGGGGTAAATGATATTTCTAGCTCTGATATAATATACACAAAATAAAGTTCAGTTTCAAATCACCTTAGCAGAAAGCCACACAGTATTGGAAGGAATGCAGCAACTGTTTGCCTCAATGAAAGTTATAAGAAATATTTCCACTGTTGTTAAAAGTAGATAAGGTGGAATAGATGGTATAAAGGAACGACTGAGGGACACCAAATATATTGGACACCTCTCCACTCTACTCAAGCTCACACGCAAGCACACGTATGTGAGATGCGAGGGTATATCATTTTAGATTTTCTTTTAAAATAGTAGCTGCCACCAACCTAAAATGTCTTTAGGATTTTTGTTGTCAAATGTGTCTGAGGCAAACTTCTCCCATTTCCTGCCCACACGGTTTCCCACCCCTGGCTCTCAAACTGATGTTCACTATGAGGTTTTTCTGTGGTATTTTATTGTTGTATTGCTGGAACTTTTATAAAGGTTTCTTGATGGAAAATATAGACTGTGGAGGCTCTTGAAAGTTGAAAATAGAATAAAAATTTATTTTCTTAAAAACAGGTAAATGATTACTTCAGAGAGGTTCATAAGCGTAATTGGTTACAGACGTTCTTCAGCTTAACTTAAGTTGTATGTTTCAGAATTACTTCACTTAGTTTCAAACAGTTCCAACCAACCAATCTATCTATTGGTCACAAAAACTCTTGCTCTATTTGCTGAGAATAGACACTAACCTAGAGTCCTTCTATTAACCAGCCCAGTAGTAAGAGACAATCCTTTTAGTTATCTTCCCCTCAAGAGATCCAAACTGCCTGACTTAGCCTGTCAGTTTCCACAGCTTTTAGTTCTCTCTCTAACACACACACCCTCCAAACTCCAAAACCCAACTGCTCTCTTCAAACCCTAAAACAGAACTCTCTTCTTCAAACCCTCCAAACAGAACTGCCTGGAGCTCTTTTTTTTCTCTGCACTCTAAGACTTGGCTCCTCCCATCTGCTCTGGTTGGCCAATCCTAGGAGTCTCTCTCTAAGCTCCTCCCCCTTTCTAACCACACTCAGATGGCTGCCTGGCAATCCTCAACAAAATGGATGCCTGCCTCACTCACTGTCACCAAGGCTTCATTCCCAGCCTAATAGGTAAGGTTCACTACAGATGGTAAATAACAAGAAGTAAAGCCACCACAAGCAAATCCCACACCTTGTAGCTTGTTATGTGTTCTCCATCCTGGAAATGGTCAAACTCATAGAAGCAATGCCAATCATTTACCTAATCCTTTTTAAAACAATTAGGTTCTGTCAGTTTTTTAAAAGATTGTGTGCAAAATTGAACTTTCTTTGGTTTGGAGACAAGACTGGCCCAAATTACTACATTTCTCTAGATCAGGGGTCCCCAAACTAAAGCCCGGGGGCCAGATGCGGCCCTCCAAGGTCATTTACCTGGCCCTCACCCTCAGTTTTAGACTTCGCCTCACCCAAAGTCTAAAATAACTTGAAGGCATACAATACCAACAGTCCTACTTAACTTGACTATCTCATTGGCCAGAAGCAGGACCACACTTCCCATTGAAATCCTGATAGGTTTATGTTGGTTAAAATTGTTTTTATTTTTAAATATTGTATTGTTCTTTCATTTACTAATATTGTGCTATGGTAATAATTGAATATATTGTGTATACATATAATATTGATACTAATATTATAATGTAATGCAATATAATACTAATAATTATACAATATAATAATATTAATTATACATTATATATTAAATGTAATATTACTAATATTATGGTAGTGGTATGGGACAATATAGTAATATATAATGCTAATATTGTGCTATGCCAATAATATAATATAAACAACTTGTAAGCCGCTCTGAGTCCCCTTCGGGGTGAGAGAAGGTGGGGTATAAATGTAGAGTAAATAAATAAATAAATAGTTGTTGTTGGGGTGTTTTTTTTGTTTTTGTTTTTGCACTACAAATAAGACATGTGCAGTGTGCATAGGAATTTGTTCGTATTTTTTTTCAAATGATAATTTGGCCCCTCAACAGCCTGAGGGACCATGAACCGGCCCTCCACTTTAAAAGTTTGAGGACCCCTGCTCTAGATCATATCCAGATTTTGCAGTTGTAAGATTCTTACTTGAGACTTTGGACTGTCACTGGAAAGAGATAGTACTGGATAAGACAGGTCCAAGCTCTGATAGTGAAGGTTGTCTAGTGGTAGATGAACAAGACCTTTGTTTTCTTTCTTTTTTCACCTTTCTTGAGGAGAAACTTCCATAGTCCCAGATGGATAGAAACACTGCAAGATAAACTGCTATAAAAGTGTCATCTTCAGAAAGAACTGAAGACAGAGAGAAGGAGGAAAAGCCATCTTTGGAAGATAACACCATCTTCCAAAGAGTTTCTGCCACCTGCTTATTTTCCTCAGCAGTTAACATAAACTTCATTTTCCCCTTAGAGATTGGGACAAACGGGACCAATGAACAAGAAAAAAATATTTTTCTGCAGTTACTAATCACTAAATGTTTTTACCATACTTATCCGGGCCCAGTTCTTTGTTGAAAAACTGTTGAAATAATATAGTTTAGAAAGGTTTCAGCAACCAGTACTTTTTTCAAGTTCTGTTTGTCAAAGCGATAAGATGTTTATCGTTGAGTCTTTGAACATGGAACGTGAAGTGTAACATTTGGTGCCTGTTGAAAAATGCTGGGGTTTTTTCAAATCCTTCTGCTTCTATCACAGTTTCTTCCACATCTATCATCCATCCCTGTTCTGATTCATTTTTGTGGCTTTGGTGACAAATAAAAAACACATAAACCACTTAAACTGGGTTTTAGTCATGATCATTCCCTAACCTGTGGATTTATCTTCCAGAAACTTTGCATGTTTCTCGCCCAGGGACACTTCTATGATATGCAATTTACCATTTCTATACAGGTTATCAAAACCCAATGAAGAATGTAGGAAGAAGAAGCAAAAAGCTTCTACAAAAACTGCCACATTCAGCCTTTGTATGTTTGTTTGTTTGATCTAAATGAGATTATTTTATGTTGTCTAGTATTTTCTTTGCAAACTGCAAAATACAGACACATTACACAGAGAGAGATAAGGTGTTTTTGCTAAAAGTTATCATCCCTTGGAAAAAAAAATGGCATGTCCCAATATGCAGTGCTAGTTGTTTCACTATTAAATAAATACATAAATAAAGTTTTGGACTATATTAATTCTTAAGAACTTCTTCAGGGACTAAATAAAATCATAACAGTCAAGACATAAATACACAGTATAGCATTATATAAAATCATTATTGTATTTATACACTGCCTGTGGTCTACATACCTATTTAAAATTAAACATCAAGAAATTGATCTCTGAGAAAATTTACTAGTGAAAAGAAAGTAAAAATAAAATCTAAAATCTAAAAAATCACAGTGTTCCAGGACACATACCAAAGAGAAATAGGCCATCAGAAAACTCTAATTTACAAGAGTAAGAAAAGGTCAAGGCCTGCAGTCAGACTGTTAGGGGGCAAATATTTTAATCTGTACAAAATAATTTTTTAAACAGTGTCCTCGAAATATTCATGTTCATCTTTACTATAGCCAGAAGAAATGACTCACTACTGTAGCTTTACAAATTAAAAATCTGTTTCCTTATGTGCTCCTTGAGGAGTCTGGTTGTTTTTCCCCCATTTAATATTAGCTCTGTATAATATAAATAACAAAACTGCTCTTGCAAATAGTAACGTGCTGTAAAACCTGTCTCTCTTTGTCAATATGATCTGTGAATTCAGTCAGCTTGGAAGCATGCCTACACTAGACACTTTGGACATAAGAATGGAGTCCTGTGGATCAAGACGTACCTATTAGAGCATTATGTGATGTGTGTTTGTTCTCTTTCAATGTGTCTTCCCCACCCAAATATTCCCAATGCTTCTGATTCTTTTAAATTAAATGTGGAATCCCTTCCCTAAAAATTTGATACATATAAATATTTTCTGTAAAAAAATTGAAAACTATTAGCATCATGATTAAAAACCAGACTACAATTGAGACAGTTGGGATGTAAACTATCTATTTTTAAAGGAGGTTCAGAACATGGTATTTGAGATAGTTTAGAATTTGAGAATTGACTTCACATAGATAGCCTCTGTCTAGTAGTTATTCTGTCAATGTACATGCTTCATTTCTGAATCTAATTTCACTGCAACAGTTGCATTTTAATTGAAGGAACAGTCCACAGTTGAAACTACATCTGAAGAATCTGGAGAGACTTGGAACATGAGCTATTCCCCCCTCCTATCTCCAAAGCTCAATTGTGTCATTTCCTAGTGCCATGGAGCTACAGGGAAGCCTTTTTCACTTGTAAACATGCTGTTTCTGCCAATATGGGTGAAACAAAATGCTGGGAAGGAAGGGTAGCATTGCCATACTTCCTCCATGGGCTGCCTTGGGAGTGTAGGATGGGTGTGGAAAACGCTATTGGGAATTAAACATGGTGATTCCCAATAGCAGTCTCCACAGTCCCAGCACCAGCAAAAGTCTGGATCACCTTGAAAGATCTGGACCTTTGCTGATGTTTTTTTTTTAACCTGGATTAAACCAGAATTAACAACTTTATCCTGGGCTAAAACTGCATTAGTCTGGTTCATCATTTGGATGCCCCAGGCTTTGTAGTTGTTTATTCATTCAGTCACTTCTGACCCTTCATTGCCACCCCCAGCTTCTTCAAGGTCAAGCCAGTCACTTCAAGGATACTGTCCATCAATTTTGCCCTTGGTTGGCCCCTTTTTCCTTCCATTTTCCCCAGCACCACTCTCTTCTCCAAGCTTTCCTGTCTTCTCATTATGTGGCCAAAGTAGTTCAACTTTGCCTGTAATATCCTTCCCTCCAGTGACTGCCAGGCATTATTTCCTGAAGTATGGACTGGTTGGATCTTCTTGCGGTCCAAGGCACTCTCAGAATTTTCCTCTAACACCACAATTCAAAAGTGTCTATCTTCCTTTGCTCAGCCTTCCTTACAGTCCAGCTCTCACATCCATAGGTTACTATGGGGAATATCATTGCTTTAACTATGCAGACCTTCGTTGCCAGTGTGATGTCTCTACTCTTCACTATTTTATCATTGGTCATTGCTCTCCTCTCAAGAAGTAAACGTCTTCCAATTTCTGCACTGCAGTCTGTGTCTGCAGTAATCTTTGCACCTAGAAATAGAAAGTCTGTCACTGCCTCCACGTTTTCTCCCTCTATTTGCCAGTTATCAATCTGTCTGGTTGCCATAAATCTCGGGGGCGGGGGTGGGTTATGTTTAAGTCCAACCCAGCTTTTGCTCTTTCTTATTTCACCTTGGTTATAAGACTCCTCAGCTTCTCCTTCCTTTCAGTCATCGAAGTGGCATCATCCACATATCTAAGGTTGTTAATGTTTCTTCCAGCAATTTTAACTCCAGCCTTATCTTGCATTATCTAGCAGAGTAGATGGGCCCTACATTGATCTGCTAACTAATTTGAGGTTTTATTTATGTGAAACTGAATAATATCTGGACTGGCCCAAGCAGGGCTGGCCCTAGGTAATTTTCAAGTGTAAGCAAGAAGTATTTTTGGCACCCCCCCCAAAAAAAACCCAATCATTGAAGAATAAATAAAAGGTGGAAGGTAGAGGTGAATAGAATATGTGTGTGCGTGTGTGTGTGCATGTTACACACACACACACACATATGGCACATGTGGTCACTGCATATGTGTTTGTGTGTGTGTGTGAGTGTGTGTATCTCTTATATATACATGGACATACATAGAGGAAGAGATTTACACACACACAAATTGAGGTGCAACCAGGGTGGAAAGCTGGGCAGGAAGAAAATTGGGCGGGAGCAAGTTCAGTTCATGCCAAACCTGGGAGAGAGAGAGGAAGAGATTTACACACACATACACATTACACACACATTACACACACATAGTCTCCCTCGCCAGGCTGTTTGCAAGGTGACCAAGGGCTGAGCGCGCCGCTACTAGCAGTGAAGGGAGGCCGCCTGAGTGTGCCTCTTTGCGACGTGCCTCAACTGCACCCCCCAGAGGATTGTGCCTTCCACAAACATGTAGTTTGCGTATATCTCAGACCGCCCCTGGGCCCAAGACAAAATGAGCTTTTTTCTGAATCTACAAAAAATGGGAATACCAGGGGGAAGGGGTGGGAGGTGAGGCAGAATTCAATCTAATGGTGCAGTGACAATCTCTTAACTGCACCCATGGAGATTGGTAGATGTCCTATAAATGTAGTTCCTGGTTGCTTGAGAGTTAGTAATAAAAATAGTGCCCCATACTACACCATGCTATAAACTTTGAATTGAATTGATATTAATATTGAAATACAGTAATTAAAAGTAAATTAAGAGAAATACAAGCTTAATGGAACACATTGTAATGCATTATAAAAATACAGCTTTGTGAATGCTGTTGTTTTTAATTTAAATGTAAGAGTTTTTTTTGTTAGTTGCTTGAGAGCTCCAGTTGACTGAGAATGTAATGCACACACCTTCCTTTAACAGAAAAGTTAATGAAATGTGTATCTCAGAAGGTTGATTTTGTATGTTGGATGATTTCTTTCTTCTCACTGCATATTAGAGAGATGCAAAACATTAGCAGGATTACACAATAGAGAAGCTGAATGTCCATTCCAGGGTCATAAACCAAATACCAAAGTTTCCAGAGTGAAAGGTTGAATCTAAATCTGTAAGCCAAGGTTCACAGGTAAGTCCAATGTTCAGGAACACTATAGACCCTTAGCTCTGCACTAGTCACATTTGCCGTGTGCAAAATTGATGCTCAGGCTTTTAAAGTAATTGTCTTGTTATGTCATTTTTGTTTATTGTTGGAATGTTTTAAATTGCTGTTAAATTTTATACATGTAATGCTATGTTAGGTTGTTGTTCAAGCTTGTCCCTGTGTAAGCCACCCTGAGTCCCTTCGGGGAGATGGGGCGGGATATAAGAATAAAGTTTATTTAACACAAGAAAGCAAGAATATGAGGTTGTAGCTTCTAGAACTGACATTGCAGCAAGTAACAAGATGCCACCTTTGAGCTCATGAAATCCTAAATTCAGAGGTATTATCTGTTGCTTGTTCACTTCTCAGCTAACCTCGAGGACCTGTGCAGCTGAAACCTTTCTCTCTTCACATGTCCATGAAAACGGGAACATTTAACTTCCTCAACCTGCTCAAAGGGACTTGCTTGTTCTTGTTCTGTAGGCTGAGGCTGGATCTACACTGCACGATATTTCAGGATCCATCCTAGATTATTTACTATATGAATCTACACTGTTAGATAATCTGGGATAAACAGTCAATCTGGGATATGGATCCAGACTGAGAGGTAGTAGTTTGTTCCATGGTTGCTGCTTCAAAGCTTGGCTAAAGGAAGCCCAACTGCTAAGCCTTCCACCAGCATCTCATCCTTGCTTTCCAGTAGAGATCCTGTTTTAGCTGCATGCTTGCATTCTTTGTAATATGTAATGCCATCTTTAAATAATGAAATTTTAGGATGAATAAATTCATGTTACCATTGTTTAAGGAATTAGGCAAATAAACCTATCTCCTTTAGATTTACATTTATTCTGGAGTTACAAAGCACCTTATTCCCATGATATCTGCAAACCTACAATCCTGTTATATATTCAACTTTTAATATGGGCATCACAGACACTTAAAAGATGTTCAAAAGGCAAGGTATTTGTTCAGTCTGATAGCATTTATTTTAAAGACATCAGCCTGCAGTTCTGATTTATATTGTTCAGTGCTCTTACTGCCCTGTCTGCTCATAACAAACAGATATTTTTAGGTTGGCAGTAGTGTCAAATACCAGCCAATGCCACAACCATTTGAAATAAAGGTTCCAGGGAAGGACATATAAAATCCAGTCTTTTGTGGTCATTTGTCTTAAGAAGAAATTTCAGAACCCTCATCAGTTGATAGGCTAAACCAATTAAGGAACAGGGGAAGGTATTAATAAACAAGTCCCTGTGAAAGAAAGAAAGCAATTCATTTTTTGATTTATAGCATTTTTATTTTTTTATTTTTTTGCAAAAAAGTTCAGGGTCAACACTTTTTCCATCGCTATAAGCCATCAAAATAAACCTAAAGGCTTCAGCAGCAAGGCTATTGAAAAGACTGTTACGGTTTTTACAATATACTGCAGGGAGAAATGTTATCTGAACAAATAGACTGGAAATAACCTTCTTCCTCATCTCATGCTGATGATAATATTGACTTCAAAATATTTCCAATCCTCCTAAAGTACCCCACCTTCTATTTCTATTCTCCCCACATGTCTGTGTAGGCAATGTTTATTTCTCAACATTGAGTTACACACCTTTAAGCAATCTGAACATTTTATTTCATATGCTCTATGAAAAATAAGAAGATGAAATATCTAGTACTGCTTAAAGAAATTTAGAGAGTGCTAACCAACAATTAAAGTTCAGCCTTCAGAACAAGATATATGAATCTTGTTCCATCTTCTAATGATACACGATGGCCAACCCTGCCTTGACAATTTCCATAAACTGAAGTGGAGATGAGTAGAGTCTTTTAAATATGCAGCCTATTAAAATGATATGTTTCCCTCAGTATGTAAAATTTGTTAGATGTTGTTAGTTTTCCAGAATGGATTTTTGTTTAGTTTACTTTGAATTACTAATAAACAGTAAGGCAGCTTTTAAGGGAAACATGAAATTTAAATCAGACTGTGCCCACATGTATCTTAAAAGGGGAGAAATAGTTTGTCAAAAAATAGCCCATGGCATGTGTTGGTATTTTATAGACAGTACAATAAAAAACAAAAGCAGTAAGATAATTAAATGCAGGAATGTTATTTCATTATAATTTCTTTCTTATGAAAGCTTACACAGCTCCAAGAGTGCCAGTCAGAGACTTGCCTGAGAGATTATCAGTCTGCATGATTCATATCTGGGAAATTTGTGAGGCAGTTTTTCCCGGAATTAAAATTTGAGGCACGTTTCACTCTCATATCCTAAATGGATTGTTCTTAGAGAGGGGTAGCACTGTGTTTCTGAGTATACAGATGAACACCATTTAAACATTTGGGGAAAATTGAACTTTGGTAAGCTCAGAACCCTGCCCATTGCTGGCAATGCATTTGGCACATGAGGGAAAAGTCCCTATAAATGTACTCATGTATATGCCTTGGACGATTTCCTTGGAGGGGGAATTTTCAGACAGTTGGATTTAGATACACAAATGAATTTTATTTGACCTACATTTCTTAGACAAATGAACTGATCCTCACCTTCTCACTTCCCCAATAGACAGATTAGAATCCAGTTCAGATTTTAGTTAGCACGTCTCTCTATTTTACACTCACGATTGAGAATCTGCAGTTTTTTTTGGTATAAACCCAAGCTTAGAGCCATGAAGTGAGGTGAATAAAAACTGAGCATGTTAGAGTTTGTTCTTCAGTGAAGATAGCAAAGAATAATGTCCTTTTCCTTGTTATCATTGCAATTTTTGGTGTTTTTTTTCTTTGTGAGAAAAAATGTTGATTTAGTTCTGGTTGTATGTGTGTTCAGAAGACTTCCAAATCCAATTCTTTAATACTATTCTTAAAGACTAGTCATTTTTGGTGAATGGCTTACATGTTGATTCCTGCCCTACTTGACTTTCTACGGACAGCGCCAGCTCTTCGGCTTAGAAATGGAGATGAGAACCAACCCCCAGAGTCGGACACGACTGGACTTAACGTCAGAGGAAACCCTGACTTTCTACACCAGTCTGAAATAGCCTTTGTGAGCAGGAAAGAACTTTTTCTTAACCTCATCATTGCCAGAGCCCTATCTGATTTTTTTTGCCTGTCAGAAGCAACTTGAGAAACTGCAAGTTGCTTCTGGTGTGAGAGAATTGGCCATCTGGAAGAAGGTTGCCCAAAGGATACCCAGATGTTTGATGCTTTACCATCCTGTAGAAGGCTTCTCTCATGTCCCCGCATGGGGAGCTAGAGCTGACAGACAGGAGCTCACCCCTTTCAGTCAGCAGTCCTGCCAGCGCAAGGATTTAACCCACTGCACCATTGGGAGCTCGTCCTATCTGATAAGGTCATGGGAATTGTCCTTCTCAGTGGCTGGCCTCAGTCTGACCAGATAGGATGCATTCTTGCCATCCTTCTTATAGGCATGTGAAGATTTCTTTGTTTTCTTCAGCAGGCTTTTGAAAATTTGTTGCTCAGGGGGAGAATGTGTTAAATCATGTTCTCTATTGTCAATTTTCTGTCTTCTAATTCATGGAGATGTTTTAAAACTGATTTTAATTTGATAGTTTAATTATACTTTCAAGTTTTGTATGATGTGATTTCTAGCTATCTTGTGTCCTAAATTAGGAAAAGGGAGAACAATAACAACAAGAAAAATGAAAACAACCATTCCTGAGTGCCTATTGCTCATGGAAACAGCCCCAGCCTCCCTCTGTAAATCCACCTCTCTTGGAAATGACCTTAATGACTGTGGAGAAGTGTGACAGGGAGGAATCCTTTCAGATCCCACCGCTGCCACCAATTGTGGAGAGGTGAGAGATGTGTGACAGAGATGGAATCCTTTTTGATCCCACCACACACAGATAACACTAATTATAAAGATGTTTTATGAATGATGATTTTAATTAATTATTTATTTAATTATCTTCTTCGCTGCCACCATTTGAGGAGACGTCAGGCAGATGGCACTGGTTCTTTTTAATGATTTCTTTGTTTATTTTACCTCAGATGATGATGTCACTTAACTTAGTATATAATTGTGACAGAGACTTAGGTGGAATAAAATCAAAACAAGTTTATTGCTTGTACAGAGCTTGATGGTTTCTTGTAACTTTTTAAAGGCACTTAGCTTAATGGTTACAAACAGATATGAGGTGTTCAAACTTTCAAAATACTTCTTCCTCCAAACTAAACCAAAACCTGATCCTCCTGGATCCACTGGGATTAACTTTCCCTAATCCACAGCCTCTATAACTGACCCTAAACAAGTCCCTAACTTGCCTAGTCTGGCCTAATAGAGGTCTGTCCCTCTGGCTTTCTTCAGTCTTGAAACCAGACTGCTCCCTGTGATTCAAAATCACAGACTATCTAAAATAAATCGCTTTATTTTAGATCTGACTCAAATTCTTTTGTTTGAGCCACCCTGACCCTCCACATGAGAATCAGTCTTCTTCCTGCGACTAGAAATCACAGACTGAAACTGGGTTTTAAAACATTCCCCCTTTTCCTCTCCAAATGGCGGTTGGCTCCGCCCCCGTTGTCATAGCAACCAGTTCTTCAATGCTGAGCTGGCTATCTCCTGGTATTATCAGCTCTAATACTCACCATATTAAATTAACCAAACCTGACTGTTTAAACAAATCAAATAAACATGTCATCATTAAACAAAATAAAATCATACACTTCTTTACACACCTCCCAACCCATAAAGATTATTTTTGACTTTTCTATAACTTAGAATGGTCAAAAATAATAATATGGATTGCACCCAAATTTATACAATACATGTTAACATACATTTAACATATAATCTAAACATATTATCATGCAACACATAAACCATAAATACAAACCTTCAATGTTGCATATACACGTAGCATATTCATATCTTACCATCTTTTCTGCTGTTAAGATTCCCAACCCCAAATCAAAAGACATTTTAAAATACATTTTCCATAAATCATATTTCTAACAGTTTAATTTTTATTCTGGGTTATCTCCCAAGTCTTTATTTATACACTGGACCAAAACATCTTCCAGACACTTTGTCCAACTCATAGCAATCTTCCTCTCCAGCCCAGTTGGTACAGTTCTTCGATGTTTCACTCTGCAGAGCATTCCAGAGGTTAACGTGTTGTTGGGGACAATTACACTCATCTTTCCCAGCAACACAATGAACTCTCTCTGTTCCAAAAAGTCTTTTGCGAAACTTCCAAGAGTCATTCAAGAAGTCCTGGGAAACATAGTTCATGTACTTTCGTAGAACATTGAAAGTAAACTGATGATAGTTGAAACTACCAATCTCTGCCGCAGTGAAGTTCTCAGAACTCTCTCCGTTGAAAAATAACCTCTGCCGGTCTCTTGGTCCCCTGCGATTGGCGATGACCCACAGGCTCAAGATGTCCATCATCTTTCCTCTCACAATGGTGTTCTTTGAGGTACCGGTCACTGATCTGTCCTCCTTCCAGGTTTCCACCGGTCCTTTAGGCTCTCCTGCGCACAGCAACTTAACTGGATCAATTTTGGTGGTTTCCTGAGGTAAATTTTTTTCTGGCCACAACTGCTGACCATGCTCTGTACTTGTAATGACTACAGAGGTAACCACTGAGCAAATAGAGTCAGTCATTTCCCAAAATTCCCTCAGAACTTCATCTTCCTTCTCATCTTTACTGGGAACCACATTGTTTTTTCTGTTAGCACCAAGCAACTTCATGTTACCATCTTTCTCTGGCAAATCTTTTGTAAAGGCACAGTCACTTTTTAAACCATTACTCTTTATAACAGTATTAATTTCTCCACGGTGTTCAAACAAATCATTTTCATTAATGACTGGCACTTCTAAATCCCCAATTACTTCAGCTTGCTCCACTCCTGTGTCCCTATGGTATTGGACAGGAATCTCAGCCACTGGTGACACATTTACCTCAGCCACGTAATGAATCTCAAGCTGTGACTCAGATAATTTCTTTTGGAGATTTACGATTCCTCCATCTTCAGCAGAATCTTTTGCTTGTTTAAATTGTGAGCTTACAAAATTAACAGAGTCGTTATTTTGAGATGGCTTCGACTCTAAAGGATAAACTTCTACTTTACAGCACTTGAAATATTTGCCATACTCCACAACCGTTCTCTCAATTGGTCTCTGTCCCTCTATACAGCCATACCAATTGACTAACTTATTCCAGGCTTCAATAGGAATCACCTCATAATCCACTCCATTCATGCGATACTTTTTTAAAGTTTGAGTTTCTGAATCCTCAAAAAGTTTTGAGTTGTCAATGGGTCCTGGGTAGTAATCAGGCTTTCTTGCATAATACAGGTCCCAGCTTTCAAAACCCACATATCTCTGCCACTTTTTGAACCACTTATAATCAATCAGGTACCAAGAATCCCCTGGGCACAATGGCATTTTCAAAAGTGGTGCGAGCTCAATCCGCTGCATCTCCACATCCTCCTTAGTGTATTTAGAAAACCTCTTTAAGGCTGAATCAACAGGATTAATGATGGGAGTCCCTGGTTGTGCCTCCACAGAAGGCTGAGACAGTGTCAGCTTCTGTCTTTCCCATTCTATCTCCATCTTTTTCAGCTCTATCTGTGCCTGTCTCTGTTTCTCTTTGTCCTCTGCTTCTTTCTCCAATTTCATCTTCTCCATCTGTGCCTGTCTCTCTTTATCCTGTGCTTCTAATTCTAATTTTTTCATCTCTAATTGATATTTCATTATTGCTTCTGACATGGTGGTCTGTTGTTCAGAATCTGAACTCTCCTCCTCTTGGTACACCTCTATCTCTCCTGCTCCTTTTCTCTGTTTTCTGGTGGCCATTCTCTATAACTTTTACCTCAGAAATTTCAGTGAGCGATCTCAGGCACTAAATTAGGGATGTTATACGTATCCCACCGCTTGCCGCCAATTGTGGAGAAGTGTGACAGGGAGGAATCCTTTCAGATCCCACCGCTGCCACCAATTGTGGAGAGGTGAGAGATGTGTGACAGAGATGGAATCCTTTTTGATCCCACCACACACACAGATACCACCAATTATAAAGATGTTTTATGAATGATGATTTTAATTAATTATTTATTTAATTATCTTCTTCGCTGCCACCATTTGAGGAGACGTCAGGCAGATGGCACTGGTTCTTTTTAATGATTTCTTTGTTTATTTTACCTCAGATGATGATGTCGCTTAACTTAGTATATAATTGTGACAGAGACTTAGGTGGAATAAAATCAAAACAAGTTTATTGCTTGTACAGAGCTTGATGGTTTCTTGTAACTTTTTAAAGGCACTTAGCTTAATGATTACAAACAGATATGAGGTGTTCAAACTTTCAAAATACTTCTTCCTCCAAACTAAACCAAAACCTGATCCTCCTGGATCCACTGGGATTAACTTTCCCTAATCCACAGCCTCTATAACTGACCCTAAACAAGTCCCTAACTTGCCTAGTCTGGCCTAATAGAGGTCTGTCCCTCTGGCTTTCTTCAGTCTTGAAACCAGACTGCTCCCTGTGATTCAAAATCACAGACTATCTAAAATAAATCGCTTTATTTTAGATCTGACTCAAATTCTTTTGTTTGAGCCACCCTGACCCTCCACATGAGAATCAGTCTTCTTCCTGTGACTAGAAATCACAGACTGAAACTGGGTTTTAAAACATTCCCCCTTTTCCTCTCCAAATGGCGGTTGGCTCCGCCCCCGTTGTCATAGCAACCAGTTCTTCAATGCTGAGCTGGCTATCTCCTGGTATTATCAGCTCTAATACTCACCATATTAAATTAACCAAACCTGACTGTTTAAACAAATCAAATAAACATGTCATCATTAAACAAAATAAAATCATACACTTCTTTACAATGACCAACCAGCTTTTCCTTGCCAGAATGTTCCAGAAGATATTGAGTCCCCTTCGGGGTGAGAAGGGCGGGGTATAAATGTATCAAATAAATGAATAAATAAATAAACATATGTCATTATGCAGTAGATTACTGTATATCCTAGCTAAATTCAGATGATGAATCTTAGGTTCTTTGGATATTTTGGAATTCAACTCTCTCCCATATGCTTATGAGAGTGGAAATCTAAAGCATTTTTTGGACCCAACATACCCCGTTGGGCATTGGGAGAAGTATACTGCAGATGAAGTTATCATGCCAATGATAAAATCTTGTTCGTCAAGATTTTAAGGTTGTTTTCAAATTATTGGATAATAACTGCTGTTAAACTGGCACCCACATTATTCCCTTAGTGTCTGTGCAATATGAAATATGAATTTGGATATGGGAATATGAAAGCTTTATGTCATTTCATATTTAATTTAGACTTTAGCCAACATTTGCAATATTTATTATTTTTGATTGAGTTGCCCTGAAGCTCTGTAAAAATTGTGGATTCTTTTTTTATTTAAAAGGAACTAGTATTTGGGATATGATTTGGTGATGGGAGGCATTAAAAATGCAGATTCATTAATATAATTATGAAAATATAGTTCATAGCTTTAGGGAATGTCATTTTATTTTCATTTTTTAAACTTAGTAGTGATGGTTTCAGAGCAGCATCCTATAAACTAGGAGATATAATTTAAACTATTATTTAGATAACCCATCATGTAGTTGCTTAGCATTTCTCTGCATTGCAGTCCCAGTGGGATCCATGGACTGAATAAATATTCTTGCCTCCTTTTTTTTTTTTTACAATGAATTTTAGGTTAAGGTTCCAAGGGAGCATGAACCAAAGATAGAGGTAAAGGTAAAGGTTTTCCCCTGACGTTAAGTCCAGTCATGTCTGACTCTGGGGGTTGGTGCTCATCTCCATTTCTAAGCCGAAGAGCCGGCTTTTATGTTTGCATTTTCACCAAATGCAAATAGTTATGAGATGAAAAACATGCATCATGCCTATTTATTGTGGTACGTAATGTAGTCTCCATGCTATCTGAGGCCATGACAACATCAAGACATCATCTTATCCATTCTGGAAGGCACATGATATATTACCTTTAAAGATCAAGGATGCAGAATTCCAAGTCAAGGTAATTGTGGTTACACTCTAAGAAGTCAGTTAAAGAGGCTAAAAATTCCTAATTAATTCAAAGACACTAATTTAATAATATAACACATTGGGGATCCATGCATTCATCCTTACCTTTTATGTAATGAAAAAATATAATCTCTAAGGCAGTGGTTCTCAAACTGGGGTCCACAGATGTTTTTGGCCTTCAACTCCCAGAAATCCTAACAGCTGGTAAACTGGCTGGGATTTCTGGGAGTTGTAGGCTAAAAACATCTGGGGACCCCAGGTTGAGAACCACTGCTCTAAGGGCATTATCACATGAGGCTTGCAAACAGGATAACCTCAACTGTTGCCAGTAGATATGTCATGAGATGAAATGTGAATATATGGTTTGAATGAACTGCATGGAAGGTAAATGAATGAGAGCTAAATTTTGAAGACACAATTCAAAAATATTAAGGCCTGTTTGTTGAATTGTAATTAAAAACCTGCTAATGAGAACGGAAATAGCTGGCCTGCCTAACTAATAATAATAATAATAATAATAATAATAATAATAATAATAATAATAATAATAATTTTATTCTTATATCCCGCCCCATCTCCCCGGAGGGACTCGGGGCGGCTTACATGGGGCCATGCCCAGACATGACAGCACAAATCAGATAAAACATTAAACCGAGCAGTAAAACTTCAACATGATTAAAAACAGTCATAAAAGTCAATATACACAATAATATTAAAATCCCGATTTGGGTCAAAAGATCCAGGCCAAGGTGCAAAGCAATATCAAGTTATCAGGGAGGGATAATTATACAGCAGGTGTAATACTTAAAGTGCTGAATGAATCCTAAAAACAATCCAGAGGGTCTACTGCTTAATAGGTAAATAACTAACTGTAATAAGAACTGTGACAGTCATAACAGAAATGTTTACGTTAAGTTAACGAAATGTTTACAATTGTCAGGAAGGAAGTCAACACAAGGCTTATCTTTGTCAACCCTAATAAAGAAGAATCAACATCTAGTCAGGAAACTGAGATGGAGCCAGGATGGACAACATCTATCATTCATTAACAACTCTGGGACAACATCAGCAAAATACAATAGAGTCTCACTTATCCAACATAAACGGGCCGGCAGAATGTTGGATAAGCGAATATGTTGGATAATAAGGAGGGATTAAGGAAAAGCCTATTAAACATCAAATTAGGTTATGATTTCACAAATTAAGCACCAAAACATCATGTTACATAACAAATTTGACAGAAAAAGTAGTTCAATACAGTAATAACTGTATTTACGAATTTAGCACCAAGACATATTGAAAACATTGACTACAAAATGCGTTGGATAATCCAGAACATTGGATAAGCAAGTGTTGGATAAGTGAGACTCTACTGTATTGCTATATAATCAACTTTATGACAATACAGAAGTGTGACAGAGACACTGTTCACCCACTATGCTCTGCTCCATTGGGAAGGAGAGAGTGTGTGTATGTGTCAGATCTGCTATGGGAAAGCAGGATTCTTTACACTTGCCTCCTTTTCTCATGGGAAGAGAAAGGAGTGCATTTTGGAGTCATGATATGCGTTGCAGGGAGTCACTTCTGCTGTATGGAAAACGGGTCTGATCCTTGGCACTGTTCTTAGGGGAAAATATTAATTTTGGAGTTTTGAAATTTTGTCATTTTGACATTTTGCAGCTATGGGATGGCAGGCTGCAGAGAAAGCAGGGCCTGGCCTAATCAGCTGCTTCTCCAAGGAGGGAGAAAAGGATATGGTAATATTTGGATGCATGGATGGAAATGGATGCATGTACATGTATGTGAATGCTGAGTAAAATGTAAACCAACCCTTTGTTTGTTTGTTTGTTTGTTAGCTAATGTAAGCAGGTTGTTTGTGAATCCAATGTAGCTACATAGAATCTGTATGTCTGTATGTCCAATGTCATTCTTTGTATAAAAGTGTAAATGTTGTTCTATAAAAGTTCTGATATACCCTCTCACACTGAAATTGCAAGAAAAAGAACCTATGCTTTAAAATTATTGAAAAGTTATTCATAACAGTTATCACACAGTTTATGTGGATCTTGCTGCTGATTTGCCTTCCCTTCATGAATGTAGAACTACTTTTTATTTACAGGTAAAATTTTCCATTGCTGCCTATGCCTTCCCAATACCTCAGTA
Organism: Anolis carolinensis; assembly: GCF_035594765.1. Taxonomy (NCBI): domain Eukaryota; kingdom Metazoa; phylum Chordata; class Lepidosauria; order Squamata; family Anolidae; genus Anolis; species Anolis carolinensis. The sequence continues at coordinate 85,985,323 of NC_085844.1, forward strand.
GGTATTCTCAACACCGACCACTGATGCTCCAATATGCAGGCATTCCAGAGATAGCTTACACAACTTTATGGTAGATAATGAAGATATTGAAGAGTTCAAGAGTTTCCATATCTTGGCTTGGTTATTAATCAAAATTTAAATTGCATTCAAGAAGTCAAGAGAAGACTATGACTTAGAAGGACAGCTGTGAATGAATTACATGAGACCCTGAAGAGTAAAGATAATTGAATACTAATGTTAGGATGATGCATGTTGCATATTTCAAATATCTATATCTGGTTGTTAAAGCTGGACAGAAAAGAAATGTGATAAGAAGATAATTGACTTTTTTGAAATGTGGTGCTGATTTTTTCTTTTTACTGATACTGTGGACCTCTAAAGAGACAAATCTAAGAACAAATTAAGTAGGAACTTTCCATAGAAGCCAAGATGATTAAATTGAGACTGTCCATATCATGACAAGACATGACTGACTAAAAAAGACAATAATTCTTAGTAAGACAGAAGGTAGTGGGAAAAGGGGAAGATTATGTTCCCAATAGACATTATGTTCCCAATGTTCTCAAGCTTGGAGCTGATTTGATGGCAGTTAACAAAAACAACTTATCTTTTAATATTAGAGAAAGGGTACCAAGAAAGTAATTTTGCAAGCAATCTTCCTTTTTAAATTAGGCAATACAGTAGAGTCTCACTTATCCAACATTCTGGATTATCCAACGCATTTTTGTAGTCAATGTTTTCAATGCATTGTGATATTTTGGTACTAAATTCGTAAATACAGTAATTACTACGTAGCATTACTGCCTATTTAACTACTTTTTCTGCAAAATTTGTTGTATAACATGATGTTTTGGTGCTTAATTTGTAAAATCATAACCTAATTTGATGTTTAATAGGCTTCTCCTTAATGTCTCCTTATTATCCAACATATTCGCTTATCCAACGTTCTGCCGGCCCATTTATGTTGGATAAGTGAGACTCTACTGTATTAGTATTTTGTAGATACAGATTAATACAGTTTCTCTTCTAGAATTAGGTATTTTGGGAAAAAAGATAAATATCTCTGTTATACTTATCTATAGTGGAATCATAGGAGAAATAATTAACTACACCTCTACATGAATGAAAGATGTAATAATAATCTTAGCCAAATACATTTCCTGACTTCTTGGCCTTCATCAGCTTGAAGCTATTTAAGTTCTAGAGGGAAAAATAACAGGGAATTTAAATATTAAACGTTTGCTATTGCAAACGATCACTTGCAAATGGACTCAGGGTCTTCAAATAAAATAATCTGCTTCCTGGACAATAGATATCATCGAGTCTTTTCTCAATATGTTCTGGATTATGGAAAATGATCCAAAAGCTTAAATTAATTGCAGAGTATTTTAATTATAGAGATATATTGTTTCTAATTACATTATTTAAAATGTTTTAGTGAGGATGAACCTCTGTGTTTTGAACCACACTTGTAGATCATTTTAAATGTCTAGACACAATATTAATATTTTACAAAAATAAATAAATAAATAAATAAATAAATAAATAAATGAAACACCATCCAATTAAATGGGGTGGATGGATGTGAATTTCCTCCACATTAATTTTATTATATGTGCGACTTTTGAACCTACTAAGCACTGAAGACTGGGGCACTTAATTCATACTCTGTGGTGCTTAGGGATGAAATTCTTCACTATGTTTCTTCCTGGAATTAGCAAAGAGCAATTTTAACAATATTCTTCACATGATGAGAAAATCTAAAATCATGTACATTTTGAAGATTATTTGCAATTCTGGACTTATTGTGTGCACAACTTACACAAGGATGTTTTGTAAAGAAAAAATCAGTTCTACACAGAAAGCATTTTCTCTTTGAAGAAAAGGCTATTTTCTATGGAAATTAACATGTGAATTGTATGCATGGTAAGACCCCAGGCAGCTTGCCAATGATTCTGGGTCTGGGAATGGGGGTAGCAGAAGCAGCAGCAGCAGTAGTAGTTTCCCCAATGTTGTGAGGGTGAAGGGACAGACTACTTGATAAATGGGCTATGTCCAGTGGCAGGACCAGAGTGAGTGTGAAGTCGCCCACTGTGAGTGAGATAATGGCTCTGAATGATCAGCCCTTCCACATGGTGGATAAGATGAGGTTTCATAGTGTTGTAGCACAGCCTCCATCTGAGCTGTCAGGTGAGCCTGAGTTTGGCCCCATTCAGCCTGTGATTGTCCCTGCACCTGCCTTGTCAGAGGTGCAACCAGAGTTTGTTCCCCCATCTGCCTTGCCAGAGAACTCTGGGTTTGGGCCTGAGATTCAGCTAGAGTTTCTCCCAGTGGAGACAGAAGGGTTACAAGCAGGCAGTTTGAAACACATTCTTCACAGCAGTCAAGGTCGGATCTCCAGGTGTCAGATGGGCATTCTAGTTTGGATGTAGGAACTGATAAAGTGGGGAGGGATAATGAGCTTGACAGAAGGAGAGCGATAACTCAGGTGAGAAAAGAAAAGGAGTGTACTAGGTGGAGTAGGTGTCTGCTTTTGAAACAAAATAATGAGCAATCTTCTCACGGTATGGGACCTTGAATTTCACATAAGAAGCCTTGCTTTCTCTGACACAGCCAGAGGTGGTAATGTTGCTAATTCAAGAAGAAAGATCTTTGCTTTGTGTGTATTTCTGTGGCCGTATCTTGTTTCAAGTTCCAACCTTGTTGGTTCCTGTGTTTCCAGTTGATTTTGTGGTTTGGATTTGTGTTCCAGCCAAGACCTTTGCCTTATGTTCCAGATGAGACCTTTGTTGTGTGATCCATCTTGGACTCTGTACCTTGGATTAAATCTGGAGACTTGTTCCTGCATTCCAGTGTACTTTCCTATGTTTCCAGTTTGATTCATGCCTTGGATTAATCCTTGAAAATCTTTTTTTTATTATTATCAGTGATATCTTTCATGGGACTTACTTTGATATCCAGTTGGGACTAGGTTCTTTGCGTGGTTTTTATTGACTCTTGCTTCAAGTACTTTGTTCTTGTGAATTTAAACCCATTTTATTGATTCTGAACTTTAATGTGCTATTGCATGCATATAATCTTCAATAAATAACTTGCTTGCTTATATTCTGGGCTCCAGTGTGGTTTTGAGGTGCCTATGCAGCCTAGGGGTGCAACACATTGCTTCTTTGGGCATCTGGCTACCCACTACAAGATCCCCTCCCAAATCACATTCTTTCATGTGGTGATTCCCTCCATGTATCAGGGCTGTAGGGACCTGGTGGAGAAATTGCTGGATGGTGCCAGCCAAACATATATCCACTTCACCACAGATCTTTGGTCTTGCACTGGTGCAGCCCACAATTACCTCTCTCTGACTGGGCATTGGTGAAAGAGAAGGGGAACCATGGAGACAGGGCATTGCTGGGCTATACTCCATGTCGAATTGATGGACGAATCCCACACTTCTGCACAGATCAGCCAGGCTATAGTACGCATACTTAAGGGGTGGCTGTCTGGGAGGCGGAAGAGCAGTCTCTTTTTTTGTGATGTTGGATGCTCAAGGCAATATGGTAAGGGCAGTAAAAGAGTCTGGGTTAACAATGTATTATGCCTGGAGCACAGGCTCCATCTCACTGTCCAAGGAGGGCTAGTCCTGTCTACTAAGGAGTCTAACAAAGGGAACATCCCAAGCAACATCCAGCAGATCAGAGACCTGATCGAGCATTGCTAAAAAATAGCGGGCCACTTCCACCCCAGTGTCAATGCTGGAAGCCTTCTGAGGGAGAGGCAGGCCATGAAGGGGGTCCTACAAGACAAGTACCTGTTGAAATTCCACTTTCCTTATGCTCCAACAAATGTTGGAGCATTGGAAGGTGATCCACAGCTTCTCACTTGAAAGTGATGATCTCAGCCTGTGCCACCTGACAAAGTTGGACTGGGACAACATGTCCCAGCTGGTCTCAGCGCTCCATCCCTTCCTGGAGGCAACAGAGGCCGTTAGTACTTCCATAGCCCTTCCTCTTGTGTGGGGGCACTGAAGGGGCATTTGGAAGAGCTGGGGGGAGGTTTCAAAATCTGAGTGGCTGAATACTTGATACTCCAGGTGCGGGAGGTGGTGACTTGCTTGGGTGATGCTGCCAGAAGATGGCTTGACTCTTTCCTCTCAAGTACAGAGCACATGTTGGCCGCCATGTGCAATCTGTATCTGAAGAGTGGATTATGCTTCACAGATGATGCAGAGGGATGGAAGGCTAAATTCTTGTCAGCTGTGAAGGAAGCAAACTATCAGCATACTGAAAGAGAGGGAGGTATAGCACTACTTTGCACAACCATATCACAGCCATTTTCTCTATCAGAGACCCCAAGCATAATCAGCAACAGGGCAAGTGAAGAGACTGGAAATCTCATCAAGGAGAAGTTCTTTGCCAGGGTGGTTCCAAATGAATGTTGGGCCTGAGGTGGTGGCCATCCTGTCATGCAGGACAGACATGATTAGTGTGGCAAGTGAGAGGCTCCTCAACATGGCTAGAGATGTTGTTAGCCCTCACCTGAGCACACTGAACCCTGCCTCAGTGGAACAGTTGTTCCCTCCTACTCCTGGTGTTCCCAGAGCTAGACTCCCACATGGACTGAGTGAGCATGATAGGCACATTGGTTTGAACTTCTCATTTGTTTCTTTTAACCCCCTTTTACATCTACTGTCCTCTTCCCCTAACTCAAATTATCTCTTAGCTCTCATGTGGTGTCATGGCACATGCCAGTGTAGCAGAGCCAAGTCTCTATACCAACCAAGCATGAGAGTGTTCCCCAAAGGAACACCACCATTGCTACTGCTAAGCTGGGTCTCTCTCTGAACTCTCTGACCCATGCCACCCAACTACCTCTCTCTTTGGACTTTCTAACATGCTGTCCCCCTTCTCCACATTACATGCCTGTGGCATGGGGCCACATCAATTCTACCAATGCCAGTCAGAGTGCAAGTCTACCTTAAGTAAAATGGTAAAGGTTTTCCCCTGACGTTAAGTCCAGTCATGTCTGACTCTGGGGGTTGGTGCTCATCTACATTTCTAAGCCGAAGAGCCAGCGTTGTCCGTAGACACCTCCAAGGTCATGTGGCCAGCATGACTGCATGGAGCGCTGTCACCTTCCTGCTGGGGCGGTACCTATTGATCTACTCACATTGGCATGTTTTCGAACTGCTAGGTTGGCAGGAGCTGGAGCTAACAGCATCCTCTCACACCACTCCTGGGGATTGAACCTGGGACTTTTTGGTCTCCAGCTCAGTGCTTTAACGCACTTCGCCACCAGGTCTCCTTAAATAGCTAGCCCTAATTCCCTCTCTACCAAGCATGAGGGAGTTATGACTCTGCAACAGAACAACTCAATACTATGGAATTTTAGGAGTTGTTGTTTTGCAAGGTTTTCTTTATCTGTCTTGTGGATCCTTAAGGAGTGGACAGAAGTGACAAATTGAACCAGAATAAACTTTAAAATCTTGGCTGTGTCTTCTTTTCTAGCCTGTTTGGCTGGAATGCCATTGCATAGCTTTTAAACCTCCCCAGTTTCCGGTTTCAAAAGGGCAGAGTTTAAGTTAGGCAGTTCTCCAAACAAGATTAAAGTAGCTTCTGGTTGCTGCTGCTGTTTGCCTGCTGCTTGCTTGTCCACTGTCACTCAGATTAGGTGATTTGACAGATACTGGGAGGATCCTTTCCTTCCAAGCTATCAATTTTTTAATGAACAACTTTTGTGTGCTATTGCTTGGTATGCCTGCCAACAAGCTGCCAATGAAATTGCATAGTGTTTAAACCTCCCAAGCTTCTGATTTCAAGATGTCAGATTTAAGGTTAGGCAGTTTTACAAACAAGGATAAAGTAATTAGTTTGACTGCTGCTTGGCTGCTACTGTAATGGGCTTGCTTGTTCACTTTGATCTGAATGAGGCACCTCACTGGTAGCCATTGGTAAAGTAGTAGTTGTTGTTTGGTTGCTGCTTGGCTGCTTGCTATTGTGTTAGGCTTGCTGGTTCACTTCAGTCCGAATGAGGTGCCTCACTGGTGGCAATTGGTTTGGGGAGTAGGCTGTAGTTAGTCAGGAAATGGAGTCCCAGAGCCAGTCCAATGAGGTTACCGCCTCCCACAAACTTGCACTTGGGGATCATAAACTGAGAGTGACTCATTAGTTGTCTTTGGTCCCCCTTTGCCACACCACTGCTGCATCAAGTGATATGCTGTAATGCACAGTGAAAATTAGTTTCTTAATTTCTTGGACAGAGAGAATGAATTAAGTTAAGTAGTTTTCCAAACAAGGGTAAAGTAGTAGTTGGTTGGTTTCTGCTTGGCTGCTACTGTAATGGGCTAGTGAGATACCTCAATTGGATCAAAGTTAACAAACACATTCACTTTGATCCAAATGAGGTGTTTCGTTAGTAGCCATTGGTTTGGAAGTAGGCTTTCCCATTACTGATAGAAGGCTAATTGGCCAGTAATTGGAAGAATCAATAGGGTCACCCTTTTTGTAGATTGGTACTATGACGGCAAATTGCCAATCATCTGGTCCATGTTGTTAATGATAGTGAACACTGCTGCCAAGAGGGGAGTCCACCACTCAGGATCTGTTTTCAAAATCTCTGGGAAAATTAAATCCAATCCAGTCACTTTTCCATTTTTTAAACCAACTATCAGGTCAGTAATTTCCTATACTGAAACAGGAAGCCAGTTGGACATTTCAGCAGAATCAATCACTGAGCTCTGGTTTTCTAACTCAACAGTCTGAAAGAGGTTAGAAAAATAACTACACGAGTTAGATGTTTTAACTGATTATGTATTGTGGTCAGATGTATTTGTATGAAATGTATATGTTGTATGCCCCAATTCCTTTTATTTTTATTTTAGCAGCCTACTGAAAGAGGACTCTTCATGCTGTTGCTCTTATTAAACAGTAGAGACTCCCAAACTCTCACTGCTCTGCTGCAAAGTCCTTCAAAGTTTGGCAGTAGAACCCAATCTACCTTTGGAGAAAGGGAGAGTCACTCACACTTCCAGCAAGCATCAATATTATATATTTTGTGCAAACCACATATATAAATGTTTTAAACAGACATAAATGTTAACAGCTCTGGCTGTTGGTTGTAAGGTTACAAATTGAGGGATGATATTTCAGCAAAGACAGGCAATGACATTTTGAAATGGTGACTTTTATGTTTATGGAACTGTCTGTTTTGTTAGGTAAAATGTGTTTTTAAATACTGATCTACCTTACCAACAGAAATAATAGATATTGTACAAATAGCCCATCTTGGATTGCGTTGATAGAATCCATTTGGCTGCAGGTTTTGCCATAAAACAGTTAGCCAAGGTCAACCAGCTTCCTTTTACATTGTTAAGATCCCCAAAGAGTTCTATCTGTTTTTCTGTCATTTTAGAAATCACCAGGGATTTGGCATAAGTAATGCTTTGTAAAGTATTATACATTAAATTGATTATAGTCTCTTCTTCTAGAAAGAAGTTCCATTTAACAGCATTAATATAACACAAAGTACCCTTTAATGGACTGTTAGTGCTTGTGAAGGTAGTTGAGTTTTGCAAAGCTTGAGTTTGTATAAAGAAGAACACAAAATAAATTCATTCTCAGTGGACATTTATAACTTACCTGTATGAAGAAGGTCACTGTCTATCATATTTGCTTCTTGGGCTATCTCAATAAATGGGAAGCCTTTATCTGCCATTTCTCTGAAGGGTAGATAAGGTCTACTATCCAAGTGATCAAAAAATACACAAGGAAATTGTGAGGTTTCTCTTGGTAGCCAGTGCCACAGCCTTGTTTGATGCTGGTGATGTCTGCTACTCATAATGCATCTGGCACATATAATGAGTGCTCAAAAGTGCAAGGGTGTTTCCTGTCCCAGTGGGGATTTCCCCTAGAATAGAGTGCTTTACTTTAAGTAAAATAACATTATTATTATTATTATTATTATTATTATTATTATTATTATTATTTCATTTCTATCCCACTTGCAGACTGAATCCAGTTCGAATCCGGGGAGCGGAGTGAGCGCCCGCTGTTAGCTCCAGCTTTTGCCAACCTAGCAGTTTGAAAACATGCAAAATGTGAGTAGATCAATAGGTACCACTCCGGCAGGAAGGTAACGGCGCTCCATGCAGTCATGCTGGCCACATGTACTCTAACCTTCATCTCTCCCGCTTCATCACCACCAGCTTCTCATTATAGCAAGGGGCTCTGAGAGAAGAGAGAGGGCATTTGGGAGCGATTGTGTCAACTGCCCTGGTTATTTCTCCATTCCAGAGATGAACCAGGGCTTCGACAGAATCACCTATCTCTGTGATAGGACAATCCCCAAGAGCCATCAGGAACCTATCAGGTTCCATATGCCTCCTGGGGCAGACCATTCTAATCCCCCCCCTGCAGGGGTCAGGAGCAGAGATAAGACTAAACCTGATCGGATGATGATCGGTCCATGACAACATAATGCATGACTATCCAACCTAGCAGTTCGAAAACATGCCAATGTGAGTAGATCAATAGGTACCACTCCAGCAGGAAGGTAATGGCGCTCCATGCAGTCATGCTGGCCACATGACCCTGGAGGTGTATACGGATAACGCCGGCTCTTCGGCTTAGAAATGGAGATGAGCACCAACCCCCAGAGTCAGACATGACTGGACTTAACATCAGGGGAAACCTTTACCTTTACCTTATCCATTTCTCTATTGACACTCTGGGCTAATAATTTCTTATATCCAGATTTTAAAGTGGGAATGATATATGTTTTGGACAGAACTGTGGCCAGAATTCCTGAATGGCTGCTTCAGTGGGGAGCAGGCATTTATGTTATGATAAGAGGAAGGGACACTTCAACATTATGTATATCTAATAATAATAATAATAATAATAATAATAATAATAATAATAATAATAACTTTATTTTTATACCCCGCCTCTATCTCCCCAAAGGGGACTCAGGGCGGCTTACATGGGGCCAAGCCCGAATAAAAACAATAGCAATATAAAACACATTAATAGACAAGAGACATGCACAATTATAAAAATTAAACATTAAACATTAGCCAATAAAAACAAATGACAAGAACTAATAAAAACATTGATTAAAATGGAGAGGTTGTAAAAGTAGACTGAGTAAGGTGCACCATATAAATATTGTAAACACAAGGTGCTGCAAATTCTTGGAAGTGCAAATTGAGATGGGAGTAGACCTTGTGTCTATATCAAATTGACAAAGGTAAAAAAGTGCAAACCAGTACAAGAATGGTCACAGATACAGCATTGTTATGGGGATGAGCAATCTTTATCCAAAGGCCTGAGTGAAGAGCCAGGTTTTCAAGCTCTTTCTGAACCAGGGGGGGGGGGGGGGGGGCGGCTTAGGAAAGATTAAAATCACTCCTCCTCCCACCCAAATGTTAATGAGCTTTTGCCTCAGCCCCTGACATTTGAATGGACTTGTACTGTATTAATTTTTAATACAAGCTTTTAGAATGCCATATTTTGCCTAATGCCAAGCAGGATCAGGGAAGGGAGAACTCTTCCTGAGAAACTGAACTCAGTGATACATTCTATATTTATTTATTTTGCTTCCCTATAATTTTTTTGGACAACCGACTCAAACAGAAACTTCAAAATTTAATTTTCATTTTAGAGACATTTTGCAGCAATTCTTTGTGTGTCTCTTTTTAATGGGCATTCATGGGGGATTATACAGAATCAAAGGCAAATAACAGTGGTATTCAATAACACGGCAGTTGGTTGATCTGCTTACCTGCTCCTTAACAAATGTTTTTCAATGTTATCCAATCTTTGTGTCTTCCCTAAATAGCTTTTGAACAGCAGGCTTTAAAAACGCAATGTAAGTGATTTCCAGACTTTCAACATGTCATGTTTACCAGCCACATATCCATGAAAAGATAGATATTTCATTCATTTTTGACTGATATAGACAATATCCGTTCTGTTGTTCGTTGCTAATTATTAAATCTAATTCTTCCTATGAAGTGAAGCTGTCTGTTAAATTTGACCCTGATGCCATTACATGCTTTGATGTCCTTTCATAGATTAAACACATTTAAGTATTTCAGTAAGACACTTACTAAATTATCCATTCAGAAACCATCTGTATTTAACTAGATCCTTCTATTAGTTTAATGCACTTTCCTCTAAAAATAATATTTCTATACAGGGTTATGTGTTGCTAATTTCTTGACCTGAGGTTGCCAAGTACATTATTATAAAGGGAAAGCATTTGGCCTTACCCAATTGGTTTTCAATTTTTATTTTTATAACACATGACTAAAAAAGAAAAGGATTAAAAATCAAACTGAAAATGCCAGGAGAAGCTGTAGTTCATGACTAAAATGTGAAGATGTGCATTCATGTCATAATGTATCTCCTGTAACATTCTGGCACCATGTCTTGTTCACAGCTTCATTCCCAAGAGCCTTTGGTAGGAAGATGCTTCACGTAACTGTCTTATTTTTCTCATCACTAGCTGAAGGATCAAGTGAGTAATTATTATTTAAAACTATTGCCACAGCAGTCATGTCCAGAGGAAATATATTTATCCATAGGAATCTCTTTTGGTTTTTCATCCCCATCCCCATTATGTTTGCCCTTTTCCACTTCTCCATAATTTTTAATATATTTTTATTTATTTTTAAATCTGCATTAAAATAGACATTTCTGGACACACTTCTCCTAACATATGTTTTTTGATCATACTTTTGTCTACTTACTTACTTACTTAGGTGATCCCTCGTAGCTTGAGGACGATGGTCTTCCATCTTGGGGGTGGGTTCTTAGGTGACTGAAGAGACCGATTCTTGACCCGCATATTCTCCCGCAGTGAGGACATCGGTTTCCAGGTGGAAGGTGGTCCCGGTCAGGGTTGGCTTGATGCTCCTTCCTCTTGGCACGCTTCTCCCTTAAGCCCTCCATTCGTGCCTCTTCGAACTCCGCAGCACTGCTGGTCACAGCTGACCTTCAATTAGAGCGCTCAAGGGCCAGGGCTTCCCAGTTCTCAGTGTCTATGCCACAGTTTTTAAGGTTGGCTTTGAGCCCATCTTTAAATCTCTTTTCCTGCCCACCAACATTCCGTTTCCCATTCTTGAGTTCAGAGTAGAGTAACTGCTTTGGGAGACGGTGATCGGGCATTCGGACAACGTGGCCAGTCCAGCGGAGTTGATGGCGTAGGAGCATTGCTTCAATGCTGGTGGTCTTTGCTTCTTCCAGCACGCTGACATTTGTCCGCCTGTCTTCCCAAGAGATTTGCAGGATTTTCCTGAGGCAACGCTGATGGAAACGCTCCAGGAGTTTGGTGTGACGTCTGTACACAGTCCACGTTTCGCAGGCGTAGAGCAGGGTTGGGAGGACAATGGCTTTATAAACAAGCACCTTGGTCTCTCTACGGATGTCCCGGTCATCAAACACTCTCTGCTTCATACGGAAAAATGCTGCACTCGCAGAGCTCAGGCGGTGTTGTATTTCAGTGTCGATGTTGACTTTTGTGGAGAGGTGGCTGCCAAGGTAGCGGAAATGGTCAACGTTTTCTAATGTGACACCATTAAGCTGTATTCCTGGCTTTGCAGAGGGATTAGCTGGTGCCTGTTGGAAGAGCACTTTGGTTTTCTCGATGTTCAGTGAGAGACCGAGCTTCTCGTATGCTTCTGCAAAGGTGTTTAGAGTGGCTTGTAGGTCTTCTTCTGAATGCGCACAGACTACGTTGTCATCGGCATATTGGAGTTCTATAACAGATGTTGTGGTGACCTTGGTTTTGGCTCTCAGTCTGCTGAGGTTAAATAGCTTGCCATCTGTCCGATAGATGATTTCCACTCCGGTGGGAAGCTTCCCATCAACAAGGTGAAGTATCATAGCAATGAAGATGGAAAATAAGGTGGGGGCAATAACACATCCCTGCTTGACACCCGATTCCACCTTAAATGGGTCACTTTGGGAGCCGTTGCTGTCCAAGACTGTTGCCATCATGTCATCATGGAGGAGCCGCAGGATGTTCACAAATTTGTCAGGGCACCCGATTTTTTGGAGGATGGTCCAGAGAGCGCTGCGATTCACTGTGTCGAATGCCTTTGCGAGGTCAATGAATGCCATGTACAGAGGTTGGTTTTGTTCCCTGCATTTTTCTTGGAGCTGTCGTGCAGTGAAGATCATGTCCACTGTTCCTCTGGAGGGACGAAAGCCATTCTGGGATTCTGGGAGGGTGTCTTCTGAAACAGGGAGAAGGCGGTTTGCAAGGATTCTTGCGAGGATTTTACCAACTAGGTCTCCTGACATAATGTATTTTTATACATAATTTTCAAAAGCAGGAGAAATTGGGCTGCATCCAGTGGAATATGCAGAAGAAACAAGAGGTTGTTTATTTCTGATACACAGATGAAGTAGGTTCCACATCATCTAGTAAACTATTTGTGAGCTCTTGATTCAAAAATTTCTGAAGGCTTATTCTAAATAACCCCCTGAGAAAGGCTTAGGAGTTCACACAGAATTATACACATTAGGCTTTGTAAAGTTAATAAAAACACTGCCTTTTGCATGTCTTGAGACATGACTTTTTGTTTCTTTAGTATATATGAATAATTTGCATCAGTTCTTAAATTTATTTGCAAGGGACACATTTTGCTCTCCACCAAGCACAGAATATTCAAGTGTGGTGGGTTTCAACCGCTCTGCAGCAGGTCCACAGATATTTACTACAGTGGGAGGAAGCGGATGACAACCAGTGATATGACTAAACATAGATATATGCAGGTATAAAGTTAATTGCATGTCTGCATGTCATTAACAGGATGTCAGAATGCCAAATGAAGTACCCATTTTCATAGGTTGAAACTGAACTAACATCCAAATCACACTTCATAATATAATAATATAATAGAATAATTACTGTGATAAGTCATCCAACCTTCTTGGAAAAGGGAACAGCAAGATCAAATAAACATAAAAGTAACCCTGTTACAATAAAAGCAAAAACCTATTGGATCCAGCATCTTGGCTCTGTCTATTAGGAAGCATTGTAGAAAACACAAGCAATAGTCTCCCATTGGTATATTGGCCGGGCTGTGGCGCAGCTGTTGAGCAGCTGCCTTAAATCACTCTGACCATGAGGTCATGAGTTCGAGGCCAGCCCGTGGTGGGGTGAGCACCCGTCAATTAAAAATAAAAAATAGCCCCTGCTCGTTGCTGACCTAGCAACCCGAAAGATAGTTGCATCTATCAAGTAGGAGATAAGGTACCACTTATAAAGTGGGGAAGCAAGATTAACTAATTTACGACCTGGAATGAGGAAGTGCCGTCAGTGTGGATGATGAAGCAGCTGCTCCCCCCTGTGGCCAGAATTGAACATCCCCTCAGAAGAAGGTTAACTTGCCTCTGCGTGTGTCTTTCAGTCTCTGTTTGATGTGTTTATGGGCATTGAATGTTTGCCCTATGTGTGTTATAATGTGATCCGCCCTGAGTCCCCTTCGGGGTGAGAAGGGCGGAATATAAATACTGTAAATAAATAAATAATAAAACTGCTAGCCAAAAGTATTATTTTTCAGCTGCTAATGAAACCATAGATCTACCAGAAAAAGTAATCATTGATATACAGATTCTCCATAATTTTCCTAAACACTGTTTTAAAGTTGCTAGTGGCTGTTAACACATTTTATGGAAGTGAATTCCATCAGTCAACTAAACATATGTAATATTTATTTATAAAAAGTAAAGGTTTTCCCCTGACGTTAAGTCCAGTCATGTCTGACTCTGGGGTGTGGTGCTCATCTCCATTTCTAAGCCGAAGAGCTGGCGCTACCCGTAGACACCTCCAAGGTCATGTGGCCGGCATGACTGCATGGAGCGCTGTTACCTTCCTGCTGGAGCGGTACCTATTGATCTACTCACATTGGCATGTTTTCGAACTGCTAGTTTGGCAGGAGCTGGAGCTAACAGCGACTGCTCCCGCCGCTCCCGGGGCTTGAACCTGGGACCTTTCGGTCTGTAGCTCAGTGCTTTAACACACTTTGCCACCGGGGTTCCTAATATTTATTTATTAGCTATCATTAATCTCCTGCCAATCGGCTTCATAGGATGAACCCAGATTCTAGTGTTGCAAAAGAGGAAAATTAACTCCTATCCACTCATTTTCACTACACCATTGTAATTTTGTGATTGATTTGCTTATAAATGCTAGGCACTCAGGTAAATCATATTGTTTCTATTTCAAACAATTTTCTCAAAAGTTTAAATTAAAAGCTTTCCAAGGCAGCTTACATAAGAAAGGTGGTGGTGGTGAAAAAGCCCACTCAGATTTAGAACCTAAAAACTACATAAAGAAGTCTGTATGGCTATCGGCAAGTGTTACTTTAACAGAGATGGAATGTTGTAACTCTTTGGTTCCTTTCCCATTCTACAATTTGATGGTTTTGTGACAAAAACAAATGGAAGAACTAAGGTTACAACCAAGGCAGACATATGTGTTGTCGAAGGCTTTCATGGCCAGAATCACAGGGTTGTTGTATGTCTTTCGGGCTGTGTGGCCATGTTCCAGAAGCATTCTCTCCTGACGTTTCGCCCACATCTATGGCAGGCATCCTCAGAGGTTGTGAGGTATGGATAAACTAAGTCAGGAAAGGAAAGAATATATATCTGTGTAGAGTCCAAGGTGTGGCAAGAGTTCTTTGTCACTGGGAGCCAGCATTAATGTTTCAGTTAATCACCCTAATTGGCACTGGAAATGTTTTGTCCCTTGCCTGGGGGCATCCTTTGTTCAGTCAAGTCCTCATTGTGTTGGTTCCCATCTACTGTTTTGATTTTGGAGTTTTGTAATACTGGTAGCCAGATTTTGCCTCACCACTAGCTACTTTCAGTGGGACACTGGATTCTATGAGCAGAAGGATGGAGTGGCCATGGGGAGCCCTCTCAGCCCAGTAGTAGCAAATTTCTATATGGAATACTTTGAAAAACAGGCCCTAGAAACAGCACCAAAAAAGCCAACTGTTTGGTTCAGATACGTAGATGACACCTTCACAATTTGGAGCCATGGAGAGGAAGAACTCAGCAAGTTCCTGGACCATCTTAACAGCATCCACCCAAACATCCAATTCACCATGGAAAAAGAAAAGGAAGGAAAACTGCCATTTCTAGATGTTCTGGTCATCCGCAAACCCAATCAACAATTGGGCCACACAGTTTACAGAAAACCTACACATACAGATAGATACCTTCATAAAAACTCCAACCATCACCCAAGTCAAAAAAGGAGCACAATCAAAGCCCTGACAGACCGTGCACAAAGAATCTGCGAACCTCACCTCCTCCAAGGTGAACTCAACCACCTAAACTGGGCTCTACAGGCCAATGGATACTCCACCACAGACATCAGAAGAGCTGCAAGGCCAAGAACAAGCCATGAGAGTCAAGACAAAGATCCACCCAGAGGAAAGGTGTTCTTACCATACATCAAGGGAACTACTGACCGCATAGGGAAGCTGATGAAGAAGCACAACCTACAAACTATCTACAGACCCACGAAGAAAATCCAACAAATGCTACGGTCAGCGAAGGACAAGAGGGATCCTCTCTCTTCTGCAGGAGTCTACCGGATACCATGCAGCTGTGGACAAGTCTACATAGGGACCACCAAACGCAGCGCCCAAACAAGAGTCAAAGAACATGAAAGGCACTGCAGACTAATTCAACCAGAGAAATCAGCCATAGCAGAGCATTTGATGAACCAGCCTGGACACAGAATACTATTTGAGAACACAAAAATGCTGGACCATTCTAACAACTATCATGTCAGACTACACAGAGAAGCCATTGAAATCCACAAGCATGTGGACAACTTCAACAGAAAGGAAGAAACCATGAAAATGAACAAAATCTGGCTACCAGTACTACAAAACTCCAAAATCAAAACAGTAGATGGGAACCAACACAATGAGGACTTGACTGAACAAAGGATGCCCCCAGGCAAGGGACAAAACATTTCCAGTGCCAATTAGGGTGATTAACTGAAACATTAATGCTGGCTCCCAGTGACAAAGAACTCTTGCCACACCTTGGACTCTACACAGATATATATTCTTTCCTTTCCTGACTTAGTTTATCCATACCTCACAACCTCTGAGGATGCCTGCCATAGATGTGGGCGAAACGTCAGGAGAGAATGCTTCTGGAACATGGCCACACAGCCCGAAAGACATACAACAACCCAAGGCAGACATAATTTCCAGACTAGTATAATGACCAACTAGAATGGAAATATTTTAAGAAGGGAAAGGATCCAGTTGAGTTCCCAGTTGAATAACCCAGCTTCCAAGGTGTTTCTCCTTCTTGGTCAGAATGGCAGTCCTATTTCTGTATATGTATCTCATTTTTTTTACTAGACTTGCAAAATGAAAATACATAAGTTGCCTTATGTATTTTCATTTTGCTCCATTGTGCACACAAGCTCTGAGTTCCAAAAGATTCTGCCAAAAATTCTAGATTTCACAGCTCAGGCTGTGTTCTCTCATAGGATTTTTTTCAGTTGACTCAATAGCTTAAGAAAAAAGACATCTTACTGGGACTAATCAGCTCAGAGGCGAATGATGTGAATACAAACTAGCCTACTTTTTTAAAAAACTAATGGGTTCCACTAAGTGAGTTTATGTTGGTGCAGGCATACAATTCTATTAAGATATAATAATGATAGTACTTAGCACTTACATACCTCTTTACAGTTTGAAAACATTTTACAAGCATTAACTAATTAGTTTTTATAACAACCTTGTGATGAGGTGGGAAAGTGTTATCCTTCTTTTATAGTTATACAACTTGACAGTCAAAGATGTTAATTGCCATGCCTGGGGCTAATGCTGAGCAAATAATGAAGAAAGCCTAAACAGCCCCTTCTAGTATGTCTCTTTTCCACTCTGTCATATTCCTTTTCAAAATAACGGTCATTCACTTTTTCTTTCCATGCACAGACAGATTTTGTCACATCTCTTTAGCCCACCTGAAACCAGTGGTCTCAAAATATATTATTCTTCTGCCCAGTTTTATTTATATGATGATTCTAAATCTTCTTCTGGAATAGAGTGTACAGATAATTTTGTATTGTGTATCTGGGTTCCCAACCTATGCAAGTAATACTTCTTCCCTACAGGGATATTACGGTATATTATTCGACTGCATGAGTTTTTTTGTTTTGTTTTTTGGGTTTTTTTGTTTGTTTGTTTTAAAAGTGAGTATTCCATATCAAGGCACTTTTAGCTGAGCTATTTGCATTTAAAAATCATCTCACTCCAGAGTGAGATGTTTTAAAATGATAGAGAAACCCACCTCAATTTGCACTGGTTTTATTAATCCTGTTATTCCATGGAATACTGGATCAGAGGCTGAGAACACAATATTGCAGCACACACTCTGTGTAGCATCCAGATGTTGATAAAAACTGGAAGCTAAATTTCCCAAGATTGCTAGCATCCCTGAAAGTTCTGGATACACAATGCCATGCAGTGAAGCTGATCTGGATTTTGCCCCAGGTAACTGGAATCTCTGTGCCAGTGGGGTTAATGGTTTGAGTATTGGATTAAGATTCCTGGCAGACCAGAGATCACAGTCATAAAAATTCACTGGGTGACCTTGGGTAAGTCACATTTTCTCAATCTCAGAGGAAGGCAATGCCAAACTCTCTTTTGACAAGAAGACTTTAGGATGGGGTCATCATAAGTCAGGGTCAATGTTAAGGCACATAACAATAACAAACCTGAAAACTACCCTGGAAATAAAAATATGTCTCCTCCCAATTTCTTGTTAGTAAAAATGAAAGGTTTCATATCCTGAAATGAAGAATAGAACAACATCATGATTAATGTAATCTACCATTTAGCCTTGTGTCCATGGCCTTGATAGAGTTTATAGCAGCTCTTCACTGTGATACCTCACTCTTTGGAGTGAGAAGATTCCAACAGAGAGGATTGAACTGCCACCATGAAATACAGAGACCAGACACAAGAAAACAGATCTAAAGGGCAATTTTCTGACCTGTTGATTGAAAGAACTCATAATAATCTGTAGAGGGAAAATCTGCAAAACACAAAATGTTAACTGATGGGTTAATGGCCATCTAGTGAGCCTTGTCCCTGAGCTAGGTGTCACTACCTCTGACCACCTCCAAGGACATGAGTACACCAAGAATCCTGAAGGCCAACCAAAATTCTTTGACTGCACCTCTCAGCTAATCACAAATCTCCAAAGTTTCTGTTGCTCACAACTATCTATTCTGGATGGCAGGTATGTAAGTAAGTAAGGATGGTAGTAAGGATGTGCACAATATCATTTTGGTGTCCTGAATTCCAAAGATTCAGGGGATTTGGCTGTCAAGTGCATGAAAACAAGCCTTTCAGGGGGCAGCCAAAGCCTTAGCAATTACAGATCACAGCAGCAGATCTTTTTGACTAAGGGGGGCTAATGGGGCTGAGCGGCACTCTACTTGAGGTGGAGTTGGCATGTGGCAGCCTTGCAAATCAGGCAGCAGAAATGTTCCCTAGGATCCTCCTCCAGAGAGAGCCCTGCTGGAAACTTACTTTATCTGCAGCACTTACATGGGGTGGTCATTGAAAGGTCTCTGAGTTCCTCTTAGGGCATGATGGGAGTTGAAGGTTTTTCTCTCTGTCTGTCAGTCAATAAAAGTCCTGGATGTGTCCATACTCTGATTGGCTGAGAATGGGCCAGTGACTACAATTCCCAGAACCCTGTCTTGAGGTTTGTCTTTATTTTTAAAAATGTTATGGTAAAAACTTAAAATAATTCTAAAAAAAATCAGTAGATTGGTTAATTGTTCTGAAACTTGGCACACCTTAAATTGTAAATGGGGTCTAAAATTGAGGTAGGTTTCATGCAGATAGGCCTTAAAATGTCTGAGAATGGAGCCTTTAAAGTTCCCAATTGTAGCTAATGGGCTGAATCTTCGAATGAAAGTATCAACACTCCTCCCGATTCAAGTAACATCCCAGTAAACAAAATAAGGGGTTAGCCAAAAATGGACCTCAAAATGGCATGCCTTTTGGCTGAATTGCACAAGTCTAGCTTGTACCTTTTGAAGCAAATTGCTTTTACAGTAGAGTCTCACTTATCCAACGTAAACAGGCCGGCAGAATGTTGGATAAGCAAATATGTTGGATAACAAGGAGAGATTAAGGAGAAGCCTATTAAACACCAAATTAAGTTATGATTTTACACATTAAGCACCAAAACATCATGTTATACAACAAATTTGACAAAAAAGTAGTTCAATACACAGTAATGCTAGGTAGTAATTACTGTATTTACAAATTTAGCACCAAAATATCACAATTTATTGAAAACATTGACTTCAAAAATGCATTGGATAATCCAGAACGTTGGATAAGCAAGTGTTGGATAAGTGAGACTCTACTGTATTTGAATCCTTTTTGGGTGAAACCTAAACCTCTGTGGCTTGTCTTCAACTTGGTGAGTTGTTTTTCTGTCCTATTTGGTTTATCATGCACTCATCATGCATGGACCTCTCTAATTCTGGTCTCAGCTGAAATCACTACATTGGCAATTTTGTGTCCTCCCTACTTCTTCATTATAAGGAAGCAAAAAAGGCATTCTGTGTTACTATGCTCCCCCCCCCCTAAAACAAGGGAGACAATTTGCCTCCTCACAACCAAACAGAAGGAAATAATTTTCAGGAAAGAAATAATGAATATATATTTGGTGGAAGAGATAAATATGGGTATCTTGATATACATGTTATGTATTTTATGTTTCTAATCCATTTTAAATTTTTCGTCTCCTTTCTTAGGGGCTTAAACTGCTTGCCCCATCCAAATCGCTGGGACTTTGGTCGTTGGCAAGGTTTTTAGAATAAAATCAAACTCGCTATCTCAGAATGTGGGAGGATGAGTGTATTTTGAAATGAAATTCATCTACAATTCTATGTCACTATAAATCTTCTTGTCAATAACTGTTTCCTGTGTTAGTTTTACAGTGTTATGTATTTGATCTCATAAATACTGAGAAACTGAATCAGTCTTTACTATCTAAAATATAAAGGAGAACTAAGAATGAAATAAACAGAAGATAAACATCTTCAGAAAATATTTCTTAATATGATTATTTGTTTAAAGACGAGTACCATAATATCACTTTTCATAGTTTGATTTCCAAGGAATTTTATGACAGCAGGAATACAAGGAAGCAACAAATGCAGTTGAATGCAGCAGCAGCATAAAGTCTAAATCCTGTTGCTAATGCTACATTCCCAACCAGACAGATATATCAAATGAATTATATTTGTGTTAATATTTATTGTTGCCAATCCATAAATTCAGCAGTTGGTTTATTGGTTCTACTTTAGTTGGGACCACAATAAATGCCCTTCATGTGTAAGTATACATAAAATCAAACAAAGTAAAAATTATTAGAAACTTAACAAAGGACTCGTTCCAGGTATCCACTCCCCTTCTCTCTGATGGTAGATATCAAAAACGGGGTTTTGAAAGAAAATCTCAAGTGCTATAAATGTTTTGCTTGAGATAGCTGTGGTTCTTCTTGGTTCATAGTTTTATGTCAAAGGAAGCATTTTGAATTTTGCCCAATGAAAAGATTAATTACTATGTTCACCTCAAAAAAAAAAATTAGACCATTTAGAAATGTAAATATGTGTATATAAATATGTGGATTGCCAACATGTATACTTGCATATTTGATATGAGTAATCCTTCCCCTATAAGATATATATTATTTATCTGTCTATATGTAGTTACTTCATTTTCCTCTCTTAAATGAGACTCAAAGCAATGCAATTCAAAACCTGCAGTATATTAATATTAAAATAGAACTATATAGAATTGTTAAAAACAAATAAGTTAAAATCACACAAATATTAAAACATAAAATATATATCACAGGTTATGCATGGTGAGAGGTTTGAGGATATGCCTATTTATCTCATGGAGCTCAAAAAAAGTCAGTCTTGACATACAGCTGTATGGAACAACCATCCTGAGGATAGCAGCCACAAATCTATTCTGAGACTCTCTACCATTTCTTTTTCCCTGCATGCTGCATATCTCTTCTGGCGTGGCACTGACATAAATATTTAAATGGTGGCAGGCATCCTGTATGACACTTAACCATGGCACTACATAGTGATCCTTGCCCTCTGCCTTCATCTATCTGCTCCTACCAGGCAGCAGCTATGTTCATTCAACTGTCACCTTGTAAGCAGAAGGTTCCACTTTTACATCCTCCCTAAATGAGAGGCTAGATAGGGATTGTGACTATGTAACAGACATGAGTGCGTAACTCCAGCATTTGTGACTGTGATTTATGATTCTGTTCAATATTTACCTGGCAATCCACTGTGCATGGAATAAGGACAGTGAAGACAACATAGAAAGCTAGACATATTGCTGGGCAAGAGGTCTACTGATCCCGAGGATTGCTAAAAAAAGGCAAATGAATGGATCCTAAAGCAAATAAAGTTCATTTTTTTCCTAGAAACCAAGATGACTAAACTGAGACTGTCATAATTTGGATGTGTCATGAAAATGGTGGCACACTAGAAAAGACAATCATGCTTGGTAAGGTAGAAAACACTACATATGTACTACATATGTTCTAAAAAGTAGTTTAAATAGTTTTTTCTCAAGTATAGAAAAACCCCTGACAACAAGAATAATAAACTGTCAAGAATCTTTACAGTTTAGAACTTGCTCAGCAGAAAATGTGTGGTTGTTTTGAACAGGATTTTCTTTGTAGGTAATATCATCTTCCGTACATCTATAGAAAAAGCTGAAATTTGTAACATATTTTATACAGTATTCACACTTGTTTGGTTTGCACAGAATACATTTTCTGTGCAAGACCAATTTTTCCTGCACATAAAAATATTTTCAGTGCACAAAATGCTGTTTTCTGCACAAAATGACCTCATTAAAATGTTGTCCAGAATAGATTCTAATAACGGACTCAAACATTTGTGCAGATTTCAAGGGCTTCCTTTGAAAAAATGAGTCCCTAGTCATGAGCAGATCACCAACTGTTCATATTAGAACATACATTCCTCATTGTTGTCCAGATGAGTATGTAATTCTTCTCTTTTGTTTTGATCTCTACAAATATATGTTAATATTACTGACAGGAATTGGGATTTTCTAGCATAACATTCCTTCTAGCAGTCTAATGTCTGATTTTGCATTTGTTTTTGCATTGAAAGAGTTGCTCCGCATTGGCTATTATTTTGGAATTGATCCAGTGTGATATCTGCTGAACTGACCATGGGTGTGGGTCACACCGGAAGTCACTACAGTTCAGCCCCATTGGACAGCCACCATTCTTATCTTCCTGCCCTCCATGTTGTAGTAATCTATGGTTGCTACATGGGTCTTATCTGTTGGACGTCGTTTAAGGAGATATCAGTTGGAGTGATGGGCCAGTGAAAGAGGGGAGAGGGAAAAAAAGAGGAATCTCAATTCTTATCCCCCCTTTCCAAAGCTCCCCATCACCGTGGTTGAAGTTACTGCAGACAATGGCTGATAGGTACAATCTGTATCACAGTTGGAGGCCACCATTACACAGAGTGTAGTTTGGGGGGGGGGGGGGGGTTAGTAACTGCTATCCTATGGGAAACACAGAATGACAATGGTTTGTGCCTGTGAAACAAGCTGAACTTTTCCCATAGGCATAGAGTTGGGAAATATAAGTTGTTGATGATGTACTCATGATTAAGTTCGGTTAATGTGGGACAAAGCTGCACTGAGATGGCTTTGCCCCGTGTTGCCCTGATCAGCTCTTTGTGGTGATTGGCTACCACAGACCGGATCCAACTCTACACTGATCTAAGTGGTTAGTGTATAGTTGGCCTTAGTAAAAGCATTGCCCCTTCATCTTTGGAATAATGCAGAATATTTAAAAATGAAAAGAGTGTATGTTATTTTTCCTTCTTGCTTGACTGCAAACAGAGAAAAATCCAAGAAAATCCTATGATAACAGTAACTGTTACATTTAATTGGATCACTCTGATTATTTATGTTTCCAATTTGAAAGTGTATTTAGCAAACTTTTTATGCATGATGGAAGGTGAACATATGTTGTAACTCTTCAGCTACTCAGTTGAGCCTCATTTAATGGACAAGAAGCTAAATATGCTGCAGTAAGTTTTGAAGGAGGACTAAATGCTCATTTCATCAAATCATATATTGTATCACACCAAGGGAGATTTCCTTTCTGATTAGTTTTTGAAATTTAAGAGAAATCTTCCACAAGAGGGCATCAAGTTTCAAAATGAGTCTTATCATTTCCCCCTCACATCAAGCAAAGGCTATAATTGGACAAGATCAGACCATTTTGGCTTGTTAACATGTTACTGAAAAATACTTCACTTTTGCTATGCATTCCATTATAGCAGAATATATGTATTTAGTGGGATGTACCAACACCTTCTGGCTGAAACAAATTTGATCTAAAACATATTCCTAAAATCTATCCTAATCAAAATTATTATTTGCAGCCTTACCATTAGACAGAGTGGAGCTGTCAACTCAGGCAACAGATGGTGGGGAGGGGGGCATGTTTGTATAGCCTAACTTTACATCATACATTAGTGTGCTGTCCTTAGATGCAATGGAGGAGGCTGCCCTTCCATCCTAGTTGACATATGTCGGATCAACCCTAGGATGGTTTTCACAGCCACCCTCCTCCCATTAGGCCACTGCAGAGGTGGGAGGGAGTCTTGACTGCCAATCAATACTGAACCCAGTTTAATGCTGTCATGCAACCACTGCCATTCTTCTTGTCATAGTGGCCTCTGGGCATGACATGAATCCTGCTGGTTGGTCAATGTGTGCAGGGCAATGAGGGAGATGGGATGTATGAATCACCTCCTCTCCCCCTCTCTTCTCCAAATATCACATCACCCTGGCCAATGTCATTAGAGGAGATGTCCAACCAGTAGGACGTAGGTTATGACCAAATACCACCTCAACAGAGAGAACAAGAGAAGATGCCAAATTTATTCCATGTCCCTGGGCCACCCAAGCCTGGGAAACACAGCATGGAAAAGAAAGGAGTTGTGGCCCATTCCATCTCAGAACTGGCCCAACAGTTTACATGGGCCCGAAGTTGGAAGATACTCTATTCAGGGTCAGAATTAATAAAAAGGTAAAGGTAAAGGTTTCCTATGACGTTAAGTCCAGTCGTGTCTGACTCTGGGGGTTGGTGCTCATCTCCTTTTCTAAGACGAAGAGCCGGCGTTGTCCGTAGACACCTCCAAGGTCATGTGGCCGGCATGACTGCATGGAACGCCGTTACCTTCCCGCCAGAACGGTACCTATTGATCTACTCACATTTGCATGTTTTCGAACTGCTAGGTTAGCAGAAGCTGGAGCTAACAGCGGGCGCTCACTCCACTCCCCGGATTTGAACCTGGGACCTTTCGGTCTGCAAGTTCAGCAGCTCAGCGCTTTAACACACTGAGCCACCGGAGGCTCCATCAGCATTAATAATATCCCTAAATATTATTATGCGGATCAAAGCCATGTTAAGGTGGCCTTGCTAAACATTATTCTGGATCAGTTTAACATAGTCTTTGACTACCTTGAAGCTAATCCGGGATCCTTCCACATTAAGTGGTCTGTGTAGATGTACCCAGAGCCGAGGCTTATACTTTGTTTTAAGAATCAAAATTTCTTAAACCTTTCTTGCTTATTTGCAGATCTTCTCTGCCAACATCAGGGAGGAGTGCACATGGAATATGCTCTGAGTGTGTGAATACATAATAGATGCATAATGTTTTTCATTTGCAGTTGTCACCTGGAGAGTTTGCAACCTTTAAGAGAATATTGTAGCTGGCATGGCAGTCACTGTCAGTCACCTTATAAAATCATCTATATTGCAGTGAACAGCTGAAAGGATCAGTGAACTGACTTGCAGTAGCAGCCAGCTTTTGACAGCAACCGACATCTCTCAGTGAACTGTTGACAAGATGTGTTGCATGACAATCGGTAGCAATCAGTAGCAATAGGTGACAGTATTTGAGAGATGATATGCCATGGAATATGCTAAATGCAATATCAGTTTCATCTGATCAAAACAAGTGCATACTGATGTCAAAATTCAATGAAAGAAATCAAATGGTAAATTTCAAAGTCAGATTACATCAAATCCAAATTGTATCATTGTAGGCTGCATAGTCAATTAGATAATTCCTGAACCAATGCACATTTATCAAATGCTGATTATTTCAATGTTATTCACTTTACTTATATTAGAATAGTGCACGTAAAGGTACATTAAGTAAGTTATCTTGTCTATATGTAACCTCCAAAACCTTACTATCACTTCAATTAATGGTGTATGGTGGTGGTTCCCATTCATGGGTACCCAGTTGCCCTTCAAATCTTGGAAGCCACAGCCAGTTTGCCCAATGAATACAGATTCTTGGAGTAGTTCAAGAATGTTGGGGGAGAAGAGGGAGAGGGAGAGGGAGGGAGGGAAAGAGAGAGAGAGTTTTGGGCATCACTTCAGTATGACAAAATGTTTGGTCCTTTTCAATTTTCAACACAACCATAAGCTTGCTGGCTGAGTTTATTTTGAATGTCATTGTTCCATCTTCTGAACGGGACTACCCAGTCTTCTTCCCTAAATCTGAAATCCTGTCTCCCCAGTTGAATATATATGTGCCTCTATCTTCATTCACCAAAAGACTAAATATGATTTATATCAAAGCTACTACCACAATGCACCCTATAATTGGGTACATATTAGGCATGTGCAGACCATTAAAATAGTTTTAAACTGTGTTCAAAAGTCAAAGGCACTGGTGCTTCATTTCTAAAATTCCTTCTGAATTGTGGGGGTAAACACTTGAAAACTCTAACGAAACTTACAAATCTTCATAAGTACCTCGTTAATGGCAATTGTGCACACTTACTTACTTACTTAGGCGATCCCTCGTAGTTCGAGGATGATTGTCTTCCATCTCTGGTGTCTTGGGGGTGTGTTTGTAGGTGGCTGAAGAGACCTATTCTTGATCTGCATGTTCTCCCGCAGTGAGGACATCGGTTTCCAGGTGGAAGGCAGTCCCGGTCAGGGTTGGCTTGACAGGCCTTTCTCTTGGCACGTTTCTCCCTTAAGCCCTCCATTCGTGCCTCTTCAAACTCCGCAGCACTGCTGGTCACAGCTGACCTCCAATTAGAGCGATCAAGGGCCAGGGCTTCCCAGTTCTCAGTGTCCATGCCACAGTTTTTAAGGTTGGCTTTAAGCCCATTTTTAAATCTCTTTTCCTGCCACCAACATTACGTTTCCCATTCTTGAGTTCGGAGTAGAGTAACTGCTTTGGGAGACGGTAATCGAGCATTCGGACAACATGGCCAGTCCAACGGAGTTAATGGCGTAGGAGCATCGATTCAATGCTGGCGTAGGAGCATCGCTTCAATGCTTCCTCAAGCACGCTGACATTTGTCTGCCTGTCTTCCCAAGAGATTTGCAGGATTTTTCTGAGGCAACGCTGATGGAAATGCTCTAGGAGTTGAGTGTGACGTCTGTAGACCGTCCACGTTTCGCAGGCGTAGAGCAGGGTTGGGAGGACAATGGCTTTGTAAACAAGCACCTTGGTATCTCTACAGATGTCCCGGTTATGAAACACTCTCTGCTTCATATAGAAGAATACTGCACTCGCAGAGCTCAGGCAGTGTTGTATTTCAGTGTCAATGTTGACTTTTGTGGAGAGGTGGCTGCCAAGGTAGTGGAAATGGTCAACATTTTCTAATGTTACACCATTAAGTTGTATTCCTGGCATTGCAGAGGGGTTAGCTGGTGCCTGTGATTGGCGATTGTGCATAAGCATTAAGGAAAACATCACTGTCAATGAAGAAACTTCAAGGCTTCCCTCTCCCTCATGTTTGTGCTATTCTGTTTAAACTTGCTACAGTGGTAGAACACATTTGCCACTGTTAGCTCATCAAATTTTGGAATGTTTGACTTATCCATGGATTTTTTGGTGAATTTTCAAAGTTTTTATTAAAAAAACATTTTTTTATAATAAAGAAAATCTGTTTCTGGTTTGAAAGTGTTATTTCCTGTTTCATTGTGCAATCTTTACTTTGAATGTAGCTGTTTGACTCAAGAAACTTTGTGTGGAACAAACTGTGTTAAACTGGTGGAGAACAGAAATCATAGTATAGACACCATCAAGGGACATCTAGACTGACCCCCTTCTTCTGGGCAGAACGGCACCATCCAAACTCTCCTGACATCCATTTGCTTCCCCTATTGAGCTGGAGGGGACCCTTAAGACACATCCATATTTGCCATTGCTTTTTTTTTTTTTAACAGAGATTGGCTTAGAGCAAATCAATTATTGCCCCAAAAAGTGACAACAGCAATTCCCTTGAATGTCTGTCTATATGACACACAATTAACTACAGATTTATACTATTACTTACTTTTAGTTCTCTATGCAGATTCAATCATTTTATTTTATCATTACTGACTTTAAGTGGCTGGCTGGCTGCCCCCCACAGTGCCTTGCTCATGGCAATCAAGCCAAAGTAAAAGTATTTTTTTCCAAAGCAGTTTATGTTCTCTTGGCTTTGCAAAAGTTGCTTACTGCTTGCTTGCTTTAGACCTCTTTGCAGATTCAATCAGTTTATTTATTTTATATTTAGACTATCAACAGAGATTGCTACAGACAGCTATTTGGGTCTTTCAGCCATAATTTGGCTATCGAGCAGCTTTGCATTCTGGGAAATGTAGTTTACAGCAAGGCCTTTTGCAATCTCTACCATTGGGGGCCTGGCCTTCCCAAACTACAGTTAAGATGGCTTTGATTGGCCAAACACACCACCTCCCTTCTGGCAGCACCGGTGAAAATGTGGCCTAAAGAATGAGATTTTAAAAGTTCCCTTGGCTTTACTTTAGGTTCTCTTGACTTTACCAAAATTGCCTAATGGTTGTGAAAATTAATCTGATCCTGGGAGACATCCAAACATTACAGAATATTTCCAAAAAAATGGGTAAGTGATTCAAATTCTAAATCACCTTCACCTTTCCTGCATGCCTCGGAACGTACAGTAGAGTCTCACTTCCAGTCAGATGAGTCTGACTGTCCAACACTCGCTTATCCAACGTTCTGGATTATCCAACGCATTTTTGTAGTCAATGTTTTCAATATATCGTGATATTTTGGTGCTAAATTCATAAATACAGTAATTACTACATAGCATTACTGCGTATTGAACTCCTTTTTCTGCCAAATTTGTTGTCTAACATGATGTTTTGGTGCGTCATTTGTAAAATCATAACCTAATTTGATGTTTAATAGGCTTTTCCTTAATGCCTCCTTATTATCCAACATATTCGCTTATCCAACATTCTGCCGGCCCGTTTATGTTGGATAAGTGAGACTCTACTGTACCTTTGTATGTCCAAATTCGTATATCCCGAACCAAGTTCTGATCTGATCCAAAAATTTTCATGAGTCTAGTACATATATCAAAATGGCTCTAGATTGTGTTGGCATGGATGACAATAATGTGGACATATATGTCTAGAAAATTCTGTGTTATAGGGCTTGGGATTTTGTTTAAAGAATTATGAAATAGCTTCCTGAAAGAGACTATAAAGAGCAATTTAGAAATTTAAAAAATCACACACAACACAAAAAAGAGAGAAGAAATCTTTTCTAAGTAGAGTGTGAATGCATTTAAAATAAATTCAACGTCCAAAACAACAACAACAACAGCAACAACAACAACAACAACAACAACAACAAAACAGTCTAAAATTAAACCAGGAAAGGGGTGAATCTAACCTGGTTAGGTTAAGGGTTTGATAGCTAATGCAGCATCGCAAAAACTGTGTTGTTCCATATTTTCATTCATCCATTCTCTCTCAAAGGTGGTACATATGTTTAAAAACATATTAAACTTAGGACATGTTCATGTCAGATTTGTTTTTATTTTTAATTAATTTTCACAGCAAAATGAAAATAACAAACACAGGCACTAAAATAAGAAACAAAACAAAAGGATGCAAACATAACTCCATAATGTTTCCACCCCATTACTTCCTCCATTCCTGCTAACTAAGGCTAACAACTAAACTCTGCCCTCTCTTTTAAAAAAGGAAATAAAATCAATGATTTTTTTTAAAATCACCACTGACTTTTCATGTCAGATTTGAAATCTTATTAAAATGTGGGATGACACAGACATGAATCTGATTACATAGTGAAGCCATCCAGAACTAAAGTTGGGAGTAGAATGGAGCTCATAGATACATTAGAATTGCAACTCTGGTTCACCTATTAAATGTTTTAGTAGTTACCGTATATACTAGAGTATAAGCCGACCTGAATATAAGCCGAGGCACCTAATTTTACCACAAAAAAACTGGGAAAACATTGACTCCAGTATAAGCTGAGGGTGGGAAATTTTAGAAATAAAAATAGATACCAATAAAATTACATTTATTGAGGCATCAGTAAGTTAAATGTTTTTGAATATTTACATAAAGCTCAAATTTAAGATAAGACTGTCCAACTCTGATCAAATTATTATTCTCATCTTCTTCGATGTAAATGTGCTTATGTATCCTTTTAATAAAAATAGAGTAAAATAATACATGTAATAATAATAAATACAGGAAAATAATACATGTAATAATAAATAGGGTAAAATAATGAATACAATAATAATAATAACAATAGAGTGAAATAATAAATGTATTAATAATAATATTAAAAATAGAGTAAAATAAATGTAACAATACCAATAATAATAGAGAAAAATAATAAATGTACCATATATTCTCGAGTATAAGCTGACCCAAATATAAGCCCACCAGGACCCTCACCCAAGTATAAGCCAAGGGGGGCTTTTTCAATCTTAAAAAAGGGCTGAAAAACTAGGTTTATACTCGAGTATATACAGTATTTTTATTTTACAAAAAGAATAAAATAAATTAACAATTTTTAAAGCATTATTAATGTTCTCATCTCTGATGAAATAGTGTAACTACACTTTGAAGTACCCTATCAATAAGATGTTTGGCTTCTGCAAGAGATTAATTTAATTTGTTCGTTATTGTTCTTTTGGGGCTTTTTGATACATTGGCTTGTTTGTTTTTAAAAAGTCAGAACAAAAACATTTGCACAAAAATGTAAAACCAAATATTGTGTAAAAAGCTGTGTGGTTTTTGACAGATGAAACTTTTTATCAAACCTTTGTGCACAAAGACATTTCTAGTAAAAAGTTTTGAATTTAATGACAAATCATCCAAAAATATCCAGAACTTCTCTTTTGCATCCAGCAGAGAGGAAGCCTTTGAAATTCTTCATTCAGGTGTCTGAAAACTAATGGAACAAAGATTTGCAACTCTACATTGTAGTCATTATTTGCCGAAATGAATATAGCTGTTTGTAGTTGCCTCTTTCCTTCTAATGACAACCAGGATGATTCCTGTGAGTCAGATTTTACCAGTCTGGCCATTTATTCTTCTCACAATGATTTTGTCTGGATTTTGCTTTATTAGTAGTAGTTGTACAGATGGGTTCATTGAAATCTTTTTGGGTGAGAGGTGTTTTTCCCTGATGATGTACTTCAACTTCTAATTAGTATGATTTTGTCCAATTAGAATGATAGTGATATATCCTATTTCAACTAGTGCAGGGAATTGTTTTTCTTTCTTCCTTCCTTCCTTAGAACACACACACACAAGATATAAAGATGTTGGAATACTGAATCTGCATGATAGCAAACAATACTGAAGATAGGTCTTTTCAATAGTGGTCCAGCAAAAGCCTTAAATGTCTAGATTTCAGTTTCTATGGTGGTTAGAAAGAATTGCAGTTGGGAAAGAAAAGAATGGATAGCAATGGTGATATCACTGGGCTATTAAAATTAATGGGGACTTCATGGGGAAAATATTTTAATTTTCTTCCCAGCTATAAATTATTACAAATTCTCCTGGTGATATACTCTTAGTAAATTATTTGTAAAGAATAGCTTTAATTAATTCTTATTACATCCCTGTAGGCATAGGTTTTACTAAGTTATTATAGAAACTGTTAAAGTTTACATTCATGTAGATTTATTTGTCCTTGAACATGTTTAATTAAGTTTGAAGAATGACAGATTTTTTCAATTCCTCATGGATATATTGAGATAGAAAGAGTGTATATAAGGGTAGAGTTATTTCAAAAAGGAAAGCATAATTTTAATAAAGAATTATTCTGACTGAATGAATCAATACTCTTCACAATAAAAACCCCCTACTTTTATTTTTGTTTCATTTTCATTTTAAGGCCCCTAGTATGAAATTAATTGAACTTGAGCAAAATGTGAATTGTCCATAATATCTACAAAGCAAATATGTATTTTATTCATTCTTTTATGTTACTAAAATCCTGCAGTCGTAGAATGCAAAAGACCAACACAATCAACACAATCAAAGGTGTGTTTTAGCCTAAATAAAAGACATAAAAGTCCCACCTAATTTAAACTTGAAGGACTACACTGGTTTAGAGAAATGTAACCTCATAACCACTGGAAGAATTTTCATTGGTCTAATTAGGTCTATCCAAATTTGGCTGACTGTTGGCATGACATGTTATATCACCTGAACCCTACCTTTACATGAAATGACCACCGTTCGTTTTATAAAGACATTCCCTGAAGTTATGCTGGGATCATTTTTCCAAAAAAAACCTAGGTATAATTCCCTTCACAAAACCTTAGATCCAGAAAAATATAATATTTTCCCTTGTACATTAATAAATACATTTATTTATTTATTTTATTTATTTCGTGTCAAAAGCATTGCATAACAAATACATTTTAAAAATGATGAAAAAAAATAGAGGAAATCACAAATCAACTAAATAGTTTTAGACCAAAAGCGGGCAACAGCAACTGCATTGTCCGTAGCTTTAAGCAACTCCTCCTCTGTACATGAGGTAGGACATTGTGGGCAAGCATACATATGCGGAGTTGTCTGTTCTGCTCCACAGTCACACAAGGTGGAGGATTCCTCCAGGTAATGCCACCTCGCCAAGTTGTCTTTAGATCTGCCCACTCCGCTTCTGAGTCTGTTCAGGGACTTCCAAGTTGCCCATTCTTGGTTTGCCCCTGGAGGAAGACCCTCATTGGGGGCCATCCAGTTGGAATTGCCAGGTTTAGCTGCCCAGAGGGACACCCTTGCTGCTGCTGGAGGAACATCAAGAGGAGTGGTGGTTCTCATGAAGCACTTCCTTGATTTGAGTCTGGTGGGAGGAGGCTGATAGTCATGCAGTGGGTGGCTTTCACAATGTTCGACCTTATTTCTCTCACAGTTAGCAGCAACTTCCCATCGCACGTCAGGAGGGGCAATGCCAGCTAACTTGTAGAGTTTATCAACAGGTGTAGGTTTAAGGCATCCTGTGATGATTCTGCATGTTTCATTTAGTGCTATGTCCACTTGCTTCGCATGGGCAGACTTTTGCCAGACAGGACAGGCGTACTCTGCAGTTGAGAAAGACAAGGCCAGGGCTGATGTTCTTATTACTTGTGGGTCTGCACCCCATGCACTGCCAGTCAGTTTCCGCAGGATGTTATTGCGTGCAGCTACTTTGTGCTTGGTGTTCATGCAGTGTTTCCTATATGTTAGTGTTCGATCTAAGGTGACACCAAGGTATTTAGGATGGAAACAGTGTTCGAGCTCTTGGCCTTCCCAAGTAACTTTCAGTTTCCTGTTGGCTTCACGGTTACGTAGATGGAAAGCACACACTTGTGTCTTGGCAGGGCTAGGCTTCAGGTGGTTCTCTTTGTAGTAGCTGGAGAGATCTTTCAAGGCATTAGTAAGCTGGTTTTCAACTGTTTCAAAATCTTTTGCTTGTGTTGTAAGGCCAAGGTCATCAGCATATATAAAGCTCTTTGTGAGTGGTGGTAGTGGCTGATCGTTCATGAAGATGTTAAATAAGGTCGGTGCAAGAACGCTGCCTTGGGATAAACCATTCTTTTGCCTCCTCCATCTGCTTTTCCGGCCCTGAAACTCCACATAGAAGCTGCGGTTTTCTAGGAGGGTCTGGACAGTTTTTGTAAAGTCAAAGTCCCGGGTGATATGGTAGACTTTATGCAGCATTTTTCTATGTTGCACCATGTCATAGGCTGCCGTAAGGTCCACAAAAACTGTTCCCGTAATGCAGCCTTTCTCATAGCCTTCCTCGATATGCTCAGTCAGATGAAGAATTTGACCTGTACAGTTTTTTCCTGGTCTGAAAATACATTAAGAGCAGGTCTTTCAATGGTCTAAGAACACGCAAAATAGTTAAAAGGGACTTTTATATATAAAAGAGGTCTACCTCTAAATGACAAATCTTGGGATCAACATGAAACTGCTAGTATTTCTGGGCATAGAAATTAAGGAA
This sequence comes from Anolis carolinensis, assembly GCF_035594765.1. Classification (NCBI taxonomy): domain Eukaryota; kingdom Metazoa; phylum Chordata; class Lepidosauria; order Squamata; family Anolidae; genus Anolis; species Anolis carolinensis. Next base: position 86,018,746 of record NC_085844.1, read on the forward strand.
TTAGAATGAGATGACTTTTGTCCAGGAAGCTGAATGGTCTAACTCGCAAAACTTTGTGAAGCTGGTTTCCTTGACAATCTCAGATTGATGGAATCTCTGATATTGCAGTCGACTGTGCTGGGGATGCTTTTAACTAATAGTGGTTGTTTTATAGCCAAGGTGTTTCCTGCTTAAGTTTTAATAATGCTGTACTTACTAGGTTTTATCTTGTTTTTAATTATGTAGGTGCTAATTCATGAAATATGTAGTATTTTAAGGGCATATCTTGACATTGATATATATAGCATTTTAAAGTTTTAATGATTTATATAGGATTTTAATTGCATGTTTTATATTGTATTTAATAATTTTGTTTTCATGCATTTGTTTGTGTGCCTTGCATGTGAAAGACCTATGGTCTAAGCATCGAATAAACTTGAAACTTGAAACTTTATAGAAACTCTGTCTGAAACAATCAGACTTCTTCTGATTGAAGGTCCATATAATCTATTTTAGCTATTTACTGTTTTGAAAATATTAATTTAAAAAAAAATAGAAAGCTTTGTAGATATCCAATGAAAGGAAGCCAGGATTAATCATGGAACAATACCCAAGATTAAGTCTCTTTTGGGGTGGAAGTATGATTAGAAAAGGAATGGAATGTATTTCATTTTCTATTTGTTGTCCCATCACTTAAGAAAATGTAGAGAAATAATGGCCTCAGAATAGTGAACTGAAAGACAAGAGAATGGTTCATCTTCATTTCACTTAATTTCTCTGCTTCTTTCGCTGACTATAGACTGCCCTCCAGTTCTCAAAACAAACAGCTGATCTCTGCTTCCAGAAACAATTTCATCTCTGGAATGGTTTCATCTCTGCTTCTGGAAACAATCTTGGAAATTACATGGCCTAGTTTTTATCAACATGTATAAAAATCAAATGGTTTTGACCCAGTTTTATGGTTCACTATGGAGTCCATTTAAGTTAGCTTCTCTTTGAAGGAATGAGGTTGATGAAAGGATCATAGAATCATAGAATCATAGAATAGTAGAGTTGGAAGAGACCTCAAGGGCCATCTAGTCCAACCCCCCGCTAAGAAGCAGGAAATCGCATTCAAAGCACCCCCGACAGATGGCCATCCAGCCTCTGCTTAAAAGCCTCCAAAGAAGGAGCCTCCACCACGGCCCGGGGGAGAGAGTTCCACTGCCGAACAGCCCTCACAGTGAGGAAGTTCTTCCTGATGTTCAGGTGGAATCTCCTTTCCTGTAGTTTGAAGCCATTGTTCCGTGTCCTAGTCTGCAGGGCAGCAGAAAATAAGCTTGCTCCCTCCTCCCTATGACTTCCCCTCACATATTTGTACATGGCTATCATGTCTCCTCTCAGCCTTCTCTTCTGCAGGCTAAACATGCCCAGCTCTTTAAGCCTCTCCTCATAGGGCTTGTTCTCCAGACCCTTAATCATTTTAGTTGCCCTCCTCTGGACGCTTTCCAGCTTGTCAGCATCTCCCTTCATCTGCGGTGCCCAAAACTGGACACAGTATTCCAGGTGTGGTCTGACCAAGGCAGAATAGAGGGGGAGCATGACTTCCCTGGATCTAGACGTTATTCCCCTATTGATGCAGGCCAAAATCCCATTGGCTTTTTTAGCTGCCGCATCACATTGTAGGCTCATGTTTAACTTGTTGTCCACGAGGACTCCAAGATCTTTTTCGCACACACTGCTGTCAAGCCAGGCGTCCCCCATTCTGTATCTTTGATTTCCATTTTTTCTGCCGAAGTGAAGTATCTTGCATTTGTCCCTGTTGAACTTCATTTTGTTAGTTTCGGCCCATCTCTCTAGTCTGTCAAGATCATTTTGAATTCTGCTCCTGTCTTCTGGAGTGTTAGCTATCCCTCCGAGTTTGGTGTCATCTGCAAACTTGATGATCGTGCCTTCTAACCCTTCGTCTAAGTCGTTAATAAAGATGTTGAACAGAACCGGGCCCAGGACGGAGCCCTGCGGCACTCCACTTGTCACTTCTTTCCATGATGAAGACGACGCATTGGTGAGCACCCTTTGGGTTCGTTCGCTTAGCCAATTACAGATCCACCTAACCGTAGTTTTGTCTAGCCCACATTTTACTAGTTTGTTTGCCAGAAGGTCGTGGGGGACTTTGTCGAAGGCCTTACTGAAATCTAGATATGCTACATCCACGGCATTCCCTGTATCGACCCAACTCGTAACTCTATCGAAAAAAGAGATCAGATTAGTCTGGCATGACTTGTTTTTGGTAAATCCGTGTTGACTATTAGCAATGACCGCATTTGTTTCTAAGTGTTTGCAGACCACTTCCTTAATGATCTTTTCCAGAATCTTGCCTGGTATTGATGTGAGGCTGACCGGACGGTAATTGTCTGGGTCGTTCTTTTTTCCCTTCTTGAAGATAGGGACCACATTCGCCCTCCTCCAATCTGCTGGGACTTCTCCTGTTCTCCAAGAACTCTCGAAGATGATTGCCAGTGGTTCTGAAATAACTTCCGCTAGTTCCTTCAATACTCTTGGATGTAGCTGATCTGGCCCTGGGGACTTGAATTCGTTTAGAGTGGCCAGGTGTTCCTGGACAACTTGTTTCCCTATTTGGGGTTGGATTTCCCCCAATCCTTCGTCCATTCCATGTTGCTGAGGTTGAAGATGGCTTTCTTTTTGTGAGAAGACCGAGGCAAAGAAGGCATTAAGCAGTTCTGCCTTTTCCCTATCCCCTGTCACCATCACCCCATCTACTCCTTGCAGTGGCCCTATCGCCTCCTTTTTCTTCCTTTTTCTACCAACATAAGCAAAAAAACCTTTTTTGTTGTTTTTTATGTCCCTGGCAAGCCTGAGCTCATTTTGCGCTTTTGCCTTGCGAACCTTTTCCCTACAGGAGTTGGCTATACGTTTGAATTCTTCTTTGGTGATTTCTCCCCTTTTCCACTTCTTGTGCATGTCACTTTTGAGCTTTAGCTCAGTTAGAAGTTCTTTGGACATCCATTCTGGCTTCTTTGCACTTGTCTTATTTTTCTTCTTTGTTGGCACTGTTTGCATTTGCGCCTTGAGTATTTCACTTTTGAAAAACTCCCATCCATCCTTAACTCCCTTGTTTTTTAATATCGGCGTCCATGGAATGCCGCTCAGTAATTCCTTCATTTTTTGGAAGTCAGCTCTCTTAAAGTCCAGAATGCGTGTTTGACTTGTCTTAGTTTCAGCATTCCTTTGTATTGCAAACTGCAGGAGCACATGGTCACTTGCCCCTAAGGATCCAACCACTTCAACTGTATTGATCAGGTCTTCCACATTTGTTAAGATTAGATCAAGAGTTGCTGATCCCCTTGTTGCCTCTTCTACCTTCTGGACCATAAAATTATCTGCAAGGCAAGTGAGGAATTTGTTGGACTTTGTACTCTTGGCTGAGTTTGTTTTCCAGCAGATATCGGGATAATTGAAATCGCCCATGACTACTATATCTCTTCTTTGTGCCTGTTTGGTCAGCTGTTGACAGAAGGCTTCATCAAGTCCTTCATCCTGACTCGGAGGTCTGTAGTAGACACCCACGACAAGATCTTTTTGAGTCCCGGTTCCCTTGATTCTTATCCAGATGCTTTCAAGCTGGTTTCCCGGATTACAGTCTTGCATTTCTTCTGCAACGTAACTGTTTTTGACATATAAAGCTACTCCCCCTCCTCTCCCCTTTGTTCTATTTCTGTGAAAGAGGTTATAGCCCTCAATGGTTAAATTCCAGTGATGGGAGTCATCCCACCAGGTTTCAGTGATGCCTATGACATCGTATGTGTGGTGCTGTGCTAGGAGTTGGAGTTCGTCTTGCTTATTTCCCATCCTCTGAGCATTAGTGTAAAGACATGTAAGCCCCTGTGACCTCCCCTCGAACTGTTTATTTGGGATTATTGTGCTCTCTGTACTTGGTCCTTGCTGTGTTTGTGCAGCCCTCCGTTTAGCCTTACGGCGGTTCCCTGTGGTCGTGGGTAATATAGTGTTCGCCAGGCTGTTCCCCTCCCCCAGTGGATTTAGTTTAAAGTGCGCCTGATGAGGTTTGTGAGTCTGTGTGCAAAAAGATGTTTTCCTACTTGTGTGAGATGCACCCCATCGCTTGCCAGTAGTCCATCCTCTTGGAAGAGTAGACCATGGTCAAGGAAGCCAAAATGCTCCTCTTGACACCATTTTCTGAGCCAGTTATTGACCTGTACTATTTTTCCGGCCCTTGTAGAGCCATGTCCTACAACGGGGAGGAGGGATGAAAAGATCACATGTACATTATACAGTTTTAGCTTTGTTCCCAGAGCTCGAAAATCATTTGTGATCTTTTGAAAAGTATGCCTAGCGGTGTCATTGGTACCTACATGAATCAACATAAGGTGGGGAGGGTGATGGGGCTTTAGGAGCCTGCTGAGCCTCTGAGTGATATGGTGTATTTTTGCCCCCGGGAGGCAGCATGTTTCTCGAGCCATCCCATCCGGTCTGGAAATGATGGCTTCCGTTCCTCTAAGGAGGGAGTCACCTACTACCAAGACCTGTTTCCTTTGAGGATTGACAGGGTCCCTTTTGTGCAAGACAGTGTGTATGTCCCCTGAAGAGTGTTCCTGTTGAAGTGAATCATGTAGGTGTAAAGTGTTGTCCTCCTCCTCAACATCCCCAGTGCATTCATCAATGACAATCCATTGAGATACATCCGAGAGCCCATTACTCTCCCAAGGATGTTCCTGTTGCTCCTGGTCTATGATTGGGGATGGAGCATTTGCATGATTACATAAGTGTGACTGTGGTGATGCACTGTCCCTGTCAGGGCTATCCCCTGCGCATTGATCCAGGATGGTCCACTGAGTGGTATCTAAGAAACTGTGGTCCTCCACAAGATGTGTTTCCTGATTGTATGTTAATGATGTAAGAATTTCAAATCTGTTGTGTAAATGCAGCTGAAACTGAAATGGAGCTGACACAGAAATTTACCTTTTACAGAAAGGTATTTGTTACTGCAATGGAATTCTTTTGAATTCTTATAAATGAGTTATGCTGGAAAGAAAATACTGGCTAAAGAAAGATCTTAGATCAATTCAGCATCTTATAACATCCATACCCTTAGGACTTTATTGGCTGAAGCAGGTAAAGTGGTCCCCAGTGCATGACGTCATGTGCATCCTATCTTACCCACTTTCCGTAAGGAGCTAAAAACCTGGTGATTTTAGCAGGTTTTTGACCAAGATTAGTCTCATTACCCAAATCAGACTCTGGTACACTATCCACCTCCTGGCCCTAAGGTACAGGTATAAGTTCTTACCTATCTCTAAAAATGGATTATGCCAGCATTGCCCTAATTATTCCCACTCCCTTGATCAAAGGCGCTGATTGTGACTCTTGTTTTAATTGATGTATCATTTGTTGTATTAAGTATTGTATGTTGTTTTGCACCTTTGGAAACCGCCCTGAGTCCCTTCGGGGACATAGAGCGGTATATAAATAAAGTTGTATTATTATTATTATTATTATTATTATTACTATTATTATTATTGTCTCAACAACATTGTATGACACAGCAAACAAGATAGATATGCTGGATTTCGTATCACAAAATCACAAGTCGAACACTTCCCAAGTGTCTAGGACTGTGTGATGTATTTTCAGATGATGTGCGCAGATCTCAGTAGGGTGGCCTTTTGCAGTTGGCAGTTTGTAATTTTGTCAATGTCTATTGTTTCCAAATGCCCGCTGAGATCTTTTGGCATGGCACCCAATGTGCCGATCACCACCAGGACCACCTGTATTGGTTTCTGCCAGAGTCTTTAAAGTTCAATCTTGAGGTCCTGATAGCGGCCAAGTTTTTCCTTTTGTTTTTCGTCAATGCGACTGTCACCTGGGATGGCAACATCAATGATCCAAACCTTTTTCTTTTCCACAACTGTGATGTCTGGCGTTTTGTGTTCCAGAACTTTGTCAGTCTGGATTCGGAAGTCCCACAGTATCTTTGCGTGCTCATTTTCCATTACTTTTGCAGGTTTGTGATCCCACCAGTTCTTTACTGCTGGGAGGTGGTACTTGAGGCATAAGTTCCAATGAATCATTTGGGCCACATAGTTGTGCCTCGTTTGTAGTCTGTCTGTGCGATTTTCTTACAACAGCTGAGGATATGATCAATGGTTTCGTCGGTTTCCTTGCACAGTCTGCATTTTGGGTCATCAGCTGATTTTTCGATCTTGGCCTTAATTGCATTTGTTCTGATGGCTTGCTCCTGGGCTGCAAGGATCAGGCCTTCTGTCTCCTTCTTCAGTGCCATTCATGAGCCATAGCCAGGTCTATTATTATTATTATTATTATTATTATTATTATTATTATTATTATTATTATTATTATTATTCTGCTGCTGCTGCTGCTGCTGCTGCTAGTCTGCCTCCTTCCCATGCTTCTCCTGTCCCTATCTGTTAATGAGCAAACCCCATCAATAGCTCGCAATCCTACAATGATCCCATCACCACCTTCCACTTGTGTGCCAGGATGTGGACAGTAAAGTGGGGTAGGATTCTCTTCCCCCCCTCACCTTGCTATTTTTAAGCTGATTGTTTCTTTTTTATTTTACATTTTATAATTATATAATTATATGTGTCTTTTGTTTTTCAAAGCTGAAAATGTGCAGTTGTGCTAAAAACAAAAATATTAAGGAACAGCAGTGCTAAGAGAAGGCAGAGTTGTGAAGGTGTGTAAAAGTATCATTACAGGAGCACAAATTGGCAAATTGATGCATTTACACAACTGAACAAAAGTGTGATAGCTAACATGTCCAACCCGATATCTATCCACTATCAATGATAATAGCAGTAGAATAATGCATTTATGTAAGAAAGCCCATCATTTGCTCAAATTTTGTAATAGGACAGCTTTAGGATACTGATTTCTTCAATGTTTTGGCTATTCTGTGCTAGCATTATACAAAGTCTTTTCAACACTTCCTCATTATAAGCTTGTTTTGAATAGGTAATACTTTAAAGCCATAATGTGCAATGTGTTCCACTCATTAGCTCTCTGTTGTATGAGGGTTATGTGAGTTTTACATCCCTTAAATCCCAGAAGCCTCGAATAACTGCTCATGGAGGCAACAGTTAGAGACTTCACCATGGGAAAAATATCTTTTCATTAGTTTTTCTAAAACATGACATATAACAATGGCTATGACAGCTCTCTTTTTTAGAACCAGGGCTTACACGAAAGAAGGGAAGGAGTGAACCTGGAAGAAGATAATGCATTTTTGGAGGGAAAAGGATTTAATCTTGAAAGCATTAACTGAGAAAGGAGGAAAAAGAAAGAAAAAGCGGCTGACACAAACCAAGAGAGCTAGCAACAGATTCTTCCAGTAGGAAACAAGAGATATACAGAGAAAAATCTGTAACAATTACTAGGCATAGGATGGAAAACCTTTCCTAAATTTATGTATATATATTGTGTAGAAGGTGAAATTTGGACATAAAAATTTCACCCTTCACGGATTTTATCTAAAAGGATTTAAGTTAGCTTTATTGAATTTTACATTGTTAGTTGTTGGAATTGAACTTCAATGATTTATTATTTCTGAATATGGCTAAATTGTTAATATGGAACAATTTTATTGTGGGATTATAAAAACCTAGCTTGAATAATATGAAAAACCTTGGAGCAAACAAAGTTTTAGAAGATTTGAAATGAGTTAAGATCATCAATGGAGAAGGGTGTAAGTGATATTAAAAAAACCAACCAATAAACCTAAGAGTTTAAATTATTTTTAGCACAACATTCCACTGCATTCAATATGCCTACAATTTACCATGATCCATGCTTCTGGAAGAAGCCACTCTACTTGGCATTTTTCATCAAATTATTCCAAGAAATAAAACAACAGCAGGAACAAATATGGCTTTTTCTGCATTTAAAAAGAAATGGCAACTTGCACAGTGCACCTCGCATTAATTCGTCCTAAATTTGGCATAAGTAATTTACCTAGAAAAATACTATTATGTCTGAAACATTTATCCAATTGCTTTTTTAAAGTATTTGGTTTATTCCCAATTTTAGTCAAAAACAAAACTTTCTGAAATTTTGTTCTGATTTACATCTGAGGAGAAAGAGATATATTGAGTTGGGATTGTTTGCAAAACAATGATTTTTCACAGCCTTAATATGTTTAATTTTTATTTTAGTTTTGTAAACATTGGCAAATAATCTACTGTGCACATTGTTATGGCTGGTGGACACAGCTGTCTTGCAGGAGGAAAAAGAAAGGAAGAGGAAGCTGAAGCAGTTAGCTTTGGGGTGGGCAATAGGAATAAACAAGGGATGCTGGGTGGTATGTTAGGAGGAGAATGCAAATCTGCAGGCCAGAGGATGATATTATGGCATTTTCCAGTCATGGATTCATTATGTGAGAATTTGGCACACATATGAAATAAATTCTACAATAGAAAAGAAAACCATAAGCCACTACCACTACAATAGCCTAATCTGGGAACTCAGGAAGACTATAGGAACCATGTCAGGCACACTTTCCCTTCAACTAATTTGAAGTTCTCATTTTTTAAAAATGTTATGGGCTGGTATTTTCCTGCCTACCCCCTCCCACAGTATAAATTCTATCGTGCTCCATTATCCTGTAATGATTTTGTGCTCTAAAAGAGTTCTGAACCAGGAAACGCATTCAAAATATGCCCCTCATATTTTGAATTAATTAGGGTTAAATCTAATTTCCTTTCTTCGGAAAACGCAATGATTTATGAAGAGTTCACAAGTAGTTTCTCGTCTAGTAGGTACTGTCCACACTTAGCTTTAATAAATAGCTCCATTAATTAAATATACAGTAGAGTCTCACTTATCCAAGCTAAATGGGCCGGCAGAAGCTTGGATAAGCGAATATCTTGGATAATAAGGAGGGATTAAGGAAAAGCCTATTAAACATCAAATTAGGTTAAAAAGTAGTTCAATATGCAGTAATGTTGTGTTGTAATTACTGTATTTACGAATTTAGCACTAAAATATCATGATATATTGAAAACATTGACTACAAAAATGGCTTGGATAATCCAGAAGCTTGGATAAGCGAGGCTTGGATAAGTGAGACTCTACTATATTATAAAATACTGACCTAATGCTTATATGATGCTTATAGTAGAAGCAAGACTTTGACCAAAACTTCAGGGAGGTTTTCAGAGATTTTTTTTTGGGAGGGGAGTATAAGAATGTGTAGAACCAGCCATAACAATGTACACACTTCCCTTCCTATTTGTGCATTCAGAAACTGTTTTTGTAACTGTATTAGATACTCTTCCCAGTGTGACCATATGTGCATGGAATGCTTTGTGGAAACTTCCCCATGCACTGATTAAAAAATAATTTCAGGTAAAATTTATTACATCTACTTGAATTTTTGGAGAATGTTATGTATGGGGAATGTTATATAAAGGCACAGAAAATTTCTAGTAAAATTTATTTGAAGACAAATATAAACCTTTTTCCCAACTTAGTAATCAGAGTAAGAAGAGAAAAATTTCTACACAGATTTTATTTTCTGCACAGAAACCAATATTTTCTGAGGAGACAACAATGTGCCAATTTTTCATGGAAAACTCTTGAATTGCACAGAGTTTGGAAAAGGGGTAGCTTTTGTGCAGTGTGAAAAAATGTTAAAATTATTTCTTGTTTCTTCAAGAAAAAAATTAATGATATACATTTCTAAATCAGAGTTACCACTCTTAAATGATGCATAAGGTGACATCACTTTTTGTCTTGTCTGATGCATAAGGCAATAACCACCAGGAAACATTGTAATCCTGTCCATGTACAGAATTATAATTCCAACATTTGAGCCAGAAGACTCAAAGGAGATAGAATCTATGAGTGACAGTGTACTATATCACTTTAAATAATAGGTTGGCTGTAATATTTTTAAAACTTTAAACATGTTTTAAAATGTTGCAAACGTAAACTCATTCAGATTTTTAGTAAGATGTACTTGTCTTTTATTAGCTTTCAACTTGAAAACAGTCTTTAAAAGGATATAATGGGGTATTGAAAAAGAACTCTCTTTTGTAATATACCATGTGCTAGCAGCGTGGGAATTTACTTCATCATTTTGTACTATATATAGATCCAGTTTAAGTGAACATTACTTTGGGGGGGGGGTGCAGTTAGAGTGTCCCTGGGGAGAAAAATAATTTTTGAAGGTCATAGAAGCTTTGAGCTGTTAGTGTTTGGTAGAATTAAAATTCTTTTGCTTAGAGAGAAACAATTGGAACAAAAAAGTGAAGCAGCTTTTTCCTATTGTTGTCTTCAGATTTATATCCATGAAGGACAGAAACTTATTCTTAAGTAAGTAAGTAATTAAATTTAAAAAATGAAATTGGAAATTGTTAAGATTTATTTATTTATTTATTTTATTTCCAGCATTTATACCCTGCCCTTCTCACCTGGGGGGGGGGGGGGGGACACAGGGCGGCTTACAACAGTTGGCAACATTTAATGCCAAGAACGCAATAATAAAACAAAAACAGTACATATCATCAATTAAAACTATAAAAATACATTGTTAAAATACATTATAACATTTAAAACATAAATTAGATCCATTTGTCTAAAAACTTCATGCTTCAGCCTTAAAGATGCAGCATATACCAAAGAGTGTGCTCACTCGAATTCAGAAAACCAAAAAGCTCTAAGTATATGGGATTTTTTTTTTCAAGCTCCATAGATTTCAGGCTGGGCAGTTAATGTTTCTTTCCTGAATTATGAACAGTGAATTCTGAAAAGTGGATGGGTAGAGTCTGGGATAATGAATTTTAATGAGCCTGATGCACATAGTCGCTTGTCTTTGTTCCTACCAGGTAATATATTTTCTCATGCAGGGAATCTCCAAGGCATTCAGGTACCTCTGACTATTTAAAGAGAAAAAAGAATTAATAGACAATTTAAGCAATGCAGATAAATACATTTTTTCAAGTGTGGATGTTCAAATGCAGCATGTTGGAGGGAAAGGCTAACAAATTTTGCTGTTTGTTCATTCACAGGCAAGACTTATTATTTTAATACTCTCCATGGAAGGCTTTCTATTAGTAATCAAGAGAACCTATGGGGAAAGGGGCACTTGGAGTATCCATGTATATGGGCGGAGTTGACCAGGGACCTCTTCACATGGAATTTATATGGCCCACGGGGCACCCTGCATACCTGCCATTTCCCCAGCAATTGCCGGAGAAATGGCACAACCCCAAGAAAAGAGATCCCAGATCACATAGCATGAACCAGATCAAGTTGGTTCCTATCTGAATTAAGGAAGATCTTGTCGTGGGTGTCTACTACAGACCTCCAAGTCAGGATGAAGGACTTGATGAAGCCTTCTGTCAACAGCTGACCAAACAGGCACAAAGAAGAGATATAGTAGTCATGGGCGATTTCAATTATCCCGATATCTGCTGGAAAACAAACTCAGCCAAGAGTACAAAGTCCAACAAATTCCTCACTTGCCTTGCAGATAATTTTATGGTCCAGAAGGTAGAAGAGGCAACAAGGGGATCAGCAACTCTTGATCTAATCTTAACAAATGTGGAAGACCTGATCAATACAGTTGAAGTGGTTGGATCCTTAGGGGCAAGTGACCATGTGCTCCTGCAGTTTGCAATACAAAGGAATGCTGAAACTAAGACAAGTCAAACACGCATTCTGGACTTTAAGAGAGCTGACTTCCAAAAAATGAAGGAATTACTGAGCGGCATTCCATGGACGCCGATATTAAAAAACAAGGGAGTTAAGGATGGATGGGAGTTTTTCAAAAGTGAAATACTCAAGGCGCAAATGCAAACAGTGCCAACAAAGAAGAAAAATAAGACAAGTGCAAAGAAGCCAGAATGGATGTCCAAAGAACTTCTAACTGAGCTAAAGCTCAAAAGTGACATGCACAAGAAGTGGAAAAGGGGAGAAATCACCAAAGAAGAATTCAAACGTATAGCCAACTCCTGTAGGGAAAAGGTTCGCAAGGCAAAAGCGCAAAATGAGCTCAGGCTTGCCAGGGACATAAAAAACAACAAAAAAGGTTTTTTTGCTTATGTTGGTAGAAAAAGGAAGAAAAAGGAGGCGATAGGGCCACTGCAAGGAGTAGATGGGGTGATGGTGACAGGGGATAGGGAAAAGGCAGAACTGCTTAATGCCTTCTTTGCCTCGGTCTTCTCACAAAAAGAAAGCCATCTTCAACCTCAGCAACATGGAATGGACGAAGGATTGGGGGAAATCCAACCCCAAATAGGGAAACAAGTTGTCCAGGAACACCTGGCCACTCTAAACGAATTCAAGTCCCCAGGGCCAGATCAGCTACATCCAAGAGTATTGAAGGAACTAGCGGAAGTTATTTCAGAACCACTGGCAATCATCTTCGAGAGTTCTTGGAGAACAGGAGAAGTCCCAGCAGATTGGAGGAGGGCGAATGTGGTCCCTATCTTCAAGAAGGGAAAAAAGAACGACCCAGACAATTACCGTCCGGTCAGCCTCACATCAATACCAGGCAAGATTCTGGAAAAGATCATTAAGGAAGTGGTCTGCAAACACTTAGAAACAAATGCGGTCATTGCTAATAGTCAACACGGATTTACCAAAAACAAGTCATGCCAGACTAATCTGATCTCTTTTTTCGATAGAGTTACGAGTTGGGTCGATACAGGGAATGCCGTGGATGTAGCATATCTAGATTTCAGTAAGGCCTTCGACAAAGTCCCCCACGACCTTCTGGCAAACAAACTAGTAAAATGTGGGCTAGACAAAACTACGGTTAGGTGGATCTGTAATTGGCTAAGCGAACGAACCCAAAGGGTGCTCACCAATGCGTCGTCTTCATCATGGAAAGAAGTGACAAGTGGAGTGCCGCAGGGCTCCGTCCTGGGCCCGGTTCTGTTCAACATCTTTATTAACGACTTAGACGAAGGGTTAGAAGGCACGATCATCAAGTTTGCAGATGACACCAAACTCGGAGGGATAGCTAACACTCCAGAAGACAGGAGCAGAATTCAAAACGATCTTGACAGACTAGAGAGATGGGCCGAAACTAACAAAATGAAGTTCAACAGGGACAAATGCAAGATACTTCACTTCGGCAGAAAAAATGGAAATCAAAGATACAGAATGGGGGACGCCTGGCTTGACAGCAGTGTGTGCGAAAAAGATCTTGGAGTCCTCGTGGACAACAAGTTAAACATGAGCCTACAATGTGATGCGGCAGCTAAAAAAGCCAATGGGATTTTGGCCTGCATCAATAGGGGAATAACGTCTAGATCCAGGGAAGTCATGCTCCCCCTCTATTCTGCCTTGGTCAGACCGCACCTGGAATACTGTGTCCAGTTTTGGGCACCGCAGATGAAGGGAGATGCTGACAAGCTGGAAAGCGTCCAGAGGAGGGCAACTAAAATGATTAAGGGTCTGGAGAACAAGCCCTATGAGGAGAGGCTTAAAGAGCTGGGCATGTTTAGCCTGCAGAAGAGAAGGCTGAGAGGAGACATGATAGCCATGTACAAATATGTGAGGGGAAGTCATAGGGAGGAGGGAGCAAGCTTATTTTCTTCTGCCCTGCAGACTAGGACACGGAACAATGGCTTCAAACTACAGGAAAGGAGATTCCACCTGAACATCAGGAAGAACTTCCTCACTGTGAGGGCTGTTCGGCAGTGGAACTCTCTCCCCCGGGCCGTGGTGGAGGCTCCTTCTTTGGAGGCTTTTAAGCAGAGGCTGGATGGCCATCTGTCGGGGGTGCTTTGAATGCGATTTCCTGCTTCTTAGCGGGGGGTTGGACTAGATGGCCCTTGAGGTCTCTTCCAACTCTACTATTCTATGATTCTATGATTCTATATTTTCAAAGCATCCCAAATCTAGAATTCTTAAGAGCTGTGGATGCAGTAGATGAACAAACAGACAGAAATAAGGAAATGTGATTAGAATTCCATGGGAAAAATTCTACCTTTGATTAAACTTATCCATGTGATATATATTTCAATCCCAGTTGGGAATTCCACAGTTTTTTTATGATTCAGTATGTCTGCTCATATTGCAATTTCTTCTTTAAGATTGGTATGGTTGGTTGTAGACATTGATTTCCTTTCCTAAACAAAGCATGTTTATAAAAAATACTCTTTCCAATTGAATTCTCAGTTTTTATTCCACATGGGTGAAATTTCTTTTCCTGTACTTCGCGTCCATTCAACAAGTAGTTTGTGTGGCTTCTTTCAATAGACTGGATTGTCCTGTTAGCAAATATAATGATACAGTTAGTTGGCCATGTTTCATTTGAGACAATTTCCGGCCTCTTCCTGGTTATAGCCTGTACATTAAACTTTGCCATTGTAAGTAGGAAAATATTGCATTACATGGTCCACTGACTGCACTGCTACCCAGGGTCAGGTTTGTTCATAAATAATATTCAATTCCTTGCAATCATTTTGATGGGTTTGGTGGGTTGATCCTAGAACTTCAACATCCCATTTTTAAAAAAATAAAAGAAAGCTATCCCTGGATAATTATTTTTCAGAAATGGAGAAATCCTTTGTTATAGTAATTGAATAAAAGTGTTCTAATCTAAAATGCAATTAATTAATGTTTGCTCCTAAAGCATTTTCAGAGGATTGCCTAGGGAGCTTCCTTACATTAGTTACCCTAGCGGTCCTCTCTCCCCACTATTCCTATCACTCTTCCTTCTGCTCAACTACATACACATATATTCCATTCTATTCAGCTCTCCATTTTTAACTGTATTATTTCTAGAAGTCTCCTCTTTCAAAAACTAGTTCCAGGGCTTCCAGTGTAATCAGCTCCAGCTTCAATTTGCTTTTTCTTCCACTGGTTTCACACTGTTTAAAGCAGTCAATGTAGATGTGCCCTAAATTCTAAAGAGGTTTTGGTAATTTGATAATGGAGGCATCCATAAATCTCTCTCTCAGTTCCTCCCTTTGCTCCAGGACTCAGTAAACCTCCGTTCAGGAGCACACTCTAATTAATCAGTCCAGTCTCTGTTTGTCAGTTCCACAAATAACGGCTTTTTCTCCTTTATTTACATTTTGTATAGAAACTCATAAGCAGTCCCAGTACGTGACATACAGAAGCAGCAGACTTAACATAGCAATGCACAAACATGTTGTTCACTTGTCGCTTATCAGTTAGGACAATCCACAGGAAATTTACATCAAATTTCTGACCAGAAATGGACCTACTCTATCCATCTTCACATTCTACTATCTTAACCCTTTAACTACTGATTTCTCTACTGTGCATGCTTAGAAAAGAATGCTCCTTTTTACTACTGCTCAATTTGACAATATTCTTCACAAATTCTACCTCAATTGTTCCTCCATATCTATGGGTTCTGCATCCATGGATTCAGCCGAGGCCTTTAAAGAGAGGCCGGGATGCTTTGAATGCTATTTTCCTGCTTCTTGGCAGGGGGTTGGACTAGATGGCTCACGAGGTCTCTTCCAACTATATGGTTCTGTGATTCTAACCACTGCTCAAAATGCTTTAAAACCAAAAAGAGAAATTTGAATTTGTTGTGTGCTCCTTGTTACTCTGATATGTAGACTTGTCCTTCTATAACATTTTAACAAAATCTCAGGCTCTTTCTAGCTGTTGTTTTCAACAACAACAGCAATAAAACAGTCTTTCCCTTTGGCATTTTATATAATGGATGTCATTTTATTATGCTGTTGTATAATATGAGGTTTGGGCATCCATGGATTTTCTTGTTCATGGGGGTGGGTCGATCCTAAAACTAAACAAAATACCAAGAGATAACTGTATTTACTTAGATACTAGCCATTATGCAAGGACAGAAAGAATTTTTGATTTAAAAAATGGTTAAAAATGGCTTTGTCAGTTTTTGGAAACCCCTATGAGAAGAATTCTATTCACATATCAATTTAGGACTTATTTTGTGCAAAACAAAAAGGTTCACATAGGGTTCTTTTTGCTGAGAAAAAAAGATGTCTTATAGAGAAAATGGCATCATCAAGAATTATATTTCCATGCTAAAACTACATTTCCTGAAACAAATTTCATCAATTGCATCAACTGTTCATCTATTGTTAATAACTCTGACAACTCCCATCTATGTGCATATAAAATCTTGTTGCTGTGATAATATTTTGCATTATTTCCCCATGGATCATCTCCATCTGCATATCCATTAGTCCCAAAGAAACAGTTTTGGTTTTAATTTTTAGAATTCAATGTCTATAATTAAACCAGTGCTTTTTAGACTTTTTTTCACATGTACACCTTATATTTCATTTCACTGCTCATATTTCCAGTATACATTGGAAACCTCTTGTGCAGTCTAGGCAACCTCTCTGGTGACATGTACCATAAATATATCATTTTGTAAACATTCTCTTTAATATTGCAATAAATTTCAATGCCTTTATCCCATATGTTCCCACTAATTTATCTGCATATTATATCCAAAATTATTAGCCGATTTTATCATACAGTCTTTGACCTGTTGTTCTTCCATTTCAAATTTATGTTCATCTTCTCTTCACAATTGCATATCAAATTCACAACTGTTTTGTTCAAAACAATACATCTTTTAAAACAATATATCTATATTGACTATATTTATTTTAAAAAGAACTGATAAAATAATCTCGATATTGGCCGCTAAACTTGAAGCCAGCCTTACAACAGAAACCTGAGGTACACTACTTGAGATCTTCCAGTCTGGAGTGCAGATATTTATTATAACTCTTTGACAATGGTTTTACAGCCAATTATACAGCTGATCAAATTTATTGCTGAAATGCAGATGAATGACAACCACTGCACTTCTATCATCCACCAAGCTAATGACCTGATTTTTTTAAAGGAAAATATATAAGATCAATTTTGCAGGATTTGTTCTTGACAAACCCATGCTGATTCATCCTAATCATTGCATTGCCATCAAGATAATTACAGAGAGACTCCTGTATAAACTGTTCTGTCCACCCACCCCAGTCTGTAGTTTCCAGAATGTTTTTTTTAAAGAAAAGGACAATATTTTCTCTTCTTCAGTCCTTTGATACCTTACCTTTACTCTAAAAAATGCCAACAGTTATTGCAAGGGGTTCAAAGATTACATCAGTAAATTACTTCACTACTCTGGAACCATCATCATCATTGGTGATCACTTCTGGCCAAGTATAATTGTCTTCCAGAGGTATTGGTTTGACGATGGATGCTTAAATGACTGAAGATATATTCTGGACTCACATGGTCTTTCACATCGAGAACATCGATTTTCAGATGCAAGGTGATCACTACAAGGATTTGCTTGACATGTCTTTTTCCTGGCATGTTTCTTTCTTTTGCCCTGTATTCATGCCTGTTCAAAATCCATAGCACCACTGGTAATATCCAACCTCCAGGTATGACACTCGAGGGTCATGAGAGATTTTGTGTTTGGGGAGAACAAATAGTGGAAGATATAGAATATTTTTGATTGACTGCCCAGCATATACTGAACTTCGTTACAGATATTTACATCCATTACTATCTAAGTTTAGGCCCCCCAACAGAAATGGTCTTCTGACATTCCTCTTGCAAGGACAAGAAAGATCCACCATAATCAGAATAAGCCTTTTTATCCTGAAAGCTATCAAGAAAAGAGAATCAGGAAAATAAGATTTTGACTGCAAACGGAAGGTCGGCTGCTGTCCTCCCCTCCTTTCTGCCATGTTTTTATTTGTGTTGTAATTTGAAATTGTCATATGACTGTTCAAATAAAAAAAGTATTATTATTTCTCAAAGCATTCCAAATCTAGAATTCTTAAGAGCAGTGGATGATCGTAGATGAATAAACAGAAGTTGTTGTTAGCTTATTTTGGACTTTTGACCTGCTGAGCTTAAAGAGCTTGCCATCTGTCCAATACATGATTTTTCAAAAAAGTGGGAAACTTCCCATCAACAAGTTGTAGAATAATAATAATAATGGTTTCTTTATATTCTGCCTGATCTCCCTGGGGGACTTAAGGTGGATTCCAACATGTGATGGCAAACATTCATTGCCTCAATAAACAAACATAATAATCCCAGAAAAACCCCACATATGAAAACATTAAAACCTAACATCAATAAATTCAATCAAACTTAATCGAACACAAATTATGTAACATAAAATCTAAAGATAAAAACATCCACCTTGATTTTCAGAAGCCAACCATCATTCAGAAAGTTGTGTGGGTTAGTTGTGTGGCCAGCAATGGTAACTATGCTAACATAAAACTATTAGAGCCCAAAAAGGGAATAGTTCTAAACCAGAGGTCCAGTAGTGATCACTCATTGTCTAATCCTCCTCCTCTCCATATGCTAATGAGCAAAAGTATGTCTTCAGCTGTTTGTTTGTTTGTTTGTTTTTTGAAGAAAAGGAGGGAGAGGGCCAGCTTTTTTGGGGGGGGGAAGGTGTTCCAGAGATTGGGGGCAACCACCAAAAAGGTCCTCTCTCTAGTTGCTACCAGTTGTACTTGGGATTGGGGTGGGACCGAGAACAGGGCCTCCTCTGCTTACTGCAGTGCCCAAGCTGATTTGGAAGAGGAGATGCAATCAGTCAAGTAGCCTGGAATAATAATGATGACCTATAAATCTTAACTCAGTTACGTTATTGTTGCCTGTGTTCATATACCTTAAAAGTATTTGGATATGAGACCACCAATGAATATCACTGGACAAATATGCACTATGGTAAATTCTTCACACACACATACACACCCAATCATTAATTCAATGCATGTAACATAAAACAAGAACAACAACAATCTAAGGGTAATCTCAGAAAAACAGAAAAAAAAAATCCTTTCATAACAGTCATTTGTTGGCAGAGTGGATTTGTCTTGTATTTTGAAGACTTCCTTGCCAGACAAAATGCTTCATGCTATTAGACTGAAAAGGGATAAGCATACTATTAAAGCAGAAAAGAGAAATAATATGGAGGTGGATAGAGACAGCTATTACCATGTGCATGCAGATGTTTTCTGTTCATATTATAGTGTGAGCTTCCATCAGGCATTCCTAATTATAGCTTGTACACTGAGGTTCCCGCAATGCTGGCCATTAACCTTCAACTGAATCACTAGCTTTAACATAAGGTGCATTGTCACTGAGGGACACTTCCCTCCCTCTCTTGCCTCTCACCCACTCTCTATTTAAAATTGTATCAATGCATCCAGCTTGAAATGCCATTTGAATGAAGCTTATATTAGGCAGTCTTTTAAAAGAGCAAATAATTAAGAGAGAGAAAGAGAGAACTGAACTGAATATAAGCTATTTAGAAGATGTAGTCATGGTGGGGGGAGTCTTGAAATTGTGACATCGATAATAATGAGTTGGCGAAGAATTCTTTTGCTTAGAATCAAGGGGGAAATACAAAGAGAATGACAAGAATAACTTAGCAATTTCTAAAGAAAAGATATGGAGTTGTAATGTACAATTAAAACCAAGGCTGTGTTTGACAAAAGCAAAAACAGGAGATGATATATTTTATAGACAAGGGGTACATCATTTAATAAGCAAGTTCTTTGGGGCTTGCTAATTACTGTTTTGAATCTCCAGTTTTGCAAAAAATTTTTTTTGTAAAAGATGAATAATAAGGTGATTTTAGTCCATAGAAAGCTTCTTTAGGCATATGCACAAATGTCCCTTGATTTTCTTTTGGTGTATAATCTTTTTTTGTGAATGTTGATGTTAATTTTTGTCTGTTCTACTCCTATGCCAAACAAAAAGTTAGAGACTTATTATTGACCACTGTCACATGAAAATACTATATGAAGAGGAAACACATAGGAGCATGGGGGCAGGAAGGCTGGCATTTTTAGAAGAAGTGCAAATAGGGGAAGATTGTCCAGACAAAGGGTGGCAGATGTAGAATATAGACCTCATCACAAAGGGTGGATTTTGGTGGCATATGCTGGCTCCACTCTACTTCACCCACAAAGCCCACTGGCTCTGATCAAATGATGCCGGGAGGGCTCTATGGGTGAAGTACTACCACTGTTTCTAATCAAATCTAATTTTGATTGATGTTAATAAGATACCATAATCCCCTTCTTTGGCAGCTTGCATAACAAGTGCCACTAAAAGTTGTTTATACAGAAGATAATATTACATTACTAACATAGTACTCACACATTACATACCATACTTTCCTTTTTACATTTCACTGAAGTACGACAGAGTCAGCACATGTCACTGCTGCTGCAACATGGGATGCTTTCCATGCTGCCTTTGGAATCCATGGGGGAAGCTGCATGATCAAGACTCCCCCCCCCCCAATAGGATCACCCCCGCCCAACTGGAGCTGGGCGATGAGGGACCTGAGCCACCGGGTTCCCCATGCCTCCCACTACACGTGACATTTACGGTGGCTGTGTGACAAGGTAGTAAATTAGTCTGGGAAGCTGGATGATGCAGAGGTGAGCAGCACATGCCTACATGGAACAAGGACAGTCACTTACTAGATGAGCTTTTGGGATGGTGAATTTTTTATAATAAAAGTAGTAGTCTATTAGGTAGGGGCTGAAATTCTGGACCATCACTGAATCAGAGTATATCTAAGTAAACAGCATCAGATCCCATCTGTTCCTGGAAGCTAACCAACGTTAGACTGTTAGTACTTGGATGGGAGCCTGCCAACAAATATCAGGTACTGCAGGCTATATTTCAGAGGAAAAACTGTCAAAATTACTCTAAGCACCAGTATTCTTTGTGTAAAATACTACTATGAATGTGTTTAAGATCCCACAAATCACTTTCCAAGTAGCATCCTTTTTGTAAATATACTGTTGTGATCTTGTCTGTGGTGATTTCATTAAGATGTTTTGTCAGTGTGACTGGAATTACTTGTTGTTACCATCATTATTATCCATTCCTTCCTTCTCCCCCTCCCTCTCGTTTCCATGTAGCATTATTTTATTCAAACCTTATTTTCACTAAAAAACCATTTGAGGCAGCAAATTATAACATTCAAGAACATGTAACTTGGTGATAGCATAACACTGTCAATTAAAATGCCTTTAAATGTATCAGTAAAAGTAATATGAAAGTAAAAGGACCCCTTCCCTCTTCTCCTTGTTTATTTTTATATAACTCAATAGATTATGTACTAACTCTGCCTGTTGATTTTCTCAAAATTCTAACTATTTCTGAAGTAGAAGTGAAGGGCCATGTACTTACAGATTTGTGTTCCACACATAATCTTGCCCAGTAAGGGTAATGCAGTTGTGTGACAGTATTTCCACTATCCTACAAATGAGAATTGATGCTCATCATTCAGCTGAAAAACAGCTGAAATCCAATTAGTAATTCATTTCAGAGATTCGGATGGCCCCCAATGTGATTTGTAAAGATTTGGAGGGGGGTCCCATTTCGATTCATAATCCAAATCTCTGAAGCTTTGTAATTGCTTTGTTAAGATTCGTTCCATTAGTGTCATGGAGAATATTGAGAGGCTCGTTTCTCTGTCATTGTTATACTATCAGGACAAAACTTGGCAAACATAAAGGCAATGGTTGAAATTTTAAGCTTGCCAAGTTTCACAATGTTTCGGTCATCCACTGATTTTAAGGAATTTTTTAAAAGATTTTACACACATGCACACACACACACACATATACACACAAAAGGTATCCCATTGAATTTCTGCACAATGAGACAACATACACAGGGCATTAGTCCTTCAGAGTTTCGGATATATTCATATACTGATTTCTAGAAAATTTTAAAAGTTCTTTCAATTTAATAAAAAATATTTTTTAAAAATCTGTGACACTGTGAGACAACATGAGCAGGACAGCCAGCCTTCCAAGTTTCAGAACAATCAGTCTATCCATTGATTTTAAAGATTTTTATTACAATTTAAGCACATGTAATTAACCTAACTACCTTATCACACTGCGGTTTAAATGCAGGCAGCCCAATTCTTCTAGTACAAGCCAGCTGGTGCTCCTCCCCCCTCCCTCTTTTATGTCTCTAACAAGTTAAACAGATTTAAAAAAACAAACAAACAAAAAAACCCCAGAAACCAGCAGAAATAAGGCACATTTTTTATCACATAATAGTCACACCCCTTTATTTTGCCAAAATAAACATAAAATGCTTTTTACACATTTCACACAAAGAATCATGGTATTTTGCCAGATGGCATTGTATCAAATAAGGTCATCGGAATCCAACACGAATTAAGTGTGTTTAATCCAACTAATATGAGTGGTCTCCTTAAACTCACTTAGCTTTAGGCTGGATGAGAGCCTGAAAACTTACTTGTCAAGTACATATTCTATAGTTCTTTTAAAACTCTGTACACCTGTAAAGGTAAATTACATTCTATGTCTGAGCTAAGGATTTTTTTTTAAAAAAAATTGCCAATAATGATGGATTATAATCTAATTCTTTGCACAGATAGTATGGAATGTAGGATTTTAATGGCTAATTAAATTACAAATGGCAAACTGTGGAGAAATTCAATATAAATCTTTTTTAAAAACACAAATTATCCATCAGAAAGCTGCTCAAACCTCTGATTGAAAGAAAAACACCCAAGTGAAATGAAAATAAGATAAAAGGATTCACAGTTTCAATTTCTTTGTAATTAATACTGGCATTGTTTGAAATCTAAAAAGCCATTTCATCATTAGCAATGAGCCCAGTCCTCTTTCTCATTTCTTTTGGAAGTTTTAGATAATACGGAAATAATAAAGTCATCGTGCTATGGCAGATGAAAGTAGGCTTCTGAGAAAATATTTTTTACAAGACAATACTTTGCTAACTGGGAAATGTTTTCAGTGCTGCAAGCCTTATCAGATGGGATGTCAGTAATGTCAGGACAGAGATGTGTGGATATGCCCAAGTCAATTTCTTGTTTGACTTTCTTTTGAAAGATCTTCTGTTCTTTTAAAAAATTTATTCAAACACTTGTGGATTTGAGAGAAGTTGTTTTTAATCAAAATGATCAAATTTTTAAACCATCTGCACCAAGGTGAATCAATTAAGAACAGCTATTTCTGCTATGCAGAGATCGTGCTTTATGACCAGCCATGTAGTTTTAAAACATTAGGTGTCTCTAAGAATAAGAAGAATCAAGAGGTGAGAGCATAGAAACATGGGGGAAGGATTCAAAGACAGTTTTTTAAGAGATAAGACCTTAAAGCCTTCTGCCTAGAGGTGTGAATCTCAGCTTTGGTTACTCTCACATTCAAATGTAGTGTAAAACTCGAGGGTTTTTATCCCCTGTTAAACCTATAAAGGAGGTCAAATGATTTCAGAAGTTTTCCTCAAAACCAAATGAAGCAAAATTCTCACCTACCTTATCCCAAGATGACAACAAAACAAAATGTAAGTGATATCCGTAACAAGGGGGGGGGGGGGGGACCAAGAACAAGACAGTTTTGCTGACTGCATCTTGACTAAATATGAAAGCCACTGGTTTGATATCCGTGCTCAAGATGCATAAATATTGCCAGAACTGAAAAGTGTATAAGGAGTTGTGATGTTGTTAAAGAACCCAATTACCTGGTAGGACACAAATTTGTTCACATCTTACTGATCAGTATTGGCCAGTGTTGAGAAAACTAGAAGCTCTGAGTTCATCACTTTGTAGACACATAAGCAAAAAGGTTTTTTTAATGCTAAATTATACTCTTTCTAAAATGTTTTTAGATTGTTCTGTGACCTACAAAACCAAATATTTTTTTGCATTACAAAGTTATTAAATGTTCCTTCTTACTCTTAAAAAAACCCCTGTAGATGATTGCTGTTCAAGACTACTTGACGCAACAGGTTTTGATAAGAACATTCTATATTTGTACCAGTCTTGATTGTTCCTTTCAAATATATTTTGAAGCAATTGGCTATATAATCTTTGATAATCTTCTTTTAGTCACAGGACTGCTGGTTTACATAGGGAGTGGATGACTTGGATGTTAAGTGTTTCATATACATATTTAAATACACAGAACAGAGATTAAGCATAAGTCACAAATTTAAAATTCATGCTTAAAGCTGGCTTGGTAGGCCTGCTGGAAGAGATAGGTGTTTAGATGAGTTTTAAATTCCAACAGCTCATTTAGCTGTCTGAGCTCATCTGGCAGGTCATTCCACAGTCTTGGGTGGTTGATGAAAAGGTCCTCTGGGTAACAGTTGCCAGTTGGTTTCTGGATGGCTGGAGTAGCCATCTTCCAGAGGACCTTTGTGTTCAGGGAAGCTTGTACTAGTTGTAGGTAACCTGGGCCAAAACTATGTAGGATTTTAAAGATCAAACCAACACTTTGTACTTTGCCTGGAAACTAATTGGCAACCAGTGAAGTGACTTTTGGATAAGTGTAACATGCTCCTTCCTGGATGTGTCCCTAATCAATCTGACTTCTGTATTTTGAACCAACAGGTGTTTCCAAACTTGATACAAAGGTAGCCCAATGTACAGCACATTGCAGAAGTCCAACATTGAGTTGTTGGCCTCTGTTTCATTGACAGCATCTAAATCAGCTCTTATATGAGAAATTTTATCTGCCAACTGGTTGTTAAAAGCATCACAGTGAGCTACTGAAGCAATGGGTTCAGAGGGGAGGGCATCTGGGTTAAGCCTCTCAATACTGTGAACAGCTCAGCTGGATGTGAATCTGTAGATGCAATGCATGCAGAGAAGGTTTTCTTCACTGCATGTATTGCTACCTTATGGAGGCAAAGGTGCCCTCTATACTGCATCTTGTCACATAAAAGTCAAGTTTTCCACTATCTGCACTTTAGTCACTGTCCTTCCCATTTCATTTCCCTGAGTGTCTCCATATACCAGTCGGAGAGGACATTTGGGAGTGATTGTGTTAATGGCTCTGCTTAGATTTTGATTCTCCTTATTGACCAGGGATTCAACTGGACCATCAGTGATGCCAGCCATGGAAACCTCTAAGGATCCATTAGCCTTCAAGGGCAGAGCATTTTAATAAGTCCTCCACCCTTGCAGGGGTAGGTTATAGCTGTAATACCAGCCTTGACCATAAAGTGATCTGTCCATGACAACTCTGAGGTATTGGTTAACTCCACTCACAGATCCATATGTTCTGAGCTGAAAAAAGTATCATCAGGACCAAATGTGCAGGTCCAGAAACCAGTTGGGATAGGCCCATGTTTGTCATGGAGATCATGAATTCCCGAATTCCCGAGCTGCACCTGGCAAACTGGCCTCCAGTGATATGCTGAAGTCACCCAGAAGCAAAAGTTTGGGTGACTCCAACAACACCTCCAAGGCTGGTTTATCAGCTCAGCAAGAAAGCCTGTTAGGCAGTGGGGTGTACAGTACAATAACACAATCCCCAGTCTATCCCTGTTTTTCAGGTGAGTCGGCTTCCTAGAAGGTTAAGATTGTCTTTATAGATATCTCATTCCCACCTCACCCACTTTCCCTCTCCTGCTCACAGAACCCTGCCTGGAAAGGGGGGGAGGCTGTGTCCAGGTTTGCCCACTATCATTCCCCAGCCAAGTTTCAGTGAAGCATACCAGCTCAAACTCCCACAGATGATATGTATCTTATTTTCCACTGACTTGGCATTGCTTAAGAGCAAGGTGAGTTTTTGTGGGTGGTTTGACTCATTCTCCAGGTTCCCCAATGCTATCTTCTGTGCAGAAAATGATCATGTCTTTTTAAAATATATACATAAATGGTATGCCTCAAAAGCCTTGAGATAGGGAATTCTGTTGGATCGTGAAAATGTTGTTGACTAAAGCTTAGAGATTGTGGGTTGATAACATTAAGAGTAATTCTTTAAGGCATGCAAGAAATAATAAGCAAAGCCCAGTGATTTATTACTTATATTACATAATAATAATAATAATAATAATAATAATAATAATAATAATAATAATAATAAATAAATAAGCTTTATTTGTACCCTCTTCCCAAAGGAACTCAAGGCAGCATACAACAACAAAAAATACAGCAAATAATACAAGCAATAGAAATAAACAAATATCACTAATATAACTTAAATAGCACAGTAGTAAAACATCAACAAAAACAGTTTAAAATCTATTTGCCCTCTAAAATAGTATAGATATAAACACTTTAAAACCAGCCAATTCCTATGATCAAGGTATCCAGCATTATAATTAAAGATCTAATGTCCATTTAAAGTCTTGTCCGATAGTTAGATAATACTCTTAGCCAGGTTTTCAATTCCTTCCTGAAGGTTAGAAGAGTGGGTGCTTGTCTTATTTCCTTGGGGAGAGCATTCCAGGTTCAGGGAGCCACTACCAAGAAGGCCCTCTCCTTCGTCCCCACCAACCTCCCTTGTGAGGCAGGTGTGATCAAGAGGAAGGCCTTCCTGGCTGACTTTAAGAATCAAAAAGGTTCATATATGTCTGGCATTTTTTTTTTTGATAAAACATTCAAATGCAGACAAAATTTAAATGGATGCACTTGTTCACTCTAGTCAGAGCGTTGAGTAATTTATTGTTAAAATTCTGAGTTTTATTCCTTGTGTGTTCTCCCATTTTAGTGCTGAATGAATAATACCTTAGACTAGTGCAGATAAGAGATACTTTTGTCCCAATTCATTTTAAATATAATTTATCCAAATTCATACATTTCATATATCTTTGAATTAAGAACTTGAGGGTGGGAGACCGGGACAGATTAGGGATTCTATGAGTGTGCTGTCCACCCCGCTGCACTACAGTTTCCCTACCTGAGTTAGCAGGGGTGGTCTGGGGCCCGAAGAGGTGAGGGCTACCACATGCATCCTAGACCCCTGCCCATCCTGGCTGATAAAGGAAGCCAGAGGGGGTTTGGCCGAGTGGGTGAAGGTGGTGGTGAATGCCTCCCTACAGGAAGGCATTTTTCCAGTGAGCCTCAAATTGGCTGTTATCAAACCGCTGTTGAAGAAACCATCACTGGATCCCACTTAATTGGACAACTTTTGGCCCATTTACAATCTCCCCTTTTTTGGGCAAGGTCATGGAACGTGTGTTGGCAATGCAACTCCAGGCATTCTTGGATGACACGGATTTTCTGGATCCAGCATAGTCTGGCTTCAGGCCAGGGCATGGTACTGAGGAAGCCTTGGTCGCCTTAGTCAATGATCTACACCAGGAACTGGACAGGGGGAGCGTGTCTCTGCTGGTTCTGCTGGACCTTTCAGCAGCTTTTGATACCGTTGATCACGGTATCCTTCTGGGGCACCTTGCTGGGATGGGTCTTGGAGGTACTGTTTTGCAGTGGCTCTGGTCCTTCCTGAGGGTCGGTCCCAGATGGTGTCATTGGGGGACACCTGCTTGGCCCCACAACCATTGTCTTGTGGGGTCCTGCAGGGGTCAGTACTGTCCCTCATGTTGTTTAACATCTACATGAAGCCGCTGAGAGAGATCATCCGGAGTTTAGGGGTAAGGTGTCATCTGTATGCAGATGATGTCAAGCTCTGTCACTTCTTTCCACCTGTCACTAAGGAGGCTGTTCAGGTCCTGAACTGGTGTCTGGCCGCTGTGTTGGACTGGATGAGAGCGAACAAATTGAAATTGAATCCAGACAAGACAGAGGTCCTCCTGGTCAGTCGGAAGGCTGAACAGGGTATAGGGTTACAGCCTGTGTTGGATGGGGTCGCACTCCTCCTGAAGACACAGGTTTGCAGTCTGGAGGTTCTCCTGGACTCATCGCTGAGCCTGGAACCCCAAGTCTCAGCGGTGGCCAGGGGAGCTTTTGCACAACTATGACGTGCACCAGCTGTGCTCATACCTTGGGAAGTCTGACTTAGCCACGGTGGTCCACGCTCTGGTTACATCCCATTTGGATTACTGCAACGCGCTCTACATGGGGCTGCGTTTGAAGATGGCCCGGAAGCTTCAATTAGTACAACGGGCGGCAGCCAGGCTTATAACTGGAGCAGGATACAGGGAGCACACCACTCCTCTGTTACGTCAGCTCCACTGGCTGCCAATATGCTACCGAGCCCAATTCAAAGTGCTGGTCTTGGCCTACAAAACCCTAAACGGTTCTGGTCCAACTTACCTGTCTGAACGTATCTCCTACTATGAGCCTACAAGAACTTTAAGATCATCTGGGGAGGCCCTGCTCTCGGTCCCACCTGCCTCACAAGTGCGGCTGGTGGGGATAAGAGATAGGGCCTTCAAAGTGGTGACTCCTCGGCTGTGGAACTCCCTCCCCAGGGATTTCCGGCAGGTCCCATCCCTTCTGAGTTTTAGGAAAAAAAGTGAAGACCTGGCTTTGTGAGCAAGCCTTTAATGAGTGAATTGTATTGGCTTCGACTTGGTCTGGATTAATGTTCACGTGCAAGGTTTTGTGGATGAATGGTTCAAGTATTTTATATTGTATTGTTTTAAATTTATTTATTATACTCTGTTAAATTGTTTGTTTTAATTGCTTATGTTTTATCTTTTTTGTACTGTATATAGGCATTGAATTTTGCCAGATTGTGAGCCGCCCTGAGTCCCTTCAGGTGAGAAGGGCGGCATAGAAATGATGGAAATAAATAAATAATAAAACAAAACAAAATAAAACAAAAAATACCATGACACAGAAAAACATATTCCATGTACTTACTCAAGCTAATTCCATGCACAGGAGAAGTTGACTTTAGTTGAGAGCTCAGTGATTTCAGTTGAGAGCTTAGTGATTTCACAGTTGTGGTCATTTGTTCATCCCACACATGGTCCCATTATTGTAAGTCGTTTGAGTCCCACATCAGGAGAAAGAGAGAATATTAAGAAACATACATATATAAAGACATATCTTAGCTCTTTGGTACAAAGTTCATCTGAGCCATTTATTTCTAGGAAGCCCATGGTTTTAAAGCATTGTTGTTTTCACCATAACAATATACAGTAAACCTGCTATCTAACTTCCTACATTGTGTATTGAATTTGAAAGTGTTCCTTAACTCATCTGAGAATATGTGTCATATATTTTTGTTTGGATAAGTGCTAGGCTTATTTATGCTTTTGATCATAAATGTAGGATTAATCCCTGATCAGCTTTTTCTAGAATGCCCTCAAGGTAGCCTAGTAATGTAACAACTGGGCTAAATAGGTTTCCTTTGAAATCATATGCTTACATTTCTCCCATGTGCATGGCTGTCATTTGACCTAATGGAGGATTTTTGAATTTAATTTCTTTGTTGGCATCACAATATGTACTGTGTATATAAACATGATTTCTTTTCTTGGTTTTCATCAATATGTTTGACAAATTACATGGCCCCACCAGTGATGGAGATAAAAATTATAAACCACTGCTTGGACACTCACTTGGAAAAAAGACGCATGCAAGTGAAGTGGGTAAATTAGATTTGCCTTTTCTCTTTCTTTGTCTTCATTACTGATTCCTTGGATCTCACCATTATCTGTACCTTGGATGAGCCACACATGATGTGGGAAGCAAGATACTTTTAGGAGCTTTCCACTGTCTGTCTACCCCTTGACAGGAAGATTTGTGCAGTCAGTTATTCCCAGAAGTACTGAGAAACAAAAGATAGTTCTAAAGTTTGTTCCTCTTCCTACTTACGCCCCCCAAATTTGAAAGACAAGTTAAAAACTCTTTCATGAAAAATGTGCATATGAGTGGTCATTGTTGTTATTAAAAAAGACTTTTGCAATACAACCCATCAGCTATCTGCTGCTTATTGGCATAATTCCACTGCAACTTCATATAATACAGAGTAGGTACCCTTCCTCTGAAACTTGCCTGTTGCAAGTACCGGTAAGTATTTATATACCACCCTCTCTCCCCGAAGAGACTCAGGACGGTTTACAGGCAAAAAACAGCAACATACATTACATAAGTAGCACAATACACACATTATTAAAACAAAATTTTATTTATTTATTTATTTATTTAATTTATATACCGCTCTTCTCCCCCAGGGGGACCCAGAACGGTCTTACATAATGGCAAGATTCATGTCACATATAATACAAAATATAGTAAAACAAACGATCGTAAAATCACACTTAAAAACCAATATCATACCCCATTTAAAACAGTAAAGCACTGTGTGGCCATTACAACAGGGCCAGTAGCATTGGGCCAAAAGTCAGAGCCAGTCTGTATTCAATTACACATTAATCCAGCGAATACATCAGATTATATCAACCGTATCTTAGGATGGGCCAAAAGCTTGGTCCCACATCCAGGTCTTCAGCTGCTTCCTAAAAGACATGAGTGAGGGGGCTTCCCTAATCTCCCTTGGCAAGGAGTTCCACAGCCGCGGAGCCACCACCGAAAAAGCCCTGTCCCTCGTTCCAGCCAAATGCACCTGTGACGGCGGCGGGACCGAGAGCAGGGCCTCACTGGAAGATCTTAATCTGTGGGACGGCTCATAGGGGGAGATACGTTCGGAGAGGTAAGTTGGACCAGAGCCGTTTAAGGTTTTGTAGGCCAAAGCCAGCACTTTAAATTGTGCCCGGAAGCTAACAGGCAGCCAGTGGAGCTGCTTCAACAGAGGAGTTGTATGCTCCCTGTACGGCGCTCCAGTTAATAACCTGGCTGCGGAACGTTGGACTAGTTCCAGCTTCTGAACAGTCTTTGAAGGCGACCCCACGTAGAGCACATTGCAATAGTCCAAACAAGATGTAACCAGAGCGTGGACCACCGTGGCCATGTCAGGCTTCCCAAGGTATGGGCGCAGTTGGCGCACAAGTCTGAGTTCCAGGCTCAGCGATGAGTCCAGGAGGACACCCAAACTGCGGACCTGCGCCTTCAGGGGGAGTGCGACCCCATCCAGCACAGGCTGTAACCCTATACCCTGTTCGGCCTTACAACTGACCAGGAGGACCTCTGTCTTGTCTGGATTCAACTTCAATTTGTTCACCCTCATCCAGTCCGACACAGCGGCCAGGCACCGGTTCAGGATCTGGACGGCCTCCTTGGAAGCTGGAGAAAAGGAGTGATAGAGTTGGACATCATCTGCGTACAGATGACACCGAACTCCAAAACTCCTGATGATCTCACCCAGCGGCTTCATGTAGATGTTAAACAACAAAGGGGACAGTACTGAACCCTGTGGGACTCCACAAGACAACGGTTGTGGAGCCGAACAGCTGTCCCCTATCAACGCCTTCTGGGTACGGTCCTCAAGGAAGGACTGGAGCCACTGCAATGCAGTACCCCCAAGGCCCATTCCCACGAGGCGACCCAGAAGGATACCGTGGTCTACGGTATCGAAGGCCGCTGAGAGATCCAGGAGAACCAGCAGGGACACACTCCCCCTGTCGAGCTCTCTGCGGAGATCATCCACCAAGGAGACCAAGGCCGTCTCAGTTCCATGCCCCGGTCTGAAGCCAGACTGTGCCGGATCCAGATAATCAGTTGCTTCCAAGAATCCCTGGAGTTGCGAGGCAACCACGCGTTCCACGACCTTGCCCAAAAAGGGGAGATTGGAAACAGGCCGAAAGTTATTCCAATTAGTGGGGTCAAGTGATGGCTTCTTCAATAGCGGTTTTATTACGGCTTGTTTGAGGCCGGCTGGAAGTCTGCCTTCCCGGAGGGAGGCGTTCACCACCACTCTTACCCACTCGACCAACCCCCCTCTGGCTTCTTTAACCAGCCAGGATGGGCAGGGGTCTAGGATGCATGTGGTCGCTCTCGCTTCTCCATAAAAACCTATACAACTAGTAAAACAGTGAAGACCATAAGGTATAGTAAGCATGCCCTTTTCCACCAGGCAGGTGGGTTTAGAGTCCTTAACCGCATTCCTTATGAACATCATGGCCAAACATCACCAGCTGCCCATAGAAGTATTGATTTGCATGTATTAGCCCCTGTTAGATCATTTCTCATTAGCTTTGCTGAGAACAGATATGAGGAGGTTTTTTTTTAGTAATCTTCTTTATAGACTACACAGCTAGTCTGAATAGATTTGCTTGCTTGAGGGGTCCAGCTACTTCGTGCTAAGAGAGATTGCTATCAATAAACATGTTTTAGGCATCAGCAGATTCTGCAGTGGTAGCTTCTTCAACCATGATTCTCATGGACATTTTCTTCAGTTGGAAGAAACAGTTCTGTGTACCAAACAAGCTGTCTTAGGACCTTGTCACAAAGGCCAGGCGAATCATCTCACTTTGCCTGACTTCACTGAAGAAAAGGAGGTGCAAAGGGACAAATCTGTTACCCCACACACAGCTCCGTCTCAGTAACGCTTCCCCCATCATGCCGAGGATCCATGTTGGGTAGGTTCCCATGTTGGGAGGGAAGCATCATATGATGCTTCCACTCCAACTTGTGGGTGGGGCCTATACAAGAAGTCCAGAGATATTGTGGGATGGTCATCATGCCCATTCATTGCTAGAATACTGGTGAAGTTAAAGGACCCGCCTGGTGAGACTGTAAGATCTATTCAGCCTGTTATACTTCCCAATAACTATTTCACTCAGGTGCATTTATGCTCATTGATGAACTGAAGGAAAAATCTACTGTTATTTTAGTTAGGGATCTACGTGAAATTCATTCTTATCATTTCTTCTGTGTCTTTCATGTCTTCCGTTTATTCAGAAGCACAAAACAGAAAGCCCCCTCCAAAACAAAACTCAGCTCGACACAAAAGCCTGCTTTCATGTAAAGCCGAAATTTCATGTGTGTGCATTTCTTCTCTTTCTCCTCCTCCCTCCCTCCCTTGCACCCACAATGCCCTGCATTCATTCATGGGAGTCATGACCAGGCAGCCCCACATTCGGACATCAGCATCAGGGTGGAAGGAACCACCTCCCCTCCCTCCTTTCCCAGAGCTTATGTGTGGGTGTGTGACTGTGTTGGCACTCAGCTGCAGGCAGGCACTGAGAAGTGAGTGTGCACTTTCCAGACCTCCCTGTGCCCCGCCCACAATGCACACTTTCTTTCCAGGGAGAGTTTGTGTGTGACATGGGGCATGCAGGCAGGCCTGGAGAGCTTGTATGCACCTCTCAGTGTCTGCCTGTAGCCAAACGCCTGCACAGTCACATGCCCCGTTGCCCACCACACTCTCCGAGTTGAAAGGAGGGAGGGGCAGTGGTTCCTTCCAGCTTGCTTGCTGAGGTCTGGATGTGGGGCTGCCTGGCCATGACTCCCGTGAGTTAATGCAGGGCATTTTGGGCATGAGGGACGGAGGGAGGAGGAGGAAGAGAAGAAGCACAGTGCCTGTCAGGCAGCTGAACCCCTCAGGAATGGGAGCCAGTGGGTGGGAAGCCCCCCCCCCAAATAATGGGCCCCCGAAACAAACAATCAAAACAACCAATTTCAAAAATGGATTGGGCCCTGCAACGAAAGTCAGAAACAAAATGAGACAAGCTTTTACCCGAATGCACACCACTAATTTCAGTTCGTTTATGAACATGTTATGCATGTCTTTTCCCATTTCCCCAGGCAACAAAATGTTTTAAACCAGCCCTGGAGGAGCCTGACCATAGCTGATTTCATAGCAGAGCTGATAGCTACCCAGTTTTCTTTTCTTTTCTCCTTCCTTCCTTCCTTCCTTCCTTCCTTCCTTCCTTCCTTCCTTCCTTCCTTCCTTCCTTCCTTCCTTCCTTCCTTCCTTCCTTCCTTCCTTCCTTCCCTTTTTTGCTGTTAATGCTTTAATGCCTCTATTAGTCCATTTCTCATTTTCATTCTTTCCTCCTTTTATCTTCTGTCGAGCTGTTTCCCATTTCACATAAGATGTTTGCTGAGACATTATTTACCAGGAAGCTATCTGAATGCAGCAATTATGGAGTTGGTTGCTTAGATTTTATCTACTGTCTGCAGTGGCATTCAAAGTATTATGGAAATGTTCAATGATTAAAACAGATAAATGGAAGATAGGTGAAGAGAGACAACAAAGGAAGGGGGCAAAATGTAATGAGAGGAAAAATGTGAATAAACTCCCTTCTGTGCATTTTAACTTCAGTCTCTTATTTTTACTGAGCAGTGATGCTCAAAAAAAAGTTTCAAAAAAGTACAACCGGCCAAGCTATGTTCCTTTCATCTTTATTTCAGGGGAAAGATTTTCCCTGATATCTGATGAAAGAAGAAATATCACCATGGAGGAAAGGCATTTGAGTCCTTTGTGGCCTGAAAAAAATATGGAAAAGGAGACCACATGGGCAGATTTTCATATGGAGCAATTTTGGGCAGCTTATTAAACAAGAGGCTAAACCAAGTTTATGTAAGCTGGATCTACACTACCTTATATCCCGGGATCTGATCCCATATCTGTTTTGAACTGCATTATATGAATCTACACTGCCAGATAATCTGGGATCCAGCCTTATTGGGGTGCACCTGGAATAAAATTAAACTTATTGGGGGGAGGCGGGGGGAACAGGATTCATGCTGTTATTTTTATATTATTTTTTATATAGGTATACCTGGTTTACTATTTGCATTTTATTAAGACATTATTCATATATTACCCAACCAAGGTGTGATCTCCTTCTTTTGCTGTTGCAGAGGTCCACACCAAGGACTAATTTATGCAAGAGAGAATCAAGTAGTAAAACATAATCCTCAGTAGTAGCATTTTATCTGCCAGGGAGGAACTATAGGTTTGAATTGTCAGTAAAACATCTAGGGTGAAAAGGTTTCAGCTTGGATTTTCTGAAGACATTCCCTTGCCAAAGTCTGAAAATATAACTCCCACCCTTTTTAATGTTTTGATTGTATTTTATATTCATAATCATAACAGTAATACTTCCCTTTCTTTAACATTTGTCTTCCAAATCATCCTATCTTTTCCCTCCCTCCCTCACCCTCCCTCCTCAACTACAGTATATTTCTACTAATCTTGCAGGTCCAGCCACAGATAAAGTCTTTGTATTTTTTCTTTGATGTAATTGTTGGTTCCTCCATTTTTCACCCAGTTGAAGTAGTATTTGTAATGTCCTTTTGTTTGTTCCTGTTACTTGCTTAGTCATAATTCCTGTAATGTCTAACAACACTTGATCATACATATAATCATTCCAATTACATAACATCCATTTCGATTTGTCTCTCCATCCTCTAGCGATCACCACGTGTGCTGCTCTTATTGTTACTTTAAATAATTCTTGGCAGTTGGATTTTATACTGGGATGATCCAACACTCCCCAAAGTAGCAAACAATTATTAATTTGTATTTTTATCTGTAACAATTCCTGAGTTTTACCTTGTATCTTTAACCAATTTTTTTTTAATTCAGAACATCCCCACCACCACATATGTGAATAAGTACCTTTTTCTTTATTACAATGACAACTCTTGCATTTAGCAATTTATCTACTTCTAATTATTCAGTGGGCTGTGCACCCTCTTTTTTACTTTTTCCAAAATCCCTCTTAATTTTAACCAATTTTCTCTCCCCCCCCCCTTTTCCAAAAGCTCTGGCCAATTAATAATCTCTCCATCTTTTTTCCACATATCTTTTACCCTTCTTAATCCCTTTTCTTCTAAGGTATTTGCCAACCTTTTGGGGAGTCCCATACTTTAATTGGGGTCTTTTTTGTGTCCATATTTTTTGCCATTTTTGCCAACATTCATATGCTACCTTTCTGGGACCTGTTAGTTTTTCTTTTATTTCTTTAATAGCTCTAGTGTATAACCTGTATTTTCCCCATCCTTCATTTATTTCATTCTTTACTTTTATCCATTTGTCTTCTCCCTTTAAACTTATTTCAAGTAAAGATCTTAGTTGGAAGGCCTCATAATAGTATTGTAGGTTTGGAAACCCCATCCAAGTATTCTCCTTGGAGTATATTGAATTTTTTTTCATTATTCTATTTCTCTTTTTCCCATATATCCTTTCTCTCAAGGTGTTATCCCATTCTTTTAATTGTCTATATTCTGTTTTTATTTAAAGTGTTTGGAAAAGATAAAGTAATTTGGGGATTATGCACATTTTCAGTACTTGTATTTTTTGTGGGATACTTCGTGGCTTAACTCCTCAGGCTTTTATTTTTTTCCTGGATTTTTTCCATATTGCCCCATAATATATAACTTAGTTATTTCTTTTGTAATAGTTATGCCTTATTTTATTTTATTTTATTTCTTATTATTTTTATGTCTCCCATTTTTATCTGCAGCTCTTTCTGCTCACCTTTCCCCATATTGTACACAAGCATTTCTGATTAGCTCATATTCACTTTCAATCATGAATACCTTTCAAAATCTTTTAAAATTATTTGTATTTCTCTTATTGCTTCTGCTGGGTTTTCCATTATTAGTAAAATGTCATCAGCATAAAGTTTTATCTTCACCTCTTCATTCCTAATCTGATATCCCTTAATCCTGCCATTGTTTCATATTCTATCTGCTAGAGGTTCTATTGCTAAAGCAAATAATAATAATAAATAATAAACTTTATTTATACCCCGCCGCCATCTCCCCAATGGGGACTCGGGGCGGCTTACATGGGGCCATGCCCAGAACAATACAATATAACAAAATATAATAGAACAACAAATCATAACACATTAAACAACACAATAAAAGAAAATATACACTACATTAAACAAGATCAAAGAACAATAAAACCAAGGGCGGGCCACATGAACACTAGATTAAAACTCGAGGTGAGAAAGGAAGTAGGAGTAAAAACCACAGAGGACAGGATCATAAAGTGGCGGTGCGATCTGGAGGACAAATATTGAAGGAGAGCAGCAAAAGGGATGTATGTAGTGATTACTCTCCAAAGGCGCAACGGAAGAGCCATGTTTTCAGGTCTTTCTTAAAGGCTGCTAGTGTGGGGGCTTGCCTAATCTCACCGGGCAGTGAGTTCCACAATCGGGGGGGCCACAGCAGAGAAGGCCCTCTCCCTTGTTCCCACAAGGCGGGCCTGAGATTTTGGCAGTGGTGACAGGAGAGCCTCCCCTGACGATCGAAGGGATCGGGCAGGTTTATGATAGGAGATACAGTCACGAAGGTAGGTGGGTCCCAAACCGTTTAGGGCTTTATAAATGATGGTCTGCACCTTGAATTGGGACCGGAAAATAAACGGCGGCCAGTGGAGCTCCTTGAACAAGGGAGTGGATCTCTCCCTGTAACTCGCCCCAGTTATGAGTCTGGCCGCCGACCGCTGGACCAGTTGTAATTTCCGGGCCGTCTTCAAGGGAAGCCCCACGTAGAGCGCATTACAGTAGTCCAGTCTAGAGGTAACTAAGGCATGCACCACCGTGGTCAAGTCAGACTTCACGAGGTATGGTCGCAGTTGGCGCACAAGTTTGAGTTGTGCAAAGGCCCTCCCGGCCACCGCCGACACCTGCGCCTCAAGCGTCAGCGCAGAATCCAGGAGGACCCCCAAACTGCGGACCTGTGATTTCAGGGGGAGTGCAACCCCGTCCAGCACAGGTTGCCACCCAATACCCCGATCAGACGAGCGACTGACCAGGAGGGCCTCTGTCTTGTCAGGATTGATCCTCAGTTTGTTCCTCCTCATCCAGTCCGCCACAGCGGCCAGGCACTGGTTCAGCATCCCAGGGGCTTCCTTGGAGTTAGATGGAAACGAGTAGTGGATTTGCGTGTCATCTGCGTAGAGATGGCAACGCCCTCCAAAACTCCGGATGACCTCTCCCAGCGGTTTCATGTAGATATTGAATAGCATGGGGGATAGGATAGACCCTTGCGGGACCCCACAGGTCAATAGCCAGGGGTCTGAGCAAGTATCCCCCAGCTTCACCATCTGGGAACGACCTTCCAGGAAGGACTGGAGCCACAGCAAAACCGTGCCACCAAGCCCCATCCCGGAGAGCCTCCCCAGAAGGATACCATGGTCGATGGTATCGAAAGCCGCTGAGATGTCCAAGAGAACCAGCAGGGTCACACTCCCCCTGTCCAGCTCCCTGCGGAGGTCATCCACCAAGGCGACCAAAGCCGTCTCAGTACTGTGCCCAGGCCTGAAGCCAGACTGCGAGCGGTCCAGAAAATCAGTGTCATCGAGGAATTCCTGGAGCTGCGTGGCAACCACCCGCTCCAGAACCTTGCCCAGAAACGGGAGGTTGGAGATAGTAGTGGAGATAGAGGACAACCTTGTTTTACTCCTCTTTCTATTTTAAAATATTTTGTAAATCCTTCATTTACTTTTATTCTTGCTCTTTTATTACTATATCACTCTTTTATTGTTTTAATAAATGAAGTATCAAATCCATAGTTACCCATTAGTTGCAACAGATAATCATGGTTTAGTGAGTCAAAGGATTTATAGATGTCTAATTTTAAGAGTGCAAATTTTCTTTTTTGGTTATGATTAAGAATATTTAATACATTTTTATAGGGTGTGAAATATTCTGCCTTTTATAAAGCCATATTGATCTTCCTTTACAATTTTGGTTATAATCGCTTCTACTCTATTTACTAATATTTTTGTAAATATTTTATAATCTTAGGACGTTAATGGGTCTGTATGAATTGGGATCTTGTCAAGGACAGAACGCCACAAGATTCAAAGTAACAGAGTTTATTAGATTACAGAACTCAAAAAATGCCCGTAAAACACAAGGGCCAGGCAGTATTTGCCTTTAGGAGCAAAAAGGGACAAAAGTAAATGTTCAAAAGATAAACCGGATTAAACCGGAGTTTAATCCGGGTAAAAACAAACTGCTTGCTTCAGCCTGAAGATAAACAAAACGAAAGCCAAGGAACAAAAGATACAAAGAATGCAACTAATTGGCAGCAGATTCCTCTCTGCTGCCAACACTGTGCTTAGAGTAACTTGCGTCGCTCCCACACACACACAGCAGACAGGATTTCCAACACGAGCAGATCAGCCAAGGATTGTAGCAGTAGAGTAGACCAGTTCCGTTCCGTAGATCAAAGCCAGAAGCAGACGTTTGTAGTTTTCCAAGTCCAAGAAGGGGGGAAGACAAGCCGTGGTCAGTTCAGTCCGAGTTTTCAAAGCAGGAGATGGCGTCCATCAAGAAGACGACGGAAGGTCAAGCTAATAAGAGTAAGCACAGGTTTGCACAAACAAATGCCCACACAATTCCTCCCGCCGTCTGACCCTGAATTCCAAAACCACTTACGTCTCAGCACAGGAAAACACACCAGTCTTCAGGAAAGCGTCCCACACACACAGATCCCAAGCGTTTGTCCAGATTACCTTGCCCAACGCAATTTGCAATTGCTCCCAAGCCCCATTTTATGCCAGTTACAAATCCTCATCACTGTCAGCTGTCCTCCTTAACCCGGGCGTTTCCTCATCACTTTCCTCGTCAGAGCTGGAACACCTCTGACTACGCCCAACAGCATCTCCAGCTGTGGATCCCGTCCCATCCCTCCAGCTAAGCCATGGGTCTAATCCTGAAGGTCCCCATTCATCTTCTATCCCATCATGGCCAGTGGCACCCAATTCCTCCCTTACCCGAGTCCAATCCATCTCATCCTCCTCTGAGCTAACCAGCCCCTCCTCCATTCTCTCCGTAAACCCCTCGAAAGACTCTTCGTCAGATGGTGCTGCAAATATGTCTCGCAGTCTTTTTCTCTCTCGCTCCTCGAGAGTATCTGACTCTCGAGGAGTCTTACGCCCACGTCTGTCAGTAACAGAGCCATGAGGCTCAATCATAACACTATCCCCTCTCACAAAGGCCTCCTCCCCCGATGGCGGAGAAGTGGCAGTGATACCCTCCGCTATAGCACCACGACGACTAGAGGTATCAAGTTTCAACAGCGAACGATGAAAGACTGGATGGACCTTTAAACTAGACGGCAAACGCAAACGAAACGCAACGGAAGATATCTTTTTAACGATAGGAAAGGGACCCAAATACCGAGGCGCAAACTTTCCCCCAGCCTGTTTAATATGTTTGGAAGATAACCACACCAAATCCCCTTCTTCCAACTCCTCCCCTGCCTGCCTGTGGCGGTCAGCCTGAGTCTTCTGCGTTGCCTTAGCTTCCAACAGTAAGCGACGGGCAACATCATGCAATGCAGCCATTTCCGTAGAGCGGTACACAGGGTCCGAAGAGACCACATTGGTCGACGGCGCCACACCTCCCCGTGGGTGAAAACCATAAGTTAGCTCAAATGGCGTATGCTGACTAGACGTGTGCACCGCATTGTTGTAAGCAAATTCCGCCACCGGTAACCACTTCACCCAAGCCGTGGGTTGATCTAAACAAAAACAACGCAAATACTGCTCTAAGAGCCCATTAACCCGTTCCGACTGTCCATCCGTTTGCGGATGAAAGGCTGAAGAAACGTTTAACTTAGT
Source organism: Anolis carolinensis (assembly GCF_035594765.1). Classification (NCBI taxonomy): domain Eukaryota; kingdom Metazoa; phylum Chordata; class Lepidosauria; order Squamata; family Anolidae; genus Anolis; species Anolis carolinensis. Next base: position 86,058,882 of record NC_085844.1, read on the forward strand.
CCCCAAGCACTCATGGAAGTGTTTCCAAAAGCGTGACACAAATTGCGGAGCCCTATCTGAAATAATCACCTCGGGTGCTCCGTGCAAACGATAGATGTGCTTAGTAAATAGTAAGGCCAACGTAGGGGCCGCCGGAATGGTTGAACAAGGAATAAAATGAGCCAGTTTACTAAATAAATCCACCACCACCCAAATACAAGTATAACCCCCAGACTTAGGCAAATCTGAAATAAAATCCATGGAAATGATTTGCCATGGCCTCTCCGGAACAGGTAGAGACGACAACAACCCTCTAGGGCGCCCAACAGGCGTCTTACTCTGCTGGCAAACGGTGCAGCTGTCACAAAAGCGCAGAATGTCTTGCCGCATCTTTGGCCACCAGTAGCTCCTGGTGATAAGCTGTACGGTCTTGAACCTGCCAAAGTGCCCAGCCATGGGTTCGTCATGGTGGGCTCTAATCACCTCCAACCTGAGGGCCCCCACTGGTACGTAGACCTGCCCCCTGCGTACCAATACTCCGTCTTGATCTTGTAGATGCGGCAGTATGGTACGGTTACCTGCTGAGAGCAGCATCAGTTGCTCCTGAGTCCACACATCATCCCTCTGAGCCTCAAGGATCTGGTCATGTAACCCAAGCTCATTATCTACAACACACAGAGAGGCAGTAGGCAAGATGGTCTGACATACTACCTGCTCATTGGTCTTAAACTCCGGCTTGTGGGATAAAGCATCGGCCCGCAAGTTTGCCTTCCCCTCCACGAACTGCACCTTGAAGTTAAACCTGGAGAAAAACAAAGCCCATCGGATTTGACGCTGGTTTAACTTCTTTGCTGTTTGCAAGTGCTCTAAGTTCTTGTGATCAGATCTGACCACGATCTGGTGCCGTGCCCCTTCAAGCCAGTGCCGCCACACCTCAAACGCCACCTTAATCGCCAACAACTCCTTCTCCCATATGGTATAGTTCTGCTCGAAGGGTGTTAGTTGCCGCGAGTAAAATCCACAGGGACGCAAGGTCCCTGAGGAATCCTTCTGAGACAATACAGCCCCCAACGCGTAGCTAGAAGCGTCCGCTTCTACCACGAACGGTTTGTCAACATCAGGATGGGTTAGTATGTTGTCCGATTGAAAACTAGACTTAAGTTGTAGAAACGCCTCGTGAGCTTCCCGCCCCCACACAAATGGCTGTTTCTTGCGCAGGAGCTGCGTCAAAGGTACCGTGAGCTTTGCAAAATTCGGAATAAACTCCCGGTAGTAATTAGCGAAACCTAAGAACCTTTGTACATCCTTCTTAGTCTTCAGCTCCTGCCATGAGTTGACGGCGTCAACCTTATGTGGGTCCATTTTAAGTTCCCTACCTGACACTACATGACCTAGGAACTCCACTTCAGGCACATGAAAGACGCACTTGGAAGCCTTGGCGAAAAGCCCATTAGCCCGCAGTCGGTGCAGAACCTGCTTGACATGTTGACGATGTTCTTCCTCGTCCTTAGAAAAAATCAAGATATCATCCAAATAAATCACTAAAAATTGGTCAATTAGGTCCCTGAACCTCAATCATAACAGATCTTCTGGGTCTTTCCTGCTCTTTCTCACTGTTATTATCTCTGAGTCTCTCCATGTGTCAGGGGTTTTTCCTCCTTTCATTATACTACTAGCTGTGCCCGGCCACGCGTTGCTGTGGCGAAGTCTGGTGGTGTGGGAAATAAAGTATTGAGGAATTGGTGGTCGTTAAGGTAAAGGGTAAAGGTTTTCCCCTGACATTAAGTACAGTCATGTCTGACTCTGGGGGTTGGTGCTCATCTCCATTTCTAAGCCGAAGAGCCGGCGTTGTCCGTAGACTCCTCCAAGGTCATGTGGGATGACTGCATGGAGCGGCGTTACCTTCCCGCCGGAGCAGTACCTATTGATGCACTCACATTTGCATGTTTTTGAACTTCTGGGTTGGCAGAAGCTGGAGCTAACAGTGGGGGCTCTCTCTGCTCCCCCAATTCAAACCTGCGGCCTTTCAGTCCAGAAGTTCAGCAGCTCAGCGCTTTAACACGCTGCGCCATCAGGGGATATTATTTCCTAAAGGTTGTGAATAAACAATATTTCTGAAAGGTTTTTTTTGTTTGTTGGAGGCAAGTGTGAATGCTGCAATTAGGAAAAATGATTAGGATGTAATGGCCGTGCAGCTTTAAAGCCTGGCTGTTTCCTCCCTGAGTGAATTTTTTGTTGGGAGGTGTTAGCTGGCCCTGATTGTTTCCTGTTTTGAATTCCCTTGTTTTCAGAGTGGTGTTGTTTGCGATATTTTAGTGTTTTAAATTCATTGTGATATTTTAGTGGTAAATTTGTAAATACAGTACAGTAGAGTCTCACTTATCCAACATAAACGGGCCGGCAGAATGTTGGATAAGCGAATATGTTGGATAATAAGGAGGGATTAAGGATAAGCCTATTAAACATCAAATTAGGTTATGATTTCAAAAATTAAGGACCAAAACATCATGTTAGACAACAAATTTGGAAGAAAAAGTAGTTCAATACACAGTAATTCTATGTAGAAATTACTGTATTTATGAATTTAGCACCAAAATATCACGATATATTGAAAGCATTGACTACAAAAATGCGTTGGATAATCCAGAACGTTGGATAAGCAAGTGTTGGATAAGTGAGACTCTACTGTAAATACTACATAGCATTACTGCGCATGGAACTACTTTTTCTGTCAAATTTGTTGTATAATATGATGTTTTGGTGCTTAATTTGTATAACGATTACCTAATTTGATGTTTAATTGGCTTTTCCTGAATCCCTTCTTATTATCCAACATATTCACTTATCCTGCCGGCCTGTTTACGTTGGATAAGTGAGACTCTACTCTATATTGATAATCTTATATTCTCTGCTTAGAACTGGATGATATGAGGCCCCTTCTTCACAGCTGTATAAAATGCCCACTGAAGTGGATTATATGGCAGTGTGGAGTCAAGATAATCCAGTGCAAAGCAGATAATATAAGATTATAAATGGGTTATATAGCTGTGTGGAAGGGACTTGAGTCTACACTGCCATATAATCCAGTGCAAATTAGATAATCTGTGGAAGAAATCTAAGTGAAGCCTAAGTCTGCCTGTCCCCTAACTGAAACCTGGCTGTCCCTTGGCTGGTTGCTAGGCAACCAAGTGGGCAGAGATTAGCCCTCTAAACTGGCAGCAATTGGATAAAAACAATTATTGCTCTCCCTCTAATTAGGACTTTATTTTTCTTTTCTTTTTGTTGTATCAACCTTGAGGCGTGGATGATGGGTTGTGTTGTCAAATTTTAAGGTTGGGGGGCCTGTACTTTTGTTGTTTTGTGAATTGCCGTGATGCCATCACTCTTTTATATATATAGATTAAATAAAATCTTCAGTTCTGCAATTATTATATCTCTCATTTCTTTGTTAAATTCTGCAGTGTATCCTCTAAGTATTTGTTTTTTATATAATTCCTGGTAAAAGTCTATGAATATCTCTCTTATTCCCTTGCTCGAGTTTACTTTTTTTTCATTGTATTTATTCTTTAATTGGATGCCACTTCATTTCTCCTTCGCGTTTTTCAAATAATTAGCCAATTTCTTCATTGTGTTTGTATTTTATCTTTGAAAATTATTTTTAATCAATATCTCTTTTTTCCACAAGTCCAAATAGTCCATTTCTTCTAATTGTTTCTTTAAATTTTCCAACTTTGCTTTCACCTGCGCTTGGTATTTACTTTGTAATAGTTTTTGTGTTTCCTCTATTTCTCTAAGCATTCTTTTCCTTTCTTTATCTTGCTGTTTCTTCACTGCCACTTCTTTTGCTATACAATAACCCTTAATTACTGCCTTTGCTGTGTCCCAGACTGTTTCAATACTTGTTGAGCCCCTATTCTCTTTAAAGTAATTTTAATCGTATTGAAAATTTGATTCTTAAGTTCTTCTCTCTTAATTATCAAATTTTTATATCTCCAAGTTCTTATTACCTCCGTTTCATCTAGCTCCTCTGGCTTTAACTCCACTATAATAGGTGCATGGTCTGAAATCCAGATGGGTTGTTTTTCCATATTTAAAATTTTGGACCTATTAGCATTTGTTTTTATTAATGTATAATCTATCCATGAAAAACATTTATGACTATGTGAGAAGTATGTTGGCTTTTGATTTATAGAATTCACTTCAAATATATCCTCCAATTTCCATTATTTTAAAATATTTTTATTATTTCAAAGGCCCATATTAAAGTCCCCTCCAACTATTAGCTCCCATTGGTAAATTTCTTGTACTTTCCTAACCACTTTCTAAAGTATTTCTTTTGTCCTTTATTTGGACCATAAACATTTCCTACTGTATATTTCTTGCCATTTATTTTGCATATTAGCACTATATATCTCCCTTCCTTATCTGTTATTGTTTCTAGTATTTCCAATTTTAATGAATTTTTCATGACTATTGCTACCCCTTTGGCTTTATTTGTATCCCTCACTTCTGCTATCACCGTCCAACCTGAAATATTTTTAATTGTTTGTTATCTTTCTTATGTTTGTGGGTGTCCTGTAAACAAAGCACATTGCAATACGATTTCTTTGCTAATTGTATAATTCTTGAATGCTTCAAATCCAAAGCCAACCCATTTGTATTTAAAAAACATTTTCAACTTGTCACCCATTATCTTTGTGTATTTGTGGCTTTTCATCTGCTGTATTCCCTTCCCTTATGACTTTGGTTTCCCCTCCGCCTTTCTCAAATGTTATTTTAAGGAAATATATCTTTCCTTTCATTTAAGATTTCTTGCGGCACTGCGCCCCCTGTTCCCTCTCCTGTTCATTTTTTATTATTACTATTCCAGGCCATCCAGTTACTACACTGCTTTTATCCATTATATGCCTGCTTTCAACCCTCTTCCCTCCATACCTACTAGTTTTGTTTTACATAAGCTTAAACATATTGTCCATTCAGTCCTACAACCATCTTCCACAGGGACTCCAAGGTAGAGTCACTACTTATTATGGTGTTGTAGTCCTTGTTCATTTGGATCATCTTGTTAATCCAGTTGGTAGTCCTGCCTCTGTATCAGTCTGATCTTCATCTTCCTCTCCTTCCTCTGACTTACTTACGTCTCCTTTTTTCTCTTTAGAGTTTTTTTTGTTTCTGGTGTTAGTGGGAAACCCAATTTATTCAGCATTGTCTGAGCTTGTTCTGGTGTTCCTGCAATATATTTTTCATTGTCTTTGTAAACCAGAATACCGATTGGTAACACCCAGGAAAACTTTATCCTGTGAGCAGTCAATCTAGCTGCATATATTTTTGGGAGAGCTTTTATCTTCAGAGATTCCAGAGACAGGTCATGTTTTGGAATTATTTTGTTCCCTTTTGTATGTTAAGTCTCTGTTTCTTTTAAGACGTTTAAACACTTCATCTCTTTTACTTTCTGTGGTGAAGTCCATTATGATATCTCTTATGCCTCCCCGTTTTGCATAATTAAAGGCTCTGTGGACTCTTTCAATTTGAGTTTGCACTATTTCCATGTTTAAACCTTGAAGCCATGATATTATTTCCACTTGTAAATTCTCTGCAGGTATTTGTTCTGGGAAACTGAAGTCTTAAGTTTTTTCTCCTTTGTCTATCTGATAGCTCGGCCACTTTAAATCTTAAAGCTGCAATTTTGTTCTGATTTTGCTGCATTCTTTCCCAGTCTGTTTAAGTTTTTAAAAATTAATTTATTATCTTGTTGTATTGTCTTCATTTGTTTCAGTAGCATGTCAACTTTTGGATTCAAGGACTCTGATAGCTCTGCAATCATTTGTTGAATGTTCTGCAGCTCCCGTTTGGATGCCATTTTTGGCTGTCTTCCCAATTTTATTATTGCTTATCTTGCTTAATAAAGTCTCTTTCCCCCCAATTTTTCTACTGAAGAGAAAGTTTGTCATCTGCGGGGGACTCCCACATATATATAGCTATTAACTGACTGCTAAATTAGTACTTATCTCAGGCTCTGGACTTTATTTCCATTTGTATTTCCGGAGATTCAGGAACACAGCTGCTTCCTCTTACCCAGGCATGCGCAGAACTCATATATAACTCCCACCCTCTCCCTGATACATATATGCATGTTGGCAATGGCTGCAGTTTCCAGGGCTTGCTTCATTGTGTGAAAAGTAAAAAAAAAAGAAAATTTTTTCAGTCAGAACTATTCTATGTGTGAGGAGTGAACTGCATTAATTCTACAGTGTATATGCACCTTCAGTTGTACATAAATTGTTTTGAAATAAATTTTACTTAAATTTTTGCTGGCAGGTGAAAACTCTTTTGTGTAGGCAGGTCTTTGAAATTTAAATCATGTAGCAATCATGTGTGAAGTGGTGTGCTGTGTGGTATTTCTTATAATTTATTTGTAATTAGGTTTCAAATGTGTGCTTTTTTTAAAAAAAGTGCTACTAGTTCATTATTTTAAAATTTTGTAAAATAAGATTTTAATTGAATCATTGTAAGCTGCCTTGGATCCCTCCCTAGGAAAACGGTGACATATAGATTCATAATGCATAAAAAGTAGTTTTTTTATTTTATTGCTATCTGTGGGAGAAAAAACTATACAGCTGAGTTGAGATCAGGATCATTTTTACATCATATGCTTTGAAATAAATCTCAAATTGTTAGTACAATTAACTTTTTGCTGCAATCAGATACTTTATTGTAGCTATTTTGGGTTTTCATTCAATTTACTATAAAATGACAGTGTGTAGACAAGTTGAGGGCCTAAGAAATTTTTACTTTCTCAGTCATCTGACAAGAAGAGTAAGGATCTCATCAAATACACAAAATTGACCATCCTAGGATGCTTGGACTTCAGTTGAGGCACAGAACCCACCAACTCTCATCACACAACATAGATTAATTTTTGTAGCGTCTCCATGTTTTAACTAAAGTCTAGATGTTGCAGGAGGCAGCAGTGTTTGCAACACTGGCAGCTACACTTGTCCCTGTGGGATAGGGTGAGTTTCAAGGCAGGTGATGCAGGGTTCTCCACACCTCACGTTGGGCCCTGCCAGATTTGACATGATTTGTGGTGAATCAGGGATGAATGTGATGAAGTTGTACATTTCTAGCAGTGTTGTCTGCTGTTATTTTTAAAAAAATATATGGAAAAAACCTTTGCTAATGTTTGTGACAGCAATCCTATTAGATATGAAAGATGAATGTTGAGTCACCATTCATCAAACAGAAGCAAGCTCAGAAATCAAGAAATTGATCACAAAGGTCATTTGACTGTTTTGACTTTGAAGGTTTATATTCCATAATTGGTCAGCCAATGTAATAGACAAGATTCATCATGAGCTCAATGTAGCCATGAGATCACTGAAAAAGTAATGGAGAAAAGTGCAGATGAATGAAGCAGGGAAAAGCAAGACAATTTGTTTTACCACATTGCCTTTATGCTAGGGCTTCTAGCAATTATTAAAGCTGCTGGCTTTGTAGATAGGATATTGATATCTAATCTTCCGTTCCCATTTCTTCTGTATATTTTCACTATAATACTTTAAAATATTTTAAAATCACCATTACATGATCATCATCATTCTTTCTATGCTATGTGTCATCAACAGGTTTGTTTACACCAATCTTATTTTTTTGTATTTGACCAGTAGCAAAAAGTAGACATTATAGTAACTTATTCCAGAGGCAGTTACTGTGTTGCTCTGTTTGACTTCTGCCTCCAAGTGACATGTAGGAAGGAAGGACAAAGGCTGTGTGTTTACTGTTTGGAATTGTTCATTTTGGTTTTGTTCACTGTGATGAAACCAGGAATGAATAACATGCATCAGTCACATGGGGAATCTGTATAAAGATAGGATGAATGCTATTAAAACTTCACAACTATGATTTTTTTAATAAAAAGGACAGATATATTTTTCCTTGATTACTTGATTAGCACTGATACAGACTTAATGAATTTATTTATACCTGATTTTTTCCTCATGATTATGAAATGAACAATTCCCACTGGCAAACAGAGTCTTTCTCCTTCTTTCCTGTCACTCAGAAGCAGACGTCTAACATAAATGGTTAATAGAAAATAATTTGACATAGTGATCTCTTTCCCACTTATCACTTATCTCTTTCACTACAATAACATTTGTTTATTCAAAAATTAATGCTTAATTAAAAGTAAAATGAGTATAAAACATATCAATAGATCAATAAAGAATAACTAGTTCCACCAATAGAAAAATTACATTCAGATTAAGACATTTGTTCAACAGCACAGTAAAACAAACAATGTTAACTATGTTACCATTTCTCCAACAATAATAAGTTAAATTAGCAACAAGACAGGGTGAGAGAAAATCTAAAAATAAAACTAAAAGAAAAAGGAGGGAGCGGTCTTACCAGCAGCTCCCAATTAATAAGATCAATACAATTGTGTCTTGGTAAATTCATGATGGAGGTTAAACCAAACAAGCTAAGTAAACATCAACATTCTACATAAACATTCCTAAGCATTACAATTTCAGGATATCAATATGACCATTGCATTAAACAGACTTTTTGAACCACAGAATCATAGAACCCTGGATTTAGAAGGCAACCTATGAGCTATCAGGTCCAATGCCCTAGAGTTAGATACTAGAGCACCTGGAGACCAGAGTTCAAATCCCCACTCAGCCATGGAAACCCACTGAGTGATCTTGGGCAAGTCATACTCTAAAAATTAGTGTTTGTGATGTAATTGGAGTATTGAATCATCTCTAGGCTTTAGTCTGTACTTTTAAAATACCCCAAAGTAGGTGCATGGTGTTGAGCAACTCCTAAAAACTGGTGTGGGTTAATCATTTCACCAATATCAGAACCAGCTGCCTCCACTGAAGAATATAAGCACATTTATTTTATTATTATTATTATTATTATTATTATTATTATTATTGACACAACGATGTTGTATGACACAGCAAACAAGATAGACATGCTGGATTTCGTTTCACAAAACCACAAGTCGAACACTTCCCAAGTGTCTAGGACTGTGTGATGTATTTTCGGATGATGCGTGCAGATCCCAGCAGGGTGGCCTTTTGCAGTTGGCAGATCGTAATTTTGTCAATGTCTATTGTTTCCAAATGCTGGCTGAGATCTTTTGGCACGGCACCCAATGTGCCCATCACCACCGGGACCACCTGCACTGGTTTCTGCCAGAGTCTTTGAAGTTCAATCTTGAGGTCCTGATAGCGGCTGAGTTTTTCCTGTTGTTTTTCATCAATGCGACTGTCACCTGGGATGGCGACATCAATTATCCAAACCTTGTTCTTTTCCACAACTGTGATGTCTGGTGTGTTGTGTTCCAGAACTTTGTCAGTCTGGATTCGGAAGTCCCACAGTATCTTTGCGTGTTCATTTTCCACGACCTTTGCTGGTTTGTGATCCCACCAGTTCTTTGCTGCTGGCAGGTGGTACTTGATGCATAAGTTCCAATGGATCATTTGGGCCACACAGTTGTGCCTCTGTTTGTAGTCTGTCTGTGCAATTTTCTTACAGCAGCTGAGGAGATGATCAATGGTTTCGTCAGCTTCCTTGCACAGTCTGCATTTTGGGTCATCAGCTGATTTTTCAATCTTGGCCTTAATTGCATTTGTTCTGATGGCTTGCTCCTGGGCTGCAAGGATCAGGCCTTCTGTCTCCTTCTTCAGGGTCCCATTCGTGAGCCAGAGCCAGGTCTTCTCCTTGTCAGCTTTCCCTTCAATTTTGTCAAGGAACTTTCCATGCAGTGTTTTGTTGTGCCAGCTGTCAGCTCTAGTTTGTAGTGTGGCTTTCTTGTACTGGTTTTTTGTCTGCTGTGCTTTGAGGAGTTTCTGATTTTTGACTTCAATCAAAGCAGGTTCTTCACTTTGCTTTACATATTCTGCCAGGGCATGTTCTTCTTCTTTGACTGCTTGTTTTACTTGTAAGAGTCCTCTGCCCCCTGATCTTCTAGGCAGATATAGTCGGTCAACATCACTGCGAGGGTGCAGTGAGTGATGAATGGTCATGAGTTTTTTTGTTTTTCTGTCCAAATTGTCCAGTTCCATCTGTGTCCAGTTTATAATGCCAGCAGTATATCTTATGACAGGCATGGCCCAGGTGTTTATGGCCTTGATGGTGTTGCCTCCATTGAGCTTGCTTTTGAGAATTTTTCTGACCCTTTGTGTGTATTCTTTACTGACCACAGTCTTCACATGTTCATGCTTGATGTTGTCCAGCTGTAATATGCCCAGATATTTATAGGCCTCTGGCTGGTGACACTTTATTGTTTGGCCATTAGGCATATTTATGCCCTCACTTTCAATGATTTTCCCCTTCTTCAATGCCACTGTCGAACATTTGTCCAAACCAAACTCCATGTTGATATCAGTGCTAAAAATTCGGACAGTGTTAGTCAGAGACTGGATTTCAGTTTTTGTTTTTCCATACAGCTTCAGGTCATCCATGTACATCAGATGCGAAATTTTGTGAGAATTCTTAGATGTTTGGTAGCCGAGATTTGTTTTTTGTAAGATTGTTGACAGAGGGATCATGGCAATAATGAAAAGCAGAGGGGACAATGAGTCTCCCTGGAAAATTCCTCTCCTGATGTTGACAAGTCCATAGCTTTCATTTCCAACAAACAGTTCAGTTTTCCAGTGCTCCATCATGTTTTCAATGAAGGTGCCAACGTTTTTACTAATCCCGATGGCGTCCAGGCACTTGATGATCCAGCTGTGTGGGAGTGAGTCAAAGGCCTTTTTATTATTATTATTATTATTATTATTATTATTATTATTATTATTATTGTTAATGTTATTTCCTGCCTTTCCTTTTCAAACACAAATATTGAAAAAATTCTAAAAACACACATATTATAGAAATGTATTTCTATAAAAGATAATATTAAAATGCATTTCTATAAAATACAGATTCAGGTACACATGCTCAATATTTTACTCCTTTTCTATCTCTCCTCCCTTTCTGGTACATGGTACTTACTAACTCAAATTATTATAAACCCAGTAAGTGTTTTCAATATGAAATAGTGTTAAAAGATTATTCAAAAAAATTCTAATTTTTTTTTAAAAAATAAAAGGGCACTTTTTCCATTTTTGGTGGTCATATCTGATAATATCACAATTTTCGAAAGGGGTAATTATGGAAACAAATAGCATGCTCACTGATAAGGTCAAGAAAAACCCAGTGATGTGTCTTCCAGGTCTATTATAGTGAAAGCATGAAAGGGTGAAAGAGAACTACTCAAGAGAGATTAGAGAGAAAAAATAATAGATTAGATACATATGGCCACGCTGTCTAACAGACAGAAATAACGAAGATTTTGTAAATTAAACATGGCTGGCCTTCACATATCTTGGAAAGAAGGCAAAAGTTGACTTTAAGGATGCTGCAAGGGGAACTATTTAAGGAACTTATATGGGTAGGTATTAGGCATGTGTGATCTAAAAAATGTTTTAAACTGTGTTCAGAATTAGGGGGTGCTGACATTTCATTTGAAAAATCCTTTCTAAATTTTGGGAGCAAAAATTTCAGAACTCTAATGAAACTTACAAATCTTCGTAAGTACTTTGTTAATGGTGGTCACACATGCTCAATAAAAAAGACATCACTGCCAGTGGGAAAATTAAGGTGCTTATATCTCCCTCATTTTTAAAGCTATTGAGGTGAAACTTGCTACAATAATAGAACACATTTACCACTGTTAGCTCACCAAACGTTGGACTTATCCATTGACTTTTGGTGAATTTTCTAAGTTTTATAAAAAAAATGTATAATAATAAAGAAAATCTGTTGCTGGTTTGAAAGTGTTATTTCCTGTTTCATTGTGTGGTCTTTACGTTGAACGTGGTTGTTCTACTCCAGAAACTTTGTTTTTGTGACAGAAATTGTTAAATTGGTGGAGACTCAACAAGACAAGATGTAATATATAATATATACAGAATGATGTCCCTTGAACAAAAATGAAGTTTTTGCAGTGTAATAGACTTTCACCATGTTTTTATGATAGAACCAATTAGGAACTGCCATTTATAACTCAGGAACAGAAATTATAGGACAGACAGCATCAGGGGACATCTAGACTGACTCCCTTCTTTCGGACAGAAAGGCACCATCCAAAATCTCCTGACATCCAATTAATATTCTTCCCCTACTGACACATAACTACAACTTAGCACAAATTTATACTATTACTTACTATCTTAAGTCCTCTTTGCAGATTTCATTATTGTATATATTGTAATAATTAGACTGACTCTCAATGCCATGGCTAGCTGCTCCAGCCCAATGCATTCTGGGAAATGTAGTTTAGCGTAGGCATATGGCTTCTCCTTGTTTCCTATTAAATTACTATAAATGGGGGAAATTCAGGGGCTCCTTTCTTGCTCATTTTTAAAGCTATTGGGGTAAAACGTGTTACAATGGTAGAACACATTTATCATTCTTTGCCTATCAAGTTTTATAACATTTCAATCATCCATTGATTTTTTGGGAATTTTCAACGTTTTTTTTAAAACAACATTTTTTTAAAAATGTTGCCTCCCCCTCTTTTCTCCTTCAGCCCTGATTGGCTGAGAGGCATGCCAACAATGTATGTATTGTATGAGTTTTTTTACTGTCTCTGTATGTTGCATGCTCTGTTTGTAAATGTATATCAATGTTTTTTCCTTTTTAAAAATAATAATAAAATGAATATTAAAAATCACAAATGAAATAATTTTAGAAAAATTCTTTCCTGTTTTATGAGAAGAATTCTAGACCAAACAAAATTTTTATACTGCAAGATTTATTCTCCAAAAATTACATGTTCATTTTGTGCACAAAACAGCAAGGTTGTTCCATACAGAAAACAGCATATTTACATAAATGTCACGTAAACTGATTCAACTGTGACCTTATTTTATATAATGTTTGCACACAACTGACTTACAAAAAGAAAAGCCTTTTCTACAGAACAATTATTTTCTCGCATACAAACAGCCATTAATAAATTTTGTGCAGGGAAAAATACCAAATTGCAAACAAGTGTTGAAATAATGTGCTTTTCAAGGCATTTTTTGCAGTTAGAAGCAAACTTCAAAAACTATTTGTTAATTCCTTCAAGAGGAACTATCGAGAAGAATAAACTATGTTCTCAATTCATCTATAAATCTAATCCTGCAGGTGCAAAACAAAAGTAAAAATGATTTTAAAAAAAAGTACTTCTGACATGCCAGTTATCTAGATTTTCAAATATCAGATATATCATATATCATCACCTGCCAATGAATGAATGCTCAATACTATTATATTTAGTTGAGGTAATACTGTTGAACTCTAAATCCTGTTATACGACAGTGTTACAGTCCTGTCATATGTCAATTGTTAGAGAGCTAGTATTATTGTTAAATATTTTCAGAGAACAAAACAGACATCTATAGAATATTTAGTCAATATCTAAGCAAGTATTTTTGAGAACATGCAAAATCTGTACTGGAATTTATGGAGGAAAGCTCAATTCAACTCTAAGAAGATAATGAAATTGACCTATATATATATGTTCATAGTGATAACTGTTGAAGCAAAATGACTAGTTCTGTGATCCTTTAAAGATGTATTTTACAGCATGAGTATTTATGGACTATAAGAGATTTACAAATATAGATTTACATGTTAGCTTGAAGATTTAGAAATGTATTATAGCATGAGCTTTTTTTCATTTCACAAATGTGAGAGATAAATGAAATACAATCTGTATTACCCTGTTGCATAAAAGTGGAAGGGGCAAAGGGTAGTTCTGAGATATTATGTGGATTTTCAGACTCTTTTTGTAGCCTCTAACCTGTCAAGACCTTCCACACTGACCTTTTTCTAACAAAAAAAGTGGAAGGGGCAGCTTCAATACCATTTGTTATTTCCATCTAGCAACAACAGAGTAGTTTTAAAAAAACAAAAAAAAACAACAACAAAAACAAAACAAAAATGGTCCACCAGTGCAGTAAATAATATTTAACCCCACATCTCAGTAAATCCAATTAAAATGTTATTTTAAAAAGTTGAAAGACATTAAAAGCATGTTATATTTTCAGAAACTGTGCATTGTTTTAAATCAACTAATTAAATGCTAAAGATATTTTTTCTGCTGGTAAAAAGAGAGCACAGGTGGGCCTAATGAGTCTCCCATAGATACGAGTTCCATAACCTAGAAGCAGTCAGCATGAAGATTCGCCCATTTTCTTACCAGAGAAGCTGATGGAAATAAAGCTGATGTAATGGACAGAAAGCCCTTCCTCAAAGATGTAAAACTCAGGCAGGCTCATACAGCCTTCCTGATAGTCTGGACCTAAACTGTACAGGATTTTACAAAGTAACTCTCACCATCCACATACCATAAGAGCATGGCCCAAGAGTTGGTTAGCTGGCTGGGATATATGGCAGCATACAGTCTAGAAAAGTAACCTTTTCAAGCTCTGGCTTTGAATATTTCAAGTGAATAACCTTTATCAATCCACCTCAAACAGCAAAATATTTTGAGCTTCTGGATCCAAATGGATCATTGGGTGACAACTATAGCCTGGAAAATATTTCTTCAACGTTGGTTGATATACCAGCCTCACACTCTGCTGAAAAGTAGGGCGCTGACCTCTGTAAGCTATGACGTAAGCACAAAAGTAATCAAATCCCTCCACAATTGGAAGTGCATGAACAAATATAAGAAAGATTACTCTTAGCTCTTTGTGCACAGTTGTGAGTATTGTTCCTTTCCATGAGTTGGAGAAACAAATGTTTGCAGCAGGAAGCCTGTTCTGTTCATGAAAGTTCCATTTAAGGTCATGGGCATGGTTTCACATTGATTTAATGGGAAACAAAAATAAGTATAGCATCACACTCAAGGAAACATTTGGAAGATTATTAAGGAAGTGGTCTGCAAACACTTAGAAACAAATGCAATCATCACTAATAGTCAATACAGATTTACCAAAAACAAGTCATGCCAGACTAATCTGATCTCTTTTTTCTACAGAGTTAGAAGCTGGGTCGGTACAGGAAACGCCATGGATGTAGCGTACCTGGATTTCAGTACAGCCTTCGACAAAGTCCCCCACAACCTTCTGGCAAACAAACTAGTAAAATGTGGACTAGACAAAACTGCAGTTAGGTGGGTCTGTAATTGGCTAAGTGAATGAACCCAAAGGGTGCTCACCAATGCATCGTCTTCATCTTGAAAGAAGTGACAAGTGGAGTGCCACAAGGTTCCGTCCTGGGCCCAGTTCTGTTCAACATCTTTATTAACAACTTAGACAAAGGGTTAGAAGTCATGATCATCAAGTGTGCAGATGACACCAAACTTGGAGGGATAGCTAATACTCCTGAAGACATGAGCAGAATTCAAAATGATCTGAACAGACTAGAGAGATGGTCCAAAACTAACAAATTGAAGTTCAACAGGGACAAATGCAAGATACTTCACTTCAGCAGAAAAAATGGAATGCAAAGATATAGAACGGGGAATGCCTGGCTTGACAGCAGTACGCGTAAAAAAGACCTTGTGGATAACAAATTAAACATGAGCCAACAATGTGATGCGACAGCTAAAAAAGCCAATGGGATTTTGGCCGGCATCAAGTGTCTAGATCCAGGTAAGTCATGCTAACCTCTATTCTGCCTTGGTCAGACCACACCTGGAATACTGTGTCCAATTCTGGGCACCACAATTGAAGGGAGATGTTGACAAGCTGGAATGTGAATAGAGGAGGGCAACTAAAATGATCAAGGGTCTGGAGAACAAGCCCTATGTGGAGTGGGTTAAAGAGCTGGGCTTGTTTATCCTGCAGAAGAGAAGGCTGAGAGGAGACATGATAGCCATGCATAAATATGTGAGAACTATTACTCCCCTGGCTGCTGCAGAGGTGTGAGGGAGTCCCCTTCTATTCCCCTTGTTGTGGCAGCAACCAGGCACAATATGGCCCATTCTGGTTAATTTTTGCATGGAATGATGTAAGATGAGGTACAAGAGTAATAAGAGATGGTGGATATGATAAATCAGCCCCTCCTCTCCCCTTTCACATCTGTGCTTGCCTCTCACTGCTCTGGCTCAAGTAACTACAGGTGCTGAGAATTGGGTGGATGGGGGGCATGTTGAGTGCCACATCATGTCCGTGAGCTGCTTGAGCCCACAGAATATGAGATGACTGTGTAAACAGTTACAACCAGTTCCATTTCAGAATCAGCCCAACTGTTTATATGGGCCCAAAGTTGCAGTTTTATCCCAATTTTAAGGTAGAATTCATAGTAACCTGTGGCTTTGTTTAATGCAATTCAAACCCTTGTTAGCCTGGATCAGTGCCATGTGTCTCTGGCCCTTCACATTAAGTGGTCAGTGTAGATGTATACATAGCCTCAGTTATCTAAAGATCCGGCTATAGCAATGCAGCATACATGAAGCTGCTCATGTGTTTCGACACTGCATTTTTATTGAAAACACTGCAGCTCCCCAAGTATATTGAGTTTACTGTCATTTTAGTTTGTTATGTTTTGATTTGGGTTCCATTTGGATGACGAATGACATATAAAATATGAATTAAGTAGTGTTATATTGCTATAAGTAGATGGGTATTAAAAATAGGTATGTTACATAAACAGCTATGCTGGATATCAGTTCAAGATGCAGGTCCCAATTCAAAGTGCTAACCAAACTCACTGGACCCAGGAGAAATTAATCTCATTTGAATTCCCCTATAGTCTCAAATTCACTAAAAAGGCCAGGATAAAATTCCATTATTGGAAAGCAACAAATTTTGCATTCATGCATTCAATTATCCCGAGTTAGAAAATATTTTAAAAATTGAAGAATGTTTTCCCCATTTTATGTTACACTATTTTACTGTGGCATTATATATACTGGGATGTGATCATGCACACATTTTCATATTTATGAGGGGGAGGGGATCCTAGAACCAAATCCCAGCCCACTATATTTACATTATTTCAGTACTGTTTCATTTCTTCATTAAAAAAAGAAAGAAACAAATTTAGTAAAAAGAAGTTGCAGGAACTACACAGAGGATTTTCTTTGTAGGACAGATTTGAACAGTTGAGTGCTAGAGTTCAGGATTATTTTCGTATTAAGGACTTTCCTTCTGAGGTTCGTGTCAAAATAATGATTGAAAGGTGACTCAATCCTTCGTCTATTTTATCAGTCAAGGAATTAAATTCATTTTGTGCCACAAAGATGCCAAACAGCAAGCAAACAGGTCTGTGTCAGCCAGACTCTGTGTCAAAAGGATTTAACTTGAGTAGGAATCAAATAAATGTTATGCATTTCCTGGAATGATTTTTAAATGCTTTATTCTTCTGAGCAAAGCCTCTGTATCCTGCATGGCATTCGATCCTTCTGTATTACCTCCACTCTCTCCATTTCCCTTGAACTCATTAATAACACATGGCCTCTTCTACAAAGACAATTCTAATTTCTCTGACATTGACATAAGGATGTGTTCTTATGAAGGGTCCAGATATCCTACAATGCTAGCAACATTCACAAAAACACAACAACAAAAACACAAGGAATGTGTGAACTGATGAGATTATTTCTCATCCAGCATGTAAATATTTACTTGCTTTTGTATGTGAGAACAAGAAAACATTTTAGTGATATAATGTCCTAACTATTCCATTCTTGGATGCAAGGATGAATGATTAGTTTTGTTTCCACTGTAGCATAAAATGAATATTCCTCCACAGTATTCTTCCTGTTCTTAACAATTATGAAATGTCACACAAATGTTATTCTGTGGAGAAAAATGCATTTTCTGCAAACACACAGAACTTCTTTTCTAGTGTAGTAAACAATTTTCTTTATATGAAAACCATTTTATACACAGGAAAATGATATTTCTATGCAGGAAGTCCATTTTTCACACAGAAAACGGTATTTTTGCTTACAAAACATATTTTATTTTCTGTAGAATAATATCTTTGCATGACGTTGGAAATGGTGAATACCAGAAGAAAACTGTGAAATTTTGACTGGCCTATTATTCTTTGCAACTGTCAGAAAACCTGTTTTTACAAATATTCTTTTCATACCCATCTGCTGTGAGATGGTGAGAAATTCGGTCAGATAAGCAAAGAACCTGGAAAAAAAATCCTGGATCTTTAAGATTAATGCCTGAATTTCTACAATGATTTGAACACCATAGAATTTTGAAAGCTATTTGTTTTAGCCAAAATGAATAAAATTATATGATTTATTATATGATTGCCACTGGATCTGCATTTAACCTATGATCTGGTTTTGCAAGATTTTATGTACTCTATTAACTGTTTTATTTAAATCATTATGTTCTATGTGTTGTCAAAGGCTTTCATGGCCAGAATCACAGGGTTGTTGTGTGTTTTCCGAGCTGTATGGCCATGTTCCAGAAGCATTCTCTCTTGACATTTCACCCACATCTATGACAGGCATCCTCAGAGGTTGTGAGGTATAGTGGAAAAAACTAAGCAGGGAAGGTTTATATTTCTGTGGAAGGTCCAGGGTGGTAGAAGGAACTCTTGTCTGTTGGAGGCCAGTGTGAATGTTTTATTTAATCACCTTGATTAGCATTAATGGCCTTGCCAGATTCATTTCCTGGCTTCTTCCTGCCTGGGGGAATCTTTTATTCAAGGTGTTGGCTGCCCCTGATTGATTCATGTCTGGAATTCCTCTGTTTTCAGTGTGTTGTTCCTTATTTACTGTTCTGATTTTAGAGTTTTTTTTAATACTGGTAGCCAGATTTTGTTCATTTTCATGGTTTCCTCCTTTCTGTTGAAATTGTCCACATGCTTGTGGATTTCAATGTCTTCTCTGTGTAGTCTGACATGATAGTTGTTGGAGTGGTCCAGCATTTCTGTGTTCTCAAATAATATACTGTGTCTGGGTTGGTTTATCAAGTGCTTTGCTATGGCTGACTTCTCTGGTTGAATTAGTATGCAGTGCCTTTTATGTCACTTGATTTGTATTTGGGTGCTGAGTTCGGTGGTCCCTATGTAGACTTGTCCACAGCTGCATGGTATATGGTAGACTCCTGCAGAGGTGAGAGGATCCCTCTTGTCCTTCGCTGAACATATCATTTGTTGGATTTTTTTAGTAGGTCTGTAGATAGTTTGTAGGTTGTGTTTCTTCATCAGCTTTCCTATGCGGCCAGTGGTTCCCTTGATGTATGGTAAGAACACTTTTCCTCTGGGTGGATCTTTGTCTTTACTCTTATGGTTTGTTCTTGGCCTTACAGCTTTTGTCTTTGGTGGAGTATTCATTGACCTGTAGAGCCCAGTTTAGGTGGTTTAGTTCACCTTGGAGGAGGTGAGGTTCGCAAATTCTTTGTGCATGGTCTGCCAGGGCTTTGAATGTACTTCTTTTTTGACTTTGGTAATGGTTGGAGTTTTTATGAAGGTATCTATTCATGTCTGTAGGCTTTCTGTAAACTGTGCAGCCAAATTGTTGAGTTCTTCTTCTCCATGGCTCCAAATGGTGGTGTCATCCACATATCTGAACCACATAGTAGGCTTTTTGGTGCTGTTTCTAGGGCTTGTTTCTCAAAGTGCTCCATGTAGCAATTGTCTATGACTGGGCTGAGAGGACTCCCCATGGCTACTCCATCTTTCTATTCATAGAATTCATTGTCCCACTGAAAGTAGCTTGTGGTGAGGCAATGGTGAAACAGAGCTGTGATGTCTTCTGGGAAATTCTGGTTGATAAGTGTGATAGTGTCTGCTACCGGGACCTTGGTAAATAAATACACCACATCGAAGCTGATCACTTCATAGAAAAAATCAGCAACCTTATGTTCTATTTTGTCCAGTGCTGTTATGAGCATCAGGTAAATGTAATAAATAATAATAACAAGATGGAAGTAAAGTCTATACCGCAAAAGTAAGGTTTTGATAGGTAGCTAGTATAGAATCAAAGTATCTTCCTTATAACAATTAAATGTTAGGGTGGTCAGAAACAAGCTTATCTGGGTGCATACTAAGCAAAAATCATCATATTTTAGGAAAAGAATGAAAATTTAATATCCAAATCCAACTACAGTGTAGTTTCATTGAATCAAATAGTAAATTATAAATTAACATTTATGGAAATCCCTTTGGATTTACTGTGACCTTTTTAGCTAGAGTAGCAACTGGATTTAGGCCCAAGTACATGAAACTGTAGTGTCAATGCCATAGGAGATATATTACATATTTAAATTCTTCACAAAACTAAATTCAGCCATGTTCCCATGATTAGGTAACTGAAACAAGGCAAGATTATAACAAGATTGGTAAAATAATTGTTTTCCAGTCAGGAAGGTTGTTTTAATCCAATCTTACCTTTAGTTAAATCCTAACTATAAGGTTATGGAGGTTATAGTTAAGTGTCAAGAGAAATTACTCAGCAAAAAAACCCCCCAAAATCTGCTGCTAGCAGAAATGCTATTCTCTCCCCAAACACTCATTTATCAGTTGACGTTAGCAATCTCCTGGTAAAACTTCTTCAAAGTGGAGGAGAGGTATCAAGCTATACTGAATCAAAACCTCCACCAGTCCAAATACATCCATAATGATGACAACAAAATCTGGACAAGTTAGGGATAGTCAAGTAATTTCAAATACTCCTGGTTATCAAGATGTTTGTATTTAGCAAAACATAAGCTGGCCTTGTGTTGCCTCATTATAACCTAGGCTATTAAAATGATTTTGCTTCTGAATTGAAGGGGAAAATAATTGTTCCTTATTTTGAATATAAAACATTCTTTGTTTTGCTGTATAAAACCACTTTCTCATATCAGTAACTATAGCCATTGTTATGTTCATCCCAGATCATAACATCAGGCTACTGTGCTATTTTTTCCACAAGGCATGAATTTTGTACAACAAACTGACTGAATAAAAGGGTAAGTTCCATTCTATTGCATCGTTACAGTAAACACTTTAATCTCAATACTATGAAGTTTTGTAAGGCTGTGTGTTTCCATATTCTGCATCACTTCCCCACCCAAAGTACCATCCGTAGCTCCAGCCACATATTAATGTGGGCATCAAACTGAATGGAATTACTGGAAAAGTCCATTTATGACTCTATCTCATAAAGGATGTCAGAGCTAAAAGGATATATTTTACTAGCTTAAATAGGAGAAGGTTAAGAACTTTACATTGATTGCTCACAGGAAATTGCATCTGTTAGATGGCTGTTTACAGCATTGTGTTGAACCACATAGTTTAAATCCCATTAAAGCTGTGTCACAAAACAACACAATTGGAATTCTTAGTGAAATTGATCAAATTGACCTCAGATTTCTAAGTTAACTTAATTGGAATATCCCTGTCAGTTAAAGACATAGAAGTGTGTTCTATCACTGTAGCAAGTTTCATCAGGATAGCTCAAAAATGAGGGATAGAGAAGCCCCTCAATTTTCTCCATTGACAGTAATGTTTTCCTTCATGCGCATGTGTGTTTGCCATTAACGAGGTACATACGAAGATTAGAAAGTCTTGGAAAGTTTTGAACTTCTTGCTGTCAAAAAAGTAGCACCCCCTACTTTCGAACAGAGTTTAGAACCATATTTTTTCTGGATTGCGCATACCTAAGGAATACCTATCTCTAGTCATTCCCTAGCTAGCCTCTCTTTTGTTGTGATGTTAATGCAATTGAGTGGTGAAACCAACCATAATAGCAGGGATAACTTTCTGTCTTAAGAGTTGTTCCTCCATTGAGGCATTAGTATGTCTTTGAATAAATAAAGAGAGTGGTGCACCTAGAGGAGCATAGACAAGGACTAGCACTAATGAGTTTATTATTCAACATGTGTAAGAATGTGGAGTAATGTTACATCTGCAACAATTCTAACTGTACTAATCACATGTGAACAATTAAATGGGACTTAGTTGTTTTTAGCTATGCCAACCAGAAACAAATGAGCAATGACAATCATGTTGGCAACAGTGTGGTCAGTTGGGCTAGTGGCAGACAGCTCAGTGGAGTCCAATTAGATCTCAGTAAGTATAAGTGACAGCTTGATTTTGGATATATTAGGCAGGTATCTATGCTCAACTTTTTGGCATCACTCTTGAAGTGAGCTCTGATAAAAATAATTTGCTAAAAACAAGGCATCAATGAATTAAAGGGAAAGCTTTTAAGAATTTAAATTGACTTAGAATATTTAGCCAACTACATTCTTTAATAGAAGAGGGTGAGAGGGAGGGAGAGGGAGGGAGAGGGAGAGAAGTAAGCAGGGGCTGGCACCAAGCATTATGTAGTGGGGATGTAGATAATATTTGCACAGTTCTTCATAATTGATACTTTGATACATGTACTCAATAACATTTCCAAGTGCACTTGACTTTTTATCTTTCTAGGAAAGGAAAAAGACCAAAATAAAGTTAGTTCCTGATCACCAGAAATACAAAAAGTTTGTTGTTTTATGATTTCATGTTGTTTTCTGACTTATGGAGACCCTAAGGCAAACATTTTATGAGGTTTTCTTAGCAAGATAGTTTAGGGAAAGTTTGACTTTACCTTTCTCTAAGGCAAAGGGAGTGTAACCTGCCCAAGGTCACCCAGTGGGTTTCCATGACTGAATGTGAACCCTGCTCTTCGGATTCTCAGTCCAACACTCAAACCACTCCACCATGCTGGCTTTTAGAAACATTGCATTGTATCTTACATTCTACACTAAAACATCGCATTTGAGCGAACAAAAATACCAACAACAGCCATTGCATTTTGCACACACAAACAAAACCCTTCACAGATGTTGGGGAAAATATTTCCAAAATGGGGGAAAAATAACCCATTGAAAATGTATAAAACTTACTATAATCTCACACATGGGGGGAAGAAAACTTATGACATTTTACATTCTCAAGTTTCACAATGAAATAAGCACATATTTTCATCCCTATGTGGACTCTTCACTTCCTTTTATAGCTTATTACAAAATGGTTGGTTAACCAGAACTTATTCTAGGGAGAAAACTCATTTCTAAAGGAGCTAAAAGATGATTTCTATGATCTGTTCCTAGTGGACTGAGGAAGGGGGATATAACACATCTTAGCACAATAAATACAGACAGATAAAAATATGGGCAAGACATAAGCTTACTTTGAAGAACTGTCATTTAGCAAGATGAATCCCTCTCCCAAGTATAGTGGTTCCCAATATTTTATATGCCAGGGTAGGGATTGGAGGTTTGGGAACAGATATACCCCATTAGCTGAATGTCATGGACAATCCAGTCAAATAGTAACTAATTACCTTACCATTGGTGAGCACTTTGAGGAACTGTTAAATCATACCAGTTTTGTAAAATATATCATTTAGGGCTCTGGAAGTTTGAGGATAAAAATCCATCACTAATCCTATATAGTAGAGGTGTGTGAAATGGCAGAAGTTTGTTTTTGTTTAGAATATCAGATGTCATCACCCCCCCCCCCCCCCCCCCGGTTCTGTTTTTGGAAAGATTTCAGGAGATTAGGAGGGGGGCCATTCAGATTTGTAATTTGTAATCCTGAGTTCTGTTTTTGTTTAGGTAAGGTTCGGTCTTACCTATGAGTAAAATTGTGAGGCTTGACTTTCTATTATTTTTATGGCTATCAGAATGAACTTGAGACACTTGTAGGACACATTTACAACTGTAAGTTTGCCACATTTCATGACTTTTTGCTCATCTATTGATTTTTTTAAAAAAAATAAGTTTTTACCCATAACATAAAAAAAACACAACAGGGATTTCTGGGATTTGAAGTCCAAAACAGTGTGTTTTGAGGAGAGGAGAATTGACACAAACAGGTATGTGATTGGCTGAGAAAATTGATGCAGCTGGTTGTGTTCAGTAACATTAGGGGGGAGGTTGTTTTTAGAGCTATCAAGATGGAACTTGCTATTCTTGTAGGATCCATTAACAACTGTAAGCGCCCCAAGTTTCAGAAAGTTTCACTAATCCACTGGTTGTTGGGACATTTTTAAAGTTTTTACCAATTACATTTTTAAAAAACCAAAACCCAAAAGAAGTCTCCTATGGAATTTCTCCACTGTTACAGAAGAGGAGCAGGCATAATTCCTGACAAGTTTCAGAAAGATCTGCTCATCCACTGATTTTTAGACATTTTAAAATTTTCTCTCCTATTGAGTTGAGACAACTTGCAGGGGGAAAAAACAGGGAATTCTGTGACTTGAAGTCCAGGAAAATAGAGAGGAAAACGAGCCTGTGGTCTGCTGAGGCAGACCATGTGATGTGGCAAATATGACTGCACTCAGCCCCATTGCCCTGATACTGCTTCAACTATGAACAAATAGTCAGAATATAAACAAATCTAATGAACTTTTCCTGGAATTCAGAGGGGCGGGGGAAGCTGTCTTGTTCTGTTTTGGCCCTCTGGCATTTAGCTTCAGAGGTTCGTATCTACAAATCACCAAATTTATCCAAAATCCAAATCAACTGCTAGAATTTTGCACACCCCTAATAAATAGTGATTCAAGATCTGACTCAATGTCTGAAGAACTATATCTAGTAGGCTTGCTCAAATAATTCGTTTTCCCCGTTTACCGTTATTGATTCGTTATTTTCGGTTTTTTTGAAGCAATATTGAATCTTGGTTGTCCACACGCCTGGATATCGCGGTTTCGAACCGCGATTGGCCGTTTTCCGTAATGGCGCCTTTTTTTTCGTTTTTAAAAAATGCTTTGTCAAATCATCCAAACTTTTTTAAGTCCACTGGGGCAATCTAGTGTGTTGTTTGCACCTTGTAGCCAATCAGAGAGCACGTTTAACCAGGGGGAGGGGCTGGTAGGACGTGCTTAATGAAAACAGCGTGCACACGCCTCGTGGCTCAGTCGCACTGGGAATTTTGGAGAGGGTGGAAGGGTAGATT
The DNA here is from genome assembly GCF_035594765.1 of Anolis carolinensis. NCBI lineage: Eukaryota > Metazoa > Chordata > Lepidosauria > Squamata > Anolidae > Anolis > Anolis carolinensis. The sequence continues at coordinate 86,083,761 of NC_085844.1, forward strand.
AGATTTTGGTGCAGGCAGGCAGGAAACATTGCTGCGTCACAGCATGGCTGTGTGAAGACCAGGACAGGAGAAAAGGTGGGGTGGTCTGTGGCTGAGTTTGGTGGTGTGGGTCTTAGGTCTTTCTATTTCTTTTGTTGGTGCAAAGGGCTGTCCTGTGGGTGTTTTTCCTGTTCAAAATACAACTCCTTTGGGGGAAAGAAAAGGTTCCCTTTGTGCCTTTCCCAGTCTCAAACACCTCCAGGGCTGCCTGTGTGTGTGTCTGCCAGGGACGCTTTGGGAAAGAGTTGCATATCCCATACTTTGCTGTTCAAAATACAACTCCTTCGGGGGAAATAAAAGCTTGCCTTTGTGCCTTGCCTTCCCCAGTCTCAAACACCTCCAGGGCTGCCTGTGTGTGTGTCTGCCAGGGACGCTTTGGGAAAGAGTTGCATATCCCATACTTTGCTGTTCAAAATACAACTCCTTCGGGGGAAATAAAAGCTTGCCTTTGTGCCTTGCCTTCCCCAGTCTCAAACACCTCCAGGGCTGCCTGTGTGTGTGTCTGCCAGGGACGCTTTGGGAAAGAGTTGCATATCCCATACTTTGCTGTTCAAAATACAACTCCTTCGGGGGAAATAAAAGCTTGCCTTTGTGCCTTGCCTTCCCCAGTCTCAAACACCTCCAGGGCTGCCTGTGTGTGTGTCTGCCAGGGACGCTTTGGGAAAGAGTTGCATATCCCATACTTTGCTGTTCAAAATACAACTCCTTCGGGGGAAATAAAAGCTTGCCTTTGTGCCTTGCCTTCCCCAGTCTCAAACACCTCCAGGGCTGCCTGTGTGTGTGTCTGCCAGGGACGCTTTGGGAAAGAGTTGCATATCCCATACTTTGCTGTTCAAAATACAACTCCTTCGGGGGAAATAAAAGCTTGCCTTTGTGCCTTGCCTTCCCCAGTCTCAAACACCTCCAGGGCTGCCTGTGTGTGTGTCTGCCAGGGACGCTTTGGGAAAGAGTTGCATATCCCATACTTTGCTGTTCAAAATACAACTCCTTCGGGGGAAATAAAAGCTTGCCTTTGTGCCTTGCCTTCCCCAGTCTCAAACACCTCCAGGGCTGCCTGTGTGTGTGTCTGCCAGGGACGCTTTGGGAAAGAGTTGCATATCCCATACTTTGCTGTTCAAAATACAACTCCTTCGGGGGAAATAAAAGCTTGCCTTTGTGCCTTGCCTTCCCCAGTCTCAAACACCTCCAGGGCTGCCTGTGTGTGTGTCTGCCAGGGACGCTTTGGGAAAGAGTTGCATATCCCATACTTTGCTGTTCAAAATACAACTCCTTCGGGGGAAATAAAAGCTTGCCTTTGTGCCTTGCCTTCCCCAGTCTCAAACACCTCCGGGGCTGCCTGTGTGTGTGTCTGCCAGGGACGCTTTGGGAAAGAGTTGCATATCCCATACTTTGCTGTTCAAAATACAACTCCTTCGGGGGAAATAAAAGCTTGCCTTTGTGCCTTGCCTTCCCCAGTCTCAAACACCTCCAGGGCTGCCTGTGTGTGTGTCTGCCAGGGACGCTTTGGGAAAGAGTTGCATATCCCATACTTTGCTGTTCAAAATACAACTCCTTCGGGGGAAATAAAAGCTTGCCTTTGTGCCTTGCCTTCCCCAGTCTCAAACACCTCCGGGGCTGCCTGTGTGTGTGTCTGCCAGGGACGCTTTGGGAAAGAGTTGCATATCCCATACTTTGCTGTTCAAAATACAACTCCTTCGGGGGAAATAAAAGCTTGCCTTTGTGCCTTGCCTTCCCCAGTCTCAAACACCTCCAGGGCTGCCTGTGTGTGTGTCTGCCAGGGACGCTTTGGGAAAGAGTTGCATATCCCATACTTTGCTGTTCAAAATACAACTCCTTCGGGGGAAATAAAAGCTTGCCTTTGTGCCTTGCCTTCCCCAGTCTCAAACACCTCCGGGGCTGCCTGTGTGTGTGTCTGCCAGGGACGCTTTGGGAAAGAGTTGCATATCCCATACTTTGCTGTTCAAAATACAACTCCTTCGGGGGAAATAAAAGCTTGCCTTTGTGCCTTGCCTTCCCCAGTCTCAAACACCTCCAGGGCTGCCTGTGTGTGTGTCTGCCAGGGACGCTTTGGGAAAGAGTTGCATATCCCATACTTTGCTGTTCAAAATACAACTCCTTCGGGGGAAATAAAAGCTTGCCTTTGTGCCTTGCCTTCCCCAGTCTCAAACACCTCCAGGGCTGCCTGTGTGTGTGTCTGCCAGGGACGCTTTGGGAAAGAGTTGCATATCCCATACTTTGCTGTTCAAAATACAACTCCTTCGGGGGAAATAAAAGCTTGCCTTTGTGCCTTGCCTTCCCCAGTCTCAAACACCTCCGGGGCTGCCTGTGTGTGTGTCTGCCAGGGACGCTTTGGGAAAGAGTTGCATATCCCATACTTTGCTGTTCAAAATACAACTCCTTCGGGGGAAATAAAAGCTTGCCTTTGTGCCTTGCCTTCCCCAGTCTCAAACACCTCCAGGGCTGCCTGTGTGTGTGTCTGCCAGGGACGCTTTGGGAAAGAGTTGCATATCCCATACTTTGCTGTTCAAAATACAACTCCTTCGGGGGAAATAAAAGCTTGCATTTGTGCCTTGCCTTCCCCAGTCTCAAACACCTCCGGGGCTGCCTGTGTGTGTGTCTGCCAGGGACGCTTTGGGAAAGAGTTGCATATCCCATACTTTGCTGTTCAAAATACAACTCCTTCGGGGGAAATAAAAGCTTGCCTTTGTGCCTTGCCTTCCCCAGTCTCAAACACCTCCAGGGCTGCCTGTGTGTGTGTCTGCCAGGGACGCTTTGGGAAAGAGTTGCATATCCCATACTTTGCTGTTCAAAATACAACTCCTTCGGGGGAAATAAAAGCTTGCCTTTGTGCCTTGCCTTCCCCAGTCTCAAACACCTCCAGGGCTGCCTGTGTGTGTGTCTGCCAGGGACGCTTTGGGAAAGAGTTGCATATCCCATACTTTGCTGTTCAAAATACAACTCCTTCGGGGGAAATAAAAGCTTGCCTTTGTGCCTTGCCTTCCCCAGTCTCAAACACCTCCGGGGCTGCCTGTGTGTGTGTCTGCCAGGGACGCTTTGGGAAAGAGTTGCATATCCCATACTTTGCTGTTCAAAATACAACTCCTTCGGGGGAAATAAAAGCTTGCCTTTGTGCCTTGCCTTCCCCAGTCTCAAACACCTCCAGGGCTGCCTGTGTGTGTGTCTGCCAGGGACGCTTTGGGAAAGAGTTGCATATCCCATACTTTGCTGTTCAAAATACAACTCCTTCGGGGGAAATAAAAGCTTGCCTTTGTGCCTTGCCTTCCCCAGTCTCAAACACCTCCAGGGCTGCCTGTGTGTGTGTCTGCCAGGGACGCTTTGGGAAAGAGTTGCATATCCCATACTTTGCTGTTCAAAATACAACTCCTTCGGGGGAAATAAAAGCTTGCCTTTGTGCCTTGCCTTCCCCAGTCTCAAACACCTCCGGGGCTGCCTGTGTGTGTGTCTGCCAGGGACGCTTTGGGAAAGAGTTGCATATCCCATACTTTGCTGTTCAAAATACAACTCCTTCGGGGGAAATAAAAGCTTGCCTTTGTGCCTTGCCTTCCCCAGTCTCAAACACCTCCGGGGCTGCCTGTGTGTGTGTCTGCCAGGGACGCTTTGGGAAAGAGTTGCATATCCCATACTTTGCTGTTCAAAATACAACTCCTTCGGGGGAAATAAAAGCTTGCCTTTGTGCCTTGCCTTCCCCAGTCTCAAACACCTCCAGGGCTGCCTGTGTGTGTGTCTGCCAGGGACGCTTTGGGAAAGAGTTGCATATCCCATACTTTGCTGTTCAAAATACAACTCCTTCGGGGGAAATAAAAGCTTGCCTTTGTGCCTTGCCTTCCCCAGTCTCAAACACCTCCGGGGCTGCCTGTGTGTGTGTCTGCCAGGGACGCTTTGGGAAAGAGTTGCATATCCCATACTTTGCTGTTCAAAATACAACTCCTTCGGGGGAAATAAAAGCTTGCCTTTGTGCCTTGCCTTCCCCAGTCTCAAACACCTCCAGGGCTGCCTGTGTGTGTGTCTGCCAGGGACGCTTTGGGAAAGAGTTGCATATCCCATACTTTGCTGTTCAAAATACAACTCCTTCGGGGGAAATAAAAGCTTGCCTTTGTGCCTTGCCTTCCCCAGTCTCAAACACCTCCGGGGCTGCCTGTGTGTGTGTCTGCCAGGGACGCTTTGGGAAAGAGTTGCATATCCCATACTTTGCTGTTCAAAATACAACTCCTTCGGGGGAAATAAAAGCTTGCCTTTGTGCCTTGCCTTCCCCAGTCTCAAACACCTCCGGGGCTGCCTGTGTGTGTGTCTGCCAGGGACGCTTTGGGAAAGAGTTGCATATCCCATACTTTGCTGTTCAAAATACAACTCCTTCGGGGGAAATAAAAGCTTGCCTTTGTGCCTTGCCTTCCCCAGTCTCAAACACCTCCAGGGCTGCCTGTGTGTGTGTCTGCCAGGGACGCTTTGGGAAAGAGTTGCATATCCCATACTTTGCTGTTCAAAATACAACTCCTTCGGGGGAAATAAAAGCTTGCCTTTGTGCCTTGCCTTCCCCAGTCTCAAACACCTCCGGGGCTGCCTGTGTGTGTGTCTGCCAGGGACGCTTTGGGAAAGAGTTGCATATCCCATACTTTGCTGTTCAAAATACAACTCCTTCGGGGGAAATAAAAGCTTGCCTTTGTGCCTTGCCTTCCCCAGTCTCAAACACCTCCAGGGCTGCCTGTGTGTGTGTCTGCCAGGGACGCTTTGGGAAAGAGTTGCATATCCCATACTTTGCTGTTCAAAATACAACTCCTTCGGGGGAAATAAAAGCTTGCCTTTGTGCCTTGCCTTCCCCAGTCTCAAACACCTCCAGGGCTGCCTGTGTGTGTGTCTGCCAGGGACGCTTTGGGAAAGAGTTGCATATCCCATACTTTGCTGTTCAAAATACAACTCCTTCGGGGGAAATAAAAGCTTGCCTTTGTGCCTTGCCTTCCCCAGTCTCAAACACCTCCGGGGCTGCCTGTGTGTGTGTCTGCCAGGGACGCTTTGGGAAAGAGTTGCATATCCCATACTTTGCTGTTCAAAATACAACTCCTTCGGGGGAAATAAAAGCTTGCCTTTGTGCCTTGCCTTCCCCAGTCTCAAACACCTCCAGGGCTGCCTGTGTGTGTGTCTGCCAGGGACGCTTTGGGAAAGAGTTGCATATCCCATACTTTGCTGTTCAAAATACAACTCCTTCGGGGGAAATAAAAGCTTGCCTTTGTGCCTTGCCTTCCCCAGTCTCAAACACCTCCAGGGCTGCCTGTGTGTGTGTCTGCCAGGGACGCTTTGGGAAAGAGTTGCATATCCCATACTTTGCTGTTCAAAATACAACTCCTTCGGGGGAAATAAAAGCTTGCCTTTGTGCCTTGCCTTCCCCAGTCTCAAACACCTCCAGGGCTGCCTGTGTGTGTGTCTGCCAGGGACGCTTTGGGAAAGAGTTGCATATCCCATACTTTGCTGTTCAAAATACAACTCCTTCGGGGGAAATAAAAGCTTGCCTTTGTGCCTTGCCTTCCCCAGTCTCAAACACCTCCAGGGCTGCCTGTGTGTGTGTCTGCCAGGGACGCTTTGGGAAAGAGTTGCATATCCCATACTTTGCTGTTCAAAATACAACTCCTTCGGGGGAAATAAAAGCTTGCCTTTGTGCCTTGCCTTCCCCAGTCTCAAACACCTCCAGGGCTGCCTGTGTGTGTGTCTGCCAGGGACGCTTTGGGAAAGAGTTGCATATCCCATACTTTGCTGTTCAAAATACAACTCCTTCGGGGGAAATAAAAGCTTGCCTTTGTGCCTTGCCTTCCCCAGTCTCAAACACCTCCGGGGCTGCCTGTGTGTGTGTCTGACAGGGACGCTTCCTGATTTTCCCAAGCCAACTTTGGGAAAGAGTTGCATATCCCATACTTTCCTGTAGAACTGGAAAGTACAGGTATCCCCTTGTAAATAAATAAAACTAACTAAATGTTATAGACTACGCTTTTGCAACAGTATATTGGCCAGAATATAACACGTTGCCAATCAAGATTCAACAAATATTTCCCACCAGTAACACAACACCTTACCATCATCCCTTCTGTTACCTGAAAACACTCCCCTTGTCATGAAGCGCTCAGCTGTACGCGGGTCTGGGGGAGCAAGTCCTGGTAGTGGTCAAGCCACGGCCAGGACACTGTGGGGGGCCAAAAAAGTTAAGGTGGGTCCCATACGTCTGGAACGCCGAACTATGGGAGTGGGTGGACTTGATGAAGAACCAGGCTGTTCTAATGCAGACAGTTCACAGGCATCCACCCGGAGCCGGCTGTCGCATGGAGCTGAGACAACTGGACGATCATTGGAACATACAGGTGTTGCCGTCCTGGAACTACAGGTGGTGGATAGTGAGGATATAGATAACCCCACCCCTCCACCAGCTACTGACAGTGAGGAGGAGGTAGAGGAGGTACTACCATCAAAACGTAGACTTTCTCATGCTGCTGAAAGGGTGCCCACGACTCCCATCTCTGAGGGCTTCGCCACAGTGGCTGTGGGGAGGCCAAGGTCATTTATTTGGGACCATTTCCATGTCCACTCTCAGAGTTCTACTTTGGCAGTTTGTAGACACTGTGGGGCAAACATCAGCAGAGGCAGAGACACGAGACATCTTGCGACCTCGGGGTTGAGCTCTCACATGAAGCGACACCATCCCTCCATTTCGCTTGGAGGGGGAACCCTTCCAGTGGCAGCCTTAGCACGCAAAGTTCACCAGGTGAAGATAGTGGAAGGCGGACACAGTCCACCATGGAGGATTGGGCCATTCCATTACCCAGAAAGAAAACGGGGGAAACATTGCTCACACCCCAGCAGATAACCCAAACTGTGGGAGAGATGATTGCCCTAGATCACCATCCCTTCCGCCTGGTAGAACAAGAAGGCTTTGTACGCCTTATGAAACGACTGTGCCCCCGCTACAAAATCCCCTCCCGTCACACCTTTTCCAGAAAAGTAATCCCCGGCTTGTACGAGGGCTGTAAGGAACGCATTATCCAGATGTTGCGTACCGCCATGGGAGGACACATCCATTTTACCTCTGATATTTGGTCAAGCTTGGGAGGAGGCCACTCCTACCTCTCTCTCACGGCACATTGGTGGGAGAAGGAAGGCACTATGGATACATCCCATCGTTGGGCACTCCTCGCATTGGAGGTAGTTGATCGTGATCACAAGGCAGAGACCATCTGCAACTATCTGGAAAACATGATGGGGGAATGGATGCAGTGTAGGCCGGAAGAAATGAGGAGGGGCTTTATGGTGACGGACGCAGGGAAAAATATGATCAAAGCGGTTGAAAGTGCCGGGTTTCAGAATGTGTCCTGCATGGCCCACTTGCTTCACAATACCGTCAAGGAAGGTTTAAAGAGCCAGGAAGAGCAGTCGGGCAGCAACACAAACATCTCCCTGCTGATCGAGCGCTGTAGAAAGATCGCGGGCTACTTCCACCGGAGCATCAAGGCAGCCCGGCAGCTGAGAGACAGGCAGAGCCTTGAAGGCCTCCCGCAGCACAAGCTGCTCCAGGACGTCTCGACTCGGTGGAATTCAACCTTAAAAATGCTGGAACGCATGGTCGAGCAGCAGAAGGCGGTACACGGCATCTCCCTCACTTTGGTTGCGCCTGTTAGCAAGCTTGTTCCAACTAAGCAAGAGTGGGACACCATCTCCCAGCTAGTAGACGTACTAAAGCCATTCAAACATGCCACTGAGACACTTTCGGAATCAAAAGCTCTTCTGAGCCAGGCAGTGCCCATGGTCTTGAGGCTAAGGAGGCACCTAGAAAGGCTTGGGGCCGGTCGAACAATGGACTCCCTGGCTGGACCGCTGACACCGCCGGTCCAGGAGGTGGTGAGGAGGTTGTCCTTTGCTGTACGGAAACGGCTAGAGCCACTTCTTTCCAGCAAGGTCCATATGCTGGCGGCCTTGTGTGATCCACGGCTAAAGTACAACGTCTGCCCAAAAGACTTTACCATGTGGAAGGCCCAACTTGTTGACCTTGTGAGGGAGGTCTTTGCTGCCAGGGTGGAGGAAACGGCCACAGCGGCCCCTCTTCCAGAACTGCCTGTCACCCCAAGCACTAGCGCTAGTGGCGAGACGGAAAGTCCCGCGGAGCCGGTAGGGGGTTGCCGTAGGGATACGGATCTCCAGCCGCGAACAGGAAACGTTTTCTTTGCAGAGACGGTGGCCATACTTGCCTGCTCTGAAGAATCCTCTTTGCTGGCTTCTGCTCAAAAGGTAGACTCGGCCGAATGCTCGGTCAACAGGTACTTTGAGGAGCCTCCTGAGATAATTTCTTGTGATCCATTGTCCTATTGGGCTTCACGCGAACACATGTGGCCGGATCTGTCGCACGTAGCCCGCCAGTTCCTCAGCTGTCCTCCCACCAGCGTCCAGAGCGAAAGGGTCTTCAGCATAGCGGGAGATGTAGTCACGCCCCACCGCAGCTTGCTGGACCCTCAAACAGTTGAGAAACTTGTTTTCCTGAAGGCCAACCTTCCTGTGTTGAATTTCCCAGATTTGGATTTTGAGGCCGACTGCTCCTAGAGCAACAGTTCTCCTCCTTTAACCAACTCTGCTTCAGAGTAACTTTGGCCAATTTTTTGGGCGTCCGGGCGGGGGGGTGGCCCCTTTGGACTCTGTCCAACAACTCTCTCCTCTATCCTACAATGCTTTCCTCTCTCTTTTCCCTTCCTTTCTCCTCTTTTTCATCACTCAACGTTGCCCCACTGACGTTTTTGGGTTCATCCATCTCAAGGGGCCGTTTCACGAATCATGTAATCATGGAATCATAGAAAAGTAGAGTTGGAATAGAACTCATGGGCCATCGAGTTCTCCCCCAAGACAGACGCAGGAAGTTTCATTCAAAGCATCCCCGACAGATGGCCATCGAGCCTATGCTTAAAAGCTTCAAAAGAAGGGGCCTCCAACACAGTCCGGGGGAGACAGTTCCACTCCCGAACAACCATCGCGGAGAGAAGTACTATCTTTCATTTGTCCCTGTTGAACTTAATATACTTTTGGCCCATCTCTGTATTCGGAAGTTACAAAACGTTTTCTCTCATGTAATACTGGCTCTGTAGAGGTTGAACGATATTCTGTGGAAAATTAGACCATAAAAGCCAAGGTAGATAATGCTTCCTCTTTGTGTTCTGTTCGGATTTCATTCAATTCCCTTTTTATTTGGGGGGGGGGGGGGAATATTACCATCACGAGCCATGACTGTTTGGTCTTCTACAGATCCTCGCAGCTCCTGTACAGAAAGAGCACTGTTATATTTGATGTGGATACTTCAGATAATCATTTCAGGTGTAGGAATACGCCAGACTCTCACTTTACAGAGGTATACTATCTGTCCATCTGAACCTTTGAGGATGTCTTTATCCACTGGAATTACTACACCTCGACTTGGGACAGAACTTCTCTAAATTGTCATCTTTCAGTGTCCCATTGTCTAGAGCGGGTGTGGTTGCCGCAGTGGTCATGGGACGGCCGCCTTTGGGTCCCCTAGCCCTCTGCCCGCTTACGCGGAGGGTGCCTTTATAACTCGGAGGGGGGAATCATCAAAGACAGTGGTACTCCTCCGCCTTTGCCAGCATTTCTCCAAATGGTTGTCTAGTGTCCCTTCTCCTTTATATGCCGTGGTCTATGCTGTGGTCGTTAAACGGCCGCTTTTGGGTCCCCTCCCCCTTTGACCTGGCACGCAGAGGGTGCCGTTCCCCCTTCAGGGCGTGTTCCTTTGCGGCTGCTTGCAATGTGTGGGCGCAGGTTACCCAGAGTGGGAACTGCCTTTTGCTGGCTTGTTGGCAGGACGATAGAAGAGGTACATGGCCTTCCCCTGGGGTGGTGGGGTGTTGCTGTGGGTAGAGGCTTAAGTCGCAAAAACAAAAAACTTTGTGGGAGGGCCGTGCCGAATTCTCCGGGATGCATGCCGGCCAACTGTGGCCGGCTGGCTCAGGGTGGGTTCTTTGCTGCCCTTTTTTTTTTCCCTTACTCTTTTTTTCTTTTTGCTGCCTCTCGGACTACGTGACGCCAGACTCTAGAGGTATATGCCCTTCCCCCTTCAGGGCGTGTTCCTTTGCGGCTGCTTGCAATGTGTGGGCGCAGGTTACCCAGAGTGGGAACTGCCTTTTGCTGGCTTGTTGGCAGGACGATAGAAGAGGTACATGGCCTTCCCCTGGGGTGGTGGGGTGTTGCTGTGGGTAGAGGCTTAAGTCGCAAAAACAAAAAACTTTGTGGGAGGGCCGTGCCGAATTCTCCGGGATGCATGCCGGCCAACTGTGGCCGGCTGGCTCAGGGTGGGGTCTTTGCTGCCCTTTGTTTTTTTCCATACCTTTTTTTTTTTTTGCTGCCTCGGACAACGTGACGCCAGACTCTAGAGGTATATGCCCTACCCCCTTCAGGGCGTGTGCCTTTGCGGCTGCTTGCAATGTGTGGGCGCAGGTTACCCAGAGTGGGAACTGCCTTTTGCTGGCCTTTGGGTAAAACGATAGAAGAGGGTGGAACGATCAAAGACAGTGGTACAGTCTCCCATCACCCTGAGAGGTTGTGATTGACGCTGTTGCTGCGGAACGTCCGCCTTTGGTTCCCCTTGCCCACTGTCCGCGCACACGGACGTTGCCGATTGCCCGTCAGGGCGTGTGCCTTTGCGGCTGCTTTCAAGGAGTGGGCGCAAGTTCCGTCTCGTGGAAACTGTTTCTTGCTGGTCTGTTGGTAATAACGAGGGTGGAGTGATCACAGACTGTGGGACAGTGTGCCATTCACCTTAAAAGGAAGTGTACTCAACGATGTGGCGGCAGAACAGCCGCCGTTGTTTCCCCTCGCCCTCTGGCCGCGCACGCGGAATCACTGAAAGAAGTGGGACACCTTGGCCTTTACCACTTCTCAAAATTGTCTTCTTTTACTGTACCATTGCCTTGTGCGGGTGTAGTCGAGAGCATGTGATGATAATCTTACGCAGAGTAAGAAGTAGAGAATCAATCCACTCAGAAACTCTTTTGCTATTAAAAACAATTACTTAATAATGCCTTCATGTTTCCTTTGGAATCAACATTTCTGCTTTGTTTCTACTTTGAATTACTTTCTACTCCATTACACACTATATATTTCATAATTGTACTTCCTCAAGTTTACTTAAACTGTATACCAACTGAAGTCATTTCCCTCTATCCAGGTCATCTGCAGGAGAACTTTAATAACCCCTGAAGAACACACTAGTCTTCCCTGCAGTGGAACTGCATGGAAACATGTGCCTAACATCAGAGCCTTAAAACCTTCCTCCTCCAAAAAGCATTATAGGTCTGTGTGGTCGTTTGTAGCCTATTTAAGAATAGGTTGACAGGCCAATAGTATTTCGCACTGTATAGTTTTTTAACTGTCAAACTACCTCCTCTTCAGTCCTCGGACTAGAGCCGTGTTTTTACACCACTGTTTTTTAAGCTGGTAATGCTGTATGCTGACTGTGACTTCAGTTATATCTTATGTCTTATTGACCCAACATGAACACAGAAGAGTCTCACTGATCAAAGCCGAACGGGCCTACCAGTGCTGAAATAAGCAAATTTCTTGGATTGGACTTGTTGAAGAAAAGCATATAACACATCATATCAGGTTATTATTTTCCAAATAAAGCACCATAAATGCATGTTATACAACCAAGGAGACATAAGAAGTCGTTCTATATGCTGAAATGATATGTTGCTATTGCTTACTTTATGAATTTAGCTGCAAAATATCACAATATAATGGAATCATTGACTACAGAAATGGCTAGATTTTTCCAGAGGCTAGACGGTTTGCTGTTATGGAGTGTATCTTTGTGTCATGGGTTGTGGTGTGTGGGCGTGGGGCCGGCCAACGGTGGCCGGCCCCCCGGGTCTGATGGGCTTGGGCCCACATTTTGAAAGCAGACGTGAAGAAAGCATGCCCTTCCCCCTGTGGGTTCAGCGGTGCGGGCGTGGGGCCGGCCAACGGTGGCCGGCCCCCCGGGTCTGAGGGGCTTGGGCCCACATTTTGCAAGCAGACGTGAAGAAAGCCTGCCCTTCCCCGTGGGTTGCGGCGTGTGGGCGTGGGGCCGGCCAACGGTGGCCGGCCCCCCGGGTCTGAGGGGCTTGGGCCCACATTTCCTTTTTTTTTTCTTCTCTCTCTTTCTCTGGGAAGCGTGCCGGCCAACGGTGGCCGGCCTAGTATTTTAAAGTGTGGGCCTTTTTGGCGGTGGCTTTTTCTGTCTTTTCTTTGGTCTTTGCTGCCTCTCGGCCTACGTGGCCGAGTTTCCCCCGATGCACCGCCTCTCTCTTCTCTCTCGGCTGTCGTTCTTTACCCCTTTATGCGAGTTTGCACCGAAGCCTCCTTTGGGGCGGCGGCCCCTCTTTCTTCCTGTCTGGGAATCGTGCCGGCCAACGGTGGCCGGCCTAGTATTTTATAGTGTGGGCCTTTTTGGCGGTGGCTTTTTCTGTCTTTTCTTTGGTCTTTGCTGCCTCTCGGCCTACGTGGCCGAGTTTCCCCGATGTACCGCCTCTCTCTTCTCTCGCCGGCTGTCGTTCTTTAGCCCTTTATGCTATTTTGCACAGAAGCCTCCTTTGGGGCGGTGTCCTCTGTTTTTTTTTTTCTCTCTCTCTCTCTCAGGGATGCGTGCCGGCAAACAGTGGCCGGCCCGGCTTAATGTATGGGCCTTGTCGCCTGTGGCTTTTTTCTTTCTTTTCTTTTCTTTTCTTTTCTTTTTGCTGCCTCTCGGCCTACGTGGTCGGGTTTCCCACGATGCACCGCCTCTCTCTTCTCTCGCCGGCTGTCGTTCTTTACCCCTTTATGCGATTTTGCACAGAAGCCTCCTTTGGGGCGGCGGCCCCTCTTTCTTCCTCACAGGGAAGCGTGCCGGCCAACGGTGGCACGCCTAGTATTTCAACGTGTGGGCCTTGTCGGCCTACGTGGTCGACGTGTTTCCCACGATGCACCGCCTCTGTCTTCTCTCGCGGCTGTCGTTCTTTACCCCTTGGTGCAATCTTGCACAGAACCCTTCTTTGGGGCGGCGGCCTCTATTTCTTCCAGTCAGGGAAGCTTGCCGGCCAACGATGGCCGGCCTAGTATTTCAGTGTGTGGGCCTTGCCGGATGTGGCTTATTCTTTCTTTTCTTTTATTTTCATGAAATCAGCGGGGGAGGATGGGCGGGTTGTGTTTCCACAGAACACCACTCAAAGAAACAGTTAGCGGTATCCTATACTGTTCTAAATTGCTCGACAACAAAATGATAGAATCATAGAAACATGGCACCAAACATCATATAATCATAAAGCTAGAAGAGACCATCCAGTCCAACGCCATTCTGCCATGCAAAAACAATATACAGTAGAGTCTCACTTATCCAACACTCGCTTATCCAATGTTCTGGATTATCCAACTTATTTTTGTAGTCAATGTTTTCAATATATTGTGATATTTTGTTGCTAAATTCGTAATTACTACGTAATATTACTGCGTATTGAACTACCTTTTCTGTCTAATTTGCTGTTAAACAAGATTTTTTGGGGCTTAATTTGTAAAATAACCTAATTTGCTGTTCAAAAGGCTTTTCCTTAATGTCTCCTTATCATCCAACATATTTGCTTATCCAACGTTCTGCTGGCCCGTTAATGTTGGATAAGCGAGACTCTACTGTATCCAGAAATATCTGATGCTGTAACCGATATATCATTTACCGTCCCGGAATACTAGCCAGATGGCCCATGAATGGTCACAAAAGTCATAGAAATATGGTCACAGAAGTCATGGAATAATAGAAACATGGTCCCTAAAGTCATAGACTCAAAGAACCAAGTAACAGAATCATCCCAAAAGTCCTAGAATCCTAAAATGATAGAATCATAGAATCATGGCGCCAAACATCATAGAATCATAAAGCTAGAAGAGACCATCCAGTCCAATGCTATTCTGCCATGCAAAAGCAATATAACACTCTTGCAGGCTTCATCATTACTGGATCCGTCCTTCAGGACTTTGGCAAACGTTGGATGTGCAATGTTGCTATTTCATCCAAGGCAGAAATTCAACTCATTCTTGGATGGACAAACAGAACCACAACTGCTAACGTTCCCTTAAGGCAGTGTTTCTCAACCTGTGGATCTCCAGGTGTTTTTACCTACAAGTCCCAGAAATCCCAGCCATTTTACCAGCTGTTAGGATTTCTGGGAGTTGAAGGCCAAAACATCTGGGGACCCACAAGTCGAGAACCACTGCCTCAAGGGAGAAACTGTGGCATTACCTCCGAAGTGAAAAAATTGGAAAAACCAAACTCTTCCTTGAAAAGCTGTGATTGTCTAGACATGTGGGGGTTAAATCTAGGGCAAAGGAGGGTAAAAATAGATGGGAGGGTCCAATGTGAAAGGTTTGGAACCCCTCCCCTTATATATAAAACAAAGACTCCGCCTCCAATATGTGGCATTCAGTGTGTGTCCACACCAGGGTAGAATTGGCACCATGCTCTCCAGATCAGCCATGCACGTGCCACATTATGCCCCTTCCATGTTCAGGGAGTTTGACAGATGGAAGGGCTATCTGAGCCTTGCGAAAGTGGTTACGGAGATCATCGCGGAACGCAAGAAGGTCCCATTTCCATCTCAGAGTTGGGACACAATGGAGTACGACATGCAGCTAGTCCTCAACGAGGACAACTTTGAAACAGCATCACAATGGGTTAATGGAAGCAGTTCCAGCAGCAAGAGCTCCAAAGGTAGTGCCAATGGCCAGGCTTCCCAAAACAAGGAGATTTGCAATTTCTGCAAACACAACGGGGAATCCAAGCAGGTCTATTCGTCCCACCGGCTGAAGGGGATGGACGGCACCGTGGAGTGCCCCATCTTGCGCAAATACACCTGTCCGCTCTGCGGTGCCACGGGCGAAAAGGCCCATACTTTAAAATACTGCCCACTGAGCCAAGGGAAGAGGTCGCTGTATCGCAAGTGCGGACGTAACTCGGCTGGACGCAAGGTGAGGAGATAAGAAGATCAGGAGAAGACCGAAGCATTTATTCTTAGTTTTAGTTTGACTTTGTAAAAGAACAACATTTGATTTCGAGCATCATTAACACTCTTTACATTTCCTCCCACTTTGTTTCAGGTTTGGAGAATGGAAGCCCAATTCTCTTAGACTACATTTGTGAGTCCAGAAATGTTTTTTTATGTATATTGTTGCCTTCTTTCACATTTGTTGTACCTAGGTTATATTGTGTTTCTTTTAGATGTGTCAGTTGCCTAGTGTGATGACTCATGGGCCCTGCAGTCCTATTCCTGACAGTATTGTGGCAGATGAGGAGGAAAATATGGAGTTTTCCCCAGATTTCCGGTCGGAGTCAGAGCCTTGGCAGCTGCCTGAAGTTCTAGTCCAAGAACCAATTAAACCTGACCTTGGTGGGAACTCTCCCCCTTATGGGAGAAAACAGGCTTACACGACTGATAGAGGATCGAGAGAAAAATTTAGAAGTAGTGCTCGCCTTGCTGCCAAATATGCCACTGATTAGAAGTATTTCCCCTGAGAAAATACGGGGAGTCTTGCACCTGCAAGCTGGTTTCCTTCGCTCCCTGTTCTCTAGGGAAAGTGATTGTTGTTTGGGGAAACGAGACCCAATATAGGGAAATTGCGCGAAGGATTCCTTGCGGAGTCAATTCGTCAGCTCCTGGAGAGAGGTCATGTGTGTGTGGACTTCGAATCCTGTTCCTTGCCTCCTGAATCTAGTTCCAAGCCTTGTCCTCGTCTCACGGATTTACCACAGATCTTGTTCCATGCTTCAAGTTGCTTTGCCTTTAGCCACAGCTCCAGCCACGTTCCAAGTAACTTTCAGCCTTGTGTCAAGCTTCATTGGATTCAAGACTTTTGCTGTTTTCCCAACGCTTTGCTTGGCAAAGCGTGTGTTGCGATTATTGGATTATAATCTTTGGACTCTAATATTTCATATTGGACAATAATCTGCTGGACTATATTTGGCCTCATTTGAAAGGTCTGCTTCTGAACTTTATTCTACACTTGTTTTTATTGACTTTATATATTCCTTTAATAAAGATATTAGATAGAATCTGGCCTCAGTGTATGGTTATTGGTGCCCAGCAGCCTAGATCCTGACACCTTGTATCATGCTTTTTTATACATATAATCATGTTTTTTACATATGTAATATCACGTTCCTTTTACATCTGTAATTGCCTTATATCATATTTTATATTGTGTTTTATATATGCAGTTACTTTACATGTTTCTTTTATGTATAGATGTATAATTTTTACATGTTTAATTATATTATTTGCAACTATAATTGCCTAATATCATGCTTCTTTTATATATGCAATGACATCATGTTTATTTAACGTATATAAGTGCCTTATATCATGTCCGGGTTATCATGTGTGTCTCCAGAGGGATGCAGCCCTATCCTTTGCAGGGAAAATATAGAAATATCTTCTAAATGGCTACTGTCTAGAATTTTGTTTTGTAAACAAAGGAAAAGTTTATATGCTATTGGAAAGAAAGATACTATTTTATGTTTAAATTTTGGAAAGGAATAGAATTGGTTATTATTACTGTGGTCTAACCTTCAATTGTTTGCAAGTTGTTCTAAAGTTTGGATCGTAGAGTTTAATAAACAGAGTTTATGGTTTTGGCATCAAAACTGTTCATGTTGTGCTTAAATGGGATTGAATTTTCTTTAATTTGTGGCCCATAATAGGCTGGTTATAAGCCTGATCTGGAAGGCAGCCAAGGCAAAGACCATTGAGCTGCTGAACTTGCAGACTGAAAGGTCCCAGGTTCAAATCCCGGGAGCAGAGTGAGCGCCCGCTGTTAGCTCCAGCTTCTGCCAACCTAGCAGCTTGAAAACATGCCAATGTGAGTAGATGAATAGGTACCGCTGTGGCGGGAAGGTAATGGCACTCCATGTAGTCATGCCGACCACATGACCTTGGAGGTGTCTATGGACAACACTGGCTCTTGGGCTTAGAAATGGAGGTGAGCACAACCCCCAGAGTCAGACATGACTGAACTTAACGTCAAGGGATACCTTTACACACACACATATGCAGGGACTACACCAATTTAACAAAGTTTCAGCCACAAAAACAAAGTTTCTAAAGTAGAGCAATGACTTTCACAGTAAAGACAACCCAATTTAACAGGAAATAAGACTTTCAAACCAGGAACAGATTTCTGCAATTATTAAAAAATGGTTTATTATAAAAGCTATGAAAATTTGCCAAAAATCAGAGGATAAGGGAAACGTTCCACATTTTGGTGAGCTATCAGTGTTAAATGTGTTCTACCACTGTACCAAGTTTGAAGAAGATCACTCAAAAAATGAGGGCGGGAGAGCCCCCTAAGTCCCCCCCCCCTTCGGGCTGTTTTTGGGCCACCGCGCATGCGCGTCCGCCATTAACGAATTAATTTCGAAAATAACGAATTTTCGTTAATTTCGAAAAATTATGGGGGGCCAAATTCGTAATTAGCAACAAAAACGAAAAACTGCCCCCTCTAGTTTTGAAACGAGTTTAGAATCAAATTTTTCATGGATCGATCAAGCCTAATATCTAGTGAGGGCATTCAGGGCTGTGGCCTCTTCTGATTTGAGGCAAGGATCTTTCTGAGATGGGTCTAGAAATTACTGGCATCCTGCACAATATTATGACAGTTGCAGATTATTTTACATTTAAATTAAGTGAACTTCTGGCATAAAATAACAAAATAGCATCTGCTGCTTTCTGTTGCTATTATCAGTGTTGCTTCAGTATCATAGCAATGCCTTCAATCTGTGTTAAAATTAGGCAATGTTTTGTTTTTGTTTTTTTTAAAAAGCTTATTACCAGTTGGTCCTTTTTACTTTAAAAAATCTATTTTTTCAAATATATTTGAATATTTATTTCTATTCTTCTATTGGTTACCCTTCTCTGGATATAGCATTGGTCTTGAATCAGATTGGGGTACTAAAAATAAAATAAGAACATGCCATTAGAGATGAAGGAAAAGCTCAAGAAGGTTTCTAGCTTTTTTGTTAAACTTAAATTGAGTTGGTTTTGTAAAACTCAGAAATGTACAGAACAAAAAAGTATCATAAATGTTGCCAGGGTGATGATTTAATCAATTGATAGCTTGGATTGAGCCCTTCTCTCGAATTGCTCCAGCTTGTCATCATAACTTTGATTTCTTTCTCTCCTCCTCCTCTTCCTCCTCCTCTTCTCCTTCTCCTTCTCCTTTTCCATTTTCTTTTCCTCCTCCTCTTTATTAAGATTTGGCTTTACTGTTGTTTGTATACAAGTGCTGATCATTTATTTTTAGATTATCCATCATAGGCAATAGGATAGATTTTGCATCTGAGACAGAAGATCAGCTATAAATACTTTTCTATGTTCACAGATATAGATATGTATTTATTACAGCAAAAATTTGCCATTAATCCATTACTGAATGCCCTAGGGATAGGACAAGAAAATAAAGGCAGATATCGAGACATTTAACTTTTAACATCAGGGAAAGATAGCAGCAAGCCTGGCTGTCATCTGATTTTCCCAGTTGCTATTCCTCACCACCTGCTATCTAGCAACTGAAAGAGCAAACTGACTCATTTGTGTTTGAAGAAATATGAGGTGAAGTGAAAGTTCTACCATGAATGTTAGATCTCCAGTGGCTCATTTACCATGTAAGTTATCAATTGATCTTGCTGTCATAGAGTGCTGAGCAGGCATGAATCTGCCTTTATTTTCAGCTTAAAATTGGATCACTCTTTTTATATAGAGGTAAGAGACACATCTGGTAGAAATATGACTG
The DNA here is from genome assembly GCF_035594765.1 of Anolis carolinensis. Classification (NCBI taxonomy): domain Eukaryota; kingdom Metazoa; phylum Chordata; class Lepidosauria; order Squamata; family Anolidae; genus Anolis; species Anolis carolinensis. Next base: position 86,102,637 of record NC_085844.1, read on the forward strand.
AAAACATTCTTAAAATAGCATATTAAACAGTGAAACATTTCCTTTCCTCAGAATTTTTTTATCATTCATTTTGTTCCTTTTTGTTCTATGTTACCCATGTATGGTTTCTACTTCAATTGCAATTTGGTCTGTCTTTTTCCTATTCACCTTTTCCAGCTTTTTCATTGGCTATCACTGATCTCCTTATCGGGGCTTGACACAACACCACATTCTAACTTTATATACTATTTCTCCTTTAAAATATTTGCATTCTGTTTGCTGTCTGCCTGTGGATCTCGTAAGTCTTTGTTTTCAGTACATCTCTTAACACATAATTAAGGTCAGATCTCCAGGTGCGAGATGGACATTCTAGTTTAGAGGGGGATAATGAGTTTAACAGGAGAGGAGTGATAACTCATCAAAGGGGGGAATGGAAATGTTTGCGGAGAAGTAAACATCTCCTTTGAGGCGCTCTAATGAATAGTTTTCTCATGCAAGAAAGAGTTTTCTCATGAAAGACAGACCTTGGATTTTCCTTAAATGCCTGGTTCTTCTCTGCCATAGCAGAGGTGGCAACATTGCAATTCAAGAGAGAAAGATCTTTGCTCCATGTTTTTATGTATTCTTGAAGCCGTGGATTTTACCTCAAGTTCTAGCCTTGCTTTGCCTTTGAATCCAGTTGAATGTTCCAGTAACTGTGCTGTTTGGATTTCTATTACCTTGGATTACCTTGGAGTTTGATCCTGCAACCTATTCTTGTTTCCTGTGACTTTCTTGGACTCTTGCTTCCTGAACTTCAGGTACCTTCCTCTTGTGGATTTAAACCTATTTTATTGACTCTGAACTTTATTTGCTTGTGCTTACTTCTAACCTTTAATAAACACCTTGTTTGCTTATATTCTGGGGCCCCAGTGTGGTTTTAAGGTGCCTACGCAGCCTTGGGGTGCAACAAATGCCTTCTTGCACCAAGGCAAGAGCTGCAAGGAGGTTGTGGTAAGACCGCTTCTAGAGAAACCTCCCCTGGACCACACTATACTTGGTAGTTATAGACAGTCTCCAATCCTCAATTTTTGGTGAAAGTATTAGAGCATGTGGTGGCCTCCCAACTCTAGGGTTTCTGGATGAAACAGATTATCTAGCTGGTTTCAGACTGATTTCAGGTCTGGTTATGGGACAGAGACAGCTTTGGTCATCTTCATGGGTGACTTTCATGAGAACTGAACAGAGGGAGTTTGTTGGTTCTTCTGGACCCCTAAGCTGCTTTTTATGCGATCAACCATGGTTTCCTTCTGGTCCAACTTGCTGGGACGGGACTGAAAGGCACTGTTTTACATTGGCTCCATTCTTTCCAGTGTTGGGGACTCCTGGTTGAACTCCTGCCTCCCCCCCCCCCCCTGGTGCTCTATCATGTCCTCTATGCTATTTAACATCTAATGAAACTGCTGGAGTTTTGGAGTGTGTAGCCATCTATGTGCAGATAATACCCAACTCTACTACTCACCTAGCGCTCAATCATTGCTTCACTGGCATGGAAGTCACCAAAACATCTCTTCAGGTTAGTTTTTCCTTGCTAGACACTACATCATGTTCTATCATGTGTGATCAAACTGGAGTTAAAGAAAAGGGCATTTTGGAGTACACAACCCTGAATTCTATAGCTCTGTCATGACAGCTAGAAGCTTCTTGGATAATCTTAAAAAGAGACTTTTGAAAGACTGGTCTCAAATAAAAGTGACATTTGTTGATACTGTTTATGTTTTAACTCTGTTCATATTTTGTTTTTGGGCTTGGCTCAATGTTAGCTGCCCCAAGTTCCTTCGGGGAGATGGAGACGGGATAGAAAAATAAAGTTGTTATTATTTATTTATTTTGCTTCCAAACTTGCATTTTCACTTCATATTCATTGTATGTTCTTCAATAATGTTATGGGTTTTTTTGTATTCTACTTTTCTAGTATCAGCTTCTATACACAGAGACAAGGCTATATTCTCCGTTTCTTGATTACAATGTTATTTTGCCTACTCAGGTCTCATTTTCTCTTTCATTAAGATTCCTCCTTGTTTTTCACACATCTTTCTTTTTCTCAAGCATGTATCTCTTTTTTAAAAGTATCCTTTCCCCCTTGTTTCTTCTAAGATAGCTCTATAAGACTCAACACCATTATCTTTCCTGGCAGGAAAAATACACTTTGTTTTCAAATTCTATCTTTGTTCTGTCGAGGCTTAACACATGAATGGTTTCAATAAAGCCTGAAAAGCAGGTTTTGCTTTAGATATCTAACAAAGGGAGAGACAAGGCTAAAAGAAAATTGTCGACATTTTAAAAGAAGAGTTAAGGTTCATTTTCTGTTTATATGTTTGTGTCAAACATCTCATCTGGATGCTACATGCTGAATTAATCCTTCAATAGTAAAAAAACTGCTTATCTTTAATATCCTGCAGTTTCTTTTGCTTAGAAGTCTCCTCATGCTAAATAGTCTTTAATATTGTTGAAGCTGTCTTCATAATGAAGACCCAGAAACAATATCAAACCATTTAATTTTATGAAAATAATCAAATGAAAAACCATTGAAAATGAGCAGTTTTCAGGAAACAGGGTCCTATACTGGTGTTCCAAGTAAAGCAAAAGAACATGTATCTTGCTTGTTTATATCTCACCTGGAGAACTGTATTTTCTGTCACATAGTGACTAGCTTTTTTTAAAAAAAGACAGGTTATATGACATTACACCAAAGTAAAACTATGATCTGAAAAACAATCCTAAAATATTGACAAGTTGAAATGTACATATAAATATATAAAATGTATGATCTCCATCCTGGTTCAGGGTGAGTGATTCTCCTGAGAAATTGATTGGTGCCTTCATTGATTGCCATGGTCCAATTGTTTAATCCCATCCAGATGGCTCCACTTAAATTACACTTGACTTTTGAGTCAACACAACAGTAAAATTGTTTCAGTAGACCTATTCTGAGATTTAGATCATTATCTGATGGAGCATTCAGAGATATAGGGCACTTCTGTACTAGACTTGTGCACAGATTTGTTTTGGCTGTTTTTCTTTCGCTTCTTTATTTTGTTTGGCTTCTTTGGACACCAGTAACACCAATGACTCCACCACCATGTTTTTTTCAACAGAGCTGGACCACGTGGCTGCTGGTCATGGCTCTTTCTGCTCTATTCGGGATCATGCGGCGCATGGAGAGACTGTCATGGGCTCGCACGGGGTTTTCCTATGATCCCTGCCTGTTGAGTTAATCAGAGGAAGAAACAGCCATGTTTTACACAAGCTGTGTCTATTTAATGGGGTGAGCGCCTAAATTGCTCAGTTGTGTCCTAGTGCTTCAGTCCGATTGGCTTGCCGCCGCTCACTCTCACCTTTAGCTTTAGGCTTGGCTTGGCCTCTATCTAGCATTGAAATTTTTTATTTTCTTTTTTTCTCTTTTTCTGGATTCTTTATTTAGTGGGGCTGGGATTTGGAAAGTGTGGGTAGGTGGATGGGTGGATGGATGTGTGCCATTTGTGGATGTGCTTTACTTTTAGGGTAGCTCTGAGCTTTGAGTCACTTTTAGCCTCTACTAAAACCTTTAGCTTTCTTTTCTTATCTCTCCTCCCTCCTTTCTTTCAGAAAGTTCTTGGTTTTTTTCCAAATATGGCTAGATTTTCCACAATAAATTTTGAAAAATGTTTTTTTCTAATAAGGGGGCACACTGCTTTAATGTGGATGGGAGGCTGCTGGCTCCTTCCAGTATGTTGTGAGAACAAGAAATCCAAATTGCAAAAGTTTTGGAAGAAGTTGCTATTTTTTTTATTAGTAAAGAAAGTGTAATAGTGGGTTGTGTGTGGAAGTGCATCTTTAAAATATAACAAGAAGGAATGGTGCCCTTCTACTGTTCCTGAAGAAGTTCTAAGGCGGGGCCAGTGGGGGATACCTTCTGGAGAATTTTTAAAGGAGTTTTAATTTCTAGTAAGATATAACCCAAACGTTATAAAACTTGGGGCCCATCCAGACAGCCCCTTTAATGCAGCACTTCCCATATCAAAAAGGTGCTGTCCAGACAATGTTTCTGGAAACCACAAATTAATTCATCACAAACCAAGAAAACCCTGGAATTATTTATTTATTTATTTGCTACATATCCCGCCCTTCTCACTCCGAAGGGGACTCAGGGCAGCTTACAAGTTATATGTACATACATACAATATATGTATACACAATATACTATATTATTAGCATAGAACAATATAAGCTATCTATCTATCTATCTATCTATCTATCTATCATCTATATTGGGTTTATTCCACACCTTCCAGGAAGGGTGGCTTTGTTACTTACTGGCGCTGGCTTATTGAACCTTGACTTACTCAACTATCTTCTTCTCTCCTCTCCTTATTTTTATCTTCTTCTTCAGAAATACTTTTAAAAATTACTAAAATAAAGGCCCCAGTCACACTGAAACCTTTTCCCTTTCTTTGCCAACCAATTTCATAAAGTGTTCTCAGTTTAATCAATAGGACAAGGAATGATATTTCTTTCAGTCCTTTTATTTTATTTTTGTTTATTTATTTATTTATTTATTTAAATTGGGAAGTATTGGGGGTGAGGTGAATCACATAGTTGGTGTTCTGGAGTTTAAAAATATTAGGCTTATAGAAGCCTTGACTCTCAGAGTGTGCCAGCTCAGTACTTTGGCATGCACAGGCTTCTCTTCTCTCACTCTTCTTTTTTTTCTCTTTGAGAAAAACTTTTTTAAAAATTACCAGAAAAGGCCTGCCTATCTGCCACTGACCACCAGGCTTGTCTGTGTGTCTGTGTGTGCACTCTGCTTTGTTTACTACTGCACCAGATTAGCCTTCCTCCTCAAAAACATTTTTTCATAATAATTGAAAAATAATTTTAAAATGCCACTGTAAGTTGTTTGTTGTCCTATTGTCTCTAGTCTTTTTTATGGCTTCTGTGTGTGTGTGTGTGTGTGGAGAGAGAGAGGGAGAAAGAGAGAGAGAGAGAGAGAGAGAGAGAGAGAGAGAGAGAGAGAATTACAGTTAGTTTCCCAAACAAGGGTAAAGTAGCTTGGCTGTGACTGTACTGGGCATGCTGCTGATTGGCTTCTATCCTTATGAGGTGTGCCTACTAGTGACACTGGCAAAGCAACTGGTTTGGGGAGTAGACTGTAGTTGGTCAGGGACAGGGAATGGAGTCCCGGGGCCAGTCCAATGAGATTCCCACCTCCCAAAAACTTGCACTTTGGGATCATAAATTGAACGCTTTTACTGTCATTGGTCCTCCTTTTCCGCATAAGTGAAAATGCTGAAATGCATGTCGATAAGAAGTTTAAGTTGCTGTTTGGCTGCTACTGTACTGTGCTTGCTTTTGCTTATTATTGTCTTCAGTCCTTATGAGGTGGCTTGCTGGTTTAGGAGTAGTCTGTAGTTGTTGGTTGAGTAATGGAGTGTCGGGGCCAGTCCAATGAGGCTCCCACATCTCACAAACTTGCAGTTTGGATTCTTGAGGGAATTCCACAAAGAAGTTGCACAATAATGTTGCTTATTTTGGCTGGGCAATATGAGTTACACATATGTAGTTTTCGAAACAAGAGCTTTGGACTGGTCACTAGTCGAGTAATACCGAGGCAATTCTGATGAGGCTTCTACCTCCCACTAACTGTGGGTTCTGGGTCTTCAGGGAATAACACAAACAGGATTGCTTGTAAGCAGTAAAGCAAAGCAGCTGGTCTGAATAATGTTCAATACAGTTGTCAGAGCCGGCCCTAGGTATTTTTCAAGTGTAGGCGAACAGAATTTTGCCCCCCCCCCCCAACCAATTACTGAAAAATAAAAGCATTGGATAAGCGAAAATGTTGGATAATAAGGAGGGATTAAGGAAAAACCTATTAAACATTAAATTACATTAAGATTTTACAAATTAAGCACCCAAACATCATGTTTTACAAGAAATCAACAGAAAAAGCATCCTCAACTGCACCCCCTTATATTTTGCGCCCCAAGCGACCGCTTAATTCGCCTCATTGTTGGACCGGCTCTGACAGTCGTTATGGCCATAGTTCTAGTAGTGGACCTGGAAATTCCTCTCTAGGAATCTCTCTGCAGTCTTTCTGTGGAATTCTGGACCATTTTGTTTTGCCCAGAAGAAAATGTATTTCTCCACTGTCACAAGGGTTCCGTCACAAACTACAGGCCTGCTGTATGTACACTCATTGACTGGGTTGGTTCTGACTTTCCATTATACAGTCCACGCACACATACTTAACATTTCAAAACAGAAGAGGAAGGTGCCTTATGATTAACACAGTTCACTGTCTTCATGGCTTTCAGGTAGTGGTTTATTTTCTCATGGTGTAACCTCACCTAATTGCCTGACCATCCTGCTACCCTTCCCTTGTTTGGTGAACTGTTTTACTTTAAGTTGTGGATGGGAGGGCAAGCACTAATCAGGACAATCAGGCACCTGATCCAGAATGTCCATCTGCAATTTTTTCCTTGTTTGGGGAGCTGGTTAACTTAAGGTGTGGGTGGATGGGCGGGCGGGCATAGTACTACTCAAGACAATTAGGCATATGCCCCACAGTGTCCACCTGCTACTTTTAACAGTTGGCACTTGGTAGGAATGGAGTCCTGCTGCTGCTTCTATCTGTAACTAGGGAAATTACAGGGTGGGGGATACCTTTTTAGGTTTTTGAAAGGATATTTTATTTCTAGAAACTAAAAATTAGGGAATGACCCAAACATTGTGAAACCTGGGGAAGGGGGCTGACAGTGGTAAGTGTGTCCTTCAAGTGTGGCTATTTTCATCTCAAGAGCCCTAAAATGATGGAAAGGGGAGTCTAGTAATTCCTCCCATTGCCACCATTGAGCCAAATCTCCCCAGAGCAAAAATGTATCTTTTAATTAACTCATTGAAAAATGGTTTTTAACCATCTGAATTCAGGAAGCTTCCAAAAATGGATTGTGGGGATGGCACCAAATTCGGGACATCAAAAATGGAACAGAGTTTACCCAAATTGCACACCCCTACCAAGGAATTGACACAGGGGTTCTGCTTTTGATTGTCACATTGCAGTGGGGTGGGGGTGGGTAATCTGGAAATACCATTCTGTAGTGACCCAGTTGCTAGAAGAATAGTCCTTTGTTGGGGTGGGGTGTGTGAGACAAAATCCAGGGTAGGTCTGAAATTTTTGAACAAACCCTGAATTCTGCAAGTGGCAAGAGTAGAATTTAGTGGTGCAGTTAGTGTGGACCCGGTTCATCATTGCTGGAGAGTCTTTTTCTATTACTGTTTCAAAGACCACAGAGCTCTGGAGTGTTCCTGGCTTTCACTTTGCACCGTTGCTGATGTTAAGAAAATGATTGGTGATTTCAAGAAGGGAAGGGAGAAAGAGGGGAGTAATTCGCTTTCCCTTTTTCAATCACATAGCCACTTTTGCTGACTTAAACAAAGGCACTTAATGATAGCAAGGAGCTCAGTGTCTGCCACTACAGAGAATAAAAACAACGAAGTGTGATACAATTTCCCCATATCAAGGAGCATTGGGAAAGCAGGATACCAGCAGTGGTCTGTGTGAACAGCAGGGCCAGTTCAGAATCAAAACATGCCCAACTGTACACACACACACATACACACACAAAGCAGAGCTGTTTCAGATATTCAGAGAAGCTCTTTTGCATTCAATGACCTTACGTAATGCTAAGCAAAATCATGTTAACAAATTTTACCCCATGTTAGGACGCAGAAGACATGTGTCAAGTGAATGCTCAGGAGCAGCTTCTGGTTGAACTCAACTCTTCAACCATTATTGATGTCAAAGGGATTTAGTAAATTTGAATAGATATTTATGTCAGATGACAACATTGCAGGATAGTCTGAATCCATCCCATTAGTTATGAATAAATTTTACAATGAATGATAAAATGAGTTTGTGAGCAAGATATAAATGCCAAAAGTATCAAAGTACTAAAAAACAAAAGGTAGCTGGTTGACCTATGTTGATAGTATTTCTAGCATTATTACTATAAAATGGTAACATTTTAACATTTGTTCTTAAAATTAAAAACTCTTTTCAACTGAAGTTTCTAAATTTGTTGTAGTAGATCTTGTCTGAGCCCAAACTGATCCCTGAAAGTGATTTCCCTGATTCTATTTAGACAGGGATGCAACTTTTCTGCTCACTAGCAATTTGTAAATCCTAGTGGCAGTTGTTATAATAGACATCTTAACTTGCTTGTTCTGGCTTTTTTTCTAGCTTAATTAATGTCTTGGCTATTAAAATTGCACTTACCAACAGACACCTCAGAGAGAGTTTTTCAATTACCTCAGCATGCCTAAAATGTAATTTCTTGGTGTGTTGCACAGAAAATGTTGGGAAATTCTGAGGAGTTTATATTTAGTTTTGTCAAGAACTCATCACTTCATTTGTTCTTTCATTTTTCATACAGTTACATCAAATTATATGTGAACATGTTTATCCAACAATTCATTTATTTGATTTGCATCCCACCTTTCTGCCAGAATGAAATCTAAGGCAATTGATGAAAAATTAACAATAATATTTCTGGGATACAGTACTACACCTGTATTATAATTGGAATTCTAAAAGTAAAGCAATGAGTACTGCAATGGTGTGGTGCAGGGGTGGGCAGCTCCCAATGTTTAGGAGGCGCATCTTGAAAGAACGCAGTCCCATTCTATATTTATTTGAATTTTGTTTCCCTTCCAAATGTCCCCAGGAAGTGAGAGGGAATTTTTTGTACATTTGCACATTTTAGATCAAAAGTGATATTTTTTCCCAATTGGAAAGGACTCAGAAGTCAATTAGGTGGAAACTAGGCATGTGCGATCCATTAAAAATGGGTCAAAATTGCTTACAAAACTGGGGGCCCCTGGCACTTCATTTTAAAAGTGTTTCTAAAGTTTCAGTACTGAAAATTTCAGAACTCTAATGTAACTAATGGAATTTTGTTACTATTTCATTAACGGCAATTGTGCATACGCATGAATGCAATAATTACAATTGGGGAAACTTCAGGGGCTCCTATATCTCTCATTTTTAAAGCTATTGGGGTGAAACTTGCTACAATGGTAGAACACATTTACCATTGTTAGCCCACCAAATTTCAGAATGTTTCACTTATCAATAGATTGTTAGGGAATTTTCATTTTTTAATAATTTTTTTAAAAAAAAAACTACAAGAGCTAGCTTTTTGAATTTTCTATCCAATGATACAAGATAACAAGGGGATCATTCCCCCAAACTTTCAGAAATACTCATGCATCTATTGATTTTAGAGAATTTTTTAAAGTTGAGACAAAAACAATTTATCCTCTCAAAAAGTGACCACAGAAATCTGTCTTTATGACATACAACCATATAACTTCAACTTAGCACAGATTTATACTATTACTTACTTACCTCAATCACATTTTATTGATTAGCCCATCGGCTGTATCAAAACATTTAGCACATAGACATACATACAACATACAACCCGCGGTACAAAAGAAGCTAAAATAAACAAGCTGTTAAAAAGATCCCGTGCAGGATTCTGGCCGGCCTTTTTTTGGGGGGGGGGGGCATAAAGCTATAAGGAAGTTTATTTGGCAAAAAAACTTACCTGGCAGGGGAGACACCTTGATCACTTACTTACCTTAGTCCTCTTTGCAGATTCAGTAATTTTATTTATTATCATTAGACTGACAATAAAAGGCAGCTGTAGCAGCCAGCACCCATTTTGGTCCTTCAGCCCTCATTTGGGTCCTGAACAGCATTGCATTCTGGGAAATGTAGTCTATGTCAGGGTCTTTCACAGTCTCTGCCACTGGGGGCCTCACCTTCAGAAACTACATTTAAGATGGCTGTGTTCTCAGTCTCGCTATAGTCCCTCCTTGCTTATGGAAATGATGGGGCCAAATTGGTTTTTAAAGCACTTTATGTTATCTTGGCTTTACCAAAGTTGCTTAATGGTAGTTATTGGTTATACTGAAAATTAAACTGACCTTGCGAGACACCCGGATGTTACAGAATAATAACAAAAATGATTGGTGAGTGTTTACATTTCTAAATCCTCCCACATACAAACACACCTTTCCTGCATGTTTCAAATGTAGCTTCATATGCACAAATTTAATGAATTTGATATGACGTCCGATTAATTTTTTTTGCACATTTCTAATGGAAACAAAGTGAATCTCCAGGCCCTAAATTGGTTCAGAGGTTAAGAATATGGCAAAATTACTCCCTAACACTTTCAGGGGATTTTTGAAGACAAGAGAAGGAGGAGGCAGAGGAGGAAGCATGTTTTGCAGGGACAAACACTGAGTGGAAAAACATTGAGTTGGAAACAGCCTTATCTGATTCTTAGAGCTATAGTGGCTGAATAACATTTCCCATCAGCCACACTCATATCAAGTTGCTGCCCCCTTTTTTTTACTTACCACAGGCATACATCACCAAGATGTTATAGGTTAAATAAAGTGGTCCCTGATTAAACCTATTCTCTGTTTCTGTGTCATATGTTTCATGGTTGGTTATGAACTGATACTAAGAATATTGTATTAGGCACTGGCTTATCATAAAGTTTTGGAGGCAGTATATGTGTTTCTTACTGTACAAAATGATCACAGCAGAGACCATTATCAGATCAATGAAAAAAACATTTTTTTAAAAGAATAAAGTCTAACATCTTCAATTGCAACATTTTAGTACAGTACATTGTAAAAGTCTCCATTTTGGTGTTCATTTATTCTTTGTAACAGGCTCTTCCCGCAGTGGTGAACAGTGTGAAATATTTCACAGAGGTTAAACCTGGTTGTCTATGGAATTGTTCTAAAGTAATATAAGAAAAAGAATATTATCTTCCCCTAATCATTAACATTAGCCTCTAATTAAAATTTCCTTATTACGTAGGCCCTTTCTACGCTGTCATTATATTCTAGGATCTGATCCCAGGTTATCTGCTTTGAACTGGATTATATGAGTCTCCACTGCCACTAATCTGGGATAAATCGATAATCTGGGATCAGATCCTGGGATATAAAAACAGTGTAGAAGGGGCCTTAACATAGTTCCTTAGGTAGAAGATTGAAAATAAATATATCCAGATTTATTCTTCTATTTGTTCCCAGGACTGTGACTCTCATAATCCATTTAAAGAATTTAATGTGAATCTGTAATGAATTTAAAGAATTGTGGAATATAAAGAAAGGTGGCTCAGGGTGCATCTACACTGTAGGAATAATGCAGTTTGACACTGCTTTAATTACTATAGCTAAATGCTGTGGGATCATGGAAGTTGTAGATTTACAAGATCTGTAGCTTTCTATTCCAAATAGTGTTGTTGCCACATGGAACTACAACTGCCATGGCTCTATAACATTGAATCATGCCAGCTAAAGTGGTATCAAACTGCATTAATTCTACAGTATAGATGAACCCTCAGATATTGGGGCTTTCTAATCACTGCTTTAGATTCAGTGCCTGTATGGAGATATAGGACCTCTTCACACGGCCTCTGGGGCTGTGCCATTTCACCGGCAGTTGCTGGAGAAATAGAAGGAGTGCAAGGCATCTCATGCCGTCCATGTGCCCTCCCTGCTTGGGTGGGGACAAAACAAAGCATGTTGACACCCTGTCCTTGTTCCCATCTGATGGCAGAAAGGGCAGCAACTGACGTTTCCCCATCACCTTTCCCCATCGTATGGGGAAAGGGGGAGGAAAGTGCAGAAAGCTCCATCGGAGCTACCAAAAACACATTCCTGTCTGTGGTGGAGGAGCAGGTGTCTTACAACACTTCCCCTCCATTTCGGGTGGAATATGGGTGGATCAAGCCAGCATTGTCTGATGATGCTCAGCAGGACCCATCAACAAAAGGAGAAACAGAGCTGGGAAAAAAAACCATATGAAGAGGTCCTTGGATAAATGTAAACACCAAACAGAGGTAATGTTGTTGCATTGGCTTTCCTCTGAAACGGCTTTGTATATTTTGAGGGTTATCTCAATATAAACAAATCTAAGTAGGGGATATGTTATCATATTCATGCTAGCTACATGTTTTCTACTGGCACAGCTCACACAGAGATCAAAGAATTATTGAGAAGGATCAGAATTATTGAGGGCCAGCCACAACAATACATGAAATATCATATATTAACAGTAAAAGCATTTACATGTTTACTCAGAAATGCATGTCCAGTAGGACTTCTGCCTTATTGTACTTAGGATTGTAGACTAAGTTGTTTTCATTCTTCTTTTTATTTTTAAAAAATCTTTTCTGCAGAGATGTCTGTCATTGAGCAGTTTAATGTATTAGTCATGTCTGACACCCATATCAAACATGCCTGCCTGCCACTTTATTTGCCGACATTTATAATTGCTTGTCATTTGAAGAATCCCAAAGCAGTTTGCAAAGTTGCAAAATTAAAAAGCCACAATACTATAAAAATCAAATTAAGGTTGCCATAAGTTAGAAAGGTCTTGAAGGCAGACAACATACACAACAAATCAATAAAAATAGTCAGGAGCCTCCAGTGCCCTAGGGGATAAAAGCCTCATGACTTGAAGGTTGGGTTGCTGACCTGAAAGCTGCCAGGTTCGAATCTCACCCAGGGAGAGCGCAGATGAGCTCCCTCTCTCAGCTCCAGCTCCATGCGGGGACATGAGAGAAGCCTCCCACAAGGATGGTAAAAAACATCAAAACATCCGGGCGTCCCCTGGGCAACGTCCTTGCAGACGGCCAATTCTCTCACTCCAGAAGCAACTCCGGTTGCTCCTGACACGAAAAAAAAATACAATAGTCACAAAACCATAAAATGTTTCATTGAAATAACTGAATGATCAGGTTGGTGAGCAGGAAAATGTGTGGACAAGCAAAAGAAGTCTAAGACTGCAGCTACGCTGTAGAATTAATTCAGTTTGACACTGCTTTAACTGCCATGGCTACTAGGGATTTGTAATTTGATCAGACACCAACACTCTTGATTGACAAATCCCAGGATTCCATAGCACTGGGCCATGACAATGGATGCTCCCGGCATCAATTGCATCCCATGTTCCCATCGATGTAGTAGATCAACTCTAGTTTGGGTGAGAACTACATGTTGGTCCAATGCAATTTTATTTAATAAAATACCCCCCCCCCCCAAGAATAATTTTGCTTTGAATGCTTCTGGACTACCTTTTTGAAAAGTCATGGGTTTTATGTCATTGCAGTACTTTAAATTACATTTCTTTATTTTGATAGCTGCACCACACTATCAGATAGTCTGCAGCACAGAATCAACAACAAATAAGAACAGACAGTGTGCAGACCTTTGAGCAAACTGAAAAATATGGCTTAGGTATGTCTTAAAAGCATTGAGTTTGGCATTTCTAAGAAAAAAAAATAATATTGCAGAAGTTGGTTGGCTAAGTATCACTACTTTCAAATTCTTTCTGCCTTCCCTACAATGCACACAGTTTATTGAAGCCAGTACAATTTATAAATTCAGCATCTGTTGGTGTGGGCATCCATTAGCATTTGAATTCTATGGAACTGAAAATTAATTATATCTCTAATTATAGACAGAATGAACTTGGTTATAAATGTACACAAAGCAACCACAGTGGAACCTTGACTTATGAATGTCCCAACTTATGAGCAATCTGAGATATGAGCTCATCTGATTTACTGTTCCAACTCGTAAGCACTGATCTGGATTACAGCCCATGGCTGAAGGAGGAGGCTCCACACCCCACAAACAGGTCCTATGCAAGATGATGTGTAATCTTGTGCTAGTCCTACCTCTCATGAGAGTATCATACTCTTGCACTGCAATCCCTCCTTCCCAGGCTGCCTGAGTCCCCACTGCCTCAATCTCTGCAAAGGTCAGGATCTTCAAGTAAAACTGGGATTTGGTATTTTTCAAACCTGGTTAATAAGTTTTTCAAACTTGGAATAAACCTGAATAAAAAATCTCCTAATCCATTTCCTATGTCACATTATGTGGCTGTGTAGATGGGGAGATTATTCTTGAGTTGTGTTGCCCAGGTAATGGGAGAGCACATATCATAGATATTTGCCTGTTTGGTATCAGTGTATACTATAAATAAAAAGCAACTTGTTATCAGCAGTCAAAATCCTATGAGTGATGCAAATTTATTTGCTCTTTAATCTTCCTTTTATATCTTTTAAATCCCATCTGTAAAAGTACACTATTTAGATTGGTCCTCCCTAGACAACAAAAGTGAATGATGCTTAGATATCTTAGTGACTGATACAATAAATGTAGGTAAGTTGCTGATGGATTCACTTGACAAAAAACAGCAGCATTTCACTTTTCCTGGATCATATGCTATTATATAGCCATGTATTAAACCTATATGAAGAAACATAAAAATCTACTGTGAATCCTAAGGTCCTTTTCCATGCAATCAATCCGTAATAGAATATGTAATTTGTTTTACATTTTTAATGGCTGGATTCACAAATTCCAGACTAATATCTTGATTGAAATGCAATTTTTGTTTGGATTTTACAACCCTCCTTTTTAAAAAGTACTAAAATGTGCGCAATTTAATTTAGTTTTTAAAGTTAAAATCCCACCTTCTCTATATAGCCTGTGCAATCAATGAATGAAAATGTTTCAATAGCCATTACTAAATCGGGGGGAGTGCAGCGAATAATTTCTAAAGTGTTTCTAAAATGTCCTTAGAGCTCTGTACTGTAACTATAACGATAAAATCATTTTTTTCATTACTTTTTTGTTAAGTAATTTTGCAGGGGGGCTTCTGGGGCTCCTTTCTCCCTCATTTTTAAAGCTATCCGTATGAAACTTGCTACAGTGGTAGAACACATTTACCACTGTTACCCTCCTCCTAAAGTTTCAGAATGTTTCACCCATTCAATAATTTTTGGGAATTTTAACAGGTATTTATGAACAACATTTTTTAAAAAAACTACAAGAACTGTCTCCTTGAATTTCTATTTGCAATGATACAACAAACCAGGGCATCATTTCCCCAAGATTCAGAAAGATTTTTACATCCACTAATTTTTAGGGAATTTTAACAACATAAACTTAACAGTACTATTTCACTGGAAGATCCCAGAGGCCATCCAGAATAAGTGATATCTTAAGCCCTATTTTTAAACCCAGTTTTCTTCTGCAGATGGAGGGGAAAACAGCTCAGAAATCGTGGTGTCTTAAGTCTATCTTTTACCTCAGTTCTCTTCTGCAGATGGAGGGTAAAAAATATCAGAATTAGTGATGTCTTAAACCCTATCTTAAACCTTAGTTCTCTTCTGCAGGTGGAGGGGAAAACATCACAGAAATAGTGGTATCTTAAATAACTCTGATGCTTTTAATCCAGGTCATAAGAAACGATATAAGGACAAATCATGCTTTTGCCAAAAATGATGGGAAGGAGAAGGGAATTTGCCATATTGCTGCCAGTTAAAGAAGAGGCGAAATAGTAGGGGTGGGCACTGGGCAGTGTGTGGTGTGTGGAGTATCTTTAACATTTGGAAGAAATGGTGCCCTCCCTGCCCACCCTCCCTTTTGTGTCTGCATCTGCTCCTGCTCCTGGAGAAGTTAGAGGGCGGGGCCAGTGGACATCCATGAGGAATGTTTTTGGATACATTTTTTTATATAGAGAAAGAAAATAACATCCCTAAAAATAGGGGGATGATCCAAAGATTTTAAATCTTGGTGGGCTCAGAGTAGTAAATGTTCCTTCCATGTTTGGCTATTTTTCAAATTGGCGATTTTCACCTCTCCTGCTCTAAAACTGAGGAGAAGGGGAACCTGGGAAGCCTGACCATGTTTGTCAATGGTCCAATATTAGTTGTTCTTTTGGACCTGGAAAAAAGCTCTTTTGGAAAGGCTCCCATTTTTGGGTGCTCAAAAAGGAAGGTAGGCCTTACAAAAGAAACAAACAGAAACAGATAGTGCTTCTATACAAATGCATCTTATTGTTCTAAAAGGTCATTTATAAAAAGTGGAAAAATCTGGTTTGGGAGAATTATGCTTATTGGAAAATCTGTCTAATCTCCAATATATAATGAGTACCAATCTCATGGATTAATTTAAACCTAAATATAATAATTCAAAGAAGTCTTCAATTTGAAAATAGCCAAACTTACAGGGATCAATTGGGAAAATACTCCTTTTGATGGGTCAGAATCCAAATGTCAGTTCAGAAATCCAAATCTTAGAACATCACTTTAACAATGAAAATAAATGGGTACTATTCCTTCATCTCCCATTTGTTAGAGGGAAAATGCAGAAAGTATAGCCGTTGACTGGAATTTAAGTATGAAAAATTCCATAAAATTGATACAGGTCCTCTATTTCTTTGGTAGATTTTCAGTTTAAATTCACATTCTGTGTGTATTGCATTTTAATTTTTCTTCTATGTATTTTAGTATGTGTATTTGATAGAAATATTTTAATATATGAATTTTATTCAATGCATTTTATTATGATGGCATATTTTAACTGTTTTGTCCTGTTTCAAACCATGAGGAAAGGTGGGAGAAAATAAAATATATATTTGTAGTAGTAGTATAGTAGTAATATTTCTAGTTGTTCCTATTTCAACCCTGATTTTTTCTTTATAATGGAGTACTTGGGGAGAAGTTTTACAGAATATTGTCTGTGTCCTCTGAATACAAATTCCTAATAAATATTAAGGAGTAACCCAACTTAACTTGGATCTGTTCCAAAAAGAATACTACTTTTGTTGTCCAAAACTAAAATTTAGGCAGAAATACAGAAATAAAACCGGTGTAAGGATTTTTTTCAAAATCTTTGGAAGGGCATTATAAAGTTGTAACAAGAGAATAAGAAATGTAAGCATTCAAGTTTGTGTGCAGTTTAATTTTGTGCACAACAGTATTAATTTATCTCTTTTCCTATGATCTATTAATTTACATTTTACTTTCTCTGTTGTTGACTCATAGATTTCTGCTGTATTTCAGCAACTCATTAAAAAAGCCAGAACACCTTGTTCTTCTTTTAATGTCTCTGCCAAGGTCTTTGACTCTCTCTGTCATTCCAGCATGAAGTTCAGGGTGGCAATTATATGAATATTTCATTTTCTTACATATCTGAAAGATTCTGATCTATGCAAATTTTATAAATATGTGAGGAAGGGGAACTGATGTCATGTCTACTTTCTTCACCCCTCACCTCCACATGCTCAAAGTACTGTTTGCCCAGGAAATCAAAATGATGCCATCTTGATTTCTCTTTCCACATATTCATTTTCACCAAATGTGAACATTTGTGCAAAGCTATCAGTATTTAATAATGGCCACATTACTAATGACATAGCAAATGTCTAGTACATGCTTAGGTGACAACTGCCTAATATTCTGTGTCATTACAAAATAGTTCTTTCAATCCATTTATCCCTATTGTAACCCATAAAGTTTTTCTCTACTCATGCACAGAATAACTCTTTGTTGTTTCTTCAGTTAAACTTAGTAGGCAGGAGGCTAAATTGAATTGGAGAGGTTGATTTTTTAGGGTTGCTGGAGAGAACACAATGTACTGATGACAAGTGACATGGGTAGCTGGTTCACTTCCAACTGCAAGAGGTAAAAAAGAGACCCAGCATTAAACAGGGCTCAATATTGTTTTTAAAAGCTCAGCTAAATTCATGGGGTGACCATAAGTCACCAGGTGACGTGAACACACATAAACATTCAAATTATTTATTTACTCGAGTCTGGTGCACCGAGTCTAGTATGCACACTAATTTTATAACCCCTGAAACCCTCCAATTTTTTTTTCTCTTACTGCTGGTGCCCTCTTTATAGATGGAGCTCCCCTCTTCCTTTCTGCAGCTTCATCCTCCTCACAACCCATTTCCCCATCGCCTGGGCTTGTGAATGGTAGAACTACCCTTGCCCTGATCCACTGATCGGCTTCAGTAGCTGCCTTCTCAGAGACCTTTTCCTACTGGGGGCTTGGTTGCGAGGAGGAGGAGATTGCCAAAACCACCTGGAAAGAGAAAGGAGGAGGGGAATCCCCCCACTTGGCCCCAATCTGCTGGCTTTGGCAGCCTCCTCCTTTTTGCAACCAGGTCCCCAGTAAGACTGGGGTTGCAAGTGGGAGTGACTGCCGAAGCCAGTGGATCAGGATGAGGTTGGGGCTGGGGTGGTAGCTCTGTTATGGAAGTGCCCTGTTCATAGGCCCAGGTGACAGGACAGGGATTCAAGTGAAGACTGGTTTCTCCTTGTTTTTTCTTTCCTCCTCAAATCTAATGTGCATCCTAATTTTGGCAACACAATGTAGCAAAAAAAGACATGAACTAGATTTGAGCAAATACAGTATATCTGGCTGTAGCTCTAACTACCATGATTTCAGGGTGCATATACACTGTAGAATTAATGCAGATCAGTGCCATGGGGTCAGGCTAATAACCTTTTGAAACTACTATTCCTGTGCTCCCATGGCATTTTCTGGTGGTAGTTAAAATGGTAAAAAAACTATTAATTCTAAAGTGTAGTTCTTTTCATATTGAGGGGCAGACTTGTTTCCTGCAGGTTTGGAGACAGAGCAATGGGCTCAAATTACAGGAAAAGAGACTTAAAGAAGAACTTCCTGGTGGTAAATAATAATAATAATAATAATAATAATAATAATAATAATAATAATAATAATAATTTTATTTTTATTTTTATACCTCGCCACCATCTCCCCGAAGGGACTCGGGGCGGCTTACATGGGGCCAAGCCGAAAAATAACAGACATAGTAAAAGTGCATCAAAGTAAGACAAATCAATAAAACATATCAATAAAACATATCAGTAAAAGATAAATTGAATAAAACATGGAAAACACTTTAAAATGATTGGGCTGTAAAGTGCATACATTAAGAAATGAAGTCAACAAAGGTAATCTGATACTGTTATCATAAGTAAGGGGCTAAGGATGAGGTAAACATGGGAACTATTCCAACTGAAGGAATAGAATAAAATGCAACAGATATATACCACGACAAGCCTTACAGGAGCAAGGATCATTCACCAAAGGCTTGTTGGAGAAGACAAGTTTTTAGGGTCTTCCTAAAGATTAGAAGGGTGGGGGCTTGCCTAATCTCTCTAGGGAGTGATTTTCAGAGCCGGGGGGCCACCACAGAGAAGGCCCTCTCCCTTGTCCCCACCAACCGTGATTGTGAAGGTGGCAGGAGTGAGAGGAGGGCTTCCCATGACAAACGAAGAGACCATGCAGGTTCATAGGGGGAAATATGGTCACAAAGGTAGGTAGGTCCCGAACCATTTAGGGCTTTGTAGGTAATAACCTGCACCTTGAATTGGGCTTGGAAAATAAATAGCAGCCAATGGAGTTCTTTAAACAGGGGGGTTGACCGTGCCTTGTAATTCACTCCAGTTAACCATCTGGCTGCAGTTGTAGTTTCCGGGCCGTCTTCAAGGGCAGCCCCACATAGAGTGTGTTGCAATAGTCCAATCTGCAGGTAACCAAGGCACAAGCTGCTCAACAGTGGAATATACTGCCTTGAAGCATTTGGGAATCTCCTTCTCTGGAGGTTAATAAGCAGAGACTGGATGGCCACATCCCGTTGGTATGCAGTGGTACCCCATTTACCCTGGCTTAAAGGCCGCACTGTATGTTTTATAGAGATATTAGGATCAATTTAATCACTCCTTGGCTTTTAAAACATCCAGGCCACACTGAAAGATACTATACCTCTCTGCTGCTCTAGGACTCCTGTTCTGCAATAACCTATAGTCTCGCCAGGTTCTGTGTGGCAGCAATTTCCATCAGACGGACGATGACTGACCCCACAGGGCCTGTAGCCAGAGCAATCTGTTATAACTGAAATGCTGCAAATGCTCCTTCTATCCCCCTCCAAGAGCCTTTTACTATTAGCCGACCCTGCTAATAGTCTGCTTTTAATTTGTTTTATTATAACATGTTTTTAACTTGTTCTTTTATTTGACTTTTATGGGGACTGCAATTCCCCTTTTCGGGAACCTATGCCCATTTTCATATATTCTGGTCATAGACCGTAATAAATTGCTGATTAATATCTTATTTTTACTTTCTGTCTGGGACTATAAAACAGTTGGTCATTAAGTATCCACCAGGGAATAATAGGCAGTGCATTGTTGTGTGAAAAGTCCTACATTTTTCCTCTATTGATCAAAAGAAAAAAGTGTGCTGTAACTCTGGACAAGACAGCAGACTTGTGGGCCTGATTCAGTACGATCAGAAACATTAACTGGAGCTCTCCTTCTCCTGCCACTTTAGACCTTTTCTTCATGCAAAAGGTATTTCAGTAAATAACAGTGCAGGTTCTCAACTGAAATCAGAAACTTACCCCAAAGAGAAAGATGAGGCAGAGGAGAAGAAGAACCCATCACTGCTGTATGCTGTGTTCTGTCTGCTTCCACATAATCAAGCTTTTGAGATAATGGTTGAGCTTTGCTACTGCTAAGCTTTGCTCCTACTGTAGATGGTCCTGTTCTCTTCATAAAGAAAAAGTGCTATTCCTGGAGTCAAAAAGCTGGCTGTTCCTCCTAAGGTCCAATGGTTATATCTGGGCCAGAGCAAGGAATGCTTTGTATTCCATGTTGCAGCTGCTTTGAAGGACAAAGTAAAAAACAGTGGAGTCAGGTGGTAACTGTAAAACATGAAAAAGATTCCATGTTTGGAGTGTGTTCCTTATTTGCTGCCTTCATCTTTTCTAGAATGTCTGTGATATCTTGAAGGGAAGACCATGAAGAGGAACAGGGTGTGTGTGTAGTATAGTTTCATTAGCTCCCCTTTTTATAAGAGTGAGCATGTTTATAGCACTTACATCGTAGGCATGCTTCTTAACAAAATCAGGATATGACCGTTAATGAGGTATACAGCATATTTTATAGCTGAGGTGACATATTGTGTTCTCCAACAGTAGAATAATGAAGTCAATAAACATTAGCTGTCTGTCAGTTATCAGAGAACAAGCTAGCTAGAGACTTGATGTTACCATAATGTAATACATGGAATGCATGGGTTTACAGTGCATATGAGGAAATGAAAGTCTGTAAGCTCATAAGGAAGATTTATGGGCATTTGGATATGGGGAAAACATAACCTAAGTGGAAAATAATATCATTTTAAAAAGAGGGTGGTGGTTGTTTGTGGCTGAAACAGATTTGTAGTGAGATGTGGTGACAATGTTTGCTCAGGATTTTAAGGATTAAATGAAGAATCTATAGTATTAGCTGAATTTTGCCTAAAGGAATGTTTGAATGTGAAGCTAAAGATTGCTAATGAAATGTACCATATCAACAACTGTGTCATTATACTGGATTGCTGTGTACCTCCCTCTTTTGGACATGTAAAATTATTTTAGCTTTTCTCAAAATATTTACATTAAATGCCCAAAGGGAGGGGGGCACACAAATATCCAGTATAATGAAGTTATTATTATGTAATAAAATTAATGGGTGTGTGCATTTGGCATAAATTTGTATTTAATATTATCAAAAATAATTATCTTCTTTCTTTGCAGGCAATATATTTCTTTCTTATTTGCACTCACAGTCAGGAGTTGGGACCAAAACACACACACAGAGGTGGTATAAGAAGTTTCTGATAACATTGATTTTACTGGGAGCTGACATAACATATTCTGGGATAATAATATTTTGAGGCAGAGTACAACACAGTTAAAACACATCATAACTACATAAAATAAAATAAAATCAATACAATACAATAAAATAGACATATGCACGGATCTCCAAAATAAAGTGGGAAAGAATTTTTAAAAACCCTGGAGTTTTCTGGTCTTTTAAATCAGTTTGGATGTATTCTAATTTGAGTTAAGCAAACTGAAGGCCAAAACTTTATTTAGCTAATTACAAACAAGAGCTGTAGTACATGGATATAAAATCAGAAAACAGTTGTTTGATATCTTTCATATTTCTCACCAGGCATAAGCAACTTTCACTCTCCTCTCACTTGAGGGAGGTCCACCTGGTTGACTGTCCTCCCAAACCACATTTTTACACGTGTATCAAAAGCCAATTAATTAAAAGTAAACAAGTTAGTTTCTCACTGGTTGCATTCCTGATTACAGCAATGAGAATATTTCCTTGTCAGCAGAATGGAAAAAGTTTCAAAAGAAAATTCAGTTAGTGCTATAGATTCTTCATTTAAACCTTAAAATCCTGAGCAAACATTGTCACCACATCTCACTACAAATCTGTTTCAGCCACACATAACTACCACCCTCTTTTTAAAATGTAAATTCAAGCTGTTTGAAATGTGTAGTACAAAAGGGAACATTTTACCATATGTGGTGGTCATGTAAGAAGGCAAGAGAATATTGGAAATTTATACACAAAAAGCATTCAAAGAATACTGAACATAAAACTTCAGATGAAACCAGAGATATATCTGTTGGGAATGTCTGGTCAGAATTTAGATAAGAACAGTGAAATAATATTGACTTTTATGACAACAGCTGTGAGAATTACTTATGCCAAGATGTGGAGACAAAATGTAATTCCTACAATACAACAATGGACAGTTAAATTTTTAAAAATAAAAAAAAAATGGACAGACTGACATACCTCATGGTAAAACATCAAAGAAACCCATGTAGAGAAACAGATTGTAGCCTATTAAATGAGTATTGGAGATAAGAAAAGCAGATGGAAGAGACACAAAATAAATAAAAAAACAATAACCGGAACACAGAAGGAAAAGTAGAGGAGAAAGAGTGTAAAATAGGAAGAAAAGAATGGAAGATTAAAACTGTATTGAGGATGACCAGAAGTCACACAATTATATATTACATATTATTTTTAATTTTTATTTTCTTTCTTTTTCTCTTTTTTCCTTTTTCTTTCTTTTTTCTTCTTCTCTCATCTCCTCTATCCTTCCTTTTTATTCACTCTTTTTCTTCTTTATTGTTACTGTATAATTTTCTTCACTAAGTTTCATTTTAAATTAATGTATGTAAAAATCATAATAAAGAGTATATTTTAAAAGAAAATTCAATTTTGAACTTCAAAATGAAGCTTGGTTTTTCCAAGATGGCCAGGGATCTATGGAATCATTCCATACCCTGCCTCTTGGTGTAAACTCTGGTAACAGCTTGCTTGAAAATTTAGTTTATTAAATTTAACTGGTAACAATAGGTTTTTAATTAGGCACTGTTAGGTCCTGTTTTCTCACTGTTGAATCCTCCTCCTCCTCCCCTTCTCCTTCCTCCCTCCTCTACAAACTTAGAAAGCATTACTGAAACCACCATCTTATTTTTCTACCACTTCAGTGTGTTTGCAAACCAAAAAAACTCTGTCACTACAGTTTTCTATTAGAAGAAATGCTTGCTACATGGAAGGCAGTTATTGGCATCCATATGTTGTAACTCTTGTCCTTGCTTTGTTCTGTTCAACAAAGCAGTATCTTTGGAGGACACTTTTTGCAACCATAAATGGGATTTTAACTTTTGGAAACAAAAATTCACAGATATGCATTGTATTTTATTGCTTTTTAATGAAAAAAGTAGATCCATAGTATGACAATACCTCATAAGCAACTTTACATGCAGTATAAAATGTCTTCATATCTTTGTGTGTCTGCATCTCTTCAGTCTTCTATTAGCCAATATGACACATCATCCTTAATTTAATCTGTGTGATCTCACTCATATTTCAAAAAGTCTTTCTCTTAGATCTGAGTGCCTTGTCATTTACACAAGTTAAACAGAAGTGATGTGTGCCATCAAGGAGACTCACAATGTCTTCATCATCTTAAGCAAATTAGCATAACATTTGCCTTTCCAAGAGTATAAGGATTATATGCAGTCATATATACTACTTAATAAAAGTATATTCAGTTTAAGCAACAGCAAAATGTGACTAGACACATCCATAATCTGTTCTTTCTTAATTACACAAATTTTAAAGTAGATCTGCAGGTTTTTATGGACAGATTAATGAGCTAATGTTTTAAACTAAAGTCAATTTTAATCAATAAAAGAAAATAGTTACTATTGCTCATATGAGTTGAAGGCATACGTTTTGCACTTCCCTGCCCCAATTTTCTTGTGTTATGATAAAAAGGAATAAAAATGAAAATATCATACTTTTTGCTTGTTCAATTGTAAGTTCTCACACTTCCCTCAATGTTTCGAAACAGCACTATTATTGAGCTGATTATTGGACTGAACAACAATAATTAACTTTCTACCTTGCAGTTTATGTGATGGACTAGTATGAACATTAATTTTGAATTGATATAATGCCCCTCAGCTACTGCTGAATTATTCATATTCCTCTTTTCTCAGCATTGTTTCTACAGCATATCTAAAAAGTTAAGATTAAATTGTTATACAAGTTACTTACCCATCAATCAATTGTACACTCTCTTCAACACCCTGGCGTGCTCTCTCTCTCTCTCTCTCTCTCTCTCTCTCTCTATATATATATATATATATATATTCAGGTGTCAAGAAACTCTGACCTGAAGAATGTTGGGTCGACAAAAATCTTCACAGTTTGGAATTTGTTCTTCAAAAAATTGGTACATTGCTCTTTCCACATGGAGCAGCTATGTGCCGCTTATTATTATTATTATTATTATTATTATTATTATTATTATTATTATTTTATTGTATGACACAGCAAACAAGATAGATATGCTGGATTTCGTATCACAAAATCACAAGTCAAACACTTCCCAAGTGTTTAGGTCTGTGTAATGTATTTTCGGATGATGCGTGCAGACCCCAGTAGGGTGGCTTTTTGCAGTTGGCAGATCGTAATTTTGTCAATGTCTATTGTTTCCAAATATCGGCTGAGATCTTTTGGCACGGCACCCAATGTGCCAATCACCACCGGGACCACCTGCACCTGGGATGGCAACATCAATGATCCAAACCTTTTTCTTTTCCACAACTGTGATGTCTGGTGTTTTGTGTTCCAGAACTTTGTCAGTCTGGATTCGGAAGTCCCACAGTATCTTTGCATGATCATTTTCCAATATTTTTGCAGGTTTGTGATCCCACCAGTTCTTTTCTGCTGGGAGGTGGTACTTGAGGCATAAGTTCCAATGAATCATTTGGGCCACATAGTTGTGCCTCTGTTTGTAGTCTGTCTGTGTGATTTTCTTACAGCAGTTGAGGATATGATCAATGGTTTTGTCAGTTTCCTTGCGCAGTCTGCATTTTGGGTCATCAACTGATTTTTCAATCTTGGCCTTAATTGCATTTGTTCTGATGGCTTGCTCCTGGGCTGCAAGGATCAGACCTTCTGTCTTCTTCTTCAGGGTCCCATTAGTGAGCCATAGCCAGGTCGTCTCCTTGTCAGCTTTTCCTTCAGTTTTGTCAATGAACTTTCCATGCAATGTTTTGTTGTGCCAGCTGTCAGCTCTAGTTTGTAGTGTGGTTTTCTTGTAGTGGTTTTTTGTCTGCTGTGCTTTGAGGAGTTTCTGATTTTTGACTTCAATCAAAGCAGGTTCTTCACTTTGCTTTACATATTCTGCCAGGGCATGTTCTTCTTCTTTGACTTCTTATTTTACTTGTAAGAGTCCTCTGCCACCTGATCTTCTAGGCAGATATAGCCGGTCAACAACAACAACATCATCATCATCATCATCATCATCATCATCATCATCATCATCATCATCATCATTATTATTATTATTATTATTATTATTATTATTATCTTCATTTCTATCCCGCTCTTCTCACCCCGCAGGGGACTCAGAGCAGCTTACAACATACATTTAGGCAAAAATTCAATGCCTCATTATACAAAGCAAATAAAACATAACATAGAATAAATGGAAACAATCAACGTATAAATACAATTTAAAACCATTAACATTAAGATATTAAAACATAAAACAGCATCTAGATACACCCTACTAGCCCCAACCCTCCCTTCATGATCTTAAGGTCTTCTTTGGCTCCCTTGGATGGTACTGGGTCCATACTGCTTTTCCTGCTAAAAACAATGTTATTTTAGCACAGAAATATCATTTTATGGGTAGAAAAATTGCTTCCTGTGCAGAAAATGCTGTATAGGAAACATATTCTGTGCTAAATTTGCATATAATTGGTTTGCTGAGAAAATGACACTGTAGAATGAATGTGGTTTGATACTACTTTAACTGCCATGGTTCAATACTTTGTAATCATAGGAGTTGTGCTTTTTCTACCAAAGAGTTCTGATGCCTCATCAAACTACAAAGACCAAAATTCCATAGCATTGAACCATGACAGTTAAACTGAAATGAAACTCAAGAACATCTGGTGGACAAAAAAGGCTCAAAATATCCAACACCTTGCAGATGTCGATGATGCACAGGGATTCTTTAACGCCACAAGGGTCATCTATGGACCAAGAAATCATGGTATACACCCTCTATGCGCAGATGGAACCACACTACTAAAGAATTAAAATCAATTGCACTATGTTGAAAAGTGCACTACCACAACCTTCTTAACCACAGCTCCAATATGACCAAAGAGATTCTCTTGCAAATCCTGGGATGAGTTTGCAGCACTGTCTATTTTGGAGAAAGTCAGCAAAGCGATCAGCCAAATAAAAAAGCAACAAAGCCAGAGGACCTGATGGGATCCCTGCTGAAGTCTTTAAAGAGGGTGGACTTGAGCTGACACAACAATTCTACCAGCTCATTCAAAGTTGCCACCATCATCACCGTCTTCAAAAAAGGGGAAAGAATAGACTGTGGAAACTATCGAGGGGTCTTCCTTCTAATCTCTGCTGGGAAAATCCTCACAAGAATCCTTGCAAACCACCTTCTACCTATTTCAGAAGACATCCTCCCAGTATCCCAGAATGGCTTCTGCCCCTTAAGGGAAGGAAACAGTGGTTACAATCTTCACTGCACAACCACTCCAAAAACAAATGAATGAAACAAAATCAACCTTCATACATGGTATTCATTGACCATCTCTTGGACCATCCTTGAAAATTTAGATGCCCTGACAAATTCGAGAACATCCTGTGGCTCCTCCATGATGACATGATGTCAACAGTCTTGGATTGCAGTCACTCCCAAAGTGATCCATTTAAGGTGGAATTAGGTATCAAAGAGGGATGTGTTCTTGCCCCAACCTTATTCTCCATCTTCATCACTATGATACTGCACCTTGTTGATGGGAAGCTTCCTACCGATGTGGAGCTAATCTATCAGACAGATTGCAAGCTATTTAACCACAGCAGACTGAAAGCCAAAGCCAAGGTTGGGCCCTGCTGCAGGAGAGACCCTGGGGCCTGAGTATTTGCCACCCTGTTTTGCTGCCTGCTCAGCCCTGGGCTTGCTCACGAGGAGACCTGCAGCCACACCCTCATTCCATCCAGCTGACCCAGCAGCCTCCAAGAAAAGGACATAAATAAGGTCACAACAACATTTGCTATAGAACTTCAATATGCTGATGATAATGTGATTTCTGCTTTTTTAGAATATGACCCTCAAGTCACTCTAAACCTGTTTGCAGAAGCATACAAAAAGCTTGACCTCTCACTGAACATTGAGAACACCAACGTGCTCTCTCAGCATGCATCAGCCAATCCCTCTGCAATGCCAGAAATACAGCTTAATGGTGTAATGTTAGAAAATGTTGACCGTTTCCGCTACCTTGGCAGCCACCTCTCCACAAAAATCAACATTGAACTCTGTGAGTGCAGCATTTTTCCAAATAAAGCAGAGAACATTTGAGGATTGGGACATTCATAAGGAGACCAAGATGCTTGTTTATAAAGCCATTGTCCTCCCAACCTTGTTATATGCCTGCAAATTGTGGACTGTCTATGGACATCACACTCAACTTCTGGAATGATTCCATCAGTGTTGTCTCCCAAAAAATCCTGCAAATCTCTTGGGAAGACATGCTGACAAATTTCAGTGTCCTGGAAGAACCAAAAACCACCAGCATTGAAGTAATGATCCTCCATCATCAACTTTGCTGGACTGGCCATGTTGTCCGAATGCCTAATCACCGCCTTCCAAAGCACAGTTACTATACTCCCAAATCAAGAATGGAAAATGGAATGATGGTAGACAGCAATTCCTCCTCTTCCTCCTCCTGTATCACTCTGGAATCCCAACCAGCATCACAGTAGGTAATGAGTGACTGACAACTCTTATCACATTGAGAAGAGGACAAGCTTGCTTTCTGCTGCTCTGGAAACTAGAACAAGGAGCAATGGATTCCAATTACAGGAAAAGAGATTCCACCAAAACATTAGGAGGAATTTCCTGACAATAAGAGCTGTTCGGCAGTGGAAAATGCTGCCCCAGAATATTCCCTGGAGATTATTCAGCAGAGGCTGGATGGCCATCTGTTGGGAGTGCTTTGGTTGTGTGTTCCTGCATGGCAAGTGGTGGGACTAGATGGCCCTTGTGGTCTCTTCTAACTCTATAATTCCATTCTATTCCATTCTGTTTCAGACCTGATAGCTGCCATAACAACAAGAACCAGGGTTAAATGTGGCTTACTGATCATGCTGAACCAGGTTCAATGCTTCATTATTGTCAGGACAGCCTAGACTTTCTACCACCTACATAGCAGCTGGTGTGTGTATAGGTGGGTCTGCCAGTCAAACTCTTCCTAGGGCCGATTCGGCATTTGCCATGCCACATTAGACCCAGGATAAATCATCTATGTAGAGTTGCCCAGAAAAGCAATAGGCATTTTCTATTTCTGAAAAGCAAAATAGCATTTCAAAACTGCCTCTCATTTTGTGCAGACTCTCCTGAATTCAACTGTATATATTGGTCTGTTATAGAACAAAAAAAGGACTTCATATTAGGAAAGCTAAATATTATGGTAGGTGCTACACTATAAAAATGCAATTATGGTCAACTATTACTGACTGGTTGGGTAGGGGACATAATCCTTAGTACTACATTTCAAAGAGTAGGAAAAGAAATTATTGTAAAAAAAAAGCAATGAAAAGGTTGAGAGATGAAATAAAGCCTATTTGTCATAAGTAAAGACAAATATGACCTTTCCTTTCAAAGAGATTTCTGTACTGCTGTCTCTGCCTGCTCCTGCATCAAGGCAGGGTGAATAAAATGTGATATACAGAGGCCATCTGGAAGCAGCAACTTAAACAAAACATGTCAGCTTATGGCTGTCATTATTAAATGGTGCAGCAAAATGCACATAATCCATGCTCCATGAACTTGAAATTGACTGCCTTCTAGCTTCTAATTAGAGAACAATTCTAGCTTTAAGATGTAAAAATCAAATTTGTTAAGGCAGCATTATCTATGAAACTATGACGCTTTTTGCTGCAAAATGTAATAGTCAATATGTTCCATTGTGATCAGAGGTGACCCTCCCCCCCCCCCAGGACTCTGTAAAAGATAGGGAAATTCATAGTTTTGCCAAGGACACCAGGCTGGAATGATACCATAATCCCCTATCTCTCCCCATGTGGAAACCTAAGGCTTTTCCATGGCCCCATGGCCTCACATGGCAACACCCCTGTAACCCAAACTAGCATCTGACCAATTTGACTATTATTTATTAATTAGATTCCTTTTTATGAATGAAATTCCTGTTTTATGAATGGACTCTGGCTATTCAGTGCCCCATGAACTCTTAGGAACTCTTATGGCCTTTCCATGAACTCTCATGAAACTTATAGGAACTTTTATAAATTCTTGCCAAACTTTATGAACTCTTATGGACTTTGGGGGGGGGGGGCTGATGTGACTTCCCCTTAGACCCTGCATGATTCCCCCTCTTCCTGTGTATGCTCCCCTGCCCCATTCCTTATTCCCTATGTGTATATATACCTATATGAAAAATATAAAGGAAAGCAGCCTGTTTTCATAAAATCCAGCAACTCATGAGTCTTGGAGTTTCCAAACTTCCTGAGCCAATAATCCCCTAACAAAGGATTTCGCCCAGCCCATTTGCATGGACAATAAATAAATTGCTCTTATCAGACCATACCTTGGAGGGCTGAAAGCTAGGCCATCTGGAATGATAGGGTCTATGGACATTTTGGTTCACCCAACATGACGGGCAATTCTCTATCTGCGAGGAACCAGGGACTTTGCCACCGTCTCCCCGCTGTGTCACATCCTGATCTGAAACCAAGCTTCTAGTCCAACAATGGACTCCATATTACAGCAAGACAAAACAAAAGGACCTAGCTTCTTGGGGCTAGACAAAGATTCGGATTCAAAAGACTAAGACAATAACTTAGATTCAGATTGAGAGCCTAAGCTATCGCTGAGTCATTGGGCAAACATTGGTCACCTTAAACCTGTCATCTTTACATCCCCTTCATTGTTTCCCGCCTAGCCCACCTCCTCCCTTCCCATTGGCTGAGGAACGGAAGCAGGGCAAGCACTCTGATTGGACAGAGCGCTTCTGCCCACAGCCGCCCCTCCCGACCAGGGGGTTGCAGGGGGTTGGACTGGATGGCCTCTGAGGTCTCTTCCAACTGTATGATTCTATGATTCTATGAGTGTAGGTAGCCAGAGAAGCTACTGAATGATGAAGAGATGTGTAACGGAAAGATTACACACAAGAAAAACACACACACCATACTTAGGCAACTTGCAAAAGGTGTGTTCAAAAGGCTAGCAGAGGAAATTGTAATTCATTCTCAGAATGAGAGTCATAAAGGGAAGACTCTTTTATGGAGAATAAAATACCCAATTTTGTCACTACAAGAGAAATGAAGTGTAGCTGATGGCTTTTTGGAGACTCTTCCCTACAGTCTCCAGGGCTGCCAGGATCTTTTTTTGTTTTGTTACTTCAGAATGTCGCAGATTGCCCTGTAAGGGATGTGGAGGGCATTTCCACAATTTGTGGATCTCTATGTGTTCCCCAACGGGTCAAAAATTTTAACCCCCAAAGGGCCATTGGTTGTGTCAGAGGGAATTTTCTGCCATATTTTGAACACCCTCCCCAGTCTATTTAAATGCAGGAGATGGCTTTTAAAAAATAAAATGTGAATAGCAAGATTGATCTTGGGTCTAAAATGTCCCAGAAAGATCCATGTCTATAATTTGAATGCCCTCTGTGTCTTCCAGAGGATATTTTGGAATGGCTCACCCTGGTCTCCTTGGGGGCTAATGGACCTCACAGTTTTCCACTAATGCACTAGAGGAAGAATATTTAAGATTTCTTGAAGTTATATTGACAGACACAGTAAGGGCAATGGTGGAATATGTAACCCTCTAAACATTGTTGGAATGAAATTTCCATCAACTGTCAATTGTAGTCCAACAGCAGCTGCAATAAGCACACTCTGCATCCTACAGTAGACTTCAATGCAGCACAAATAAGATCCTTCAGCTCTGTACATTATTTCTGCTCCCAATGTTGTCATTCCAGGGCACTGCTGATACTTTTGCTCCCAAACCAATGAAATAATGAATCAACACAAGAATGTGGGTTAAACTATGCAAAACTTTTATTAAATGTTTCTGATCAGTCTCTATGTGAACTGCCAATCAATTTAAGGGCATGAACTTGGTGTGTATATGAACCGGGTAGTGGCCATCCAAGACCTACTTCATCATCCCACTCATGGCCTACACCACAAAGGGGTGCCTTAGGTGCACACCGAAATATAACCTATTCCTATTTTTTCACATTTAAAGCACATTTGCCCAATTAGTCATAGACTAGGAGCCCCCGGTGGTGTAGTGGGTTAAAGCCTTGTGACTTGAAGGTTGGGCTGCTGATCTGCAAGCAGCCAGGTTCGAATCTCACCTGGGGATAGCTCCAGCTCCATGCGGGGACATGAGAGAAGTCTCCCACAAGGATGGTAAAAACATCAAAGCATCCGGGCGTCCCCTGGGCAACGTCCTTGCAGACGGCCAATTCTTTCACTCCAGAAGTGACTTGCAGTTTCTCAAGTCACTCCTGACACAAAAAAGTCATAGACTGAATAGTATAATGTAGGTGAAGAAACCCTGAAGAACATTGGGAGGACCCAGCCCCATTTGCGACCCCTAAAGTACACTGTTAAAGGGCAGAAGAGTGGGTTAAAGATCCAGGCTGGAATGGAGAGCAGGGTGGAGAAAGCGTAGATACGCTGCCCCTGCCCCTTTGTAGTCCCTGCTATGACTACTTTACAAGCTCTCCCTTTGCTGGAAGGGAGCAAAGGGCCTTCCTCCCCCTCCTTTTTTGGGGGGGGAGGGGAGCAAAAATGTTGAGTACCACCCACCTACTACTGCTGCTAGTGGAGCAGATAGACTAAAACCTTAAGCAGTCATGACCCCTTCAACTGTCCATATATTTCAGGTATTGATAATGAGCCCAAATGCAAAATACTCTCTTCTGCTTGAACAGATTTTTTTTTAACAAGGTTAAGAGTCTTTCCCCTTTCAATTTAATTGCTGATCATAAGAGCTATTTTTGTGAATCTCTGGATTAAAGGGATCAGAAATTGAACAAAATATTGATCATCATGTTTTTCAAACCCAACAAGGCAAACTTGTAATACAGTGCATGATTCTCTGAAGGAAGGGGAAATCACCTCCTCTGTCTTGTCACCTCCGATTCTGTCTAGAGACAGAATTAAATCCAGGAAGGAAGGAAGGAAGGAAGGAAAGAAAGAAAGAAGGAAAGAAGGAAGGAAAGTTGGTTTCAATCATTTTGCAGATCTCTTATTTTGGTTTCCCACTGTGTCCCCATTGCTCTACAGGTCTTGTGTGTTCTGTATTCATGTTTCTGCAATGGGTCCTGAAAGTCGCATATTTACAGTTTCTCCGAACATTTAACGAGTTTATATTCCACATTATTTGGCACTTAAAATCATTTGTGGGAGGGGGGGTATGCCAAATTCAGTTGAGAATTCAGCCCAAACTCTGTATTTCTCTAAGCAAAATATTATAGATGGTGAAATTTCTGCTTCTAAATGAGCTTGGTGAAATTTTCCTTTTTCTCTTTTGCTTTTACTTACTCCCTTTGCCTATCCATAACTTGAGGTTGTTTTATTACAGCCCACTGTTGTTGGCTTTTGTTGATTGCTTTTTTTTGTTTTGTTCTTCGAATAGCACTACAAGCTTTATTGGGCACTACTACACACTCTTAGCATCAGATTGCTGCATTGTGAAAGTCATACTGAGTATGTTGATTCTTCCCCTAAGTGACATTGGTGAAGCATAGCATCTATTTAGTAACCTGCCCAGCAAGTTGTCTCTTTAACAGAGGGGTTAAAAAAATATGATCTGACCATGATTGATGGTGGAGCTGCCCTTTCTCACTGATGGAGAAAATAAGCTGAGTCAAAATAGATCTAGCTGCATTATGGTGTTTCTCTCTTTACTGCTTTTTCCTCATTTCTCTTCATTTAGATAAGAGAGTTTTGCTTTGAACACTCTTATTCCAACAGTCTCCAATATACCAACCACTGTGCTTATTACTTTCTTCTTTTCACTTTGAAATTACTTCAGAGACGTCGTTTCATTAAAGTGAAGACTTTCAAACTATACTTCCCAGTATGGGTAGACTAGGTCAAGGACAACTGTGTGGAAAATTAGAGTTCCAGACAGGGTGAACATGCTGTGTTGTTTATGTTTTGGTCTTTATCATTGTAAGCAGTGTAGCGTAGTGGCTATGGCTGGGATACAAAGCACATAAAACAACAGATCCATGTAGAGTTCTTTGAAGATAGGGTCACATTCGTATTTATTTGCTGTAGGGAGCCTATGGGCAGAATGTTACCCCCAAATGAGAATCTCTTACATAGTGTTGTGCTATACTGGCATCCTAATGATGCCACTTTTATAAAAGTGTCAATCCTTTATAAAACATTGTCACTTCTTGTGGAAAGTCTAGGTAGTCTAGATAGATAAATAAGAGAGAATTGAGTCAACTTACTTGATAAGCAGTGCTGTGTTCAAAGTTCTCAACAACAACAAAAATCATTTTGAATCTGGGAAAAGGGTGAAAAAGAGAAGTACACACCTAATATGAATCAGGCCCTGATATGGTATTTCAGAAATTGGGCAAATACATTTGAAGACTTTAGTGAGCACCAAAATTAGAAAAGGACCTCCCCCCCCCCCACAATGTTTTTATAGCTCATGGATTTTCTTGAATATACTTATAAGAAACAGCTGCTATAAACCAATGCTTACATGGTACATTAGTATAAAAAGAATAACTCTCCACCTACTTTCTGGAAATGTCAAGAGAAGAGGACATTTCTATCACATGTAAGGTGAAAATCACTTAGAGAAGAAGTATTCTCAAATATTCTACACGGATAACTAACTTCTTAACCAACTTACACACACTTTACAATGTGAATTTTCACTTGATCAAGCATTGTCCTTGTTAACTATACACAGGATTTGTTTTAATTGGAAATATAATGAATCAGTGTCCATATGGTTTCAGCACCAAGAGTTTTATATGCAAAATATTGGAGATGACCAATTATACAAATTAGTGCATTGGGGAAAGTAGACATTTACTCTTACGGGTAAATTACCATGTTAAATGAGAATAAAAGGAATAACTTCAGACTAGGACAGAATAATATAATATATAATAATAAAAGCTAAATAAAAGCTTTGTATTTCTTTCTGTCTGAGGCAACCATGCATTGGGGCCATCATATTAGAAACCTAAATATTTAACACAGCTTTTCCCCCTTCCTGTCAGGATGTGTCTGTACCAGTTTGAGTTGAGCTGCTTCATCCACCCCATGCCATGACTGTTGAGAGAGGGAAGCTGGGACTGTATCTCAGATAAGGGGCATCTGGACTAGGGGAAATAAAAATCGTAGGATCTTTGGTGGGAATGGAGTATAGCTAGTAGAATATAGATAGTGAGAGGGGCCATGCATCAGCAGGATGATATGCACAGTAATAGATGGGAATTGCCCAGAACTGTCTTTCTATTTCCAGTAATAAGAAGGAAAATACAGTTTTATCCAAGGTATTGCCTTTGTGAGCGTGCTTTTATTCCAAGAGCTTCCAGGTTCTGACACTTTCTGTTGTCCAACTTGCAGCTTACAAAATTCCAAATGGGGAGCAGTGGCAAGAAGAAAAAAAGGTGACTCAGTGATACATTATCAGAAGAACATGTTACATGTCTTCAAATTTTGGATTCTGCTTTTTGCTTTCATCCAAATGACATTGCCCAGTTTCAAGTTAAAAAGACATAATGGCAAAATGGAGAATTTTTGGAACAAAAAAGATTGTCTCATTATGCTAGACACTTCAAAAATTGATAAGAGGATTTTTTTTGTTTGCTTTGATCTTTTGTTATATTGTTTTTGTTGTTACTCAAGTAACAGATGCCGGTTTAATATAGTGCTGCTGTTAAGACAAATGACTGAACACTCTAAATGGGTTCCTGAGTCAACTCAAACACAAATGACCTCCTATATATACAATTGAAAATGAATCAGTTCAGTAAATAATATATCTGGCAAATTAGTATACTGTTTAAATTCACAGTAATATCAAACACCATCAAATGGATTGTCCCATATACATTGAAATGCAGTCGGCGTTAAATTCACAGTAATAACAAGCAGCCTCAAATGGATTGTCCAATATACATTGAAGTGCAATCGGCGTTGTATATTCTATTGCCGAGAAGAGTAAGTTCGCCACGACCGGTTTCGGCCCTGCATCAGGCCTTCCTCTGGTGGTCTGAAAATAGTTACGTACACTAACATAAGTAACAAAATATATCCATAAAACATCATCCATTGCCTAATACTAACATGGTTCCAAACTTAACACTTGTTCTCTTTAGAGATACATGTCATTTACATTATGAAATGTATATCAAAGACACCAATAGTTACATACACAAAATATAAGTAACTACCTATCCATTGAATAATAACTATAAACAACATTACAATGTACTTACATAGTTCCAAATTTAACACTTGTTCTCCTTAGAGATACCTGTTTTTTACAGTGGAATCTAGGTCAAAGGAACAAGGAGTGGCCATAAGCATTAAAGAGTTACAAACATCCAAAAATTTGTTTTTAAACAAATTGTATATTTCTAAAACAGTATATACTCACGGGATACTCTGCTGTGTGTTAGGTTCTAATTGCGAGTATGAAAAGCATCAAGGGGTTGCCTCAATTTAAAGGGGAAGATGTTAAAGAAACAGAAAGGTTTATATGAAGATATAGAAGAAATACCACCAGATGGTGCTATGAGTACCCTTATTGTATTGGGTGTATTCAATTAGGGATTTATAGTATGCTAAGGTTCTATATATAACAACTGTATGAATTTTGTTCATTTAAGCCCTGTGGATGTTCTGTCCGTAATCTGAAAATCCAATATGTTTCCCTTTGCAAAAGTTTATTATTGAAGTCCATATGTTTGGATTGTGATACTACTTCTAGTATGTGGTATTTGAATGATTCAGGACTATGCTGTAGATCACAGAAATGTTTGTACAGTATGGATTCTCTGACATGATTTCGTATTTTGCTCCTGTGCTCTATAATTCTGCTCTTAACTTCTCGACGAGTCTGCCCCACATATGATAAATTACAATCACAAATTATCATGTAAATAACCCCTTTGGTTGTACAGGTGGCAAAATGGGGAAATTTAAATTCGAATGATAGATGTTGGTGTGTCAAGATTTTGGTCTCTATCAATTGGCTGCATACTGAACAATGATGGCAGCGATAGTTGCCCACCAGATTAGATTTTACAGTCCGGGGCCTATTGGTTATGTTAGAATGTACCAATATATCCCCAATATTCCTTGTTCTTTTATATGCTACCAAAGGGGGTCTATCACATCCAGGGATGTCTCTTATTAAGTTCCAGTACTTTTTAACCGTTTTGATGGCTAGATTGGACAAACTTGTAAGTGTGAGTGGCCATATCAATCTGTCTACTCCTGGTCTAATTTTGTCCTCTAGGAGTTTAGATCTAGGAATACTGGCAACCTTCGAGTAGGCTGATTGTATTATGGACTCTGGGTAACCTCGATTTCTGAACCTGCTTTTTGTCTCTTCCATTTCCTGATTGAAGTCCTGTAGGGTAGAGGAGTTGCGTTTAATCCTGAGCATCTGTGTAAAGGGTAAATTATTTTTTAATGCCCAATGATGGTAACTGTTGTAATGTAACAAGGAGTTTCTATCAGTGGTTTTTCGGTGGTTACTCACTTTCAATCGATCATTTTCCTTTGTAACCACGACATCTAGAAAAATCAAGGATGTAGAACTGATGTTTCCTGTAAATTTAATTTTGAGGTGAATTGTATTGATCCAGGATAATAACGTTACTGCCTCCTGATGTGAATTAACAATGATAAAGATATCATCAATAAATCTACAATATTTGATAATGCCGTCCGCTACAGGGTTCTTTGTGTGATTCAAGATAGTTTCATTCTCCAAATTATCCATGAATAAATTGGCTATCGCTGGCGCGACAGGACTGCCCATGGCTACACCTTGTATTTGGAAATAGTATTTTTCATCAAATTTGAAGTAATTTTTTTCAAGAATAATATCAAGAAGATCCAACAAAAAAAAGGTGGGAGGGTGGTGATTAGGCCTCCTGTTCAAGGTTGATTCACATATATATCGTGCCTCCTCTAACGGAATATTGGTATACAGTGATATTACATCTACAGACATCAGGACTGCATCTGTTGGGATCACCAAGGATTCAATAATGTTAATAAAATGTTTTGTATCTCTAACATAGGAAGAAGTCTGTTTCACAAAAGGTTGTAAATAGTGGTCCACAAATTTAGCTAGTGGTTCTAAGACTGAGCCCGATCCGGATACAATAGGACGGCCAGGTACCGGTCTGATGTTTTTATGTATTTTGGGTAGAGTATATAGTACAGGGATTCTGGGCCATGGTGTATGTAGAAATTTATATACATCCTCTGATATATATCCAAGTGCCAGCCCTTCCAATGTCACCGTTCTTATAATTGACTGGATATGGTGTGTAGGGTCCCGTTCTATATTGAGATAATGTTCTCTTACAGATAATTGTCTATGGATCTCATCCATATAATCAGTGCGGTTCATTAATACTATGGCTCCACCTTTATCAGCTGGCTTCCAAACCAGATCTTTGTCATTAGCTAAATTGTGAAGGATGTGCCATTCCTTACTGGAAAAATTTGTACTGTATGATCTTTTGTGCTTTATAATTGTACAACATAATTCTTCAGATACTGTCTTCTCAAAAACTCTGAGGCCAATATGGTCAGTCGTAGGAAAAAAATTACTCCGTGGTTTGAAAGTGGAGGTAATAGGGTTTATTTTGGTTCCAAAATGATGTCTTAATCTAATGGTGCGAAATAACCTAGCTAATTCTATTCGCATCCTAAATGGATTATACTTAGGTTTAGGGACAAATGATAGACCTTTGTTGACAACCTCCCTCTCTTGAGGGGTTAGAACTCTTCTAGATAAATTCACGACTAGGTCTTCCGTTTGGCATTTGGAGCCTCTTGAAAAAAACGATTGGGTCTATTCCTAGTACGCCCCGTACGTCTGGGTACCCGAATGTTATCACTCCTAGTAGAGGCCATGCTACGTCCTGAACTGTCTGACATGGATTCTGTGTCTTCTTCAGAAGTATATTCACTAAACCTTACTTGTTTTTTAGAATATTGGCGTTTAGAGTATAGCCACTGGTAAACTCTGTTATTGTTGTAATCATTTTCATCCCGCTCAAACTTTTTAAGTTTGAAAGATCTAAGTTGTTGGGAAAATTCTTTAAGTTTACATGTGAGGGTGTCCAAATCAGTTTTAAACTGGTCCTCAGAGTTGAGTCTCTCCAATATAACCTGAGTTTGGGTTCTTACATTGGCAATTTCATCATTGGAGCGTGCAATAAGTAAGAGCATCAAATCCTGCGAGCACTTATTGAGAATTGCCACCCATTTTTGATTAAAGGATTCATCATCATGAAACATTCCTGGGGGTTTAAAAATCCGTAATCCCCTATTACCTCCACTTTCAAACCACGGAGTAATTTTTTTCCTACGACTGACCATATTGGCCTCAGAGTTTTTGAGAAGACAGTATCTGAAGAATTATGTTGTACAATTATAAAGCACAAAAGATCATACAGTACAAATTTTTCCAGTAAGGAATGGCACATCCTTCACAATTTAGCTAATGACAAAGATCTGGTTTGGAAGCCAGCTGATAAAGGTGGAGCCATAGTATTAATGAACCGCACTGATTATATGGATGAGATCCATAGACAATTATCTGTAAGAGAACATTATCTCAATATAGAACGGGACCCTACACACCATATCCAGTCAATTATAAGAACGGTGACATTGGAAGGGCTGGCACTTGGATATATATCAGAGGATGTATATAAATTTCTACATACACCATGGCCCAGAATCCCTGTACTATATACTCTACCCAAAATACATAAAAACATCAGACCGGTACCTGGCCGTCCTATTGTATCCGGATCGGGCTCAGTCTTAGAACCACTAGCTAAATTTGTGGACCACTATTTACAACCTTTTGTGAAACAGACTTCTTCCTATGTTAGAGATACAAAACATTTTATTAACATTATTGAATCCTTGGTGATCCCAACAGATGCAGTCCTGATGTCTGTAGATGTAATATCACTGTATACCAATATTCCGTTAGAGGAGGCACGATATATATGTGAATCAACCTTGAACAGGAGGCCTAATCACCACCTTCCCACCTTTTTTTTGTTGGATCTTCTTGATATTATTCTTGAAAAAAATTACTTCAAATTTGATGAAAAATACTATTTCCAAATACAAGGTGTAGCCATGGGCAGTCCTGTCGCGCCAGCGATAGCCAATTTATTCATGGATAATTTGGAGAATGAAACTATCTTGAATCACACAAAGAACCCTGTAGCGGACGGCATTATCAAATATTGTAGATTTATTGATGATATCTTTATCATTGTTAATTCACATCAGGAGGCAGTAACGTTATTATCCTGGATCAATACAATTCACCTCAAAATTAAATTTACAGGAAACATCAGTTCTACATCCTTGATTTTTCTAGATGTCGTGGTTACAAAGGAAAATGATCGATTGAAAGTGAGTAACCACCGAAAAACCACTGATAGAAACTCCTTGTTACATTACAACAGTTACCATCATTGGGCATTAAAAAATAATTTACCCTTTACACAGATGCTCAGGATTAAACGCAACTCCTCTACCCTACAGGACTTCAATCAGGAAATGGAAGAGACAAAAAGCAGGTTCAGAAATCGAGGTTACCCAGAGTCCATAATACAATCAGCCTACTCGAAGGTTGCCAGTATTCCTAGATCTAAACTCCTAGAGGACAAAATTAGACCAGGAGTAGACAGATTGATATGGCCACTCACACTTACAAGTTTGTCCAATCTAGCCATCAAAACGGTTAAAAAGTACTGGAACTTAATAAGAGACATCCCTGGATGTGATAGACCCCCTTTGGTAGCATATAAAAGAACAAGGAATATTGGGGATATATTGGTACATTCTAACATAACCAATAGGCCCCGGACTGTAAAATCTAATCTGGTGGGCAACTATCGCTGCCATCATTGTTCAGTATGCAGCCAATTGATAGAGACCAAAATCTTGACACACCAACATCTATCATTCGAATTTAAATTTCCCCATTTTGCCACCTGTACAACCAAAGGGGTTATTTACATGATAATTTGTGATTGTAATTTATCATATGTGGGGCAGACTCGTCGAGAAGTTAAGAGCAGAATTATAGAGCACAGGAGCAAAATACGAAATCATGTCAGAGAATCCATACTGTACAAACATTTCTGTGATCTACAGCATAGTCCTGAATCATTCAAATACCACATACTAGAAGTAGTATCACAATCCAAACATATGGACTTCAATAATAAACTTTTGCAAAGGGAAACATATTGGATTTTCAGATTACGGACAGAACATCCACAGGGCTTAAATGAACAAAATTCATACAGTTGTTATATATAGAACCTTAGCATACTATAAATCCCTAATTGAATACACCCAATACAATAAGGGTACTCATAGCA
This sequence comes from Anolis carolinensis, assembly GCF_035594765.1. Classification (NCBI taxonomy): domain Eukaryota; kingdom Metazoa; phylum Chordata; class Lepidosauria; order Squamata; family Anolidae; genus Anolis; species Anolis carolinensis. The sequence continues at coordinate 86,143,639 of NC_085844.1, forward strand.
CCATCTGGTGGTATTTCTTCTATATCTTCATATAAACCTTTCTGTTTCTTTAACATCTTCCCCTTTAAATTGAGGCAACCCCTTGATGCTTTTCATACTCGCAATTAGAACCTAACACACAGCAGAGTATCCCGTGAGTATATACTGTTTTAGAAATATACAATTTGTTTAAAAACAAATTTTTGGATGTTTGTAACTCTTTAATGCTTATGGCCACTCCTTGTTCCTTTGACCTAGATTCCACTGTAAAAAACAGGTATCTCTAAGGAGAACAAGTGTTAAATTTGGAACTATGTAAGTACATTGTAATGTTGTTTATAGTTATTATTCAATGGATAGGTAGTTACTTATATTTTGTGTATGTAACTATTGGTGTCTTTGATATACATTTCATAATGTAAATGACATGTATCTCTAAAGAGAACAAGTGTTAAGTTTGGAACCATGTTAGTATTAGGCAATGGATGATGTTTTATGGATATATTTTGTTACTTATGTTAGTGTACGTAACTATTTTCAGACCACCAGAGGAAGGCCTGATGCAGGGCCGAAACCGGTCGTGGCGAACTTACTCTTCTCGGCAATAGGATATACAACGCCGATTGCACTTCAATGTATATTGGACAATCCATTTGAGGCTGCTTGTTATTACTGTGAATTTAACGCCGACTGCATTTCAATGTATATGGGACAATCCATTTGATGGTGTTTGATATTACTGTGAATTTAAACAGTATACTAATTTGCCAGATATATTATTTACTGAACTGATTCATTTTCAATTGTATATATAGGAGGTCATTTGTGTTTGAGAAGACAAATGACTGAGTCAGGAGGAAAAAAGATGGGAAAATATGAAAAGGATAAAGCACTGCTGAGACTCAGAATTTTGAAAATGGGGAAGAAAAGTGGAACTTTTTGTTACTTGTGGGTAAAACAGGTGGTAAAAATTAGGAGACCTCCCCATGGGCCTTTTGTTGTTCTTGCTAGTTTTGTTGTGTGTCTTCACGTCATTTCTGATTTATGGCAACTCTAGGATGAACTTTTCACTGGTTCTTCTTGACAAATTGGTTCAGATGGGATTAGCCATTGCCATCCTTTGAGACTGAGAGAGTTGCTCTTCCAAGGTCACCTAGTGAATTCCCATGGTGAATAGACATTCAAATTCTGGTCTCCAGAGTTGTAATTCAATGTTGTAGATTAACTCTTGGCTGTTAAAGGAAGAAGGCGCAGAGTTGTATACCATACTGGCTCACAGACTGAAATAGATGGCAGTTATATCCAACTAGTTCTAAAATTATTATGTCCAATTCATTGTATAACTAACTTAGGGACCCTGTGGTGCCTGGGTTATTTGAAAAAGGCATTATTTGTCTTTGAATGTTATGTATTCTCAGTTTGGAGTGGGTGAACTACAATTCCCAGAATCGTGGGTCAATGCTCCCCAAACCCTGCCAGTATTCAAAGCTGGCCAATTTGGGTCTGTGTACCAAGTGTGGTCCAGATCTATCATTGGCTGGGTTCAGTGCTCTTTGGATTCAGATGAACTCAACTCCCAAAATCAAGGCCCATTCCCACATACCCCTGTAGTATGTTCAGTGTGGCTTCTCTCTGCGAAGTTTGGTCCCGGTCCATTGTCGGTGGGGGGTCACTGTTTCTCTGGATGCAGGTGAACTATAAGTCCCTTTCCCCCAAACTTGTCCATATGTTCTATTGGTTATGGGGACTCTGTGTGCCAAGTTTGGTCCTGGTCCATCATGGGTAGGGTTCAATTGCAGGTGAACTATAAATCCCAGTACTTACTACTCCCAAATATCCAGGCTAATTCCCCTCAAAACCCCCCAGTATTCAAATCTGGGCATATCAGGTATGCATGGCAAGTTTGGTCCAGACCCATAATTGTTTGTGTTCATAGCGTTCTGGGTGTAGGTGAACTACAACTCTTCTACATTCCCCAGTAGGAGTCACAGTGGTCTGACTTGATGTAGGGTGAACGACAACTTCTACCATGTGGAGTGAATCCCCAAAGTCCTCCAGTAAGTTTAGTTGCTGCTCAGTTGTGCTCTGTTTGTTATGCAGACAGATTTGAAAGGGAAGGGCAGTGGGCAGGGTGATGCAAATTTCACAGCAATGGAAAACCCTGAGATGCCTGCCTGTGGTGGAAGAAAAAGCAAAATCTAGGATGAAATTGTCCCCAAATGAAAGCATTCCTTGGGTGGTGGGCCGTAGTCTTTGGGAAAGACATTGGCAGGGGTTGGGCTGTATGTTCATGGCGCTCGCTGTAACCGCAATGTCAGTGGAAAAGAGTGACTTGCTGGCTTCTTGGCACTGGGAACTGTAGCCTGTTTGTGGAGGCTGGAGGCTGGAGGCTGTCTGTGTGAGAGGACACCCGTGCCACATACACACATACGGGTTTTCACTTTTATTATGGACTAGCTTGGGAACCCGGCGATGCCCGGGTCATTTGAGAATGGTATTATTTGTCTTTTAATGTTATGTATTCCGTTTGGAGTGGGTGAACTATAATTCCCAGAATTGTGGGTGAATCCTCCTGAAACCCTGCCAGTGTTATAAGTTGGCCATTTTGGGCATGTGTACCAGGTGTGGTGCAGTATTCTCTGGATGGGGGTGAACTACTGTAATTTCCAGATTCCCGGGGCAATTGCCCCGAAATATCTATCAGTATCCACAGCAGGCAATATTCAGTCTGTGTGCCAAGTTTGGTCTAGATTCGTCATGGGTGGGTTCAGTGTTGTTTGGATGGAGGTGAACTGCAACTCCCAAAATCAAGGCCCCTTCCCACAGATACCTGCAGTATGCTCAGTAGGTCATGAGGCTTCTCTGTGTGAAGTGTGGTCCTAGTGCATTGTCGGTGGGGGTCAGAGTTTATCTGGTTGCAGGTGAGTTATGTGTAATATGTTGTATTGGTTATGGGGGCTCTGTGTGCCAAGTGTGATGCTCATTCATTGCAGGTGAACTATAAATCCCAGTACCTACTACTCCTCAACTTCCAGTCCAGTTCCCCTCCAAACCCACCAGTAGTCAAATCTGGGCATATCGGGTCTGCATGGCAAGTTTGGCCGAGAGCCATCATCATTTGGGTTCATAGTGTTCTGGGTGTAGGTGAACTACAACTCCTCTATATTCCGCAGTAGGAGTGACAGTGCTCTGACTTGATGCAGGGTGAACTACAACTTCCACCATGTGGAGTCAATCCCTAAGCTCCTCCAGTAAGTTTAGTTGCTGCTCAGTTCTGCTGTGTTTGTTATGCAGAGAGATTGGAAAGGAAACGGCAGTGGACGGGGCCATGCAAATTCCACAGCAATTGAGAACCCTGGGATGCCTGCCTGTGGTGGAAGAAAAAGCAAAATCTAGGATGAAATGGTCCCCAAACGAAAGCATTCCTTGGGTGGTGGGCTGTAGTGTTTGGGAAGGACATTGGCAGGTGTTGGGTTACATATTCATGGCGCTCGGTGTAACCGCAATGTCAGTGGAAAAGAGTGACTTGCTAGATTCTTAGCCCTGGGAAGTATAGCTTGTTTGTGGAGGCTGGAGGCTGTCTGTGTGAGCAGACATCTGTGCCACATACACACATACGGGTTTTCACTTTTATTATGGATTTAGATTAGATAGAATAGATTAGATTTAGATTTAGATTTAGATTTAGATTTAGATTAGATTAGCTATAGATGAAAAAGAACCTGCTCTCAGAAACATGATATATTTTCTTCTCTTCGCTGATGATTTGTCTTCATCGTTGATTTCTGATCTGAATAGGCATCTTAAAGCCCATGTACTCAAAAAAATCAACTTGTCATTTGACAACCTTTGTTTTCAGGAGGACCAACCTTTTCAAGAAGAAAACCATCAGCATTGTTTTATCTGAAGGAGGGTGTATTTCTAGAGAGTTTTCTCAAGAGATAAAAGGGTTGGTTGCAGTGGTTTCAGATCTGTTGTTTCCTCTCTTCCTTACTTTTAAAAATTATTTAGTGTAGTAGCATCAAGAATAACATTTCTCACCTGTTGACAACTATATCTTTCTTAGGCTGACCTTGTTGTAAGTAAAGTAAACCAACCAATCAGCCAAGCAGCTAGATAGTTATAACTTTTGGCTCAGTCCCATTGTCACTTTTCTAAACTTACTAATAAAATCTCTCTGAACTATACCATATTGTGTGCTGATTGTCATTAACAATAATAAAAGGAAGCAACATTAAGTATGATAGACTACACAATCTAATATATAACACTAAGAATGTATTAGAAAACCTGAGCAGATGGTTTCTTTTCATATATAAGAACAAACTAAATTTCTCAAAAAAATTAAAAAGTCTTTAAAACTTTAGATAATCCCCCACTCCACCAATTTAATATTTGTTCTATAGACTCCTAGTTCTATGTGCTATTCAGGACATTATATTCACAGAGATACAATTAATTCAGTTTTCAAAACTATTTGCTGTTGAGCTTCATACTGTGCTTTTCTGCAGTCATTACACGGGATATACATTACTCTATCCTCACATGCCAATTTAAAACAATTGGCATACATGTTGCCAGTTTCATCTTTTTAATGAAACATATAGATCCATCTGGACATATTTAATCCATTGCTCTGGGCCAAACCGACCTCACATTTTGGATGCATTGACTGCTAATATTAAATATTGCTAAGCTAGATTAAAAAAAAATAGAGAGAGACATACTTTAATTGATGCACATTGTCTCTAGTTTTGGCTTTATTTTTAAAAGTTATGTTGTACATCCAAATGATTTATTTTCTGGTCCATATTGGAATATGAAGTTAATTCTGTGTTCATAGAAACTTTACAAGAGCTCACTTTTCAATCAACATTATTTAAATCAGTTCTGAAGATGGAAGATTGAAGACATAATAATGAGAGATATCAAACAACAGCAACAACTAGATTAATAGTTTGATATGAATAAATGGCACAATGTAACTTTTCTTAAATATGATTTGTGATGATGATGATGATGATGATGATGATGATAACTTTATTTATAACCTGCCCTATCTCCACAAGGGGACTTCTGTTTTTCATATCTCAAGTTTTATTTCAGTTTCTTAAATTAAAATACCCGCTTTTGAAGAAAAACAGCTCCAAAATCTCAAAATGTTTAATTTGTCTTAAGAACCTCATGTTTTCACCTTTGAAACATAAGGACTTGAGACCTACTTCTCTCTGCTTTAATTTGAATGTGCCAACCTTCTTTGTATGTTGTGTGTATGAAGGGGGATCAATTTGCTGTTTTTTCTCTTAGTTCTAATTATAATAAGCATTCTCTGATGCTGAAGATTAAAAGAAATAAAGCCTGACAAAGTAATTAGTCTCTATGGATAATTTTCTTACAATTAAGGACCCATCTTTCTGATCATCCTGATTTTAATCCTAAAATAACTTTAGCACTTTAAAAGAAATGAAATTAATTGTAAATAGCATGAGTTCACATTGTTGCAAGATTTCTCTGTTGCACCACACATATGCAAAAATATTTGTTGAGTGATCTCAGCTCTGCTAAAACTATGGGGTTGGAGCCCTGGAGTATCTAGCTTCCCAGAAGGCCAAATCTGACACAGTTGGGTAGAAGGTAGAACCAGAGGTTAAGTCTCAATGGCCAAAGAGAATATCAGTGGAGACAGCATTCCAAAGTACCACAACTGCAAATACAGAGCATTGTATTTCATTTGGCAGCTATTCAAGAAACCCATGCCAGTTCCTGATTGGTTCAGAAACTGTCCATGTCCTGAGTGGCCCAGGACTCTGTTGGACATCATCACTGGTCAGCTCTTTATGTGGTGGGAAATTTAAAAACTGTCATTATGAAGAGTTATTCTGTTTATTGATGCATGGTCAGAAAGGGATGCGATGTGGAAATTTCCAGTGGGCTCATGATGGGCTTAATGGTCTGGTTCCAGTGGACACAATGGGGTGAATCTTAAGTTGCTCTAAGGAGTTGATTAATCAATAGACTTCTCTACAGGGAGCCAATATAGAGGTTTTGGAAAAGGAAACGTTCCCAAATTAGCCCAGATCATATCATGCCAGATTTATAAAAGAAAACCCAAAGGTTCTGACTCAAGTTCATTGTATGTCCCTCTCTCTTTTTTCTTAATTCATTGTGTGGGGTTAAGGTAATTTTATCTGGGTGAGGGTGAGGCAACGGTGAAGGAGTTCATGTTCCTGGGAATTTCCCATAGAAAGACTACATTTTAGGGCAATTAAAAATGATCACATGTATGGCTATATTTTCCAATAATTCATAGTTTTGGGTCCAATTTCTCAATAATACATAAACTATATGAAAGCAATGAACATTTCAAAGTCATTTCTTTATCTTACCCACTAGTAAAAATGCAAAGTATGGAGATTTATTTATTTACAACATTTATACCCCGCCCTTCTCACCTGAGGGGACTCAGGGCGGCAGCAATAACAACACTTCTGATGAATGAGTTAGTAGATTTTTAGAACATCAGCTTCTGCTAACATTGGTGATACTCACTTCATGTCAGACTTAAAGGACAGTATTGTTTGATTTAGGATTTTAACATTAGGTAGAGTGGGACATTTATCTTAGAGAACAAAACTTGAATGACAAAAAGTAGCAGCAGTTTTTCAGTTAGGCATCTGCTTAAACATCCATAGAGAAAACCTTGAGTAAGTGAGTGAGTGAACAAATGGATGAGGTCCTGAAAATATGAGATGCAAAGAATACAATGAAGAATTACACCAGTGCCATGTTCTAACAAGATTCCATTTTTATCAATAAAGTGTTTAGCGTTTGACTGAAATATGTCCTTTATCATTAGAGACCATTTTAGAGAGAAACAAACAAATAAACAAAAAGACCTGAAGAGGACTTGTATTTTTTTTCAGTTGTGGGAATGACAACTGAATGAGGGTGCAGATAACAAATTCATCAGGAAATTTAGGACATTTATTTTTGAAAAGTTATAGCCACAATTTTTATTTTCCAATATTGTGCTTATTACACTGGTGTTTCATATAATGCTTTTATCCATTCATTTGGTTTCTGCTCTATATTTCTAGTTGGCATTATCCCAAAAACTTGACTAGAATATCATTTTTTTTAGCAATGGGAATGCCTAATTACATACAGTAGAGTCTCACTTATCCAACACTCAATTATCCAATGTTCTGGATTATCCAATGCATTTTTGTAGTCAATGTTTTCAATACATTGTGATATTTTAGTGCTAAATTCATAAATACAGTAATTACTACATAGCATTACTGTGTATTGAACTACTTTTTCTGTCAAATTTGTTGTACAACATGATGATTTGGTGCTTAATTTGTAAAATCATAACCTAATTTGATGTTTAATAGGCTTTTCCTTAATCTCTCCTTATTATCCAACATATTCGCTTATCCAAGATTCTGCCGGCCCGTTTATGTTGAATAAGTGAGATTCTACTGTATATGTTTCATTGAGGACATAACTACACAAGTAGTTTATCCCAGGGTGGGCAAGAATCGACTCCATGACATCCACGGGATGCATGAGGCCTTTTCACCCCAACATGGAGCAAAGTTTCTTAACATGTTTTTGTCTCATGTTAAGCAAATGCTCCGGAGCTCCAAGAAAGCTTCACACTTTGGGGTAATGGAAATAATTGAGCCAGTTCTGATTTGGAATGAGCTTTGCTGTTCAAATGGGGATTCCACTCAGGTGCCCTTGCTAATGTCAAAAGTGTTGCCCAGGAGCTCTTTGGAGTTCTGTCTCCACTGCTATGACGGTTACAGAATAGCAGAGATAAGTGTGGCTGTCCACTGGGGTACAACGGGGTACTTCACTGTGACCAGCCTTGAGTTTTTTTTCCTGTATAAATGTGTCCCTAGAGAGTTACCTCTTTAGAAACCCTGAATATATGCAGATGCCTATCACATAAACAAGTCAGCAACAAGCTGAATGAATCATGGAGATGCATTTAATTTGTCCAGAGGCTTGGAGGAAAAACTTGCCCTAAATTATGAAGTATTTCTACTCTGAAATAAGGCAACTAATTAAAACATCACAAAGGTTCTGTTTGTGATACTTTCAATTTTATACACTTCTAACTAGCACTGTTTTTGTAATTATCAGACAACTCCGCTTTAATTTAGTCAAGAAGTCAGAAATCTCCCTTAATTTCATGCGGCTACTCCATGATGACATGAAGGCAACAGTCTTGGACAGCAATGGTTCCCAAAATGACCCATTTAAGGTGGAATCAGGTGTCAAACAGGGGTCTGTTATTGCCCAAACATTATTTTCCATCTTCATTGCTATGATACTTCATCTTGTTGATGGGAAGCTTACCACTGGACTGGAACTCATCTATCAAACAAATGACAAGCTATTTAACCTCAGCAGACTGAAAACCAAAACCAAACTCAAAACCATATGTTGATGATAATGTAGTCTATACGCATTCAAAAGAGGATCTACAAGTCACTCTAAACACCTTTGCAGAAGCATACAAGAAGCTCGGCCTCTCATTGAATATTGAAAAAAACAAAGTGCTCTTCCAGCAGTCATCAGGCAATTGCTCTGCAAGGCTAGGAATACAGATTAATGGTGTAACATTAGAAAATGTTGACCATTTCTGCTACCTTGGCAGCCACCTCTCCACAAAAGTCAACACTGATGCTGAAATACAACACCACCTGAGCATTGCGAGTGAAGCATTTTTCCAAATGAAGCAAAGAGTGTTTGAGGATCAGGACATCCGTAGGGATACCAAGGTGCTTGTTTATAAAGCTATTGTCCTCCCAACCCTGTTATATGCCTGCGAAACATGGACTGTCTACAGGGTTCACACTCAACTCCTGGAGCGATTCCATCAGCGTTGCCACCGAAAAATCCTGCAAATCTCTTGGGAAGACAGGTGAACAAATGTCAGCATGTTGGAAGAATCAAAGACCACCAGCACTGAAGCGATGCTCCAACACTATCAACACCGCGGGATTGGCCACGTTGTCCGAATACCTGATCACCGTCTCCCAAAGTAGTTACTATACTCCCAACTCAAGAAAAGGAAACGTATTGTTGGTAGACAGGAAAGAGATTTAAAGATGGGTTCAAAGCCAACCTTAAAAACAGTGGCATAGACACTGCAAACTGGGAAGACCTGGCCCTTGAGTGCTCTAATTGGAGGTCAGCTTTTACTAACAGCGCTGCAGAATTTGAAGATGCATGAATGGAGGGCCTAAGGAAGAAATGTGCCAAGAGGAAGGCATTTCAAGCCAACCCTGATTGGGATCACTTTCCATCTGGGAACCGATATCATCACTGAGGAAGAACATGCGGGTCAAGAATAGGTCTCCACAGCCACCTACGCATCCACCGCCAAGACACTACACTTAAGAGGACCATCATCCTCGAGCTACAAGGGATCTCCTAAGTGAGTGAGTAAGACAGTAAGTAGATATGTCTGTAACCAATTAAGCTTAGCTGCACCTCCCCTGGTCGTTTGTAGCACCTGCATTGTCTTGGTTTTGATGGGTTTTATTAATTTTTTTAGAAACAGTTTGCATTGAACATAGACCATTCCATTGTACATCTGTTGCGATTTTTTCTGCCTTCTTAATAAATATAATTGTTTTTGCTTCAAAATCAGCTTGTCCTTGACTTAACTTTTCCCCCTTTTTCTTGGAGTTAGTATGGTTAATTGAGCATTTAAAAACCTTTAGCCTGTAAGATCCCAGAGAGAGATGGAAGAGCTTCTTTTTTCCAAAGCTGGAAAATGCAGCTCATTGCTCGTTCACATGTGTCTTTGGATGTGCATTCATTGTTATACTTATTTCATATTGACTTGTGCATTTGGTTCTGCAACATTACAATTGAACAAATGGAGCATGTAGTGCCTTCTACTTCATTACAAGAGTAACATAGCACAATCAATATGTGGATTCATGCTATGCCACCATGTTAAAGGATCACAGCCAAAGTATATATGAGGCTTACTGCTATGTATTCCTCCATGAGGAATACAAATCTGTTTTAGAACAGCTGAAAAAAGAATTCCTAAGAGCATTTTGTGATGCTTCATGAATTCATAAATTTTGATTGCCAGCTAAATGTGTTATGAAACATTGAAGAAAATAAAAGATAATCACATACACCAAGTCTTGAATCAATATCTGAGATTTTTTGTTGTTTTAAAAAAGTAGTCATGGTATAATCTAATATCTCTAGTACTTTGCAAAACACAGGATTTCAGATCATCTGAAAATATGTGTCCCCTACCTCCATGAAAATCATCCTATATTCATTTATACAAAGATCACACACACACAAGATTCCTTCGAAGCAATTTCTATGACACATCTAGAAAAATAAAGGAAAAAGCCAAACCACATCTCTCATTAAAGATACAACTTCCCATCTACTACTTTTAAAAGTGCCACAAGTAAATACAAGAAACCTGATTAGGACTGGAAGGCCAAGGAATGTGGAGTCTTACTTTAAAATTTCTTCACCACTATTTTGCTTCCCTTTATCATGGGAATATTTAAAGCAGCTCAATTTCAGGATTGTCACCTTGTTGTGGTGAGCCGGCTTGTGCATTTTAGTGAAACTATAAGTGAAGCCGTTGGGAGGGTCACCCATGACGGTAAGATCACAGAAGAGGAACCAGACAAAGAACTATCCAAAAAAACTCATCAACGGTAGAACAGGTGGATGATAACATAATGTTACAATGCCTGTGTAGGAGATCGAAGGCTGCAATAGATAAGAGGCCACCAATCATCATGATATTCATATCAGTGAATATCATCACCTCTTTCTGTGAAGACTGTATGTTGGTTATTGTGCACTGATCCCCACACATAAAACAAATTCACATACAGATATCTTCCAAGCAAAGCAAAACCAGCATAAGTCCCATGGTGATCAGCAACTGTCAATGAGGGCAGGACTGTGAAATCTAGAATCCCCTAGCTGCAGATTGTCCATGATTTTAAAACAAAGAAACCTAAGTGCTAGGGAGGGGTTTCTCTATTTCCTTTCAAATAAAATCCCAATACATGAGATTAGGTAAGGAGCCAGTCGGAAGAAAGCTATACATTTCCTTCTTATATACTAAGATCTTGCTCGAGATGGAAGTTCTACACCAGTGATTCTCAACCTGGGGTCCCCAGATGTTTTGGCCTTCAACTCCCAGAAATCTTAGCAGCTGGTAAACTGGCTGGGATTTCTGGAAGTTGTTCCCCATTCTGGTATATACCTGGCAGCCTTAATCATGTAACAACATTTTTTGCATATTGCCATTAAAGAAACTAAAAGAAAGATGGGCATTTTCTGATAGAGATTTTTTGTTTTCTTTATCATACTTCCACATCCATGTATACACAGAAGTTTTCAATTCTAAACATTTTCTAGGCCTTTAAAAATGTAAAGTATAGTTGGAAATAAAAGGTAATTGAAGTGATCAAATGGCTTCATTTTTTCTCTTTTGTTAACCAAGTATTTTACTGTGGCTGAAGCTTTACTACTGTGGATAGATTACACTTTAACTCACTAAGAACTCTCACTTAGGACTACATTTTCTTGAAAATTAATTTTAACAACATCCCGATAATGCAATCGCTCATTTAGTTTAATGTTTGAGGAAATTTGTCCCTTCATAGAAAAATAGAGTTGGAAGAGACCTCATGGGCCATCCAGTCCAACCCCCTGCCAAGAAGCAGGAAATCACATTCAAAGATGGTGGTAGGATATAAGAATAAAGTTGTTGTTGTTGTTGTTGTTGTTGTTGTTATAAATTTGGAGTTGATCAACATGAAGATACTGATGGCCAAATTGGATAAGGTTAGGAGATGAAAACATTGTCTTGATTTCTTTTGCATAATTTAGTGCAGGGATAAAAAACCCCGGGTTTGCCAAGCCGCTATGAGCACCACTCGGAGACCAAAAAGGTTGAGGACAAAACACCTTTATTAGGTAGCTACCGACAGACAATAGCAACACGCTGCAGTGAAGCTGGCAAAAATTGTCTGCCCCGAGCAAATCTGCCCGGGGTCATTTATACTCTACTTGTTTACCACATTTCAGTTCCTCATTCTGGACTGGGTTTACTGGAAAAACCACCAGCACAGTTTGTGGTGAGCAGGCACATCCTGACTTGTAAACAACTCCAGGATGTAGCCCACCACAAACGGTAGAACATTGCAACAGTTTATGCAAAAGTACATGTATTTCATACATTTCTCAGAATCGGCTAACCACTAGCTTAACCACAACTGATTCTTGCTAAACATACAGGACACATGCTATCTTGTCACAAGACAGCAAGTTGCAAATTTATCTTTATTATAGAAGAGAGACTGATCCCTGGTTTCAATCAGACAGGCATTCTAAAATGGAGTCACTCTGGTTCAGTGACCCCTTCATTCCCTCCTTTTTTCATGTAACCAAGAAAGACAAGTTCTTGGTTGCACAACCCACTCCATGTGTCCAATTACAGGGGGGTGGTTTCTCTGTCCAAGGTGTTCAGTTGCATATACATGACATGTTGAACCTCCCTGTGCTGAGTGAAAGTATCAGTGATCAGTCTGGCAACCATATTTCTCAAGCACGACATGATACATGGCAGAAGAAGCAAAGCAATGATTACAATTATCAGAATTACAAATAATACTTTGATGAGGTCCCTCAGCCACCCAAGATGTGGAAGCCAATCCACAAGCCAATCCAAATCTTCCTCCCTTAGTTAGATAGGTATTATCAGGATCATAGCCACGTTTTCCATCATAAGCTCTTTTAGGCCTGTTCCACCGGTCTGTCGCTTCCAATGCCTGCAGGGGCTGCTCTCGCGGGTGTATTTCAATGCTAGTGGGGGCTAAGGTACCGATGGTGCAAGTACCTGTCCACAAGGGGGGCAAGACTTTACCTCCCCACTTCCCACATATCCAGAAATACCCCGGGGGCAATCCCCCCATGGCATGGTTGTCAAGCAAAATACCGGGCCTGGGCCTTCCTGGAATTTGATATTCCATTGGGAAGTGTCCTCGTGTCCGCACCAGATCTTGTCGTGGTGGAGGCGCAGCTCCCGCCGCAGGTGGTTGAGTTGCTGCTCGAGGCAGCTCCGACCCGGGCTTAACCACATATATCTTAGGGGGCGTATTTGCTTTCCCATTACGTGCCGGACGAGGGGGTGGTTTCTTAGCATCACCCTCTGGCGAGGAAACTTGTCTTCTCAATCTATCAGAGTGATCATCTCTTTGTTGTGGCTCTGCAACTGTCATGCGTATGTTGTCATAATATACTGGGAGGGAGAGATTACAATGTGGGTAATCTCCTACCTCTATGAGGGTGGCTTGGGGAAAATTCTTATGATCTATTTCTGAGATCCCATCTTTGGATCGTGTCAAACAAGCTGATGCGGTTGGTGCAGAATCATCATGGGCCAACATAAATTGAGCCGAATCAGTCAACCCCTCTTGGTCAGCATATGTCCAAGGGGTGAACAGTTTCCATCCACTCAGGTCCAGCTTCACTATATCTTTAATCAGTTGGTGGAACGTGTTCCTGTCCCAACCCAACTGGGCCTGCACCAACGGCATCATGATCAATATTAAAAAGTATAATTGTGTCCTCATTTTCACACCTGTGTTTGTCCTCAATATCACAATATTTTAGCCAATACAGAAACAGAATACAACCCACACAGGAACCCACAAGTCCCCACACCCAACCCCCAGTGTCCATTCGGTCTTTTGGGACACTCTAGGTAGTGTACCCTCCTTCCTTCTTCAAGGCGGTTCTGGGTAACCTGACCTCTGGGGCTAGCTCTCGGTAGCTTCAGGGCAGCTCTTGGTAGCTTGACCCTCAGGGCGTGTGAGTGTGAACTTGAGTGGATTGTCCTTATGTAGGTTTACCTTCCAGAAGTCAGGATCTTTGGTGGTGTAGTCCCTTTTGATGCAAGTGTAATGTACCCACGGCTTTACGCCTCTTAACTTCACAGCAGTAGGAGTTGTTAGCAACACCTCTAGCGGTCCCTTCCATCTTGGGCCGAGGGGATCACACTTCCAGTCTTTCAGCCAAACCTGGTCTCCTGGTGAGAAAAACATGTAGCGCAGTAACGGGGAAAGGGATAACGCAGCATTCCAGTATATTTATATAGTTTGTTTTACACCGTACCCAAAGCTTGGACCTCTTTTATCAATTCTTGTTTTCCCAATTCATGTATGTCTCCTTGCAGAGGTCTAATTTTCAGAGGGGGTCTTCCATACAACAATTCATAAGTTGACAAACCCAAATTCCTAAGGTGAGAGCCCCCAGAAAGGGTGATTTCCAGCAATGCCACTATTGGCACCTGAACCCATTCCGGTCTCCCGGCATCTTTGACATCTGGCCTACTAGAGTAAACTTCATCCATCACTTCTAAACAGTCATGCTGCATCAATGTCCCTTCCTCTACTGGTAACAATGTAGCTGGGTTCGAGGTTGCACACACTGACAACTTGACCTGTTTCCATGTTCGGGGGGTAGGGATGGAGCAAATGGTTTCCTTGCGTTCCACCTCTAGCCTCCGAATACCTTTAGCCAAACAAAAACCCAAATATTTCACTTCGTGCTGAACTAACTGAGCCCTTTTTTTTTCGAAACCTTGTAACCTTTATCTGAACATCCAATTACAACAAAACCTGGGTTTCTTCCAATCATTCTTCTCTACTATCTGTAAGTCTTTGTCATCTATGTACTGACAAAACACACAACGACACATCTTGATATACATCCACAAGACCACACTGGGCCCACAAAACTCACAACAACAACAACCCTGAGTCTGGATAGGGGAGGTCTTGCCTTCCCCCTCTCCTTCCCATTGGGATGCCAATTTCCCGTTGGGAACCACCTGACAACACCTCTATTCCTTTCTATTATCTGTCAGCAAAGCTTCCAATAAGCTGTAGTGTCATGTAGATTCTTGTAGGGCACGATGCCTCAGCTCCCTTTCTGGTCTCAAAACCTCCTGTTCCTTTCTCTTGATAACCCTTCTAGTGAAAGACACCACTGCCCGTCTTTGACCATAGGGGACCAGACACTTATTCCCTATTTTTATCATTCCTGGAAAGACAAATTCATCATCTCCTTTTGTTTCTACCACTCCAAGGTCCTCCCTCGGGGGTGGGTTTGGTCCAAAACCGGAGTCCAACCTGGGCTCCTGCAAAGGCAGGGACATAGTGGCGGCTCCAACCACACCCAAACCCAGTGGAGGTGACAATGGGGGGTAAAATGAAATAACAAACAAAATAACATACAAAATAACACACAACCGTACCAGCTGGAGCTTATTCTTTTAATTCTTTCCCACCTAATATTTTCTCCGTCCCCCCACTGCCCTCAGCACTGCGAAGGACTAATTTCCTAATTTCCTAATGGAGTCTGTCCCCGGACCGTGGTCGGATCACCCTTGCACGTCCCGCTACTAGGGCCTGCCTCCAGACCTGGTTGGATTCCCCTTGCAGGTCTCTCCCAGAGCTCTTTTCCCTGTGGGTTTCTCTCGTTTTCCCAAGGGATTCCTACGGGACCCGGAACTATTTCTACAATTTAAAACTTCCCTCCCCGCAAGGCTTAACAACAAGCGGTTCAAGAGGTATACTTGCCTAATTTTCGTTCCGTCCCGCGGCGGCCGCCTTTCCACGAGCGATGGTTGTCTCACAACTTCTGTTTTGGAGGAGAGCACGCCTTCCCTTGCCTCGGGTGATGCGAAGGGAACCACCGGTCTTTACCTCTATTGAGAGGCCGTGGCCACGTCTCGGTGTGGACCGTACGCAGCACCCCGGAAAGGAAGCGGACTCACCTTGCTCCCAAGAGCAGCTCCGAGTGGGCTACAACGGAACCTTGGCAAAACACTACAAATCCCAAAATTCCGCATCCCGGACGAGCCCCCAGAAATGAAAGGGGTGATTTGGGAGTACCCCAATCACATAAAAACCCCGGGTTTGCCAAGCCGCTATGAGCACCACTCGGAGACCAAAAAAGTTGAGGACAAAACACCTTTATTAGGTAGCTACCGACAGACAATAGCAACACGCTGCAGTGAAGCTGGCAAAAATTGTCTGCCCCGAGCAAATCTGCCCGGGGTCATTTATACTCTACTTGTTTACCACATTTCAGTTCCTCATTCTGGACTGGGTTTACTGGAAAAACCACCAGCACAGTTTGTGGTGAGCAGGCACATCCTGACTTGTAAACAACTCCAGGATGTAGCCCACCACAAACGGTAGAACATTGCAACAGTTTATGCAAAAGTACATGTATTTCATACATTTCTCAGAATCAGCTAACCACTAGCTTAACCACAACTGATTCTTGCTAAACATACAGGACACATGCTATCTTGTCACAAGACAGCAAGTTGCAAATTTATCTTTATTATAGAAGAGAGACTGATCCCTGGTTTCAAGCAGACAGGCATTCTAAAATGGAGTCACTCTGGTTCAGTGACCCCTTCAATAGATTAGCTAAAATCCCTATCTGGAATATCTATAATCACTTTTTTCTGGGTGTAGAAAAGGGGTGAATATGTTTTATGTGGCTGATGGTGAGAACATTTTTAAAAAATCCAGACTTTTCTGCTTCTTTTTCAGTTATCCCCTCCTTTGAATTTTCTGTGATTTTTAAAAGTGATACATGTTTGTACTATAGTGAAACTGTTTAATGTATTGCTTCCACTTAGTTCCCCTGGAAGATCAGGCATTGCATTAGTCAATAAAACAATTGTAACAGTGGCCCAAAACTCACATAATATTGAAGGCGGAAAAGAGGACACCGACAGAGTTCTGTTGTTTTCTTGTTGTACAAATAGCAGTGTTTTTATTCCAATGGCCCCTGCAATGCAACTGTTTACATACAATGCAACTGATTCTTCAGTCAGGCCTGCAATACATTAAACAGTGCTGCTTTTATTCACATTCAGTTTTAATAAAATAGGAAAAAAGTTATTTCTATCCCTAGCATGCTATTTGTGAACTTAGGCATATTTTTCATAAAATGGAATTAAATTGACCACCTTTTAGCATTGTCAATGTCCATAACCTTTCACAAGAAACAACGTGGCAACTCATATGCAACATAAGTATGTTTGGATAAAGAAGGATTCAACCCTTCACTGTTAAAAATTAAGCATTCACATCAGTGGATCTGGATAGATTTATCTTAGAGAACACAACTTTTTTAACTAAGCCAACACAGATACTTGCAGCCAAACTTAACTTTCCACACTTCTTACTTATCATGAATTGTATATTTTAAATCTTCTCTCTTTCCAAAGATCCTTATCTATCCTAAAGTTATACATTTTATGGCATATAGCCTTTGGCTATTGTGCAGATCCTATGATAGATTCTTCTTTTAGACTATTTTTTACATTCCTAGTATACACATTGTTTCCTTGCGTCAATTTTATTTAGTTTTTTTAAAAAAAATAAGAAAATAAATGTAATTCAAATTGACCATCTAGGGGCATTTTACTATTGTTTTTGTTATTAAAAGTTATTTGCTTATTTTAAAAAAGGAATGGGTTCTCCTTTTTTTTTTTTATTTGGTAAATGTCCACTATATATGACGAATACACATAAATTGACTCAATGGTAACAAAATAGGATGACAAATCCTGGTAACTTGTGCTAGAAACCTGCACTTTTTAAATTGTGAATTGTATTTTTTGTGATGCTGCTAATGAGCTATCACAAAATTTTGAAGGAAATGGAAGTTAATAAAACAGCTTTTGAAAAAAGTTCATGACATCCATTGAAGCCATATTTTAAATTAGAAGGCTCATTTTGTATGGTATCTTTAGAAATTTGAAGACTACCTCTAGACCATTTCTGCCAATTTTGACTTATCTGATTCTCTCTCTCTGCTCTGTCTTCATCTGTTTTTATAAAAGAAATAAGATTGCCTCATCTAAGTCATTTAATAGATGGTTCTAAATCACAATTGCATTTCAGGATGTTCAAGGGTATGAGATATATCGCCATTTCATTTTTAGTTACAGTTCAAGGCAAACTGTTTCAACCAGACAAAAGGAGAAAATTTGCAAAATTGCATTCAAGTCATGAACCTCCTCCTGTTCCCTTTCCCTGATTATCAGAATATCGTATAGTAATTTCTCAGAGATGTATACAAGTCTTTTATTCTCAGATGAGATGAAATGGTACAGTAGGAGTATGGTCACTTATTGCATCACATCATGCAATGCCAATTGATGATCCACCCATCAATAGTCCCTGATGAAACCCATCAATAGTCCCAGATCATCCCACAGTTCCAGAACTTTCCTTTGTATGATAAAGTCCATTTTTCTTCTGATGATCTAAGCAGACATATCACAACTGTCAAGCACCTTAAAATAAAAAGAAACAAAAGAGGAGAGAAGTAACACAGAGGGAGGGCAAAGTTACATCGCCCATCTAAAAGTGCTGCATCACATAACTGAGGAATCGCAATCATACAAACCCTATCCACACCCAACAGACAAAGCCATGAAATGTGGCCTGTGGGGTGGAAGCCTACATTAGTTGGGACTGGCTGGCTTCTCAGTCACATGGCAAGGGGCAGGATGAGAGCCTATTTAAGGACTAGCAGCCCCTCCTCACCTTATTTTGCTTGAGTGAAAACTAGGATCTGGTAGGACTTCCCCACTTCCAAGTGATGTCATTTAAAATAGGTTGTCACATATGTGAAAAGTTAAATAGTTCTGGTAGGTACCATGGCACTGCCCTTTGTAGGTGAAGGGTGGACTTAACAGTCTCTCAGAATTTTATAGCTTGGTGGGGGGGGGGTGTAGAAGGGGACTCCCCTTGGGGCTAGAATGAGATTTTCTCACTCTTTAAAACCTTTGTAGTTTGGAAGGGAGCATCCTCAGAATGTCTTTCTATTCAGTATCAGCCAAGATGTTGAACCAAATATTTTAGGTGGTCCTCAGGATTTATGGTATTTCTCATAAGTCGACTACACTATGCAACACAATTTTGTTCCTGGGTTATAAGTATCATTTCCGAATTGGTTCTCTCGTAACAACAAGCACGTTTATTAAACTGCAAAATTTTTGTTTTTGCAGGACATCCTGCAGCACTTTTAGCTATAGTTTTTCAATTAATTTCTACCAATGGAGTAGTGGGTTAAAGCCTTGTGACTTGAAGGTTGGGCTGCTGTTCTGCAAGCTGTCAGGCTCAAATCCCACCCGGGGAGAGCTCCCACTATCAGCTCCAGCTCCATGCGGGGACATGAGAGAAGCCTCCCACAAGGATGGTAAAACATCAAAACATCCGGACGTCCCCTGGGCAACATCCTGGCAGATGGCCAATTCTCTCACTCCAGAAGTGACTTGCAGTTTCTCAAGTTGCTCCTGACACACACACACACAAAAATTCTCACAGGATCTCTTCATATGACCCTTTCGTGCCATGGCATTTCACCACTAAAGGGAAGACATAAGGAGTGGCTCATGGTGCCCCGTGTGCCATCCCTCCTCCCCTCATCAGATGGTGTAGGGTGGCACATGTTGCCCTGACACGCCTTCTGCCTTTACATAACAAAAAGGGGAGAAAAGTGCAGGTAACTCCCTTGGAGTTAGTCAAAGAACACTTTCCTCCCTATAGTGGTAAAGGAAGCACCTTTTAGCACTTCCACCTCACTTTGGGAGGAATGTGGATGAGGCCTGCCATGCATTGTGTGATGGCACAATGGCAGGCCCTGTCCAAGCCACACACAAAAGTGGCAAAACGGGCCAAAAATACCCCATGTGAAGAGGTTCATAAATTCTCGACCAATTCATCATAGTTTGTGGCAGCCACAAAAATGAAGTTTATGGAGTATAACAACTACTTTCAAAGTAAGTACCACACAATTAAACAGAAAATAACATTTCAAACCAGCAACAGAAAAAAATCAGATTTTGCTAAAGGTAAAGGTTTTCCCCTGACACTAAGTCTAGTCGTGTCCGACTTTGGGGGTTGGTGCTCATCTCCATTTCTAAGCTGAAGAGCGGGCATTGTCCATAGACACCTCCAAGGTCATGTGGCCAGCATGACTGCATGGAGTGCCGTTACCTTCCCGCCGGAGCGGTACCTATTGATCTACTCACATTTGCATGTTTTCGAACTGCTAGGTTAGCAGGAGCTGGGGCTAACAGCGGGCGCTCACTCGGCTCCCGGGATTTGAACCTGGGACCTTTTGGTCCGCAAATTCAGCAGCTCAGCGCTTTAACACACTGTGCCACCAGCGCTTTAACACACTGTGCCACCATTACTACGTAGTGCTATTTGTATTTTCTACATAAAATTTATCAGTGAGTCCAATATGTTTGATAAAGTTGTCACCAAAAGACACTTCTTTGTTCTGCATCCAAAAAACCCCAAGGAAAACAAAACAATGTGGCCTATTTCTCATTATTTCTTCCTAAATATTTCATATATTTCATACATTTCTAATATTATTTCTCAGTTGCCTATTTGGTAAATATCCACACTGAACCTTGGTCTCAATTGAGTGGTCTCAACTTATAAGCTAATATCATTATGACAAATTTGCTATCATTATTTTAAAATAATGTTGGTATATAATTTTTGCCAGTGTCAAATCCTGGCTTTCTTTCAGTATCAAAGTTACATTTGTCTCTTTTTCTGAGGAAGCCTTCCTGTTTGTAAAATTGCATTCATTGTCTATTGTTGTAAAAGCTTCTCTTCAAAGCCCATTGGGCCCTGTCTTTCATGGAATGATCTTCTTAACAGCTTTAGAAATTTCTCTTATTGTTATAGGAGAATTTGTAGTTCATTTCCAATTCTCTGTAATCTTTGACAAAATTTGTCTAGACATATAATTCTTCAGTGGTTCCCTTGAAATTTCTTGTTTCTTATAAAGTTAGAATGAAAACAATGAGATACTTTCTGCATTTTTTGTTATCAGTTACTGTCATATTACCCTCTTGAAGTTTCAATTGTTTTCTTTCTTTACATCATTTCTTTATTCTTCCCAGCTTATAAGCAAATGCAATTTTGTTTTGTTTTATATACTTGTATTTTTTCTAATTCCTCTATGGGTAGCATTGATAATTGTCATTCAGACTTTTAATTTGATTGAGTTTGCATAAAACTCATTCTTCTTATTTTTATCTCATTCATTTACAACTAAATTTTCTCTTGCTTCCTCCTTTTAATTTCAATACTTTATTGAATGAACAATACTCTTGTAAAAGATCAAATTATTGAGAGAGGAATTAAGGTCAACTTTTACTGAAATTCCCATAGAATCTCTTTCCACCTCACCCACATCTTCTATAAATCCCTTCCAGGAGACCACTAAAATTGTAACTAAGGAATCACCATAAAACACTTGAGTCTGAATTTCTTTTGAGCTTTTTGTACATTGAATGCTGAAGAAAAGCTGTATGTATTTCATTGTCTGTTATTGAATTAAAATTCATATTTATATTTATTAATGTTCATATAAATTTGAATGTTAGTTGGATAATAGTGATACATGCAAGTGTAGTTATACCATATGCTATTTCTTAAAAAACAAATTCTTGAAAACACTAACAAAATATTATTTTGTCATTGAAAACATTTATTCTTTGTTAGGCAACAAACATTCCCAACATGACTTGCTATGGATAGTTGTACACCAACTCTCCTTGAGCCACAAAGGGAGGTGGGTAAGAAATAAATTTACTACTACTACTACTACATAGGCACTATAATACAATTCAAAACTGGCTCAAGGGCAATGTTTCCACAAAATGTACATCTCCAATGTGTACTGCAGTGCACATCAAGCCAGAAACAGAGTGTTATAAAAATCACCAGAAAATCTAGAACAAGTCAGAAAAATGTGCTGCAACCAATCGGAGTATATCCCATGCAAGGCTCAAAATCAGAATTATCCTAAAGGGACATGGATATACTGGCAGGGGATAAAGAAAAGACAGAACTACTTCTTTGCCTCAGTCTTCCCACAAAAAGAAAGGCATCCTCAACCTCAGCAACATGGAGTGGACACAGGATTAGGGGAAATCCAACCCCAAATAGAGAAACAAGTCATCCAAGAACACCTGGCCACTCTAAACGAATTCAAGTCCCCAAGGCCTGATCAACTTCATCCATGAGTATTGAAGGAACTAGCAGAAGTCATTTCAGAACCACCGACAAGAATCTTTGGAAGTTCTTGGAGAACGGGACAAGTCCCAGCAGATTGGAGGAGGGCAAATATCATCCTTATTTTCAAGAAGGGAAAAAAGGACGACCCAAACAATTACTGTCCAGTCAGCCTCACATCGATATCAGGCAAAATTCTGTAAAAGATTGTTAAGGAAATGGTCTGCGAACGCTTAAAAACAAATGCGGTCATTGCTAATACTTATCATGGATTTATCAAAAACAAGTCATGCCAGACTAACCTGATCTCTTTTTTTGATAGAGTTACAAACTGGGTATATGCAGTGAACGACATGGATATAGTATGCCTGGGTTTCAGTAAGGCCTTCAACAAGGTCCCCCATGACCATTTATTTATTTACTACATTAATGTACTGCTTTTCTCACCCCTGGGGGGGATTCAAAGCAGTTTACAAAACAATAATGGAAAAATTCAATGCCAAACATACATGTGAAAACATAACAAACAGATCAAATAATAAACAACATAAACAACATCATGTGTACTTATAGAACAACTAAAAAATAACAAAATTAGAAATTTAAATATATAAATCAGACATTTAGGACTTATTTACTAATAGATCCAATATTGGTAAATAGTTAAAACATTAAACATAAAAAGGCAGTTTGTGACAAGCCACAGGGCTGATGTAGTGTTTGAGTCAGAGTGTTTAAGGTGCTGGCTGAAATAGAATTATTATATTGCAAATTCCACAAGTTAAAAAGGTCCTATACAGGTTTGGTTATCATTGCCCTCCCCCACCTACCTCCCGATTCCCTTCCCATAATGTCCACCCCCAATCTTTATATCCTCCCAAAGATTCCCAGATCATCATAAGTAAGGAGTCCTCTGGATACTTTTGGAATACAAGATCTTCATGGGGTGTGTTTGTAAACTATGAGGTCCTTGGGGAGACAGATGGGGATGTTTTTTTCATGATGGTAAGGTTTCTCTGTCCATGTTGGTAAAAGTCTTGTAGTGCCAAGATCTTATTGATTGACTTAACATAGGTGGATTGCACATGAACCCAGAGTCTCAAGCTTGTCTAGTCCACAGGTCTTGCCCGACTCACCCCAAGCCAGAACCCAGACCCAAACTAAAACAGCCCAATCCACCCTGAACCCAAAAAAACCCTCCAAGACCCAAAAAGGCAAACTCCTCAAACCCAAAAAACTAACAATGGTGATTGTAAGTCTCCAACACAAACACCACATCTGCAAGTCAGGATGCGACAGAGGGCCAGTGATGGCTTTTTTATCTGCTATTGGCTTCAGGTTAGATTGCAGAGCTGTGGGGGCCACACCCAGTATGTTTGGTGAGGCAGGCCCCAGGCAGAAGTTCTAAAGTAGAGTTCTCACCCTCACAGCCTCTGCTGCTCAGCAAAGGAGGCTCTTTTGGCAAACAAACTAGTCAAATGTGGGCTAGGCAAAACTACAGTTAGGTGGATCTGTAATTGGTTAAGTGAATGAACTCAAAGGATGCTCACCAATGCTTCCTTTTCATCCTGGAAAGAAGTGACAAGTTAAGTGTTGCAGGGTTCTGTCCTGGGCCCAGTTCAGTTCAACATCTTTATTAACGACTTAGATGAAGGATTAGAAGGCATGATCATCAAGTTTTCAGACGACACCAAATTGGGAGGGATAGCCAATACTAAAAAACTCAGAAGCAGAATTCAAAACAATCTTAATAGATCAGAGAGATGGGCCGAAACTAACAAAAGTTCAACAGGGACAAATGCAAGATACTCCAATTAGGCAGAAAAAATGAAATGCACAAATACAGAATGGGGGACGGCTGGCTCAATAGCAGTATGTATGAAAAAGATCTTGGAGTCCTCATGGACAACAAGTTAAACATGACCCAACACTGTGATGTGGCAGCTAAAAAGCCAATGGGATTTTAGCCTGCATCAATGGGAGTATAGTGTCTAGATCCAGGGAAGTCATGCTACCCCTCTATTCTTCCTTAGACCACACCTAGAATATTGTGTCCAATTCTGGGCACCACAATTGAAGGGAGATGTTGACAAGCTGGAATGTGTCCAGAGAAGGGTGACTAAAATGATCAAGGGTCTGAAGAACAAGCTTAGAGAATTGGGCCTGTTTAGCCTGCAGAAGAGAAGGCTGAGAGGAGACATGATGGCCATGTATAAATATGTCAGGAGAAGTCACAGGGAGGAGGGAGCAAGCTTGTTTTCTGCTGCCCTGGAGACTACGATGCAGAACAACGGCTTCAAACTACAGGAAAGGCGATTCCACCTGAACATTAGGAAGAACTTCCTAACTGTGAGAACTGTTTAGCAGTGGAACTCTCTGCCCCTGAGTGTGGTAGAGGCTTCTTCTTTGGAGCAATCTGTCAGGGGTGCTTTGAAGGCGATTTTCCTTTTTCTTGGCAGGGCGTTGGACTGGATGGCCCACAAGGTCTCTTCCAGCTTTATGATCCTATGCTATGTGCATCAGTGTGTCTCAGTGGACTGGTTAAGAAGGGAAAAACTCTCCATTTTCCAATGGCTGTCTAGCCATAGATACTGTGGTTACTAGTTTCAGTTCTGATTCCTAATCAGTAGATACTGTGACCATTGTCCCGAATCGGCTTCTGGTATGTTGGTGTAGGCAAAAAAACAGTTTGTTTTAATCCACTTTCAAACTGGATTATTGTTTCTGTGTAGAATTGCCCTTTGTTGATCCAGTAATCTACCCCCCCCCCCAATAATTAATTCTGTGGCTAGTGGTGAGCAGTTGACAATTGGGGATGTTATTATGTTCCCATAGTCAAACATAAAAGCTCCTTCTTTGGAAGCTTTTAAGCAGAGGCTGGATGGCCATCTGTCGGGGCTGCTTTGAATGTGATTTCCTGCTTCTTAGCGGGGGGTTGGACTAGATGGCCCATGAGGTCTCTTCCAACTCTACTATTCTATGATTCTATAAACCAATGACATCAGCCGCTGAGATCTCAGGAGGAACTTAGCTGATCTTGGAAGGAAGGCTACTTCTCCAACCTTTCTCCCATTCTCCACTAGCCGTGGAAAATAACTGTTGGGAAGGGATTGTCAGTGTTACATGGCAAGTTCTAGGCTGGTGACAGGCGAGCCATAGGAGATTCAGCATATGGAAATCTTGTACTGTGTGTGATCAAGTGGGATCTCAACCAACAATTGTAAGCAAGAATTAGTTTGAAATCCCAATAAAATATTTTAAAAATATGAAATACGGTGATGGTGGGGGGAGGGAGTCTTTCTTTTGGATAAGCAGAAATGTCTGGACAGCCTTAAAGCATGACCTCAATGAACAGCATATTCCAATAACAAAAGGTTACATGGCATCGACAATAATGATTCTTTTGTGTGGCCAGAATGTGAGACTAAAGGAGATAGATCTTGCCCATAGTTTTCACCCAAGCATCATCTTTACAAATTGTCTGCTGTAGAAGGGGAAATGCAAACTGCATGCCAATCAAAAAGAAAGCTTTAAAGTGTCAGCATTTATTTGAAATAAAATACGAAGCACTGCCTAAGCCTTGTCATATGAAAGTACTAAAAGCACATAGTGGAGAGAATTATCACAGCTTGCAATAATCAGCCTAAGAAGATTAAATGGCTGAATTTTTCTTTGGCTTTTCTTTCCTGAGCTAGGTTTATCTTCATTCACAGGGTAACGGCGGAAGATGACTGGCAGTCTTGGAAAGCAAGTGTTAGTCTTCTGAGGCTCATCTTTGAAAACATGTCCTGTTTCTTTTTAGCCTTTCTTACTCTCTAGACTTTCTTTTTAAGCATCTTCCTTCTTTTCTTTCCCCACTCCCTGTCTGTAAAAAAAAAAAATCATCACTGGCAGTTTATCATTTTCATAATGCAGGAAAGGTTACCAAAACAGTCTATTTGGGGCCTATGCTGATAAGGTTCCCATTTAGAACAAAAATAATGCTATGGGGCTGTTCCCTTGGGACAATAACCATTTTTCTTTTTCCTGCAGAATTGAGTCATAAATTGGAACAAACAAAAAAAGAAAAATGCTGGCAAAAGTTAGAGATGTGAAACAAATTTTTTTGTCTTGTTCTTCAACATGCATTTTGAAAAATTAATGGCCCCATGAAAACAAGCATTAAAAAAAGAGTACACATGCTGTTTTTACCCTTCATTTTCGTTCATATTGTTGTACACCAAACAATCCTTTTCTTTTTCTAAAGTTAAACTCATATTCAGAGAGAAAACATGAAAGGGCTAGTCTGCTAGTAAAAAACGAAGTTGCAAAAATCACATGCAGGGTGTCTGAATTTGTTTTTGAGGTTCATGGAAGAAGGCGGTAGTATTCTTCGTATATAACAAATTCACCAGCCAGCAGAGTCCTGTAGTAAAGCTGTTTATTCAAGCACCAGGAAGGCTACTCCCCAGGCTTTGGTTGCAAAGGCATTACATCCCATACCATCAGTAGTTTAAATACATTGCAGGTGTAACAACCAGAGAGTGTGGCTTAAAGGCACAGTATACCACAAAGGCAGAAGGCAATACCATCTTTAGTACAACTGTATAATTTGTGAACAAAATTCATCTCACACATGTACAACTGATTTAAAAATTCTTACCTTCTTGCATATATACTTACTTACTTACTTAGGCGATCCCTCGTAGCTCGAGGAGGATTGTCTTCCTTGGTGTCTTAGGGGTGGGTTCTTAGGTGGCTGAAGAGACCTATTCTTGATTTGCATGTTCTCCCACAGTGAGGACATCGGTTTCCAAGTGGAAGGTGATCCCAGTCTGGGTTGGCTTGACGGGCCTTCCTCTTGGCACGTTACTCCCTTAAGCCCTCCATTCGTGCCTCTTCGAACTCCGCAGCACTGCTGGTCACAGCTGACCTCCAATTAGAGCGCTCAAGGGTCAGGGCTTCCCAGTTGTCAATATTTATGCCACAATTTTTAAGGTTGGCTTTAAGCCCATCTTTAAATCTCTTTTCCTGCCCACCAACATTATGTTTCCCGTTCTTGAATTCGGAGTAGAGTAGCTGCTTTGGGAGATGGTGATCAGGCATTCAGACAACGTGGCCAGTCCAGTGGAGTTGATGGTGTAGGAGCATTGCTTCAATGCTGGTGGTCTTTGCTTCCTCAAGCACGCTGACATTTGTCCGTCTGTCTTCCCAAGAGATTTGCAGGATTTTTCTGAGGCAATGCTGATGGAAACGTTCCAGGAGTTGAGTGTGACATCTGTAGACTGTCCAAGTTTTGCAGGCATAGAGCAGGGTTGGGAGGACAATGGCTTTGTAAACAAGCACCTTGGTATCTCTATGGATGTTCCGATCATCAAACACTCTCTGCTTCATTCTGAAAAATGCTGCACTCACAGAGCTCGGGCGGTGTTGTATTTCAGTGTCGATGTTGACTTTTGAGGAGAGGTAGCTGCCAAGGTAGCGGAAATGGTCAACGTTTTCTAATGTGACATCATTAAGTTGCATTCCTGGCATTGCAGAGGGATTGGCTGGTGCCTGTTGGAAGAGCACTTTGGTTTTCTCGATGTTCAATGAGAGGCTGAGCTTCAAATTTTCCTTTCTTTAAAACTGTAATTATGTGCCATTATGAGTGATGTGTGCAGTATTTGTTTAATATGTTTAATTTGTCTATTGATTTAGTATCATCCATCTGGATGCACGAAATGAAAGATGTCATTTTTGGTCTAAACAAAAGGCGACACGAAAGAGAAAGCTGCACAGTCACTGTTTTCCTTTCGTTTCGGGCCTCGTAACAATACGCAGGTACTGACAGAGGGCTGCTTTTCCATTACAGCTTATGTTTACCAATGGGTGTTGATAGTAATATTGATATTAATAACAATAGTTACTCTGGGACCCTAAGTTGGGTCTGAGAGAGGTCTGCTTCCCCATGACAGCTGATGTGTATCAAAGGGTGTTAATAATAATATTAATATTAGTAACAATAGTAATTGCCATTCATGATTTGCAACTAAAACAAGGTGAAGCAATGGAAATGGACAGATTGTCTAAACAAGGTGCAGAAAGAGTGGGAGAAAGCAGAGAAATATTTTAAGGGATATGTCTTATAACAGGAAGGGTAAAAGATTTCTACCAACAAATAAAATATGAACATGGAATTTATGGGAATAGTGAGTAACTATTTAAAAATAGTGATGCTAAAAGTCTTAAAAGTTGCAAAGTTAGAGGAAATAGGAAAGTACAAGCTAAATGGGCCGGCAGAAGCTTGGATAAGTGAATATCTTGGATAATAAGGAGGGATTAAGGAAAAGCCTATTAAACATCAAATTAGGTTATAATTTTACAAATTAAGCACAAAACTTCATGTTATACAATAAATTTGACAGAAAAAGTAGTTCAATATGTAGGAATGTTATGTTGTAATTACTGTATTTACGAATTTAGCACCAAAATATCACGATATATTGAAAACATTGACTACAAAAATGGCTTGGATAATCCAGAAGCTTGGATAAGCGAGGCTTGGATAAGTAAGACTCTACTGTAATAGTAGTCTTTGTGAACAAAAATAAATATGGAAGGAAGAAAGTCTAGACAACTAGTGTCTTTATTTTTATTATTTAATTGGATTATGTTGTATTTGTTTGATTTAAGTGTGTTATTTTTTCTTTGTCCTTTTTGATGACGTATGTTTTTGTTAAAACTTAAAGTACACACACACACAGCACACACACACTGTTCTGTCACCTTCTGTTCATGTTTGTTCATGTCATTACAATAACATTTTTATGTAAGAAATATTTCCCAGTAATTAAAAAGTATTATATTAAAATTGTAACTGAATGAGGAATTACTTTTTCCTGTCTGTAGTATCTATAATTTTAAAATGTTGTTTGGATATGGCCTCAGTAAATACTGAAGTATGAAAATACATGAGTGATAGCTGGTTCTGTAACTTGTGTTATTGCCTCACTTTCTATTTTGTGCTGAAATGGTGGGTAGCAAAAAAAGTCATTTGTAGCACTGAATTATTGCATTCATTTCTTTTTTTAAAAGTAACTACAGGTTTAGTATCCCTTATCCAGAATTTCAAAATCCCACATACTCCAAAATCTAAAGTTTTTCCACATGGGTGGCTGAGGTACTGAGACTTTTTCATTCTGATGGTCCAATAGACACAGACTTGGTTTACGCTCAAAATTATTTCAAAATACATGAATAGGATGCATATGAAACATACATTGAACTTCATGTTTGAATTTGAGTCCAGACATCTTATTATTTGTACAAAATTATACAAAATACAGATATATATCTGTATTTTGAATACAGATATTCAAAAATTAGCAGTTCTTCAAAATTCAAAGAACTTCTGGTCAAAGTATTTTAGATTATTGACACAATGACATAGTATGACACAGCAAACAAGATAGCTATGCTGGATTTCGTATCACAAAATCACAAGTTGAACACTTCCCAAGCATTTAGGACTGTGTGATGTATTTTCGGATGATGCGCGCAGATCCCAGTAGGGTGGCCTTTGTTGGCAGATCATAATTTTGTCAATGTCTATTGTTTCCAAATGCCAGCTGAGATCTCTTGATGATGATGATGATGATGATTATTATTATTATTATTATTATTATTATTTGAAACACAACAAGATTAGTACACAGCAAACAAGATTACCGTATATACTCAAATATAAGCCGACCCGAATATAAGCCATGGCACTTAATTTTACCACAAAAAACTGGGATAACTTATTGACTTGAGTATAAGCCGAGGGTGGGAAATGCAGCAGCTACAGGTAAATTTCAAAATAAAAAATAGATACCAATAAAATTTCATTAATCGAGGCATCAGTAGGTTAAATGTTTTTTAATATTTGCCATATTTTTTAAAAAAATCAATAAACTAGCTCTATAAGTGGAAAAGTAGGGGCAACAAAAACAATATGGTATCAACAATAACCTAATAATAATAATAATAATAATAATAATAATAATAATAATAATAATAACCCCTCCGCAGGTGCCACCTTGACGTGGTGGGGGGGCTTACCTGCTCCAATGATGACTGAGGGCTGTGCTGGCAGTAGTGTAACTACCGGCAGGTCCAACCAAGCCAGAGAGGCCTCAGCTGAGGAGCAGAACTAAGAGCACCTAACCCATTAGCATTATGGAGAATCAAACCCAAACGAAGTCTATACTGGCTCGGTCGTCGCCCAGGATAAAAAGGACCGCGGTGGATGCTGCTGATTCTGGACATCCATCGACAAGTGGGCTACGGAATCATCAAAACCCAAATGAACAGTCACAGAAGCGGCAGAAATACACAATGCCAGAAAACCGCACAATTATGAAATGCTACTACAAATCTGAACCTCAAATGCGTGGCTACCGAAAAAGGATGCATCAACTGTGGAAACAAGAGTACCCTGACTCACAGATAACAGAACCCCGACTGGCTGACCAACGAAGATTCATAATCAGAAACAAAGTGTTCAGTGAAGTTGAACTTGAAGAAATCCAGAAAATTTGCAAAGTAAATCACCATCAGACCACAGCACAGACAGCAGCAGAGACTCCAGCAACACTTGGAATGGTGGAACAGATTGAACCAGAAGAAAGAGTGGACCTTTTGCAAGAATTTGAAGAACCAGCACTTGAAACACCCGTTGAACCACCAGGAACCTTGACAGCAAGACAACAAGAGCTCAAGGATAAGATTGTGGCTCATGCTGCAGCAAATGCAATAAGAAAGCGGCTCCCAACTCTAAAAACAGTGCCCAAGAGACAACTGGCACCTCTCATGAAAGATGTGAATACAGTACTCTCCACTGTCCAAATAACATCAATTGAACAAACAAACCAGTATGCCTACAGTGCAGCAGTGATAGTAACAGAAGAGCTTGGGCTCCTACAACCAAGGCAGCCCCAAAGAAAATCGACTGGAAAACCAAAGTGGAAGGTCAGGCTGGAGTTGAAAATCAAAAAGCTTAGATCAGATGCAAGTAACCTGAAAAATATGAAAGAGAAGAAACTGAAGAATGACAAAATCAAGCAATACCTGATCCGAAAGTACTGGCTGAACACCAGAAAAATTGAAGAAGCTTTGGAGATCGTGAAAGAACAAATTACAGCAACATCCAGAAAAATTGAAAGGTATGAAGCCAGAATCATCCAGTACAGACAAAATCAACTGTTTCAATCAGACCAAAGACGGTTCTACCAGAGTCTGAACCAAACAACAGACACAGTAACCATAAAACCAGAGAAAACTGCAACAACGAAGTTCTGGAAAGAACTTTGGGAAAACAATAAAAACTACAACAAAAACGCTGGGTGGATAAAGGAGTTTGAAGGAAAATTCTCACAGAACAAAATGGAACTGATGGAAATAACAACTGAAATGATCAGCAAACGAGTGCAAAAAGTCAAGAACTGGACATCGCCTGGTAG
The DNA here is from genome assembly GCF_035594765.1 of Anolis carolinensis. Classification (NCBI taxonomy): domain Eukaryota; kingdom Metazoa; phylum Chordata; class Lepidosauria; order Squamata; family Anolidae; genus Anolis; species Anolis carolinensis. The sequence continues at coordinate 86,175,242 of NC_085844.1, forward strand.
TGATCAACTTCATGGATTTTGGCTCAAACATCTGATTAGTTTACATGGAAAAATGGCCCAACAATTCAATGAGATGCTGCAGAAAGGAAGTATCAGTGAATGGCTAGCAACTGGAAGAACATACCTGATACAAAAGGATCCAACAAAAGGAGCAGCACCAGGAAACTACAGGCCAATAACGTGTCTGCCCACTATGTTTAAACTACTGACTGGCATGATAGCTGACAGAATTCAAGACTATCTTGAAGAAAAAAAACATCTTGCCAGATGAACAGAAAGGCAACAAATGGAAAAGCAGGGGCACAAAAGACCAGTTATTGATTGACAAAATGATTCTGGAGAACTGTAAGAGCCGAAAAGCTAATCTTCACATGACGTGGATTGACTACAAAAAGGCCTTTGACTCACTCCCACACAGCTGGATCATCAAGTGCCTGGACGCCATCGGGATTTGTAAAAACGTTGGCACCTTCATTGAAAACATGATGGAGCACTGGAAAACTGAACTGTTTGTTGGAAATGAAAGCTATGGACTTGTCAACATCAGAAGAGGAATTTTCCAGGGAGATTCATTGTCCCCTCTGCTTTTCATTATTGCCATGATCCCTCTGTCAACAATCTTACAAAAAACAAATCTCGGCTACCAAACATCTAAGAATTCTCACAAAATTTCACATTTGATGTACATGGATGACCTGAAGCTATATGGGAAAACAGAAACTGAAATTCAGTCTCTGACCAACACTGTCCGAATTTTTAGCACTGATATCAACATGGAGTTTAGTTTGGACAAATGTTCGACAGTGGCATTGAAGAAGGGAAAAATCATTGAAAGTAAGGCATAAATATGCCTAATGGCCAAACAATAAAGTGTCACCAGCCAGAGGCCTATAAATATCTGGGCATATTACAGCTGGACAACATCAAGCATGAACATGTGAAAACTGTGGTCAGCAAAGAATACACACAAAGGGTCAGAAAAATTCTCAAAAGCAAGCTCAATGGAGGCAACACCATCAAGGCCATAAACACCTGGGCCATACCTGTCATAAGATATACTGCTGGCATCATAAACTGGACACAGATGGAACTGGACAATTTGGACAGAAAAACAAGAAAACGCATGACCATCCATCATTCCCTGCACCCCCGCAGCGATGTTGACCGGCTATATCTGCCTAGAAGATCAGGGGGCAGAGGACTCTTACAAGTCAAACAAGCAGTCAAAGAAGAAGAACATGCCCTGGCAGAATATGTAAAGCAAAGTGAAGAACCTGCTTTGATTGAAGTCAAAAATCAGAAACTCCTCAAAGCACAGCAGACAAAACACCAGTACAAGAAAACCACACTACAAACTAGAGCTGACAACTGGCACAACAAAACATTGCATGGAAAGTTCCTTGACAAAACTGAAGGAAAAGCTGATAAGGAGAAGACCTGGCTCTGGCTCACAAATGGGACCCTGAAGAAGGAGACAGAAGGCCTGATCCTTGCAGCCCAAGAGCAAGCCATCAGGACAAATGCAATTAAGGCCAAGATCGAAAAATCAGCTGATGACCCAAAATGCAGACTGTGCAAGGAAACCGATGAAACCATTGATCATATCCTCAGCTGCTGTAAGAAAATTGCACAGACAGACTACAAACAGAGGCACAACTATGTGGCCCAAATGATTCATTGGAACTTATGCCTCAAGTACCACCTGCCAGCAGCAAAGAACTGGTGGGATCACAAACCTGCAAAAGTATTGGAAAATGAGCACGCAAAGATACTGTGGGACTTCCGAATCCAGACTGACAAAGTTCTGGAACACAACACACCAGACATCACAGTTGTGGAAAAGAACAAGGTTTGGATCATTGATGTTGCCATCCCAGGTGACAGTCGCATTGACGAAAAACAACAGGAAAAACTCAGCCGCTATCAGGACCTCAAGATTGAACTGCAAAGACTCTGGCAGAAACCAGTGCAGGTGGTCCCGGTGGTGATGGGCACACTGGGTGCCGTGCCGAAAGATCTCAGCCGGCATTTGGAAACAATAGGCATTGACAAAATTACGATCTGCCAACTGCAAAAAGCCACCCTGCTGGGATCTGCACGCATCATCCGAAAATACATCACACAGTCCTAGACACTTGGGAAGTGTTCAACTTGTGATTTTGTGAAACGAAACCCAGCATATCTATCTTGTTTGCTGTGTCATACAACGTCGTTGTGTCAATAATAATAATAATAATAATAATAATAATAATAATAACAACTTCATTTGGATCCCACCCTATCTCCCCATGGGGACTCAGGGCAGCTTCCAACATAGTAACAGGCAAACATTCAATGCTTATATAAACAATGCAGAGCTAGATATAGATCTATAATTATAGATACTAATTTCACATATGCATTTCCCCCTGAAACGTTTGCAAATCCCCTCTCTCTCTGTGTGTGTAGCTTGCAAATATTGTAGGGGAAATGCACACACACACACACATATATACACATATCTATCTAGATATGTCTATATATATTTGTGTGTTCATTCCCCCCCTGTAATATTTGCAAGCCCTATATATAGGTAGGTAAGAATATATTCATATTTATCCAGACAGCTCTCTTTATATAGATAATTATATCTATATAGAATTTGCAAACATATGAGGGTAAATTCATATATAAAATAATATAGGTCAAGGCCCTTGCCGACCTTGACCTTGACCCGATTATAAGCTGGGAGAGGCTTTTTCAGCTCATAAAAAGGGCTGAAAAACTCGGCTTATCTTTGAGTATATATGGTACTATGCTGTGAGTTGTATTGGATCACACATCAGACACTTCCCATGTGTCAAGGATGTATCGGCAAATATTGTGTGCAACATAGGATGGCCTTTTGCAGCTGACAGACGATAATTTTGCCAGTACCTATTGTATTTAAGTGCAGGCCAAAGTCTTTAGGCACTGCACCCAGTGTGCTGATCACTACTAGGACCACCTTTATTGGCATGTGACAGAGTCTTTGTAGTTCAATTTTACCATCTCGTATCTTGACAGCTTTTCTAGTTGCTTGTTGTCAATCCTGCTGTTGCCTGGGATTGCAACATCAACTATTCATACTTCATTTTTAACATGATTGTGAGGTCAGGAGTATTGGGCTCCAAAACTCGGTCAGTCTGAATTCAGAAGTCCCAGAGTTGTTTGATGTGTTTATTTTTTTTCACTTTTTCAGGCTTGTGATCTCACCAGCCCTTTGTCAGAGGCATTATTATTATTATTATTATTATTATTATTATTATTATTATTATTATTTCTTACCTGCCTTTTTTCATGGTTTGAGCAGGATCACAGCACAGTCAAAACACACAAACATTGCAAACAAAATCTATAAACACACATATTAAAATATAGTTCTATTAAAGATTCATATTAAAATGTATTTCAATGAAATATATATTATACACAGGATAAAGGCTACTTTTCCTTTATAGTATCTATTCTAGTTATTTCTGAGAAGCAGGAAAGTAAACATTCCTTTCTAATAATTGGAATTACAATGTGGTTAACTATGAGTGTTGGATGGCAACAGTAACTAATTACTATTTAAAGTCACTTTGCAAGCTTGATATTAAACATGCTGATAAACATTCATTGATTTATAAAGGTGGTAGGAAGGTCAATTTATTATTGAATCTGCTTCCGAAACTGCTGTCAGTCAGGTTACAGAGTGAACATATGTGGCAGATAAATAACAGCCTTTATAAACATATAATGGTGTGCATATGTGCATTCAGACAATGATTTGATAATAATAGGATACAAGTACACATCTGTGAGAGTATGCCATTACAGCAAAGTGGGTAAAAAAATGGGGTACGTGTGCTACTTATAGAGAACTAAATTGTCCAGATGGTCGGTATCAGAAAGAACATATTCAGGCTCTACCAAATCCCACAATTCACCTGACAGAATAAAATTACATTGGCTTATTGTAGAAAATCACAGATTATAGATTGTCTGATGGTTCTTCTCCCTCCCCTTGCAGTCTGGATACTTTATTGCCAACCAGGCATGTAGCCGGGGTGGGTGGGTGGGCTTGAGGGGCTTCAGCCCCCCCAAAAAAAATTCTCAGGGTGGTCCGCGAGAAGGCCTTACATTTATTATTTAAACTTTTATGTTTATTCATATATGATCTGATCACCATGCTCAATATATCCCATATGCATGGGGGTATTGGGATAATGATACAAAAGGTTTGCTAGGGTAGACCCTCTCTTGCTCAGACTCAGCAGCCCCCCCCCCCCCCCCCCGGAACCAAAATCCCAGCCCCTCCTGAAACAAAACCCTGGCTACGGGCCTGTTGCCAACAAATCAGGGAAATAAAAGAGACAAAACAACAGTATTGGATTGAACTAATGGCAAGTTTTATTAATTAGTTAGCTATTTATGCTGTTTCTTAAAGACAGCCAAAACTACGAGGGATATGCAGAAAGCAAGGTTACAATATTTTTAATCCAAAGAATGAATATATTTTAATAAAACTTTGTTGGATTATAGCATAGGTATTATGTTATTTTTCTGCATAATCACCATTCAGTTCAACACATTTTGTCATCCGTGGGATGAGTTTTTTGATGCCTGTGTTTAGAAGTCTCCCAGCAGAGGAAGCAGCAACAAGAGAGCCAGAGCTGGGAGCAGGCAGCAAAGGCGGAGGTAACTACCTTTTGGCTAGAGGGATTCCTTGAGCTGCCAAGCTCCTCGACGAGCTGCACCATGGCCAAGTGTACCCAGCCCAACATGCTGCCATCAGAATGAGGAGGAGAGGAAGAGGAGGAACTGCCGCTTTAAGGAACTGCGACTGAGCAGCTTCTGCCGCCTCCTCTTCCTTCTCCTCCTCCTCCTCGCTCCAGTGGTAGAATGTTGGGCCAGATGCCTTCAGCCATGGTGCAGCTCGTGGGGCGGTTCAGTAGCTCGGGGAGCCCTTCTAGCCAAGAGGCAGCCTCAGCCTTGCCTCTGCCTCCACCACCCACTCCCAGATCTGGTTCTGTTGCTGCTGCTTCCTCTGGTGGGAGACTTCTAGACATATGCATCAAAAAACTCATCCCACAGATGACTAAATGTATTGAACTGAATAGTGATTATGTGGAAAAATAATGTAATATCTATGCTATAATCCATGTAAGCTTTATTAAATTATATTCATTATTTGTATTTTTAAAAATCTTGTAACCTTACTTTCCGGATATCCCTCGTATTTGGGGGAGTGATCTGATACGGGAGCAGTTGAGGCACTGCAAAATGTGGTGGGCGGGCAGGTGGCCCAATGAATGTCAAAGGAGGAGATGTTAGCACACGGCTGCTTTAAATCTCCTACAGAAGCCACACCTTCTCACCCCATAGATACTCAGCAATGCTTTTGGCCTCCCCTGGATAGCAGCAAATTAATCTACCCTATCTTCATTCCTTTATGCTTTTCAGGTTTCATCTTATGACAGTACATGTCATCTTGCCTCTTTTATCCATCTTCTTATTTGGGGCCATTTGGCTAACATGCAGATTGACTCAAATTTAGACTTAACAGATGCTAGTAGACCTAGCCTTGGACTTTACTTTCTGCTCCATTAACTTTAACGATGGAGAAATACATCAAATCTGGATGTGTTGTATCATAGAATTGCATTCTCCATTTGTGGACTATTTGAACAATAATCATGACAAAACAACGATTTTACTCTTGCATCATTTGGTATGATCACTTGGCCCATCATTTGGCCCATTTCCTCACACACACTAGGGGTGAGTTTATGATGAAAATGAAGTTGACTGGACAATTTCAAATAAATCTCTTTGTTTTTGATGTATATATTTTTAAAATACAAAAACAAACTCATATAGTTTTTCAAATAAAAAGGCCAATTCCACTTCTATACAAAGATAACAGTTTTGCTATTTCTTTTTGGCCCTTTAGATCATGCTGTTTATTATTTCCTACCTTGTACCATTTATATTGTAGTATATATAACTTATCCAGCACAGGAAAGCGATAATGTTCTGTTTCAAAGTCAACACTTGGGGCTTTTGAGAATGACACATAAAAATTTTGTGTTACCAGAGGGCAACCTTCAGTCTATAGTTTAAGTCAAGAGATGCCCTTGAGGTTAATTTCTTTTTGACTACAGGTTTTGTGCTCAATATAGAATAAAAGTAATATAATAGAAAAGTTGGTCTTAAAATCTCCTCACACATCATCCTGAGAACTCAGTCCTTCCAATGTGTCTTCTATTATTGACTTGTGTAATACCTCTGATTAAGTTCTTCCAAAAGTAATACCTGAAGGTTCATCACCAAGCTTATTGACTATATGTGACTCTTTCCTCCTCTGCTTGTGGATTTCTCTCTCCCTCTTGACCTCTAGAAAAGCCACCTTCCTCGGTGTTTTATATTCTATCACAATTGGCAACTTAATCTTTCATGTGGATTAAGGAGTCACAGTGGCTTAACTGAATCATTTTTATAGTGACCCTTTCCCCCTTTTATATTTGCTATACTTCCCCTGTTCTTAGTTCTGTTGAGCAAATAGCACCAGAAATATAATTCTCCATTCAAACCAAATGCTCTGTCTTCAGCATTCATGAAACTTATTTTATATCTTGGATTTTTATATGAAGTGAAAAAGGTAGTCACTTGGGATTTTTTAAAATGCACATACCTGAAAATGTTATGTCCAATACATTTTTTAAAATGACAATTAGAATTGATCCTAACTTTGCTTCTCCCTTAGAGAAGCCATATTATCACTATATTACTTTCTCTGGCTCAAACAACAGCAGTGGCAACAAAAGCAACAACAATGGTTCATCAAAGTATCCATCTAGATCAGTGGTGAATTCAAAATATTGCTGATATTTTTGGATTGAAATATCCATCTTCTCTCATCATTGTCTATGTTGGATATGTGCAGCTATGATCTTCCAATGCTTTAAGCCTTTATTTCACAACATCGCAACTTCAATGTGACCGAAGAGGCCCTCTCAAAAATCTCGCAACAACAAACCATGGATGAGCCTGCAGCACTGCCTAGTTTGGAAGAGGTCAGTAGTGCCATCAGCCAACAAAAAAATAATAATAACAAAGCCAGCGAACCTGATGGGATCCCTGCTGAAATCTTCAAAGAGGGTGGACCTGAACTGATACAACAACTCCACCAGCTCATTGAAAAAGTGTGGGTGACCGAGAAAATCCCAGCAGACTTCAAGAATGCCACCATCATCACCCTTTTCAAGAAAGTGGATAGAACAGACTGTAGAAATTATTGAAATATCTCCCGTCTAACCTCCAGTGGACATGATCTTCACTGCTGAACAGCTCCAAGGAAAATGCAGGGAACAAAATCAATCTCTGTACGTGGCATTCATTGACCTTGCAAAGGCATTCAACACAGTGAATCACAGTGCTCTCTGGAGCATCCTCCAAAAAATCAGGTGCCCTGAAAAATTTGTGAACATCCTATGGCTTCTCCATGATAACATGATGGCAACAGTCTTGGACAGCAATGGCTCCCAAAGCGACCCATTTAAGGTTGAATCAGGTGTCAAACAGGGATGTGTTATTGCCCCAACCTTCGTTTCCATCTTCATCGCTATGATAATTCATCTTGTTGATGGGAAGCTTCCAACCAGAGTCGAAATCATCTATCAGATAGATGGCAAACTATTTAACCTCAGCAGACTGAAAGCCAAAATCAAGATCACAACAACATCTGTTATAGAACTTCAATATGCCAATAACAACGTAGTCTGTGCACACACACAGAAGAAGACCTACAAACCACTCTAAACACCTTTGCAGAAGCATATGAGAAATGCAGCCTCTCACTGAACATTGAAAAAACCAAAGTGCTCTTCCAACAGGCACCAGCCAATCCCTCTGCAAGGCCAGAAATACAGCTTAATGGTGTAACATTAGAAAAGGTTGACCATTTCTGCTACCTTGGCAGCCACCTCTCCACAAAAGTCAAGATTGACACTTAAATACAACACCGCCTGAGCTCTGTGAGTGCAGCATTTTTCCAAATGAAGCAGAGAGTGTTTGAAGATCGAGACATCCATAGAGATACCAAGGTACTCGTTTATAAAGCCATTGTCCCCTCAACCCTGTTACATGCCAGCGAAACATTGACTGTCTACAGACATCATACTCAATTCCTGAAGCAATTCCGTTAGCATTGCCCTGAAAAATCCAGCAAATCTCTTGGGAACCACAAATGTCAGTGTGCTGGAAGAAGCAAAGACCACCAGCATTGAAGCGATGCTCCTATGCCATCAACTCCGCTGGACTGGCCACGTTGTCCGAATGCCCGATCACCATCTCCCAAAGCAGTTACTATAATCCCAACTCAAGAACAGAAAACGTAATGTTGGTGGACAGAAAAAGAAATTTAAAGATTGGCTTAAAGACAACCTTAAAAACTGTGGCATAGACACTGAGAACTGGGAAGCCCTGACCCTTGAGCGCACTAACTGGAGGTCAGCTTTTGCCAACAATGCTCCAGAATTCGAAGAGGCACAAATGGAGGGCTTAAGGGAGAAACGTGCAAAGAGGAAGGTGCGTCAAGCCAACCCTGACCAGGACCACCTTCCATCTGGAAACCGATGTCTTCATTGTGGGAGAACATGCAGATCAAGACTAGGTCTCTTCAGCCACCTACGGACCCACCTCCCAAGACACTGCAATTGGAGGACCATCATTCTCGGTCTACGAGGGATCGCCTAAGTAAGTTACTTCACAATAGCTCTAGTCGACATATCCAGCGAAGTAGAGTTATGAATACAGTCCCAAATGCTTCTTTTACTCATGAGTTATTTTCTAGGTTGCTTAGGGATAGTAGAAGGTTCACATCAAGAAGGCAATGAAAATGGAAGTTACAACTCAACAATACTGAAAAGGCCTCAAGTAGTATTCTTTAAGATATGAAATGCTCTGGAGTGAAAAAAAAATACTGCAATCCATATCCACTCTGACCTGTGAAACTAATATAATGAGATCTTTAAGTTGATGCAATTGATAGTGAGTATTTTGGATGCAACCTTTTCTTCCAAGTGAAACTAACAAATGGATGAAACAGTGAATAGATATCATACCAATACTTTCATGACCAGGGGAACATTGGTCATGACCAAACTCACCAGTGATAACTCCCAAGTTAAATTTTAACTCAGTTCTTCTAAAGCACCACCAAAATGCATGTAGCCAGGATTCATGCACCCATGCAAAGAAGTCTCTTGAATAATAATAAGTCATGCGTGACTTGAAGATTAGGCAAAAGTCTTGTCCTGTGCTGCAAACATTTCCCAACTGAATTCATTCCATGTACTCCCATGGTAGAAATCCAAAAAAGAGTAACAAGATGGAGGAATTAATTTTAATGGCATGCAGAGACATTTTTCTATTATCTTACTTAATCATATTACTTCAGTTCACGTTTCTAATGAACTTTCTTCACACTCACACAGAGGAGCAAGCATAATTTTCTCATTATTTGTCATTATTAGGTTTATATTAAAAGTTTCATTAAGAGTGATGTTATGTTACCATAAAAACTAGAGAATCAACTGGGAATGGCAGAAGATGAATACAAGAGGAAGCAGTAACACTTTGGATAAATGGGAATCTACCAATGGGAACAAAGGAGGCAGGACTAAACAGGATTGTGGTAGAGAAGGTATTTGTCAGAAATTCCAAGTTCTGTAAAACAATTTCTCTATCAGGGCAAACACTGACAGCAGAGAGTTAAGCAATGAATTAAAGCTTGCAGAGTAGCAGGAAAAGGTGTTTCATTCTATATCCTGCCTCAAGGAAACCTTGTAAAGTCTTCAGATCCCTAGAGTAAACAATATACTTCAGGATGTCAGATTTTGGAGCCAAACAACTGTAAACATTCAGAGCTTTCATGCTCTCCTTGTTAACTTTCCACAGGTACCTAGGTGCTATGGCATATTAAAGTAGCTGTGGGGCTGGTCTGATTCTCTAAAGCAAAACTCATGACCTGAAAATCTTTGTTTATAGTGCTGAATGTTACTAAAATCAAACTTGTAACTGATCAAGGGATGTTTTCTTCCAGGTGTAATAGCTGACAATGTTAAGGGACCTCTTCAGAAGGGGCTTGTTATGGCACCTTTTCTCTCTTCGGGATGGGGCCTGCCCAGTGCCATCAGAGGATGCTGGCTTGGCCCCACCCTAATTCTTCCCAAAGTGTGTATGTGTGTGTGTGTGTGTGGGGGGGGGACTTTTGCAAGACACTTTCCCTGCCACAACAGAGAGGAAAGTGTGTTTTGGGTAGCTCCAATGTATCTATCCAATTTTTTTTGTCCTTTCACTCATGTGATGGGGACAGGATGTCAACGTGCCTTGCCAAATACCAGAAGCCCCCAAATCAGTTTTCCAGCACCTCCCGAAAATGGGTGTTCTGCTGAATGGGCATTGTTGTTCCACATCTTAAAAAAATGGTTCTTTGTCCTATTGGTGGCAATGGGGACTATGTTCACTAGGCCTTGATTCTGGGTGTCAGCAACGGGATTAAGAAGCACCCTATCCAGCCCATTATGATAACCCTTGCATATCCTTCATTAAGACCTGGATTTTTGAAAGTATCAGAATTACCACTCTTTCTGGGATCCTTTTTCCTTATATCTTTCATTAAGAACAGGATGAAAAGCATTAGAGTTAAGATACCATTGTTTCTGGGATTGTTTGTTCTTATTTCCTTCATTAAGAACGGGATTAAAAGCAACAGAGTTGAGATACCACTCTTTCTGGGATTGTTTGATTTTATATCCTTCATTAAAACCTAGATGAAAAGCATCAGAGTTAGGATCCCAGGGAAACCCTATGCAAAGAGCATGCAAGATTGGCTTCTGCTTGCTGTCGTGTTGAGCAGGTTTTTGTACCGGAAGGGTTCTTCCTGTTATGTGATCCCAAAGGTGCCTAAGGAAAACAGATCCACGCACAAACCTACTATTGACTATGCAATATTCTCAGTTACATGGCATTTCCACAGAAAAACAGGTAATGCTAATTTCAGTAATAATTTCTGGTGGCAGCATGCTTTTTGCACATTCAACTATTTTATCAATTAGAAATACTGGACAATTGTTGCATAAGGATGTTTATTGAATAACTATATTTAGCCAGTTTGCTAAATATGTAGCACTGAAGGTCATATTTAAGAATGTACCAAATGTGTTGTCAGACAGGCCTGTAGTGAGGGGTTTTTTTTAGGGGTTCAACCCCCCCCCCCCCCCCCGAAATTTTCAAAACCCCTTCCGAAATTTTTTTCTGGCTACGGCCCTGTTGTCAGGAATGTGAAAAAGTATAAAAATGTAAAGGGAAAAAGCAATTCAGACTTACAGAAAACACTGTAGAACTTTATATGACTTAAGAAAATTATTTGGACAGTTTTCAGAACTGTTGGAACCATTATATTCTAGTGATGTGCAAATGTTTTTAACTGTCCTTTTCAGCCATTCATGAGGTGGAAAAAATAAAAAAGGAAACTCTCCCTAGTGGAAGTTGTTGGGTCTGATGTCAGGTAAAGGCAGTGCTCCAAATTTGAATCTGAACCTTAAAAGGGCCAGTTCAAAGTGTGGAACTATATCCCCAGAATATGTATCTTTACATAGATAGTGTATTTAAAATGTCTAAAACTCAAAAATGTCTCACCATCTGAGTAACTCTGAAGTCACAGTAACTCCCCTTTCATTCAGCCAAATTGGAAAGCAATGAGCTAAAGTTAAAAGAAAGGACTTTAAATGACAAGAGGTTGCTACTATGCTTGCACCCTCTGAGGCAATCTATCTGGCTGGTGACCCTTCTTGTAATGCACCCAGAATAATATTAGATGTGATCTTTTCCCATGAACATTTCAGAACAGAGATGAGTGCAATGGAGAATGTCTCAAAGCAAGTAAAAAAGCATGTTGACATATTTACTGGATGAGTATCAAAGAGAAGAAACCCTAAGGACATCATCCCATCCCATCATCCCATTTTCTGGCTCCTCTTTAGAATTGAAAATAATAATAATAATAATAATAATAATAATAATAATAATAATAATAATAATAATAATAATAGCCAACTGCAAAAGGCCACCCTGCTGGGATCTGCGCGCATCATCCGAAAATACATCACACAGTCCTAGACACTTGGGAAGTGTTTGACTTGTGATTTTGTGATATGAAATCCAGCATATCTATCTTGTTTGCTGTGTCATAAAAGAATAATAATAATAATAATAATAATAATAATAATAATAATAATAATTTATATTCCGCCTTCTCTCTCTGATGGGACTCCAGAGTAGAAATCAGATCCTTGGGCAAATGTAACTGGTGCAAAGGAGAATGCTTGAACGTCATGCCAGCCAGATAGAACTTCTTGAAGGAGGAGAGACATGTTAACAACAACAATGGACTTCTAATACTGTTTATTATCATTTAGATAATGTGAAGGAACACTGTATGGTTTCACTTTGCAAAGAGATGCATCTTAAAAAGGATACAGCATGCCATAAATCGGAAAGGGAGAACTTAATATTATAAGTAAGGACAAGTTTTAAATAATTTAAGGGGTTGTTATGTCTTCCAGTATAGTAAAAGTATTTCCAAAAGTATTTTTTTATTCATAACAAATGTAATTATTGAAATCATCACTTTTGGAAACAAAGTAACAGGAGGATCAAATTTAAGGCAGAACTATAGTATTTATTGTTGCAGAGCTTTCTACAGATCACAACCTCTGGTATTAAAGCCCCGGTGGCGAAGTGTGTTAAAGCACTGAGCTGCTGAATTTGCAGACCGAAAGGTCCCAGGTTCAAATCCCAGGAGTGGAATGAGTGCCTGCTGTTAGCCCCAGCTCCTGCCAACCTAGCAGTTCAAAAACATGCCAATGTGAGTAGATCAATAGGTACCGCTCCGGCGGGAAGGTAACGGCACTCCATGCAGTCATGCCAGCCACATGACCTTGGAAGTGTCTATGGACAACGCCGGCTCTTCGGCTTAGAAATGGAGATGAGCACCAACCCCCAGAGTCAGACATGACTGGACTTAACGTCAGGGGAAACCTTTACCTTTAAAGTTTTAAAAGGCAGCAAAACTGCAATTTCAAAAGGTAGGAATAAGGAAAAATCAAAAGCAAAGGAGAGATCTCCAGAAGCTTCACAATTTCTACGCAATATATTAAATTTTAAAAAATACTGTGCAAAGATCATACAACTGGATTTTGGGAGATTACTGGGGCATTAGTTTTTGGTAGGGCACCACCCCATATTCAGTTGAAAATATTTGTCAGATGCATTCCTTTTCACTTGAGCAATGTTTTCAAAGCATATTGTAAGTGCACACAACATTTTCACATGAGAGTGTATCCCTGCTTGTCTGTATCTTTCTCTCTTTCCTTTTGAAAGGTTTTGGCTGACAGATCCTGGGCTTGTTATTGTCATTTGCTCTCCTCTATACTCTATAGAAAATCTTGTTCTCTCTACTTGCAGATTTGTATGCATAGACAAAAACTATCCAACTGCAGGGTCACAGTACACATAAGGAGACTGGTGGCTGATTGTACCTGCAAAATGAGGCGTCTCAAGCATTCACTGTAGGAAGAATCTGAAAAACTGGAGAACACAATGTTATGTTTCTTGTTTCTGGTGTTTTCCTTTGTTAGTCTCTTAGATGTTGCATGCTGCAACCTCCTGCTGTGATTGGTGCACTTCCCTTGTAATCTGGAGGTTGCCTCTGAGTATAGTGATTACAGGCATCCCGGTATTAGGGGAAAAGGGAAGCAATTTGGAAAAGGGAAATGCCAAGACAACATTTTTTCTTTACTTCAACAGGGGTCCTAGATTTCCTGCCATTCAGTTCCATTGGATGACCTCATGCTCTACTATTATAAGAGAATCTGTTTTCTCCATTCAATGTAAAAATATATGTGCTGTCTCATTTTCTTAGGTTTTTATAAAGGGAACAAGGTCTCTAGAGATTTTGTAGTTTATCACTCAATGGAATTATTCTGAAACTTGAAAATATTGGTTGCAGTTTTGTGACCTTTTCCAGTCCTATTGTGACAATATCTTGAAGCAGATCGACTAGAAAATGCATAGAATATGAGATATCATCACATTTGAAATCTGTACAATGTAATAATACTGGGCATTTTTTGTTTGATTTCTTTGCCCATTGATTCTGAACACAAAGTTTGCCTTCTACATAGGAGATGATTTCCCTATTTATATTTTTTTCAGTGTCAGGAGCAACCGGAGTTGCTTCTAGAGTGAGAGAATTGGCCGTCTGCAAGGACGTTGCCCAGGGGATGCCCGGATGGTTTGATGTTTTACCATCCTTGTGGGAAGCTTCTCTCATGTCTCTGCATGGTGCTGGAGCTGATAGAGGGAGCTCATCCACACTCTCCCCGGGTGGGATTCGAACCTAGAATCATAGAATCATAGAATAGTAGAGTTGGAAGAGACCTCATGGGCCATCCAGTCCAACCCCCTGCTAAGAAGCAGGAAATCGCATTCAAAGCACCCCCGACAGATGGCCATCCAGCCTCTGCTTAAAAGCCTCCAAAGAAGAAGCCTCCACCACAGTACGGGGGAGAGAGTTCCACTGCTGAACAGCCCTCACAGTGAGGAAGTTCTTCCTGATGTTCAGGTGGAATCTCCTTTCCTGTAGTTTGAAGCCATTGTTCTGTGTCCTAGTCTGCAGGGCAGCAGAAAACAAGTTTGCTCCCTCCTCCCTATGACTTCACGTATTTGTACATGGCTATCATGTCTCCTCTCAGCCTTCTCTTCTGCAGGCTAAACATGCCCAGCTCTTTAAGCCGCTCTTTAACCTGGCAGCTTTCAGGTCAGCAAACCAACCTTCAAGTCACAAGGCTTTTATCCCCTAGGCCATCAGAGGCTCCCTATGTTAAAATTATATAACTCAATTTATTATAATGTATATTTTGACTATATCTTTGTTTTGTTTACTTTTAAGGGGAAGTTGAGGAGGATATTTAGTTTTAATTGCAATTTAAATTGTACAAGTATTTTACTGTAATCTTAACTGTGTTTTAACTTATATCCATGACACAATATTTTACTGCCTTTGAATTGTTTTTATTTTTTTGTATTTGCTGTTTTTAAAATTTAAATTGATTTGCGTTATGTATTTGTGAGCTGACTTGTCCCCATGGAAAGCAATGTGAAGTAGAAATAAATTAAATATTTGAAATATATTTTAATTCAGAAAATAAATATCTATCATAACAAGATCAAAAGTATATATCTAACTACTGTGGAACATTTCTATTTGACAGATTGATTGAGAAAAATATGTCATTAGCTCTGAACTCTGCTCAATACTGTAGTGGAAACATTCATAACCTTTGTTGTCTCTAAAGTGTAGGCTGAATGTGGCAATACATCCAAAGCTGTGATTGAACTCAGTAAGCCTAGGACCAAAGTACCATGAAGGAAGTGGAGGTTGTGGGTAAATATATATCACTACACTATCACACACATTATTTGTCATAGCAGGTGACCATGAAATAGTCAGAATGACCAAACCATCCCTAGGATTTCAGGCACACCATCTGGCAGTTTGTACACTATATGACTTGCAGGAATAAAATGTCATTTGTAAAGGAACGTCTCTGTACCTACAAACCTAGGTACAATATTGTTCTTAGAGTACTATAATAAATCGTATCCAAATGCTACCACATCAGAAATAAGTATTCATAGATACTATTTTGACAATTAACTTCATATTACTTATGTTTATAAAACAATACTAGCAATTAGCATTTAGGTAGATGGCTTGAGGCACTTCACATACATAATTGCAGTATTTATCATTTATCACATGGTTGTCCAGATTGTCTCTCTAATCTTTAGGTGGATTCATTACTTCCACATTTTTGTAAAGGAATCACATAGCATCTCTGAGACTGGAAAAAGAAATGGGAAGCAGACCACTTTATTAGGTCTATGAAATAAAGCCTCAAAGGATATGTATGTAAAAAAAAAAAAAGTAAAGGTTTCCCCTGACGTTAATTCCAGTCATGACCGACTCTGGGGGTTGGTGCTCATCTCTATTTGTAAGCCGAAGAGCCGGCGTTGTCCATAGACATCTCATGCAGCATGACTGCATGAAGCGCTGTTAACTTCCCGCCAGAGTGGTACCTATTGATCTACTCACATTTGCATGTTTTCGAACTGCTAGGTTGTGTGTGTGTATACACACTCACTCACACACATACATGCTAGTGGGTGAGGGGTGGAAGAAGGAAACCGACTGTAATAGAATCTAAAAATATGTATGTGTCATGGTGGAGAGACCAACTAGAAGAACAGTTATAATTAGTGAAGATAATTCTTGCAATAGTGCACTGACATGAGTATGATAAACCATCTCAATAAGGCACACACGGCAATCCTACTTAATGGCTGAAATGTGATGTAGTGCTCCAATATGAGCAGTGTTCCAAGAACACATTGCCTTTATAAACTACTACCAATGGGCTAGAGTTTGTGGATATGTGTCAATTCAGATATTTCTTTCTCTAAAATCAGTTTCATTTTCTTTTGTGAGCGAGATCAAGGACCATCTTTACGTTAATTATTTTTTATTGTTATTATTATTTGAGAAAAAGTTACAAGTATATAAACATATACTATATCAAGGACCATCTTAAGAGATACAAGACAGGAGGTCCAGGAAGGTTGCAATATTATGTAATAGGTGTGTGTAGAATTCCATTAGGCAATTAAATTTGGTGATCCAGCAACTGGATTGCCGAAAACAGACTGGGCAGGACCCAGTCAAAGCCTTAACCAGAATGGCATGTGGGTGTCCTGCAAATCAGGCAAGAGTGGGTGCCTGGTGGTGGCAGCTCCTTTGTTCTTTCTTCTATAGAAGCCCCCCCCCCCCCCCCCCGATAGAGCACTCCCTTGAAGCAAATAAGGCCAAAGAGAGAGAAGGGGGAGAGTTTTCCCTAGGACTCTCCTCCAGAGAGGGCCCTACCGGGAACTCGCTTTCACAGAAACACTTTAAACGGCGCGGGCATTGAAGGAATCATAGAATCGTAGAGTTGGAAGAGACCTCACGGGCCATCCAGTCCAACCCCCTCTCTGCTCCCTCCCTGGGTATGATGGAAGTTGTGTTTCTCTCTCTTTCTCTGTTTCTCACATTTCTTTCTCAGCCAATCAGAGGCCTGGTTGACTGTGTCCATTCTCCTCCCCTCTTGTGGCGTGCGCTGGTTGGGACTTCAATTTCCAGAACCCCTTCTTGTGTGTGTGTTTTTAAAATGTTATGGTAAAAACTTTTTAAAATTTCCAGAAATCAGTGGATTAGTGAAATGTTCTGAAACTTGGCAGGCTTGCAGTTGTAAATGTGGTCTAAAAGGTGAGACAAGTTTCATCATGGTAGGCTTTAAATTGACAGAGAAACGAGTCTTCCCATTGGCACTAAAGGATCGAATCTTACAGGAATGAAAATGGCACTCCCCTTCTGATTTCAGGAATTTCCAGGGAAATGGAATGGGGTGGGGGCAGCCAACATCGGATGTTGTACACACCCTTATTATGGAACTGATTTGAGGTATTCCTAAAACTTCTTTAGAGACTTCCTGCATTTTCGCAACTCTAAAATAGACCTGTTTTTGTTGCTGCTTCATGGACATAGAGTCTGATGGTGACAGGGAGAAGTTTGACACTCATATGTTATTGGGGGATGCTAGATTTGAACAATGAACTTTCCTATCTGAAACACTTAGGTCAGAATCCAGACATTATGCCAGGATCATTATACTGCCATTTCTGGGTAGCTAAGGGAACTGTGGTAAGGGAACTATAAAAGAAGTAATACTTTGGGGAAATCAGTCTGCTAATTTTATATGACTTCTCTTGCCACCATTGTATGACTATGGAAAGCCTGGACTAACTAACATAATGTATCAATTGGGATTTCAGTCTTCATCACCATACTCCTCATTTTACTTATTTATGACTTTTGAACTCCATATTCCTTCCAAAGAGAGCAGTATGTCATGCAGGTCCATATTCCATTTTATACTCATAAGAGCATCATGGGGGAAAATAGTCTAAGGTATAGCAATTGCCTACTATAAGCTTTGCAACCATTAGAGACTTTATCCGAGCTTTTCTCAGATCAGTATTCCATGTTTGGCTTTAAATGGGACTTCTGAAAATGCATATTTTACTGTTATTTGCATACGTGTCACCATTCTTATACATTCTTTTGCTGTGCAACATGTTTTGCATGAATACTATATATATCCTAATAAAACCACTGGGAGAGAGGTCATTGACTACTAGAGTGGAATAGTCCAATTTTAAAGCAGCTAAACCACTCCAGAAACTGAAATATTTCTGGTATCGTTCATAAGGCCTCTGGATTATGTTACCCAAAATAGAATAGAAAAAAGTAATGGAAGAAGACTTATAAAGATTATAGTTGCAATTATAAGCAAGCGGGCTAGAAAAGACCTCTGAAGAGAGACAATATTGGTCAACCAGTGTCCCGTATCAGTACATGCCAGCTTCATCTGTTATGAATGAATTGGTTCTCCATCCATCCAATCTAGTTGCATTCAGGTAAGGACATTCAGGTGTAAGGAGGCACAGATGTATTTTTGTGTGTCCATGCGGATGGTGATGCCATATGGGACTTACAGGCCTATAAATAGTCAACTGCTCAGAGTACCACATTCTTGGCTTTAGCTTCTATGGTGGCACAGACATATTTTATTTATTTATTTATTTATTTATTATTCAAACTTATATGCTGCCACTCTCCTAGGGCTCGGGGCGGCTTACAAAAAAGGCTAAAATCTAAAACAATTTAAAAATAGCAGTTGAGTTAAATGTAACTCATACTGATATAATTATGCCCATAATTTCAAAGCAAAATGTTTCATTGTCAAGGATTGCCAACAACTGAGTTAACATGGGAATTGTTCTAAAGTCTTTTCATTCCCCTTCTCCTTCTTCTCCTTTTCTTCCTTCTTTTCTACATCATCAAAGTGATGTTTATTCCCAAGTAAATGTAATTCGTAGCAGAAGCCAATTTTATTGTATTCTTGTGCTCATTTTGGTGTAGAGATTTGAGTGAGCTTAAAATGCAAGTTCTCTGGGCACTTCTTTCTTTTTTTTTAATCAGTATTCACAAGCTGTCTTTTGTTTGTTTTCTGTTCAGACACTTCCGGAATGTAATCAGTTGTAAATAATGGAATGACATGACAGGGAGAAAATAGAAATGTTAGTTGTTTGCTTCACAACTCCCTTACTACACATATTGTGGTAATATATATCTTTTCTTTTCTTGCAACCAGCATGTAGCCAGCTGGATCCCATCACATGATGTACAGCTACTTCCAGTGGGGCTCTGTTCTGGCTGTATTGGTGAACTGTTCTAGGATGGGGAACACAGGAGACTACCCATGTTCAGATTGGAAATGCTGGAGACAGGCCCATAGCCAGGATTTTGATTCGGAGGGAGTTGGGATTTTGGTTCGGGGGGGGGGGGCTGCTGAGTCTGAGTGAGTGTGATGTCTCATGGGCCTTGTAGTCCCGTTCCTAGTACTATTGTGGCAGACGAAGAGGAAAACATGGGATTTCCACTGGTTCAGCCAGAATCGGAGCCCCTGCACCTGGAGGATGTTTGCCCTCAAGAAGTCAGCCAAACAAGCCTTGGGCAGAATTCTCCCCCGTTTTCCAGAAAGGACAATTATAATAGAGATAGAGGAGCTAGGGAGGCTAATCGCCGGAGTCTCAGAATCGCAGCCAAACAATTAGCTGATTAGGTCTGCTTCCCTTGGGAAATTCTAAGGAGTCATGCATCTGGACGGAGTTGGGTTTCACTTCTCGTTCTCCAGGGAAAGTGTTCTTCTGGCGGGAAACGAGACCCTATTTAGGTGTTTTGCCGCAAAGGAAACCTTGCGGAGTCAACTCGTCAGCTTGAGGAGTGAGATCGTGTATGGACTTGTAACCCCAGTTCCTTGTTTCCCGGACCAAGTTCCAAGCCTGCCTTGTTTCACGTTTGACCACGGACCTCGCCACGGACCTTGTTCTTGCTTCTTGTTGCCTCGTATCAAGTCTTGTTTAGCCAAGAATCTAGTTTGTTTTCCAGCCTTGTTGTCAAGCTTCAATGGACTAAAAGACCTTGTCATCTCCCCACACTATTGCTTGGCAAAGTGTGTGTTTCGGTTAATGGATTATAACTTTGGACTCTAATATCACATATTGGACATTATTTTCCTGGACTATATTTGACCTTTCCTGAAAGGTCTACTTCTGAACTATATTCTTCACTTGTTTTTATTGACTTTATATATTCCTTTAATAAAGATATTAGATAGAATCCGGCCTCTGCGCATGGTTATTGGTGTTCTGTAGCCTGGGTCTTGACAGTTTGACTCCGCCCCCCTAAGCACCAATTAACCTAGGCCAGGATGTCTACAGGAACCGGGGCGGAAGCCCAACCACTCAGCTACACCATTTCCAAGGAAGAATTCGACAGAATCCGTGATACACTCCGTACGCAGGAGGGAGAAATACGGGGCTTGAAAGAACGCGGTGTCCAGCTCCCTGCCCTAGCGCTTCCAACCAAGTTTTCTGGAGAAGCTTCCAAGGTTCATGTTTTCCGTCGCCAGTGCCAGGCGTACATAGAAGCCCGCCAAGCCGAGTTTCCCCAAGAAGAAGTCAAGGTGGCGTGGATTTACAGCCTCCTAGAAGGGCCTGCGGCCAATTGGGCAACGGCGCTATTTGATGCGGGTTCCATGCACCTAAGTTCCGCGCACAACTTCCTGAATCACCTTAGAGCGACCTGGGGGATCGAGGACAACGAGGAGGCGGCCGGCCATAAACTCCGGCGTCTCTTCCAAGGGGACAGGCCATTGTCCCAGTACATAGCCGAGTTCCGGGTGGTGGCTCAGAACACCAGCTGGAACGATATAGCCCTCAGAGGACAGTTTCGTGAGGGCCTCAACATCGAGATGCAGGAAGAAATCTCTAAGGTGGATCCTCCAGATTCTCTTGAGAGACTTATCAATCATTGTTTACGAGCCGAAGTCCTGCTTGCCAACAAAAAACAGTGGCTCCGAGGCCAGAGTGGAAGAGCTGGAGTGAAACCTCCCGCTTCCGCCAGTATTCAGCCACGTCCAGTGTGGAGACCCCCACCACCAGCCCCAAACCCCAGGGGAAGCGAGGAGGAGCCGATGCAGTTGGGCAATGTGCGCCCCAGACTAGATGTTGCCGAAAAGGCCCGCCGCCAACGTTTAAACCTCTGTTGGTACTGCGGGAATGGGGGGCACTTCGCCAAAGGATGCCCAGCCAAGGGAGAGCCCACCACCCGCCTGGCGGCGGCGTCCTCCACGGAGCCGGAAGCGGCCGCGGCGACTGGAATCAAGCCGGCGGGGGAAGCCAGCGACCGGGCATAGAGAGGCTCGACAACCCGGTCAAAAACCCCGCTCAAGAGCCGCAAACCGGGGTCCTATTTCTCCTGGTGATTACGCTGTGGTCGGTGAAAAAAGGACCCGTCATGATCCATGCCATGATAGACTCAGGGGCAACAAACAATTTCATCGATAGAGAGTATGCCGACTCTCTGGGATTACAATATCACGATTTCAAGAATGCCCGGGTGGTGCAGGCCATAGATGGTCGTCCCCTAAAGACGGGTCCAGTAAGCCAATGGACTGAACCCACCAGGATGTGGATAAGGGAACACATGGAAGAAATTTCCTTCTTCGTTACCAAGGTTCCCCACTTCCCTGTGATTTTGGGGATTCCATGGCTGACGCTCCACGACCCAAACATCTCCTGGTCGAACAGAGAACTACAGTTTGCCTCAAGATATTGCCAAAACCATTGTCTAGTAGCCAAGGTCTGCCATGCCACAGGCGCTGAGCCCATCATCACCTTGCCCAAGAAATATTCGGACTTTTGGGACGTTTTCAATGAAAAGGAAGCCGAGAAACTACCCCCACATAGACCCTACGACTGTGCCATTGACTTGGTGGAGGGGCCCCCGATTCCGCGAGGACACCTCTACTCCCTGACTGAACCAGAGCAAGAAGCTCTCAGGGAGTTTATAGAGTCAAACCTTCGCAAGGGATTCATCAGACCCTCTCAATCCCCAGCTGCTTCCCCAGTGATGTTTGTGAAAAAGAAGTCAGGGGACCTACGCTTGGTTGTGGACTATAGAGCATTGAACAATATCACGAAGCGGAATCGCTATCCCCTGCCTTTGATCTCGGACCTATTAGACCGGCTTCGAGGGGCCAAGGTTTACACCAAGCTGGATCTCCGGGGGGCTTACAATCTAGTTCGCATCAGAGAAGGGGACGAATGGAAAACCGCCTTCCAGACCAAATTCGGATTATTTGAGTCCCTAGTCATGAATTACGGTTTATCCGGAGCTCCCGCAACGTTCCAGCATTTTGTCAATGATATCTTCCAGGATTATCTAGACCGGTTCTTGATCATATACTTGGACGATTTTTTGGTGTTTTCTAGATCACAATCGGAGCACGAACAACACGTCAGGATGGTGCTACAATGATTGCGGGATCATGGACTATATGCCAAGTTAGAAAAATGCGCCTTTGATCTGCAAGAAGTAGACTTCCTGGGGTACCGCGTCTCGCCACTAGGGCTCTCCATGGACCCGGCAAAGGTTTCAGCAGTATTGGAATGGCGGGCGCCAACCAACAAGAAGGAAGTGCAGCGCTTCTTGGGGTTTGCAAACTACTACCGCAAATTCATCCCAGACTTCGCCCGCTGGTCTGACCCAATCACCAGCTGCATCCGTGGGAAACAGCCTTTCCACTGGACGGAACAAGCAGAGAAAGGGTTCCAGCAGCTAAAGAAGTTATTCACGACCCAGCTAATTCTACAGCACCCTGACCCTAAAACCCCTTTTGTTGTACAGGCTGATGCCTCTGATGTAGCAATTGGGGCTATACTCATGCAACCAGTGGGAGAGCATCTTCATCCTTGTGCCTATTACTCCCGTCAACTAACAGCCCCAGAGAGAAATTACACTATTTGGGAGAAAGAACTTTTGGCCATAAAGGCAGCTTTTGAAAATTGGAGACATTGGTTGGAAGGGGCCAAATTTCCCATTGAGGTTCATACTGATCATCGTAATTTGGAGCATCTAAGAGCTGCACGAAAGTTAAATCAAAGGCAGCAGCGCTGGGCTTTGTTCTTTGAACGTTTTGACTTCCAGATCCATTATGTGACCCCGGCTCAGACCAAGCAAGCAGATGCTCTATCACGGAAACCGGAGTATGCTGCAGGGCGCAGAGAGACCTCAGAATCTCGATTGCTGCAACCCGAAAACTTTGCCACGCTCACAGTGGGAAACACCAAATCCACTCCAACTGAACCAACTCCCTCTAAACCAGAATCCCTTTGCTCTCAAGAAATTAGAGCCAGTCAACAGACAGATGCCTGGGCTTAAGAACAGATTCGCCAAGGACTACATTTCCCATTTTCGCTTAAAGACGGCCTGCTATGCTACAGGAACCATGTTTACATCCCTCCAGGCCCCGACAGAGAAAAGGCACTTCGTCTGTGTCATGACAGCAAGCCAGCAGGGCATTTCGGACTATTTAAAACCATGCACTTGATCCTGCGAGACTTCTGGAGGCCCAAAATCCGCAAGGATGTGGAAAAATATGTCAATACCTGCCCTGTATGTCAGCGCTCTAAGACACGAAGGGAGAAGCCCTCAGGGCTACTTCATCCCCTTCCCACTCCTTCTCGTCCATGGGAGATAATTTCCGCGGATTTTATCACTGACTTGCCACCCTCCCTTGGATTCACCACGATTCTAGTGGTGGTGGACCTCTTTACCAAATTGGCCCATTTCGTTCCCTGTGAAGGCCTTCCCACGGCCAAAGAGACTGCAGATTTATTCCTTCAACATATCTTCCGCCTACATGGGTTGCCCAAGAGTTTAGTCACTGACCGTGGATCTCAATTCACCTCTCGGTTCTGGAAGGCACTGCAACAACTATTGGGCATAGACTCTCGTTTATCTTCAGCTCACCATCCCCAAACGGATGGGCAAACGGAGCGCACCAATGCCACCTTGGAACAATACCTTCGCTGTTATGTAAACTATCAACAGGACAATTGGGCGTCTCTATTACCTCTGTCAGAGTTTGCCTACAACAACGGTGTCCAGGCTTCAACTAAAGAAACCCCGTTCTTTGCAAACTACGGTTTCCATCCACGTTTCTTTCCTTCTGTCATTGAAACCTCAGAAGTCCCCGCAGCGGAGGACTGGCTGCAGGAACTCACAGCGGTGCAAGAACTCTTGCACCAGCAACTGGATCAAGCCAAGGAGGACTATAAACGCCACGCTGACGGTCATTGCCAGCCGGGCCCCGAGATCAAGGTAGGAGATCGGGTTCTATTGTCCACTCGCTTTTTGCCCTCCCACCGTCCCTGCCGGAAGCTAGATGCCCGTTTCATTGGTCCCTACCCAGTGGTGGCGCAACTTAACCCCGTGACGTTCAAACTCCAACTTCCGCGCTCCATGCGCATTCATCCGGTGTTTCATCGTTCCCTGCTCCTTCCGGCGGATGGTGTACGCCCTGATGCGAACCGGCCGGCCCCCACCCCTGTTTTGGTGGATGGGGAGGAGGAATTCGAGGTTCAAGACATTTTGGATTCTCGCTTTCATTGCCGCCGCCTTCAGTATCTCATTGACTGGGTGGGTTTTGGCCCCGAAGAACGCTCTTGGGAAGATGCTTCCACGGTCCATGCTGTCACGACCCAGGTTGCAAAGGCACCAATAACCAAACACAGAGGCCAGAATCTAACTAATATCTTTATTGAAGGAATATATAAGGTTAGTAAAAGCAAATGTAAAAGATAGTCCAGAAGCAGACCTTTCAGGAAAGGTCAAAATTAGTCCAAAGAAATAATGTCCAATATGAAATATTAAGGTCCAAAGTTGTAATCCAATAACCGAAACACTCACTTTGCCAAGCAAAGTGAGGGGAGATGACAAGGTCCTTTAGTCCATAAACTTGAGCAAGGCTAGGAAATAACTTGATACTTGAAACAAGGCTTAAAACGTGGAACAAGGTAACTAAGAACAAGAACAAGGTCCGTGGAATAACTTGGTAAAATCCGTGGAACAAGGCAAGGATTGGTCCTGGGAAACAAGGCAAAGTCCGTAGATAAACAAAGGCTGGGAAGCAAGGCGAAGGCTGGATAGCAAGGCAAGGCTTGAGCAGGAGCGAGGCTTGAATCGGAGCGCGCTGTCCAGACACAACTCGCTCCGTAGGCTGACGAATTGACTCCGCGAAGTTACTACGCGGGTAAAACCCCTAAATAGAGTCTAACTTTCCCGCCGAAGCAGTTCTCTGGGAATCAGAACCGAAAGCTAAAGTCTGAGACCAGATGTGAGACTCCCCAAAGATTCTCACGAGAAGCAGTCTTAATTGGCCACATTCTTAGCTGCAATCCTCGCACTCCTGCGCGAAGCTGATTCCAAACTTCTCTGTTGTTTACAAAACTCCCGGCGCAAGAACACGGGAGAAGTAGGCTCTGGGGTTGTTTGACATACTTCTGGGAGACAACTTTCTTGCAGGTGCAAGGTTCCCAGATCTGCCTGGGAAAGATCTGGCTGAGAGGAATCCAGTTCTGACTGGGAAGGTAAAAAACCCAAGTTTTCCTCCTCATCAGGAATTACAATGTCCTGAGCAGGACTACAAGGCCCATGAGTCATCACACTATCCCCCTCCTCAAGGCCCCTCCCAAACTGGGGCCCTCTCCCCGAGGCGCGAGGTCGCGGCTTGGCGGGATAGGTCTGATGAAAGCGGCGGGTTAGATCAGGAGCATGGACTGTGGAGGCGTCTTCCCAAGAGCGTTCCTCAGGGCCAAAACCCACCCAGTCAATGAGATATTGTAGGCGGCGGCGATGAAAGCGAGAATCCAAAATGTCCTCAACCTCGAACTCCTCCTCCCCATTCATCAAAACAGGAGGGGGGGCCGGTTGGTCTGTATCAGGACGCACACCATCCGCCGGAAGGAGCAGGGAACGGTGAAACACTGGGTGAATGCGCATTGAACGCGGAAGTTGGAGTTTGAAAGTCACGGGGTTTAATTGCGCCACCACTGGATAGGGGCCAATGAAACGGGCATCTAACTTCCGGCAAGGGCGGTGGGAGGGCAGAAAGCGAGTGGACAGAAAAACCCGTTCTCCTACCTTGATTTCAGGGCCCGGCTGGCGGTGTTTGTCAGCGTGGCGTTTATAGTCCTCCTTGGCTTGGTCCAGTTGCTGGAGCAAAAGTTGTTGCACCGCTGTGAGTTCCTGCAGCCAATCTTCTGCTGCGGGAACTTCTGAAGTTTCAATGACAGGGGGAAAGAAACGTGGATGGAAGCCGTAGTTTGCAAAGAACGGCGTTTCTTTTGTAGAAGCTTGAACTCCATTGTTGTAGGCAAACTCTGACAGTGGTAACAGAGAAGCCCAATTGTCCTGTTGGTAATTTACATAGCAGCGAAGATACTGCTCTAAAGTGGCATTGGTGCGCTCCGTTTGCCCATCTGTTTGGGGATGATGAGCTGAAGATAAGCGAGAGTCTATGCCCAATAGTTTTTGTAGTGCCTTCCAAAAACGAGAGGTGAATTGAGATCCACGGTCTGTGACTAAACTCTTGGGCAATCCATGTAGTCTGAAAACATGTTGAAGGAATAGATCCGCAGTCTCTTTGGCCGTGGGGAGGCCTTCGCAGGGAATGAAATGGGCTAACTTGGTGAAAAGGTCCACCACCACTAAGATCGTGGTGAATCCACAGGAAGGTGGTAGATCAGTGATGAAATCCGCAGAAATTATTTCCCATGGGCGAGATGGGGTAGGAAGGGGGTGTAAAAGCCCTGAGGGCTTCTCCCTTCTCACCTTGGAGCGCTGACATACTGGGCAGGTGTTGACATATTTTTCCACATCCTTGCGGATCTTGGGCCACCAAAAATCCCTTAGGATCAGATGCATGGTTTTAAATAGTCCGAAGTGTCCTGCTGGTTTGCAGTCATGACACAGACGAAGCGCTTTTTCCCTGCCCGGTCCGGGTGGGATATAAACATGATTTCTATAGCAAAGCAGCCCATCTTTAAGCGAAAAGGGAAAATGCAGACCTTGGCGAAGTTGGTCCTGCGCCCAGGCATCTGCTTGCTGACTAGCCCTGATTTCTTGAGCACAGATGGGTCCTGGAGTAGAGGAAGTTGAACCAATGGAAATGGATTTGGTGTTCCCCACTGTGAGCGTGGCAAAGTTCTCGGGTTGTAATAGTTGGGATTCAAAGGTCTCCTTACGTCCTGCAGCGTATTCCGGTTTACGTGACAGGGCGTCTGCTTGCTTGGTCTGGGCTGGGGTCACGTAATGAATCTGGAAGTTGAAACGTTCGAAGAATAAAGCCCAACGTTGCTGCCTCTGATTCAGTTTGCGGGCAGTTCTTAGATGTTCTAGATTACGATGATCAGTATGGACTTCAATGGGAAATTTGGCCCCTTCTAGCCAATGTCTCCAAGTTTCAAAGGCTGCCTTTATGGCCAGTAGTTCTTTTTCCCAAATGGTGTAATTCCTCTCTGGTGTGGTTAGTTGACGAGAGTAAAAGGCACAGGGATGGAGGTGATCTCCCACCGGTTGTAAGAGTACAGCCCCAATTGCCACATCAGAGGCGTCCGCTTGCACAACAAAAGGGGTTCCAGGATTTGGGTGCTGTAGAATTGGCTGGGAGGTGAATAGTTTCTTTAGTTGCTGGAACCCTTTCTCTGCTTGATCAGTCCAGCGGAAAGGCTGCTTTCCACGGATGCAGCTAGTGATGGGGTCGGACCAGCGGGCAAAATCTGGAATGAACTTGCGGTAATAGTTCGCGAACCCCAAGAAACGCTGCACCTCTTTCTTGTTAGTTGGCGCCCGCCATTCCAATACTGCTGAAACCTTGGCTGGATCCATGGAAAGCCCTAGAGGCGAGATGCGGTAACCAAGGAAATCTACCTCTTGTAGATCAAAGGCGCATTTTTCCAGCTTGGCATAAAGTCCATGATCCCGCAGTCGTTGTAACACCATTTTGACGTGGTTCTCATGTTCTGATTGTGATCTAGAAAACACCAAAAAATCGTCCAGGTAGATTATCAAGAACCTGTCTAGATAGTCCTGAAAAATGTCATTGACAAAATGCTGGAACGTTGCGGGAGCTCCGCATAAACCGAAATTCATAACTCGGGACTCGAATAATCCGAATTTGGTCTGGAAGGCGGTCTTCCACTCGTCCCCTTCCCTGATGCGAACTAAGTTGTAAGCCCCCCGAAGATCCAGCTTGGTGTAAACCTTGGCTCCTCGAAGCCGATCCAGTAGATCCGAGATTAAGGGCAGGGGATAGCTGTTCCGCTTGGTGATATTGTTCAATGCTCTGTAGTCCACCACCAAGCGTAGTTCCCCTGACTTCTTCTTCACAAACATCACTGGGGAGGCGGCTGGGGATTGAGAGGGTCTGATGAATCCCTTGCGAAGGTTTGTCTCTATGAATTCCCTGAGAGCTTCTTGCTCTGGTTCGGTCAGGGAGTAGAGATGCCCTCGCGGGATCGGGGCCCCCTCCACCAAGTCAATGGCACAGTCATAAGGTCTATGTGGGGGTAATTTTTCGGCTTCTTTCTCATTGAATACATCCCAATACTCGGAGTACTTCTTTGGCAAGGTGATGATGGGCTCGGTGTCTGTGGCATGGCAGACCTTGGCTACGAGGCAATGGTTTTGGCAATACGGTGAAGCAAACTGCAGTTCTCTGTTGGACCAGGAGATGTTAGGGTCGTGGAGAGTCAGCCATGGGATTCCCAAAATCACAGGGAAATGGGGAACCTCGGTAACAAAGAAGGAAATCTCTTCCATATGTTCCCTTATCCACATCCTGGTGGGTTCCGACCACTGACTTACGGGGCCCGTCTTGAGGGGGCGGCCGTCTATGGCTTGCACCACACGGGCATTCTTGAAATCATGATATTGTAATCCCAGAGAGTCGGCATACTCTCTATCAATGAAATTGTTGGTAGCTCCAGAGTCTATCATGGCGTGGATCATGACGGGTCCCCTTTTTGCTGACCATAATGTGACCACGAGAAGGAACAGGACCCCGGTTGGCGGCTCTTGAATAGATTTTTTGACCGGGTTGGCGAGCCTCTCTACACCCGGTCGTTGGCTTCCCCTGCCGGCTGTGTGCCCGTCGGCTCAGACGCCTTCGTCTCCGTGGAGGACGCCGCCGCAAGACGGGCGGCAGGCTTCCCTTTGGCCGGGCACTCTCTGGCGAAGTGGCCCCCATTCCCGCAGTACCAACAGAGGTTTAAGCGTTGACGACGGGCCTTCTCGGCGGCATCCAGTCTGGGACGCACATTGCCCAACTGCATCGGCACCTCCTCGCCTCCTCTGGGGTATGGGGTTGGCGGTGGGGGTCTCCACACTGGACGTGGCTGAACGCTGGTGGGAGCGGGGGGGTTTGCCCCGGCTCTACTGCCCTGGCCTCGAACCCACTGTTTCCTGTTGGCAATCATGACTTCAGCCCGTAAACATTGATCAATGAGTGCCTCGAGGGTCTGGGGAGGATCCACCTTGGAGATTTCTTCCAGCATTTCAATGTTGAGACCCTCCCGGAATTGTCCTCTGAGGGCTACATCGTTCCAGCCGGTGTTGTGGGCCAGCACTCGGAACTCGGCTATATACTGAGACATAGGCCTGTCTCCTTGGAAAAGGCGACGGAGTTTGTGCCCGGCTGCCTCCAAATTGTCCTCGATTCCCCAAGTCTCCTTGAGGTGGTCCAAGAAGTGTTGCGCTGATCTTAGGTGTGGAGAGGCTTGGTCGAACAGTGCCGTCGCCCAATTGGCCGCTGGCCCGTCTAGAAGACTGTAAACCCACGCCACTTTGATGTCTTCTTGGGGAAACTCGGCATCACGGGCCTCTAGATAAGCTTGACATTGGCGACGGAAAACATGAACCTTAGAAGCTTCTCCAGTAAACTTGGTAGGCAACGCCATGGCCGGGAGGCGGATTCCGCGCTCCCGCAAGCCCTTTATTTCTCCATCCTGGGCGTTGAGTCTGTCGCGGATGCGATCCACCTCATCCTTGTCGATGGTGTAGGTAAGCGGCTGCCCACCCGGCACGGTTCCGGTAGACATTCTGGCCTTGGTTAATTGGTGCTTATGGGTGGCGGAGTCAAACTGTCACGACCCAGGTTGCAAAGGCACCAATAACCAAACACAGAGGCCAGAATCTAACTAATATCTTTATTGAAGGAATATATAAGGTTAGTAAAAGCAAATGTAAAAGATAGTCCAGAAGCAGACCTTTCAGGAAAGGTCAAAATTAGTCCAAAGAAATAATGTCCAATATGAAATATTAAGGTCCAAAGTTGTAATCCAATAACCGAAACACTCACTTTGCCAAGCAAAGTGAGGGGAGATGACAAGGTCCTTTAGTCCATAAACTTGAGCAAGGCTAGGAAATAACTTGATACTTGAAACAAGGCTTAAAACGTGGAACAAGGTAACTAAGAACAAGAACAAGGTCCGTGGAATAACTTGGTAAAATCCGTGGAACAAGGCAAGGATTGGTCCTGGGAAACAAGGCAAAGTCCGTAGATAAACAAAGGCTGGGAAGCAAGGCGAAGGCTGGATAGCAAGGCAAGGCTTGAGCAGGAGCGAGGCTTGAATCGGAGCGCGCTGTCCAGACACAACTCGCTCCGTAGGCTGACGAATTGACTCCGCGAAGTTACTACGCGGGTAAAACCCCTAAATAGAGTCTAACTTTCCCGCCGAAGCAGTTCTCTGGGAATCAGAACCGAAAGCTAAAGTCTGAGACCAGATGTGAGACTCCCCAAAGATTCTCACGAGAAGCAGTCTTAATTGGCCACATTCTTAGCTGCAATCCTCGCACTCCTGCGCGAAGCTGATTCCAAACTTCTCTGTTGTTTACAAAACTCCCGGCGCAAGAACACGGGAGAAGTAGGCTCTGGGGTTGTTTGACATACTTCTGGGAGACAACTTTCTTGCAGGTGCAAGGTTCCCAGATCTGCCTGGGAAAGATCTGGCTGAGAGGAATCCAGTTCTGACTGGGAAGGTAAAAAACCCAAGTTTTCCTCCTCATCAGGAATTACAATGTCCTGAGCAGGACTACAAGGCCCATGAGTCATCACACATGCCCCCGACTTAGTCCGCCGCTTCCATCAGGCCTACCCTGCCAAGCCGCGGCCCCGCGCCCTGAGGAGAGGGCCCATGTTGGAGAGGGGCCTTGAGGGAGGGGATAGTGTGATGTCTCATGGGCCTTGTAGTCCCGTTCCTAGTACTATTGTGGCAGACGAAGAGGAAAACATGGGATTTCCACTGGTTCAGCCAGAATCGGAGCCCCTGCACCTGGAGGATGTTTGCCCTCAAGAAGTCAGCCAAACAAGCCTTGGGCAGAATTCTCCCCCGTTTTCCAGAAAGGACAATTATAATAGAGATAGAGGAGCTAGGGAGGCTAATCGCCGGAGTCTCAGAATCGCAGCCAAACAATTAGCTGATTAGGTCTGCTTCCCTTGGGAAATTCTAAGGAGTCATGCATCTGGACGGAGTTGGGTTTCACTTCTCGTTCTCCAGGGAAAGTGTTCTTCTGGCGGGAAACGAGACCCTATTTAGGTGTTTTGCCGCAAAGGAAACCTTGCGGAGTCAACTCGTCAACTTGAGGAGTGAGATCGTGTGTGGACTTGTAACCCCAGTTCCTTGTTTCCCGGACCAAGTTCCAAGCCTGCCTTGTTTCACGTTTGACCGCGGACCTCGCCACGGACCTTGTTCTTGCTTCTTGTTGCCTCGTATCAAGTCTTGTTTAGCCAAGAATCTAGTTTGTTTTCCAGCCTTGTTGTCAAGCTTCAATGGACTAAAAGACCTTGTCATCTCCCCACACTATTGCTTGGCAAAGTGTGTGTTTCGGTTAATGGATTATAACTTTGGACTCTAATATCACATATTGGACATTATTTTCCTGGACTATATTTGACCTTTCCTGAAAGGTCTACTTCTGAACTATATTCTTCACTTGTTTTTATTGACTTTATATATTCCTTTAATAAAGATATTAGATAGAATCCGGCCTCTGCGCATGGTTATTGGTGTTCTGTAGCCTGGGTCTTGACAGTGAGAGAGGATCTACCCTAGCAAATCTTTTGTATCGTTATCCCAATACCTCCATGCATATGGGATATATTGAGCATGGTGATCAGATCATGATATGAATAAATATAACAGTTTAAATAATAAATGGAAGGCCTTCTTGCGGACCACCCTGAGAATTTCGGGAGGGGGGGTGAAGCCCCTTAAGCCCCCCCCCCACTACATGCCTGGCTGGAGACATTGCGGGAGCAAAATGGAAAGGTATGCTTCTCAGCGTGTGATGGGCAAGTAGCTGATATGAGCAATGTGGGGTGCTGGGCGATGGATTCACCCCACTGCCCCCATTATTTGCCCCACTGCCCTATGGATTCTCCACATCAAGGGCCTCTATGTGATGAGGTCCAAATACTGTATCCAAACTGTATATTTATTGCAGTTTGATACCGCATTAACTATGGTGTCTCAATGCTATGGAATTATTGGATTTTTAGTCTCCCAGACAGTTTTGATGCCACAGAAAATACAAACTCCAGAATTTGATAGGATGAATGTATAGCAGTTAAAGTGGTGTCAAAATGCATTAATGATGCACCCTGAGTCCCATGCTACTAACAGAGTCCTGGGAATCCCCATTCATATGAATGACTTGTGCCTATGTGCCAGAAGACTAGGTTTCCATGGAGTGATTTTCTGGTATCATTTAGAAAATATTTGCATTTTAAAAATGGAATAGATTCAGTGAACTATTTGTTAATGACCTTTGGTACTAGAGTAGCCAGATAAATTATACACAAGCAGCATCTGCTGAAAATATCTGTTCTGTGCAACCATTAAAGATATGAAAGCTGTATTTAGTCGAACAACCCTAGACAACAAAAAAGGGAAGTTATATTGTTTAAATAGGCTTATTCTTGTTGATATAAGTTAGATTCATGGCAATGCATGGAATGATAATGATGATATCAATGATATAACAATTTGTACTTGCTTTTTATTTATTCTTGAAATACGGTTTCAGTTATTGCTAGTGCAATTCTTCATATTTTATGGCTTTTTCTTACCAGCCCCCATGTCATAGAATCATAGAGCTGGAAGAAACATCGTGGGTCATCCAGTCCACCCTCCCCCCCCCCCCCCCGCCAAGAAGCAGGAAAACCACATTCAAAGCACCCCTGATAGATGGCCATCCAGCCTCTGCTTAAAAGCCTCCAAAGAAGGAGCCTCAACCACAGTCCAGGGCAGAGACAGACAGACAGGCAGAAAGACACAGACAGACAGATAGAGAGACAAGAAAAGATATATATCACCAGTAAATTTCTCAATATGTGTAGTAACAGAGTCCTCCCATAGCAAAAATGAGAAAATAACAAAACAATGCGTCAAATAACATTTGTAATGAATAATGGTTACATACCGGTATTTCTTTCTGAGCATCGTAAAAATTAATGGAGAGAAATTATTTTTTAAAGTAACTATTAAATTTCTCGTGTGTTTCATGGCTTAGTGTAGAGTAGAACCAGTACCTCTCAAATTCCACTTTGAAATAATAAACAATCAGTACTTCTGTTCATAGTGTCTAACAGCAATGCGACTTTAGGTGGAATCTTGGATTTTAGCACATTCTGACAAAAATAAATCTTTTTGTTATTATTTACATACCTCATGGATGATTTTTCCAACTTTTTTTGTTCATAGCACCTCATCATTTCCCCTTACCTCATCCTAATATGTCAGTCATCTGTAAAATGGTAAACTTACTAAATATGACATCTTCACAGGATATCATGCTGAAATGCCTGACAGTTGAATCAAGACTTTTTTTTTTTGTTCTCAGACTGTTACAGTTCACTGGGTGAATCCATGGAGCAAGAACAAGTGGAGCATGGGTCAGTCTTGTGCTGTCATTATTTTTACTGCATGTTTCACCAGTGTATTCACAGAATAGATGAAGCAACAACAACATTTTCGTTTTTCGCTTATCCAATGTTCTGCTGGCCCGTTTATCTTGGATAAGTGAGACTCTACTGTATATGTTCTTCTTCATGTAAATAGCTGAAATGACAAATTCTGAATACAGTTTTTGGACACTTTCCCTCTTTTGTTTTTTCCCCACTTTCTCTCCAGGATATTTTTGAAATTCATTAGAATTGCATTGTGAGAGAAAACTCTTTATCTTATGATCATGTTTACTGTATCAATTAAATTTTGCATCTTTAGAAAAGGTTTGTCCTTTATCTAGGATGGAGTGTTTTGACTACATTTCTTATAAAGTGTGTTTGCAAAACATTGGTGGGGAGGAGTGTGCACTGATTATTATTTGTAGGCTGCTTTAGAATTGCTGTTATGGATTTTCCAGGTGGTCTACCCAGGTACCTTCGCCATTACCTTTTCCATCATTGAAATTTATCAAACTATTCCTAGCACTAGAGCCCAGTAGAAGAAAACAGACATCATTGAGATATACAAACTGTCTGAATATTCATTGCTTCAATATTTATCTTGTATCATGCTATAAGGTCATGTTACTGTTAACTTTCTCAGCTTTGTTCCAAATGTCTTCATGCTATCCTAAATCTTTGAAACATATTACAATAAGTTTGCTTAGTCTGAAAAGTGCATGGGCTGCAACAAAGCAAAAAGTATATATGAAAAAGATTCTTCCTAATCTCTTTTAGGTACATCATCATAACCTAGTCTTTTTTGTTCTTGTTTTTACTTATCTCTTTCTCCTGCTCTCCATATCCATTCCTGCATAAATAGTTTCACCTTTACCCATATCCATCTTCACCTATTCTATCTGTGAATCCTCTCTTCATTCATCTTTTCCCTGGTTGTCTAGTCTCTGTCTTTCCTGTGCTTTTTCTTCTCTCTCCTCCCAGCATCATTTCTTTTTGTTTGGAACTTTTCTTTGTTTGTAAGGTTAAAATTCCCTTCTGTCAAAATGTGTGCTTGCAGAAGTGTTAAAACCAAGCTGGGAAACATGAGTGCCCCCACCCCCCTGTTCAAAGGAAAATTGGAGAGCTTTAACTGGTTGTTATCCAAAGAAATGCTAGCAAAAATGTTAAAACACAGTGGGGAAGGTTCCCCTCCCCTTTCAATTTAGAGTTTTAAAATCTTTTAAAATGTTTTGTCCTTTTATGCTTTATAGGCTTAATTTTTCCTTTGACTGAGTCCTGAGAAACTAGTGATGTCCTTATGCTTAAGGACATTGCTAGGGTCCATGTACTATAGCATCACCCCTGTTAACATTAAATCATCTAGGGCCATGCCTTGGTCTCAGGTTCTGTCCATAACTCTAAGAATCTAGGATGCTTCTCATCTGTCAACCCTGATTGGATCACAACATATACTAGATTCCTGGAGGATTATTAGGCTGCTAGCATATTCATCACTCTCAATCCACTTATCTGTATAGAGATATATAAGACCTCACAAGTATTTCTTTTAAGACTAAAATCACTGTAAGGGGACTGAAACAAATCTTTTATAACATTTAGTTCCGTGTGACAAAGCAGAACCTACTTTATTACTAGAAGTGTTGTCCCTAGAAAAGGCCTGCACAACCTGTGGCCCTCCAGGTGTTTGGGACTCCAACTTCCAAAAGCCCTAGCCAGATGGTTCAATGGTCAGGGAATCTGGGAGCGGAAGTCCAAACTACTTAGAGGGCCACAGATTGTGCAGTCCTGCCCCAAAAGAATAATGGATCAAGAGACATTGTTTGATATGGTCATTTCCCCATCACTACCTTTGAGTGCTTCTTCATTCAAGCACTATGGGTAATGAAACTGTTGAGTGGCTTGTAGCTGTGGAATTCCCACCATGAGACCAGACACAAAGATGTGGAGCTAAAGGGACATCACAACCTATTTATTTATTTATTTCAACAGAACTTCTGAAAAAAGTAAAAATATTATGGGTTGTACGTTTAGTCCACAGGCCCTTTGACCACCGCCATAGCATCTTGAGGGTGTTTCCTCCCAAACCACAGAGTTTTACAAGAGAAAACCCTCATTTTAGGCCCCTTTCACAGCCCACAAATCACAAAATCTAGAGAGACTATTATAGAAGTCCACCCTTCACCCACAAAGGCACTGTCATGTTGTCTGTAAGAACTATTTAACCTTTTAACACGCTGTGAAAACTTACTTTAAGTGACATCACCCCAAGCCAACTACCACCACACTCATCTGTAACATTATGGGATAGGCAACCCCTCCAGCTAAATTGTGTTTGGGGAAGATTTCTATCCAGTTTATACTCACACCACCCATTGGTTAGGATGGTAAATCACAGGTCCAATGAAAGACTAGGAAGATAAGTGGCTTTAAATAGTTTTACATAGGTCTCCACCTTCCCCTTGTCACATTGCAGGACTTGGTGTATCCATCTGGACTCAACCAATACCCTCCTTCATAGAGGTCTTTAAGCCCCCCCCCCCCACACACACACACACACATGCCACATGGCGTTACCTGTTAGTGGAACATTATCAAAGTCCTAGACCAGGGAAACCTAGTGTTGGAAGTAGTACACTATGACATCATTTTCCCCATTGGCTTCTATCCACATATTTGAAGATAGTGCAACTAGTCTGTGTGTATATGCTCCTTGAACTTCACTGACTAAATGTTAGAAATAGAATGGATAAGTATTAAGGGCAGAGGAACCTTCAGTTACAAATACAACCATTCAATCAACCATAACATATAGAGTGAGATCTAAATTCCTCACTTGAAGCCATGTCTGTAAAAATTCTCACACAGACAAGTTGAATTTGAAATAGTCTGGAATTGCTTCCTTTGCTGAGTTTTTCCCCATTGAAACAGGTTCTCAAGCTTTTAAATTGTTTCCATCCACTTTTGAGCAGCTGTGGTGTCTTGCTGTGGGTCTGTGCTTCAAAACAGGTGAGGGCAATGCAATTTTGTTTAATTTTAAAATGATCTTCATCTAAAACAAAGACCAGCTGCAATGCTTACAGAGTCAATGCCTATCAAACTGGAACTGCCAAGTCCAATGGCATGGGTAGGTCGAATTGAATCATGGAGAATGGCCAAACTGCATGCTAATGGTAGGGCTGCCTTAGGCTGTATTGGCTGATGTCTTCCTGTTACTACGTCTCCTATGCCAAACTACTGGAGTCAGTGATGTAGGCTGCTTGCCAGTTACAGTTCCTGCACCTCAGCTCTCTCCCTAACGATATAAAGCTTTTAAATGCAATGCTTTAATTTTATATCAGCCAATCAAATTTGCAAAGTTTAAACAGCAACTCAGAACAGGTGTCCTGTATACTACTTTAGGAGGAAGTTATTTCCCATCTTCTACCTTGTTATCATCTTTCTTTCAGCTATTCAATTTGGAGGGGAAAATTGTGTCGATATTGACTGCACTATGACTCCCTGCAATATTAGTTAAGATAGCAATTTCTTCAGATTTGTCCGATTCTAGCAAAGCTTTTGTTTTGAGATTGAAGTTTTACCAGAACCTTTCAGTCAGCATTGCTTCATGGTTCTGCTTTTCTGAAGTTCTATTTTAATTTCCCACGATATCATGTACATTTTCACCACAGGCAAACTGTGGCAAAGCTTTAAAAAAAGTGATTGTTGGAATCAGAGTGAGAAGCATTTAGAAACATTTTCATGTAAGTGTAATTAAAATTATTTAGAATATTGGGAATGCTTTATTTAAAAGTTGGATAAAATGATAAAGTTTTGATAGTTTCCTGTTACACTCCTACTTGCATGTTTATTTAGAAAAACAAAGTGTCACCTGTAAAATTACTAAGGAAAAATAATATATAAACACCATGATGAGAACAAAGTAAACTCCAAGCACTGAAGACATAATGAAACACAAAGAAATGCAGCACCAATTAGTAAGACCTAGTGGAATCTTTCTACCTCCCCAAGCCATATCTGGAAAACAAAGGCCAATACCCTCAGTAAAAGATAAAAGTGATTGCATAATTAACAAAAGCAACAGAGAATACAGAAGAGAGTTTGGCATCATATATTACTGGGGGATATAAACAAAACTGATGAAAAGAGAGACTGAATTTTCCGTTTGTCAACTAAGATAAAAGAAATGCAAGTTCTCACCCTGGCTTCGGGTGATGGCAATACTTTACTTCTCATTATCTCTAGTCTGTTTATGTATAAAAGTATTTTAAAAGATTCTCAGATGTTTGACTACTTCACATTTATGTGGATGAAATCAAATCAGAACCTTATTCAAAATCTCAATTTCTGCTTTTCTGGAGTAAAAAGTGCAACAATTTAGCAACTTCAGTATAATAGGATAGAAACTCCACCATCTTTCCCACCTCTCAATTTAAACCTGGTACAACAGTTTTCCTTTCATGTTGTTGCTGCTGTTCTAGTGCTAGTTTTAAATCCATGCTTTTAGAGTAATGTGTTGTAGTAATGTATCATAATTTGTCTTTTGTATTTTTATTTTTTTGGATGTCTCTTTTGCCTTTTATTGTTTGTTTTTAATTCAATGTATATAGAACCGGGGGTGGCAATACAAGCTATACAGGACAGAGGGAAATATGGCGGATGGCAGGGTTGCATGTCCTTAGAGGAAGGAGAGAGAGATGTTTAATGCCTATCTCATCTTCGATTCACCCTGGCAGCCAGAGGAATTTTGAGAGTTAGTCAAACCACCCATGAAATCTCACCTTGCTCTTAAGGTCAGTGCGTCAATGAGCAGGTGAAGGAAAGTGGGCGGGGAGGGGTGAGTAGCTGTGGTCTACAAAGACCATCTTAACCTGACCAGACTACCTATTAGGAAGCTGAATCACATTGTCTGTGTACCTGATTCTGAAAAGCAGGGATAGGCTGGGGATTCTGTTAGTGTACTGTCTATCCCGTTGCCTAACAGATTTCCTGGCCAACCCCTTTCTGTATTTAAGGTGGTGAGTTGGTGTTCATGCATGGCTGGTGTGGGTGGCTGGCCAGTGG
Organism: Anolis carolinensis; assembly: GCF_035594765.1. NCBI lineage: Eukaryota > Metazoa > Chordata > Lepidosauria > Squamata > Anolidae > Anolis > Anolis carolinensis. The sequence goes on from NC_085844.1 coordinate 86,214,400, forward strand.
GACCCCTTTGCCTTCCAAAGATAGGATAACAGTAGCAGTGACTTCCAATTTCCATACTTGGAAAGATTTGGGTTTAGAGAGTCCTGGACCCCTGACCTTCCACCTCCCTCCCCTTTCCTTCTGCAGCAACATCTTTCTTCTCCTGGAAGTGTGGGTGCCTGTTCAGCTGGCCATTTGAGACCAGTGTTCCAGACCCTCAGCCTTCCCGGGGATCCCTCCTTCCCTATTTCTCCCCTTCTGCAGGGGCCAGAGTGACTCCTGGAAGGGTGGGGTGGAACGCTGGCCTCCGGTGGCCAGCCGAAAAGGCACCCCACTGAGACCCCTGGCCTTCTGGACTGTGTTAGTGTCATATGTTTACTGTAAGATTGTTGAATCCAATTTACACAGTATTTTGTTTAAACCCTCCAACCCTCCCCCCCACACACACACATAGCCATATTTGTTCATTTACAGTTTTCCTTATACAAATATAGTATACTTACAAATAAAGCTTTTTGTACATATCTTCAGCTGATATACACAATTTTGTAGATAGTTTGCATTCCAAGGTCTGCACTACACAATGGAGAAATGGACAAACAAAAGGATAACTGTGTTTACAAACTGCATATTAGTCTGGGAAATGAAAGTATTGTTTTGTTTTGTTTTTGTTTGTTTTTTAATGGACCAAACCTTAGCATGCTGTACTTTGCAATGTTTAATTGGCATGACTGTCTATGAGCATAGTCTATATCAGGGGTCCTCAAACTTTTTAAGCCGAGGGCCGGTCCACAATCCTTCAGACTGTTGAGGGGCCGGATTATCATTTGAAAAAAACATACAAACAAATTCCGATGCACACTGTACATGTCTTATTTGTAGTGCAAAAACAACAACAACAACAACAACAACAAGAACAATGAAAGAACAATACAATATTTAAAAATAAAAACAATTTTAACCAACATACATTTATCAGGATTTCAATGGGAAGTGTGGTCCTGCTTCTGGCCAATGAGATAGTCAAGTTAATTAAGATTGTTGTTGTTGTTATTGTTGTTGTTGTGTGCCTTCAAGTCATTTCAGACTTTGGGTGAGCCTAAGTCTAAAATGTATTTATTTATTATTTATTTATTTACTGCATTTATTTACTACATTTGTATCACACCCTTCTCACCCCAAAGGGGACTCTGAGTGGCTTACAAATTATATGTACATACAATATATTTTATTATTAGCATAGCACAATATTAGCATTATATATTACTATATTGAACTATACCACTATATTGTAATATTATTAGTAATATTATATGTAATATAGAATATATAATTAATATTATTATATGGTATTATTATTATTAGTGTTATATTGTATTACATTATAATATTATTATCAATATTATATGTATATACAATATATTATATTATAAAACTGAGGGCGGGGGCCAAGTAAATGACCTCAGAGGGCTGCATCCGGCCCCCGGGCCTTAGTTTGGGAACCCTTGGTCTATATAGTCATATAATTTTCTGTCTGTTGATCTTAACCACACACTGTATTGTCTTGTTTACAGTTATTCTGAGTATTTTATCCTAAATTTTGTAGTTTACAGTTCTCTCACACATTTCCAAGTTTGGACAGCACATATTAGAAATCACCTCATCATGGAACTATTAGTTAAGCTACTTCTTTTAGTAAATATGTAGAACAGATTACTGCTTAGCATCAACTTGTGAGATTGACATCTGTGTCTTGACTGCCGCAACATTTTTCAACATCTCTAACATTCAGGACAGGATGAGCAAGGTGTGGACCTGGATCCTCATGCAACCTCAATCACTGGTTCCTTTTTTTTATTATTTTAGTAGCCAGCTCCTCAGACTCAACTCTACAAACTGTAGACAGATTTTAAAATGCTTCAGTCCACTTTTCCCTGTCTTTCAAAACCACTAGCCACTTCTGAGTTTTTTGTTATTGTTCTTTTTAGATATTTTGGGGGTGGTGCTGTTTTGGCAATTTGACCACCAAAGTATCCCAGGAGCAGGGAAATAGCAAAACCACTTCCTCACATGTCCACACTGGCTCCATGAATGAATAATGCACTTTTTAAGCTCATCATATTTTCTTGTGTCAATGATTTGACCCTAACTAAATCATTATTATCAATGTTATAATGTTACTGATGTTGCATGTTCTTTTTTAACAGAGGTTTTGAAGTGGATATACATCAGTATTGTTTGATACGAACTTCAAAACAAACACACTAAGGGGGAGGTGGTTAGTAGTCTGCATGAAACATTTACACACATTAACTAACACTACAATAATCCTGCTTGGTATCTCACTCACCACTAGATGGAACAAAAGCAAAACATTCCCATCACAGGCTGTGGTATGTTCAGCTTCTTCATATAAAAACTATTCAACTATATCTGTACCAAGTGCAAACAGATGACTCTCATGGAACAGAGGATCTGACAACTTGAGGACTGAATTAAGATCCTTAAAGACATTCAGGAACTCGAGCTCTTCCTGAACACCTCACAAAATGCTGTTCTAGATATGCAACCCACATCACACCAACACCAACATCATAGGGAAACTTATGAGGAGATCACTTCAAATGTGAACAACCCTCAGGCTTGGAAGAATGTCACCCTTAGAAAGAGACAGACAGACTGGAGGAAATGTAAAAGCAAAGAAGGCCCCTATTATCACACATGGTGGACTTGCAACAAAACAACAAAGTATTGGAAAATGATACATGAATACTAAACAAGAAATTCCTGATCAGACTAGAATTTTACTTATTAGGAATAACTGACATAGAGACAGATTTCAATTTAAATGATGATATTTTATTTACTTATATAACCACAGCGGCAAGGATAATCTTTGCAAAACACTGGAAATCAGAAGAAATACCTACAAAGGAATATTGGCTGGAAAAAATGGAAGAAATACATGATATGGATAGATTAACCTTCTTATTGAAGGAAAACAGAGGAAAACCGATAAGAACTACAGACTGGAAACAATTTGAAGAATACAATAAGAATTACAAAAGAGTAGAAAACAAAGGAGAGAACCCTAAATGAAGAAAACGAAGAGAGAACAGGAAACCACATAACAAAACTATAAAATGAACTGGACCACAAGGAAGAAGAATGGAAGACCAAATTATACCTTCTCACTCCTTCCTCCCCCTTTCCTATCCCCCCTTTTACCTTCCCAGACCTTTTCTATCCTCAAATCCTTTGCACCTGGTTATCACCCCTCCTAACCTAGCAACTTCCCTCACTTTATTCCCCCCCCCATTTTTTAAAGTATGTAATACACTTGAAATATCTTTAGTAAAAATTATATAAGAAAGAAAGATACACAGGACCAGGCAGCCTCCTCAGAATACTTCTGATCAGCTGGAGCTACACAATAGATTCCAAATTACACTGCTAACACCTGATCAGGAAACACAACATCTTGGGGAGGACAACAATGGCTTAGATATCATTCAGTGGATCAACCATGATCAATGTGTGGCGGATACTCCTGAGTGTGGCGATGCTCCACCACATTGCACAATCACGCAGATGCTCTATTCCCATTTGTAGGCCAGACACAACAGGAACACACTCGGGAGAATGCCAGGCTCTTGGACTCAATTGATTGTCCTTGATGAAGGCCCTGGGAATATCAAAGAGGAGGACAACACTTTACACTTACACAGTCAACTTCAACAGGAACACTTTTCAGGGGACCTACACACTAACCTGTACAAAGGGGGGCCTGTCAACCCTCAAAGGAAACAGGTCTTAGTAGGTGACTCCTTGCTTAGAGGAAACAAAGACCATCATTCCCAGACCGGATGGTATGTCTGGCAGGCGAAGCCATTTGCTGCCACCAATTATATTAAATGTAAAGTTGTTGCCACCAATTATAACATACAAACATTACACTGCTCGCTGGAGCCAGAATGCAAAAAGACCCAAAAATGGCAGGAAACTCTGACTTTTTGAATGATGGTTAATAAGCAGATAAGTTACCTCCTTATATGATGAACAGGAAGACACATGAAAATTTGAGGTGTTAAAACAGAACTGTGATTTTTACTTGTACAATAACATGAAGGTTGCATATTGGTTACTGAAGAGTAACAGGCTGGTAACTTAAAATGGTTCTTTAACTTCTTCAGAAATTACGTTCCCTCACAAGAGAACAAAACAGGCTTTTAAAAATCTAGCTGTTTTCCCTTCCAGAAGCACTAAATGTAAGCACTCTATCCCCCAGAGGCTCCAAAGTGGAAAAGGGGAGAAATCACCAAAGCCGAATTCAAACAAATAACCAACTCCTGTAGGGAAAAAGTTCACAAGGCTAAAGTGCAAAATAAGCTCAGGCTTGCCAGGGGCATTAAAAACAATAAAAGGGCTTCTTTGCTTTGTTGGTAGAAAATGGAAGAACAAGGAGACAATAGGGCCTCTGCGAGGAGAAGATGGGGTAATGCTGACAGGGGCCAGGGAAAAGGCAGAACTACTTAATGCCTTCTTTGCCCCAGTTTTCTCACAAAAAAGAAAGCTGTCCTCAACCTCAGCAACATGGAGTGGATGAAGGATTGGGGGGAAATCCAACCCAAAATAGGGAACAACTCATCCAGGAATACATTGCCATTCTAAACAAATTCAAGTCCCCAGGGCAGGATCAACTACTTCCAAGAGTATTGAAGGAACTAGCAGAAGTTATTTTGAAACCACTGGCAATCATCTTTGAGAGGTTTTGGAAAATGAGACAAGTCCACGCAGATTGGAGGAGGGCAAATGTAGTACCTATCTACAAGAAAGGAAAAAATGATCACCCAAACAATTGCTATCTGGTTAGCTTCACTTGATACTAGGCAAGATTCTGGAAAAGATCATTAAGGAAGTGGTCTGTAAACTCTTAGAAACGAATACCAGACCAATCTGATCTCTTTGATAAATAAAGTTACAAACTGGGTAGATGCAGGGAATGTTATGGATGTAGTGTATCTGGATATCAGTAAGGCCTTTAACAAAGTCCCCCATGACCTTCTGGCAAACCCAACTAGTCAAATGTCGGCTAGGCAAAACTACGGTTAGGTAGATCTGTAATTGTTTAAGTGAATGAACACAGAGGGTGCTCACCAATGCTTCCTCTTCATTTTGGAAAGAAGTGAGTGCCGCAGGGTTCCGTCCTGGCCCCGGTTCTGTTCAACATCTTTATTAATGACTTAAATGAAGGTTTAGAAGGCATAACCATCAAGTTTTCAGATAACATCAAATTGGGAAGGATTTGCTCCAGAAGAAGGAGCAAAATTCAAAATGATCTTAATAGATGAGAGAGAGATGAGCCAAAACTAACAAAATGAAGATCAACAGGGGCAAATGCAAGATGCTCCACTTAGGCAGAAAAAATGAAATGCAAAGATACAGAATGGGGGATGCCTGGCTCGATAGCAGTATGTGTGAAAGAGATCTTGGAGTCCTAATGGACAACAAGTTAAACATAAGCCAACAATGTTATACAGTGGCAAAAAAGTCAATGGGATTTTGGCCTGCATAAATAGGAGTCTAGTGTCTAGATCCAGGGAAGTTGTGCTATCCCTCTATTCTGCCGTGGTCGGACCACACCTGGAATACTGTGTCCAATTCTGGGCACCGCAATTGATAGGGAGATATTGACAAGCAGGAATATGTCCAGAGGAAGGTGACTAAAATGATCAAGGGTCTGGAGAATAAGCCCTATGAGGAGTGGCTTAAGGAGCTGGACATATTAAGCCTGCAGAAGAGAAGGCTGAGAGGAGCCATGATAGCCACGTATAAATGCGAGGAGACATCATAGGAAGGAAGGAGCAAGCTCGTTTTCTGCTGCCCTGGAGACTTGGATGCAGAACAATGGCTTCAAACTACAGGAAATGAGATTCTACCTGAACATTAGGAAGAATTTCCTCACTGTGAGAGCTGTTTGGCAGTGGAGCTCTTTGCCCCGGAGTGTGATGGAGCCTCTTCCTTTGAAGGCTTTTAAACAGAAACTGGATAGCCATCTGTCAGGGGTGCTTTGAATGCAATTTTCCTGCTTCTTGGCATGGGTTGGACTGTATGGCCCACAAGGTCTCTTCCAACACTATGATTCTATGATTCTATGGCATTATGTCCTATGTGGTAAGAATTTAATTTCACAGAGGATGCTCATGGTCCTTAGAATTCAGACTATTATGTATCAATCAATTGACCCCTTTAGGACTCATCTGCCTGGGCAAAGGCAGACTTGTTCCTCAGTGAGATCACATCAGATAGCCAGAAGTCTCCATTGTGACAACAGACAGATCTGGCAATTACATCAAAAGTCATGAGCCAGAAGGAAAGGACAGAGACAGAAGTGGAGTATGGAAGGAAATGTAAGAACATCTGAGCTGTGGGATATGCAATCAAATGCAGCTATTCAGAAGAAGTGGGGATTTAAGCAGCTAGAGTTAATGATGGCAAAATCAAATTATAATTTGTATGCATGAATGAACTCACACAGTTCAAATACCACTAACAGGATTGTTCAGTTTCTTGCACTATCATGTCAAGCATGATGGTTGGTGACAAGAATGTAAAATTTTGTGCATCTATGCATGTAAAGCAGTCCTCTTGAAAATTAAACACTGTACTGTAATTGGACGTGTAATATGTTCATTCTATCCAAGTTTTTATCTGCCTCTTTTTATGTCACAGAATTACCCTGTTCTGCATGCCAGAACCAAATAAAATCAGGGGTAAAAAATCTGGACATTTCAATATTTTCGAGATAAACATATCTGAAAACACACACACACACACACATATATGCAAAATCCATTGTACATATTTCTTTTTTAAACAATATACTTTTTATTAATAAAATATAAAAAATAAGGAGGGGTACAAGAATAAATATAGAACAGGGATTTTTAAAACATCTTATATTATTGGCTTATTTGGTTTTAGTGCTATCTAGTGCATCCTGGTGGCGAAGAGTGTTAAAGCACTGAGTTGCTGAACTTGCAGACTGAAAGGTCCCATGTTCAAATCTCGGGAGCGGAATATGCCCCCGCTGTTAGCTCCAGCTTCTGCCAACCTAGCAGTTCGAAAACATGCCAACGTGAGTAGATCAATAGGTACCGCTCCGGCGGGAAGGTAACAGCACTCCATGCAGTCATGCCGGCCACATGACCTTGGAGTTGTCTACGGACAATGCCGGCTCATCGGCTTAGAAATGGAGATGAGCACCAACCCCCAGAGTCAGACATGACTGGACTTAACGTCAGGGGAAAACTACCTATACCTTTAGTGCATCTCTAAGGGAGGGGAATTTTCCATCATGTTTAAAAGAAGCAGTAGTTAGACCACTGCTGAATAAACTCTCTCTGGATCCCCTGGACCTTAATAATTGCAGACCAGTGTCTAACCTCTCTTTTTTGGGCAAGAAGGCAGTTGGCCTCAAACTCGAGGCAGTCTTGGATGACACACATCCTTGACCCATATCAAACCAGCTTCAGAGCAGGATATGGAGTTGAGACTGCTATGGTTGCCTTAGTGGATTATCTCTGTCTCAACACCAACAGAGGGAATGCATCCCTGTTGGTGCTTCTAGACCTCTTAGTGGCCTTTGATACCATCAACCATGGTTTTTTTCTGGAATGCCTGGGGGGCTGGGCATTGGAAGCACTGTACTGCAGTGGTTCCAGTCATACCACTCAGGCATGTTCCAGATGGTAGTCCTTGGGGATAGCTGCTACTCCAAAAAGGAGCTGCTATATGCCATTTTCTTTAATATTTACATGAAGCCTCTGGGAGAGATCAGCTGTAGACATGGGGCAAGATGCTATCAGTAAGACACAGGTTCGCAGTCTGGGGGTTCTCCTGGACTCATCGCTGAGCCTGGAACCCCAGGTCTCGGCGGTGGCCAGGGGAGCCTTTGCACAACTCAGACTTGTGCGCCAGCTGCGCCCGTTCCTTGGGAGGTCTGACTTGGCCACGGTGGTCCACGCTCTAGTTACAGCTCGTTTGGACTACTGCAACGCGCTCTACGTGGGGCTGCCTTTGAAGACGGCCCGGAAGCTTCAATTAGTACAACGAGCGGCAGCCAGGCTTATAACTGGAGCGGCGTACAGGGAGCACACCACTCCTCTGTTGCGTCAGCTCCACTGGCTGCCAATATGCTACCGAGCCCAATTCAAAGTGCTGGTTTTGGCCTACAAAGCCCTAAACGGTTCCGGTCCAACTTACCTATCCGAACGTATCTCCTCCTATGAGCCCATGAGAACTTTAAGATCGTCTGGGGAGGCCCTGCTCTCGGTCCCACCTGCCTCACAAGTGCGGCTGGTGGGAACGAGGGACAGGGCCTTCTCGGTGGTGGCTCCTCGGCTGTGGAACTCCCTCCCCAGTGACATCCGGCAGGCTCCATCCCTTCTGAGTTTCAGAAAAAAGGTAAAAACCTGGCTTTGCGAACAAGCGTTTAATGAATGAATTATGATGGCTTTAACTCGGTCCGGACTAGGGTTTACGTGCAAGGTTTATGTGGACGAATGGATTAAGTATTTTATTATACTGTTTTAAATGTATTTATGGGATTGTTTTAAATTGATTGTTTTATATTGCTATGTTTTATTTTTCTACTGTATTGTGAGCCGCCCTGAGTCCCTTCGGGTGAGAAGGGCGGCATATAAATGATGGAAATAGAAATAGAAATAGAAATAAGCTGATGACACCTAAATATATGTCTTCAAAAGCAGCTTCAGCTAAGGACAATGTGCCTCCTCTGAATGAATGCCTGGAGAAGGTAATGGATTGGATGAGGAAAAACAAATTGAAACTGAATCCAGACGAAACAGAGGTGCTTGCCATCAAGGGTTCTAATCTAGGGATAGAAAACCAGTTCTGAATGGGGTTATACTCCTCCTGAAAGACTGTGTTTGCATCCTGGAGTGCTCCTGGATCCATCTCTCCAAATGTCAACCCAGGTAGCTGCAACAGTCAGGAGTGCTTACTACTAGCTTAGGCTGATACACCAGCTGCACCCCTTCCTAGATTTGGAAGCCCTAAGCATGGTAGTGCATGTGTTGGTAACCTCAAGGTTGGACTTCTGCAATGTGCTTTACATTGGACTACCTTTGTATCAAGTTCAGAAATGCCAGTTGGTTCAAAATAAGGCAGCTAGATTGGTTACAGGAACATCTAGGAATGAGCACATTGCTCCTATCCTAATGTCACTCCACCGACTGCCAATTAGTTTCCAGGCAAAGTACAAGGTGTTGGTTTTGACCTTTAAAGCCCTAAATTATTTGGGTCCAAGATACCTTCAGGATCACCTTCTCCCATACAATCTGCCCTGAACACTTAGGTCCTCTGTGGGGCATCTGCCATCTTCTGGGGGGGGGGGGGGGGGTCACATGCATTTTTCACATGAGTCCTTGGATTGTGAATATGCTGGACCTCCACCATTCTGCTCATTGTTTCAAAACACTTAAGTAACCTATTTTTGATCTGTTATTCCAATATTTTGAAATATGTTCTCAATACCTAAAAGTGGATTACCATCCCTAAGAGCACACTATATACCACTGCACAGCAGTGGGCTTCTCAAATGGTGGGTGAACAGTGAAGAGAAGAACTCATTTCTGTTACTTCCAAATCTGAGAAAAATGGAGGAATCTTCTCATTCTCATTTCCTTGTTCTCAATTGGAAGGGTGAGCTAGACCAAGCTGAACTTCAAGGGAAGGAAGTGAGGAAGAAGCAAGGTGTTCTTGAGCTCTTTTTAGCCTAAACTGGAATAATTCCTCAACATATTAGGCCACAGGTTCCCATTCTCTGGTTCAGTGCATCTAGGAACAAGTCTATTAATACATCAATTTGAAATTGACCTAAATATCTGTATTGTTGTTTAAAAAAATTATAATCTCTGTGCCCTTGGCAGGTCATGCAATAGTGTTTTGATGTGTCAGATGTGGCATCATGTAGTTTCCACCTGCCACATCATCTGTTTTTAGGGATGTGGAGGAAATCTGGTAGTAAGTGAAAGAAATAAGTTTCCAGGTCATTTTTAATTTATCTTCTTGGGTTATGTGTGAAAAACTATCTGAAAATATATTGTTGTTGTTTTTTAAGGAGTTGGGGACTTTAGGGACCTCTAGGATGACTTCAAGGGATACAGAATTGGAGTTTATAGGCTGCATATGGTTTTAATTTTGTTCACTGCTATCTTAAAGATAGCATATTGTCCGGTGTGCACTAATAAACTCTCTTTGAGGCCAGTATTCCCCTCTCATTGAAGATTCTTGAAAGAATTTCACATTTTCTCTGAATATGTACAAGAAACCAGTTTCCATTGTTCTTCTCTGTAAAATACCCATGGGTCTTTGAGCACTTGACTTAATATCCAGTTGATTTAAAGCAAAACCATCTTATCACGTTAAAAACAAAAGTATGATTTTCTAACAGTTTGTCTAACCCTTCAAGACAGTTTCATCAGATAGATGTAAATACCGTTGTTTATTCTTCCTCCTCTGCTCCTCCTCAGTGGCCTCCCTCATGTTTTAACAGAAGTTTATTATACAGATTGTAGACAAAACATCACTAGGTCCCTGTGTTGTAAATTTAATGAGTACTATTTGTCATTTTTCAAGGAAAACATAGTTACTTTTCCGAAACAAGCACACAGGATTACCTTTGCTGGAAGTCTCCCAGTCACTGGGAGATTAATGAACTCCTTGCCACAGGTCAAAAAGATGCCCTACTGATACCATCTGGATATCAGCTGGAATCAACTTTCTTCGCACCTTAGAAAGCATGGAGTTCAACTGATGATTAGCTTCCTAGACAGAAATCTTTAAAAAAATAATGATCAGCAGGATATCTTGCTGGCTCACTTTAAATTTTCTAGTTTCTTCGCAGACTACGTAAAAGGAGATAATAAATACTTTTTAAAAACTTGGGTTCTAAAAATGAAATTTTAAGTCTTTTTTGAGAGTGGGGCCGAGCTTCTACTTCATGCCCTCTTCCAGTACACTTTCTTTATATCCATAGGCCACAATCTTATGTAATTTTATCAATTTAAATCTGTAGGTACAGGGTCATTTAAGCAATAATTTGGTTTTTTGTTTCCAGGGTAACAGACTTGTCAAGAAATAAAATACGGCCACCTATTTTCTTAGCCCTGTTATTTGTTCTCAATTTAATCCATATAATTTATTCGTCTTTTTGTTCCCCAACTTTAATACTTGCCCTTCTGTGATAAAGTTTTCTATGGTCATTGGGCAGAGGGTAATGTTCCATTAGCAGTGAAGAACAATTTTTTTTAAATAAAAGCATTTTTGAGGGAAAACGTCTCCAAGTTAATGTCAGTAATCATTCATGGAACTGTCAAGAAAACAGATTTTGATAATTGAGCATATGATGGCTTAAAAGAAAACACTATTTTGTACTGTAGTTTCCTAATGTTGTTACTTAACAAGCTAAAAATTAAGATGTGTGTGTAGAAAATATGGCATAACCCCATTACATAGAAAGTAAAATGCCCCTTTCTACATATTTTTCTGTTTAATTTATCACTGTTAGCAAAAGGAGGAATGGGAAAGCATTTCAGCAAACAAAATGTCACAATTGAGAAAATGGGACATTTTTTTCTGCATTAGAGCTCACTTTTATGATATTTTTTTTTTATTCAGTAATAAATCCTAATTGATTCTATTGGGCTGACTCTCATGGAAGCATGTTTAGGATTGCAAATTGATTCTGATCAGTTCATAGTTACAATGCAAGAAAATGTGCAGCTAATGAGGTAGAAGTAAAGTTTTGCAAAAGAAGCATGGATCTCATCAATCAGTTTCCTGGAGTAGAAACAGTCATCAAAGAACCTAATCCTAACCTCTCCCTCCTCTAAAATACATATCAAAACAGATAGTCAGCAAGAGGTTCTAGTGGATGTAATTTCGACTTCTTTCTTGAGCAGTGTTATTGGAAACATTTCAATTTGTGCAGCCTAAGGACCTATAGAGAGGTGAACAGGACCCATAGAGAGGTGAGATCTGCCACATGTGTGTTAGATCCTTGCCCTTCCTGGGTTATTAAATAGGCCAGAGGGGGACTTGTTGAGTGAATGTGAATGCAGGGGGAATGCTTAAGACTGATATTTTGATCACAAGGCTTTATATGTTTTATTAATTTATATTTCTTCTTTGCTGCCACCAATTTTATATTCAGGTTTCTTTTGCTGCTACCATTTATTTACACCTCAACCACCTCTCTGACAAGATTTTAAACTGACAGGCCTCTTCTGTGTTAGGATATTTAGAGAATTACACAAGACACTTTATGTGAGGAAAAGCAAGAAGTTGTTTATTTGTTTCTAAACAGTAAAGATGCATAGTGGTTTCAATAAAAGCTTAACTCTTACAACAAATGGTTTTATAACTTGAATTCTGTGGAGATATGTTCCCTCATACAGGAGTATAGTTCAGGTCTATGAAATCCTTTAAAAAACCTTTTCCCCAGTTGCCTGACACCAGCAATCTAAACTATAGAGTCTCAATATAGTTCTTAGCCCTTCTTAGCGATTTCCTGCTTCTTGGCAGGGGGTTGGACTGGATGGCCCATAAGGTCTCTTCCAACTCTTCTATTCTATGATTCTAAAGGCTGTTAACTATATTCCTCAAAGAGATAGCTCTCTAAAACAGTTCCCAAAACTATATCTTCAAAACTCCCTAGTTAACTGAATAAATTCCCTGGCTACCTAACTCTAACTGTCACTTTGGCTCTGCCCATCTCCAGTTGCTAAGCAACTTTCTCCATTTACATCAGCCAATCAGACTGCACTTCCAGTAATGGTTGCCTGATCGTTCCTTAGCTTTTGCAAGCAAGGCCTGAAGCTACCTGCACACTGACCTTGAAAGGTAGGCTACTCCGTTACAGTGAACAACAACATAGAGTTTCAAACTACCTAAAGGAAGCAGTTATGAAAAAGCAGTTGTTGAAAAAACCATTGTTGAATTCCCCCTCCAAGGAATAGTTAAATCCAGACAAGACAGAGGTACTCCTGACCAGTCATAAGTGGACTATGGTACAGGAATAAAGCCTGTGTCACTCTCTCCTTAAGTCACAGGTGCACAGTCTGGGGATGGTCCTGGACTCATCATTGATGCTGGAGCCCTGTCGGCGGTGGCCAGGAGAATCTTTGCACAATTAAAACTTGTGTGCCAGCTGCGCCCGTATCTTGAGATGCCAGATATGGCCATGGTAGTCCAACGTGATTGGATTACTGCAATGCTCTCTATGTGGAACTGCCTTTGGAGATAGTTCAGAAGCTTCAAATGGTCCAGAGATCAGCAGCCAGATTACTAACTGGAGCGCCACACAGGGAGTGTACAACTTCAATGTTGTGGCTGCCTGTCTGCTTATTTGCTTGTCAAAAGTTGTTTTATCTGTTTTTAAACTTTATTTAAATGTTAATTTAAGATATTGTTTTATAATGTATGGGGCATTGAATGTCTTTTTGTGTTTGCAAGCTGCCCTGAGTCCCTTTGGGGAAAGAGGGCAGGTTAAAAATAAAGTTGTTGTTGTTGACCAGTGTCCAACCTACGGTTTTTGGGCAAGTTGCTGAAGGATGTGCTAGGCTCCAAGTTAAAGGGTTTTCTGAGTGAAACAGATTGTCTAGATCTATTTGATTATAGGCCTGTCTATGGAACACAAATCACTTTAGTTGCCTTAGTGGATGATCTGCACAAGAAACTGGATGGTGAAAAGTGTTCCTGTTGGATCTGCTAGATCTCTCAGTGGCTTTTGATACCACCAATAATGGGCTATTTCTTGGATGCCTCACTGGGATGGGGCTTTGAAGCACTGTCTTATTCAGGCAGGCTTTTAAAGATGGGAGTTTTTAAGGTCAAGTAAGGGGCTGCTGTGGCTTTTAATTTTGAATGTTTTTATATTTTTAACTATTTTTAAATATTCTACTAATATTTATTTCTGTTTTAATGTTTGTATATTTGTAGATTTTAAATTATATTGAAATGTTTTTAATGTATAAAAGGTAAAGGTTTCCCCTGACGTTAAGTCCAGTCATGTCTGACTCTGGGGGTTGGTGCTCATCTCCATTTCTAAGCTGAAGAGCCGGCGTTGTCCATAGACACCTCCAAGGTCATGTGGCCGGCATGACTGCAAGGAGCACCATACCTTTCCGCCGGAGCGGTACCTATTGATCTATTCACATTGGAATGTTTTCGAACTGCTAGATTGGCAGAAGCTGGAGCTAACAGTGGGCACTCACTCCGCTCCCGGGATTTGTACCTGGGACCTTTCGTTCTGCACGTTCAGCAGCTCAGTGCTTTAACACACTTCGCCACTGGGGCTCCGTTTTTAATGTAAGATGCTTTAAATGAAAATTATTTATTTATTTATTTATTTATTTTACAGTAGCTCTGTTCTTTTCTGGGAGGTGCAATTCCAGAAAGTGGGGCTGGAAGACTCCTGTTCAAACTTCTGGCCACTGGCCCTTAACATTGTTGTGTTTTATTCCGCATTCAATTTAACATATATTATAAATAATTGGAAGAGGTCTTCTCAAGATTTAGGGTCCAGTGCTATCAATATATAGACAACAGCGAACTCTACTATTCCTTTCCACCTTGTCCAAGAACCAGTGTTTGTCATCATAAGTAGACTGGATGGGGGCAAAAATAAACTAAAGCTTGAGCAGACTAAACATAGGTTTTCTGGGCCAGTCAAAACACAGATAAAGGAAAATTAGTAATGCAGAGATGTAGGAATAACAAGAAAAAATGAGAAATTAGTGACAAGAATAACAGGATTCCCAATGACTTCCATGGGATTTTGGAAAGTTGATCTATCAGTTTTATGACAAAAAGAATAGGCTTTTTAAATTATTATGAAGAAGAAGACAGCAGAGACAAGGTAGAAAACATTAGCTAGGGCTTTCTTTTTTCTGTTTCCCAACTTTTCTATCTCTTTTGTTTCAAAAGACTTTACATCTGTTTTTCTATTCTTCTGTTTTAGATTAGAAAAGAATTTTTTTTCTTTCTTTCCCTCCCCTTTATCATTAGAGAAACTTTTTTTGGATTAGATAACAGTGGAAGAAGACAAAGATGCAAGATATTAAAAATGCCCCTGTTCTATATCCACTCTTGTATCTTCCCCATTCCTCATATATTCTTCAATAAAAATTATATGGGGGAAAAGCATACATAAAGGAATAAGGATGCACCCTGGGTTACACAGAGTTACATTCTCTCAGAAGTCACAGGTTCACAGATTGGCTTTGAACCTAAAGACTAGGAGTGGTTCCAGACAGCACTTTAACCTGAGCACAATCACATATCTACACTTTCCTGGTGGGGAGCATCCCAATGCTCTCTTGGGTCTTCTGGCAGGGCACTTGGAAACAACCCCCCACCCCCACCCCAGAAAAGCCTTTAAAGAGAAAATAACTTACCGGGCTGGCATTAGGCCTTGCAGCACACTTCCTGGAATGTACCAATTACTCACAAGGAGACTGGGTGAGGGAGATGCAATTCCCCCCCCCTCCCTCCACACACATACACACTTCCTTGCACATAATTGACACATTTCAGGAAGTGTACTCCATCTAATGGCAGCCAAATAAGTTATTTTATTTTTTAAAGTCTTTTGTGGGGGTTTTGGGGAGGGGACCATCTCACATTTCTGGGCTTTAGGAGCCCATAAGGTGTGAGATGGGTGTATGGACAGGCCCCAGGGAAGTCCCAAGACTCCCTGTGGGCCTTTTCATACAGGACCCATGGCCCATCAGACACAGGCCTTTCACAAAAGGCACAGGTCTAATGAGCTTTCTAATTAATTTGGGATAAAGCAAGTTTGTTAATGTGGGATTTGTGTATTGATAGTGTTTAAATGCAATTTGTGCCATGCTTGTATTGCAACTGATTGCATCATCCAGATTGTACCATAATGTGGAAAGAGTTAATTGCCAAGAAGCTATGATGACCTTGATGTGTGGCTGGAACTAGGGAGTATCCAGACACAAGTTTTTGTGCATAACGATTGCATCAGTTCAGTTGAGTTCTGTCTGCCTAGAGTTCGAGTTAAGTTCTGTTGGAGAACAGAGCAGTCCTGTGTTTGTCTGTCGTCTGCAAGTCTGTTTGTGTTGATTATTGCTGCATACAGTAAAACTTTGTAAATAGTTTTACCAACGTCTCTGAGTGTCTCTTCGTTTTGTGTTCCACTGCTTCCATACAACTACTGCTGCGCTGCAAATACGCTGACAGAGTTGTCCTTCTTTGTCTCAAATTAATCATCTTTTAATGGAGGCGTCATTTGCCCACCCCCATTTTGAACCGGGAGCTCCTGTGATAAAGATACTGTCTGGATGGGCCCTAGGTTTCAGGAGTGGTCAGGAGCCCTTTGCACATTTAAAACTTGTGCTCCAACTGTGCCCATTCCTTAAGACATTGGATCTGGGTGTACATGTCTCAGTTACACTCCATTTGGACTACTTGGGGAGTATTATGGTCTACCTGGTGTTACCTTTGAAGAGTGTTTAGAAACTTAAGCTGGTACAAAAAGCTGCAGACTGACTGTTAGCAGGATTAGATACCAGAAGGATACTATGGCCCTATTAAAAAAGAGGTGCCAGTTTCATTTCTGGGAGCTGAAGTGCAAAACACCTTCCCAACCTGCTGAAACTTCTTAAAAAATTGAAACTTCAAAAGAATAAATTATTTCAGTCAAAATGCAGAGATGAAGTTCCCGTTGAAGGCAGATGAAGCCAAAGTCACTGTTGATGATGCCTTCTTAGTCTCTCAAGTTGAGTTTGTTGTTGCTCTCAGCACCAAATAACTTTTTGCTTCAGTGAAAATTGAAGAAGGCACAACTAGTAGTTTCCAGATGAGAGCAAAATACTACTTATTTATGCCTCATGGTTTCCCCCTGAATCGTATTTTTTCACTGAGGAAAAAACAAAACAAAACTGCAGCTACATGAGGGAGAAGGCATTGTTTTAGTAGAAAAGATACATGGATTGCTGGGAGAGAAGGAGGCAGGAAGAGATGGAGATATCTTTTTTACCTTGAAAGGTGGATACGGCGGATTATTTGGCAGAAAAACACCATTAAAACACCATTAATTGGAGGGGGGAGGAGGAATGCCAGAAGTCCTTAGCTAGCTCTTACAATGATACTATTTGATGTGTTGTCGAAGGCTTTCATGGCCGGGATCACAGGGTTGTTGTCCGTTTTTCGGGTTGTATGGCCATGTTCTAGAAGTATTCTCTCCTGACGTTTCGGCCACATCTATGGCAGGCATCCTCAGAGGTTGTGAGGTATGGAGAAACTCAGCAAGGAAGGTTTATATATATCTGTGGGAAGTCCAGGGTGAGGGAAGAACTCTTGTCAGATGGAGACCAGCGTGAATGTTGCAGTTAATCACCCTAATTTGCATTGAATGGCTACATCTACTAGCTACTTTCTGCCTGGGGGCATTCTTTGTTAACTGCCCCTAGTTCCCATGTCTCAGAGTGTTGCTTTTCTAAATGTAGAAATCTTCAAATCAAATTGGCAAGATAAGAAAGTGATCCTATGGAGGCAGCAAATTAAATGTAGCTAGAGGGTCTGGCTAAGAGAAATACCAGCCTAATAGCAGGAGCAAAGTATAATTTATCTGTGCACATCATGATTTATTCTATATTATTGCATGATGGTGCAATCTTTTAGTGCAAGATAGTGAAAGTATGGGATGCAGATATTGTAAAAAAAATACATTCAAAATCATGATTAAAGAAAAATATTCACTTCTCTATTTGAAGATCATGCACCTGAGAAAAGTCAACAGTAATTTGGCTTGTGAAGTGGGTTAAAGAAAAAAACTATAAGGAAATCAGTGAAAGCATCTTAGCAAACATATGTTAGAGTTACTCACATGATGCCTTCTATGGCATTTGTTCTACCATTAGGCAGAGTGAGGAAGCCATCCTTGGCAGCAGATGCTAAATGGTGCATAATGAATATAGATAGATAAATAATCTTATTTTATCTTTATTTTTGTACATGCAATCAGCCCAAAAATATTGGGAAAGTTCCATCTTATTGTTTATCTCAACATGATATGGACTATCACCAATCTTTTGTCTCCTATAAAAAAGCTTCAGCCACATACTTAATCAGAGCATGTAAAGTGTAATTGGCAGTGGGAGCGTGCAAGGCCCTTGACATTTGTACCATGCCTACAGACCCCTGGACCTTATAGACTACATACACACATACATAATTCAAAACCAGGGGGTCTTTCAAACTATAGATGTATGATTCCATGTTAACTGCAACAGCTGCATTTTATGAAACCTTAGAATTTGCATATGAGACATTGGCAAGTAAAATATGTTAGTGTGAAATGTTTTATCAAGTTATGCTGTTGGTGTTCGCAACTGTGTGTTTCCGGCAGAGCATTCCAGCAGCACAAGGGTTAAGCACAAGTCAGCTTGATTGATTGCCCACAGGACCAATAGGTCAGGGCTTCCGTTTGAACTGTCTGACCGAAACTTTCATCATGAACTGAGGAATGCAGGAGGTTCCAGCTTGTACAGATAACAGCCTTGGTGAGCAGAGAAGATGTGTCCGTAGAGTTAGGGCTTTCAGTAATTTTAAATATTTGTAAAATAAAGTAATTAGACCTGCTGGGATCAGCAGTAAAACAACGACTGAGCTGTCGTTTTGTTGGTGTCACTTTTGCTGCTGCATCAAGTGGTCCTTCGGGTGAGCAGACGGAGAGAACTGACTCATCAAATCAGTCAGGGTGACGGATGATCGATTTAACTCCCTATCCCATCATCCCCTGTCAAAAGATGCAGGCATGACAGTTAAAACAAAATCATAGTGCTATGATCATGAGTGCGAAAGAACCCTTGGAAATGCACTGAGATTCATGCCTGACTGCATGAATTCGTTTCCTCCATCCAGGCCTCATAATTCACAGCACTGATATAGAGGATATTGCTGCTACAACATGTTCCTTATAATAGAAGTCCTCACTTGAGAAAAAAAACCCTTGGGAAAAATGGATGCCACCATCTGGATATATGATGATCAAGCATAGTGAATGAAGAGTCATTCTAAATCTTTTCACAAGGGTCTTCTAAACATTTAATTCATTCAGATTATAGAACACTTTGGCAACCGGAAGTATTTAGTGTTGTCAAAGGCTTTCATGGCTGGAATCACTGGGCTGCTGTGAGTTTTCCAAGCTGTATGGCCATGTTCTAGAAGCATTCTCTCTGACATTTCACCCACACCTATGGCAGGCATCTCTGAGGATGCTTCTGGAACATGGAGAGAATGCTTCTGGGACATGGCCATATAGCCCAGGAAACTCACAGCAACCCCATAAGTGTTTTGTTTTGGGCCATTTGAAAAGTTGACTTGTTGTATGATCTGAGTGTGTATTGTAGCATATTGGCTGCTTTCACAGAAATGTGAAATACATATAGGATGAGGCAACCAGTGTGCACTCGTGCTGAGCATGCTTAAAATGTTAACTATTTGATACAACAATAACAACAACAACAACAACAACAGAAAAAGGTAATATTAATGCATTTATCTGAAATTCTGCCCATTCAACTACTTGATGATTATAGAACATTTAACAACCACTTCTCTTTCCTATGCAATCCTGTAACATGTATGTCCCTAACTGGATTAAACTATAAGAACAGAGAATCCATCTAAACAGAGCTCTTTGATAGTGGAATATGCTGTCTCAGAGTGTGGTGTAGTCACATTTAAACAGAGTCTGGATAACCATTTGTCAGGAGTGATTTGCTTCTGTATTCTATGAGGCATGATCTTGGACTGGATGGTCCCTGAAGTCTCTTCAAACTCTAGGATTTGACGATTTTATGACAAATGAGTGCTACATTGTAGTTCTGTGTTATTTAATTTCCTGATATTTATAACAGCTAAATGTACTTGTAATACTATGAAACTGGTTGTGACAGCATTGCAAATTATTATTATTATTTTCATGTCAGGAGCAACTTGAGTTGCTTCTGGAGTGAGAGAATTGGCCGTCTGCAAGGATGTTGCCCAGGGGACGCCTGGATGTTTTGATGTTTTATCATCCTTGTGGGAGGCTTCTCTCATGTCCCCGCATGGAGCTGGAGCTGGAGCTGATAGAGGGAGCTTATCCACACTCTCCCCGGGTGGGATTCGAACCTGGCAGCCTTCAGGTCTGCAACCCATCCTTCAAGTCACGAGGCTTTTATCCCCTAGGCCACCACTACAAATGGCCTAGGGGATAAAAGCCTGCTTGATGCAGCAGCAAAAGTGACACCAACAAAACGACAGCTCAGTCGTTGTTTTACTGCTGATCCCAGCAGGTCTAATTACTTTATTTTACAAATATTTAAAATTATTTGTAGTGAAAAAAAATGAGGGTTTCAGTTACAAGTGGAAAGATATGTTGACATAAAACCGGCATAGATGTATATAGATAATATATAATATATAATATATATATAGATAATATATAATATAGA
Source organism: Anolis carolinensis (assembly GCF_035594765.1). Lineage (NCBI taxonomy): Eukaryota > Metazoa > Chordata > Lepidosauria > Squamata > Anolidae > Anolis > Anolis carolinensis. The sequence continues at coordinate 86,234,934 of NC_085844.1, forward strand.
TAATATCTACCTAACTTGTCTCATACTATTTTCTTCTGGAATTGTCAGAACTTTTTCCCCCAAATAAAAATGTTCAGTTCTGAAATATTTATATAAATATCTTCTTTTAGTTAGATGATATTTTAAAAATGCCTGCTAACAATGTGAAAAATTGTTTAAAAAGAAAATTCAGGTTTATCCCTAACTGATGGAATTTGTCAATTTCTCATTCCTTGTAGAAAATACATATTTCCAGGAACCCGATGGTGCTGTCTACACAATGTTTACTAGCATTTCCAAAATGAAGGGAAATGAAGGTCTTCTGTACCTTGTATAGGCAACTAAAGGATTGTATCCCACAGGGGATTTTGTGCTGGGTCAGCCTATGATCAACCCTTGCTACCTTCCAAGTGAGAAGACTGAGCTGGATTTGCGGTCCTGAGTCAAATTAGGAAGGAGGCAGAAACATTATTCTTTTACAAAAGGGCTCATCATACTCAGAGCTATTTTCAGTCCAATGATGGACAAACTATTCAGAAGCATTAGTGATGTATAAGGCTTTCAGCATTACATGAACAGAGGAGATGTGTGCAAGATTTAGAAAACAGAGTCTATATTGCCCTTATTATTTCAAATGCCATCATATCTCAGAGTAAGACAGCCAGTTTCAAAATTGTTCTTGCTATCTTGTCTGTGACATTGACACTGAGCACAGTACTTGCAATTGCAACAATTATGATGAAAACCAGTGAGGCAGACTCAAAATTTTATTTTAACCCAAAGAATAATTTCAATTGTAGTAGCTTAGAAATTTGGGGGAGTGGAGCGGCTCTAATACTTGAATATTATTTTATTGGAACACTCACACCATGCTGGAATGCACCTTCTCTCTCAGTTACCTGTCCCTGTCTCTTCCATCTTTAGTTCTTCTTTTCCTCCCTCTGTCTATTCGTTTTGAAGAATATGGCCTTATCATGCTGATCCCTCACCCTGAGGGTCTTCAAAACAGGCTATGATTAAGGATGCATATACACATTAGAATTTATGCAGTTTGACAGCATTTTAATTGTCTTGGCCCAGTTCTATGAAATCCTGGGATTCATAGTTAGGTGAGGCATCAGCACTCGGACAAAGAAGGTAAGAGAACTTCCTTTTTAAACCTCCATGAATCCACAGCATTGAGCCATGACAGTTGTAGTGCTGTTAAATTGCAATAATTCATCAGTGTAGATGCATCCTCTCTTTGAAGGAAGGTTAATGGATAAGGACTTAAAAGGGGATCTTCCCAGGCACAACATCATCTGTATTTGGGTCTGACTGAGGGAAAGTGGGAGTGCATGTGGGTAAACATAATTTGTGGCATTGCACATGGGATCATTGAGCATGATTATAAGAATTTGGATCTCCTATATTTACTGGTGGCACAGTGTGTTAAAGCACTGAGCTGCTGAACTTGCGGACCAAAGGGTCCCAGGTTCAAATCCGGAGAGTGGAGTGAGCGCCTGCTGTTAGCCCCAGCTCCTGCCAACCTAGCAGTTTGAAAACATGCAAATGTGAGTAGATCAATAAGTACCACTCCGGCGGGAAGGTAACAGCGCTCCATGCAGTCATGCCGGTCACATGACCTGGAGATGTCTATGGACAACGCCAGTTCTTTGGCTTAGAGATGAGCACCAAGCCCCATAGTCGGTCACAACTGGACTTAACGTCAGGGGAAACCTTTACCTTTACTATCTTTACGGAACCTGAGAAAACATGAGATGGCCTTAATTCTGGCATTCAAGTAGCAGCTATTGTTGACTCAAAGCAGCTATGACTCAAAGGTTTTTACCTTTCTTCAACCAACAAACTTTCATATCTTTCACTGAATAGGACTCGTTAACAAACTTGTATTCCCATGTTCTTCTGTGGAGACTTAATAAACACTTTGAAATGGAATTGATTTTAGAAAGACAATTAAAAACAACTACAAGCATGTTTCTCTGAGATAAACTGTAATGAAACTAATGAAACAAAGGAACGTGCCTAATGGTTCTTGAAAGTGTCATCAATAAAGAGCTGTAAGTAATTAGCAATCTGCCATTGTAATAGTTTGCTGTTACAGTTCAAGTTTTTCTTCCTTGTATTTGCCTTTTTAATTATTGTTACAGATCTGAGGCCCTCACCTCACAAAGACAGTTAAAATGTTATGGCAGCTAATGACATTGACATAGATTGCTTCTGTCAGATGGGAAAGGTAGAATGCATAAACTGTGAAATGTGCAGACCCTCACTCCCTCAGGAACCAACTGACAAATGAAGAAGAAAATTGAAAACGTGAAGGTGTATGGGGGAGAGAACAAATATCTCTGTTTACCAAAACATGGTGTAAAAATGGAGTTAGGGCCTATCTCTGCTACTGGTTGATATTATTATGTGCCTGCAAATAGAGTTCATCATAGTGACCTTATTGTAGTGTGTTCATGGTAAAATTTATATAGAGGAGGCTTTATCTTCAGTTGAGTATTTCTTGTTCAAAGCTATCCAATGGGTTTTCATGGCTGTGGGAGTTTGAGCCCTGGTTTCCAACAGTCAAACCACTGGTGGTCTATACATATGCTGCAGCAAAAAATAATAATAAATGATATGTGGTTTAATAGTTTGCATTGATTTATATTCCATAGAAGTAACATTTCTAGGGAAATTTGAGGATTTCTGCCTAGAATTAACTCCAAACCAGTTTAAAGGAAAGGAAACATTGCTTCAAAATCCCTCTTGACAATTTCCAAGATGTTTTAGTTTACATTTCTCAATAATATGTCTCGTTTTCATTAAAATTAATGCCCTAATTTTCAACCACTCAGCAATACCGAGTAATATGTTAGAATCGTATTGTTGGAAGAGACCACAGGGACCATCCAGTCCAATTCCCTGTCATGAAGGAACAATCAAAAGACAGCTGACAGATGGCCATCCAGCCCCTGTTTAAAAATATCCAGAGAAAGAAACTTACAACTCCTACCATTAGGAAGTTCTTTCAAGTGTTTAGGTGGAATTTCTTCTTCTTCTCTTGCAATTTGAATTCATTGATCTTCACCTTTGAAGCACTTTGGAGAGGGTCACTGCTGAGCACCATCACATGATGCTTGGAAGGTCCCGCTGCATTTACCCTCCAAGTGCCGAGGAAGAATTGAAAGATGCTTCCTCAGCAACAATGGAGAGGTAAGTGGTTATGGGGTAGCTCCAATATAGCTACCTGCATTTTTAGGCTCTTTCCCCTTTGTGTTGGGGGAAAAGGCAACACGGCAATGCACATCTGATGGGGACAGGGTGGCAACACGCTTTGTCTACCCCTCACATGTGATGGGGGAAGGAGCGAGGGTGTCCCCAGAACTAGAAACAGCAATCCAGGTGAGGTTTGATCAACACATAATAGAGTGGGACTATGACTTTCCTCGATTTAGACACTACACTACTATTGATTCAGCCTAGAATTGCATTGACATTTTTAGCGCCACATCTGTATAGCTTGTGGCCTACTAAGTCTCCTAGAACCTTTTCACATATACTGTTTTCAAGCCAGGTGCCATCCATCCTATATCTCTGCATTTCATTTTTATTGTCTCAGTGTTGCTGAATTCAATTCTTTGTTCATCAAACCACCTTATGAAATCCATTACTTTACCTTCCATGGTAAATGGCACTATCTTCCTACTCTTGTGAATTTCTAATCTGTAACGGAGGTCCCTTGTATACTGCCATTTAAAATTGACATTATCTGCTTTGATAATCTGGATTATATTGCAGTGTAGAAGAGGCCAGAGTTTCCTTCATCTTCCAATTATGTCACTTAATTCCATTATTTAATGAAACTGATACACAAGGCAATTAATAATTATCATGAAAGTTATGCTATTATTCTACGTTACAAATGCCAATGGAACGATAGAGTTGGAAGTGACCTTCTCACCTTGGTAGTAATTGAGTCTACTCTCCTAATTAGTGCAGCTTTTATCTACCCCACCTGCAGCCAAAAAGGCATGGGGGGAAGTGGAATGCCCCCTTGAAGAAGGCATGTAGTGGTGAAGGCTCGTTGGCTTCACCAGCCCTGATCATGTGGGCTGATCCACCCCTCTTTCTATCTTCTGACTTTGGTGCATGGCCCACCCTCCCACCCTATGGACAGTGTGAGTACAGACTGGTCATGTCAGAGCCAAGTAGGAATTTTTCCCCTTAAGGTTTCGGGCCCGGGGGGGCGGGGAATCACCTACCCTACACTGTTTTAGCAAGGGTGGTGGTAATTGGCTTAGGGTAAGTCATTTAAATAGGTGGTCTTGACAGATAAATAATTTCTGATGTCCTAGTAGGTAGCACCATGACACCCACCTTTGTGGGTGATGGGTGGACTCCCATAGCACTCTGTATCAGTTCTATGGCTCAGGGGGCTGTAAATGGTGAGTTTTCCTTAGGGCTGGAATGAGGGTGTCTCACTCTTAAAAACTCAGAGAATAGGGAGGGAATGCCTTCAAGATGGCCTTCCATTTTAGATTGGCTGAGGGCACAGCCAAAGAGTTGGGAGAGCCCTCAGGATCTTGGTGCTAGTACAAAGATGATCCTTGGGGGTGGTCAATGGAAGTGGTACCAGATGGCTAGCAGCAAAGTGTTTATTATTTGCAAGTTCATTTCCCTGACAGGTTAACTCGGTTTGCTGGGTTTTCAAAGTTATAGTAAAAAAAAATTGGTCAAAATAAAATGGCCCTTTAGTTTTGTGTCTGGTCTCCTTATTTTGGGATGGGAGTTTAACAATCAGATTCGTATGCAAAATGAAATAGTATGAACCAACACATTCTAATATTGTGTTGTATGTGTGTGTGGAATCCTTCAGTATTTTATTATACTTTCCTCACTATAGCAGTGATAGCTCTTTTACATCCTGGTAAATAACATTTCATTAATTTGGGAAGCTATGCCTGTTCCTTCAGCTTTTTTAATATGTGTGGGATTTGTGGTGACACTTGACAACTGGCAACTTATGAAGTTTCATAATTGCAGCCTGCCAAAATCAAAACTACCAAGAGACACCAACAGACTTGAAATATTCAGAGGATGAAGTTGAACCTCTCCATCCAATATGCGAGTGATAATTTCAGATTTAAATTTCTTATTCACAAGAGTAAGGGTTCAGATAACACCAAAACATATGTTGGAGTAATGGAAGTCACAAGGATATTCAGAGTATCCTCACCATCCTACTTCATCTTCCAAAGCCCCTCCCATTATTTGGAGGGTTATTTTAATGAGCATAACGTCAAAATCATACATAGGGGAGCAGAAGTAGGATAAATCTCTGAGTCCCAAACCATGTGGATTTTTTTTTTAAAAAAAACACAGGTATTTGTGAATATTGCCTTCAACTTAAAAGGGGGAGGGAAAAAAGAGGTCTTCAGGAAGCAGACCGTGATTAAGGGAATAAAGGTTCCAGGAAACCTCTCTTTCCTTTCCATAGATAGAATTCTCATGATTTTGTCTTTTGAAACTGGTAATTTCAGTTATAACCCAAAACCATGTTTCCACATCAGCGTGGTCTCAAGAATGCTACTTTTCTAGTAGATTGTCTAGTTGTCAATTTAAACATTCACTGAACAAGTAGAAGATTAAATGAACAGTGGGGATGTAGGAATATGCAAAAGCCCTGATCCATAATGCTACTGTTCACTTGGAAATATTGAACACAACTATCTGCAGAGATTTTTGTGGACATGTTGCAGCTAAAAGTGGACTTTTATCAGGACATTATAAGTTCAACTGAACCTGATTGCAAAACACTGTGATATTTTATACTCCATATGTGAAAAGGATTGGGGGAAATCCAACCCCAAATAGGGAAACAAGTTGTCCAGGAACACCTGGCCACTCTAAACGAATTCAAGTCACCAGGGCCAGATCAGCTACATCCAAGAGTATTGAAGGAACTAGCGGAAGTTATTTCAGAACCACTGGCAATCATCTTCGAGAGTTCTTGGAGAACGGGAGAAGTCCCAGCAGATTGGAGGAGGGCGAATGTGGTCCCTATCTTCAAGAAGGGAAAAAAGAACGACCCAAACAATTACCGTCCGGTCAGCCTCACATCAATACCAGGCAAGATTCTGGAAAAGATCATTAAGGAAGTGGTCTGCAAACACTTAGAAACAAATGCGGTCATTGCTAATAGTCAACACGGATTTACCAAAAACAAGTCATGCCAGACTAATCTGATCTCTTTTTTCGATAGAGTTACGAGTTGGGTCGATACAGGGAATGCCGTGGATGTAGCCTACCTGGATTTCAGTAAGGCCTTCAACAAAGTCCCCCACGACCTTCTGGCAAACAAACTAGTAAAATGTGGGCTAAACAAAACTACGGTTAGGTGGATCTGCAATTGGCTAAGCGAACGAACCCAAAGGGTGCTCACCAATGCGTCGTCTTCATCATGGAAAGAAGTGACAAGTGGAGTGCCGCAGGGCTCCGTCCTGGGCCCAGTTCTGTTCAACATGTTTATTAACGACTTAGACGAAGGGTTAGAAGGCACGATCATCAAGTTTGCAGATGACACCAAACTCGGAGGGGTAGCTAACACTCCAGAAGACAGGAGCAGAATTCAAAACGATCTTGACAGACTAGAGAGATGGGCCGAAACTAAAAAAGCCAATGGGATTTTGGGCTGCATCAATAGGGGAATAGTGTCTAGATCCAGGGAGGTCATGCTCCCCCTCTATTCTGCCTTGGTCAGACCACACCTGGAATACTGTGTCCAATTTTGGGCACCGCAGATGAAGGGAGATGTTGACAAGTTGGAAAGCGTCCAGAGGAGGGCGACTAAAATGATTAAGGGTCTGGAGAACAAGCCCTATGAGGAGCGGCTTAAAGAGCTGGGCATGTTTAGCCTGCAGAAGAGAAGGCTGAGAGGAGACATGATAGCCATGTACAAATATGTGAGGGGAAGTCATAGGCAGGAGGGAGCAAGCTTATTTTCTGCTGCCCTGCAGACTAGGACACGGAACAATGGCTTCAAACTACAGGAAAGGAGATTCCACCTGAACATTAGGAAGAACTTCCTCACTGTGAGAGTGTTCAGCAGTGGAACTCTCTCCCCCGGACTGTAGTGGAGGCTCCTTCTTTGGAAGCTTTTAAGCAGAGGCTGGATGGCCATCTGTCGGGGGTGCTTTGAATACGATTTCCTGCTTCTTAGCGGGGGGTTGGACTAGATGGCCCATGAGGTCTCTTCCAACTCTACTATTCTATGATTCTATCTGTGACTCTATCTATGCTGAGAGATGTTTAGGGACAAGACTGGGAATCATATGGCTAGAGGGCTTCATCTGATGCTTGGAGCATGATGTGCAGCCCATTTGCCCTCTAGACTCTCATTAATATCCCCAAATCCCAGGCATTCTTTGGGGCTTTTTTTTTTTTTTGGAAGGGTCCCCAAGTCAACACATCAAAATGACAAAATTACCAGAACATAAATTTCTGTCATGAAAAATAGAAGAGAGCAGATCACTGTTGCCTGCAAGTAGTTGGTACTTGCCAAAATGACTTTCCAGTCCCCAGTAATTGCCCTCATCTGAGTATACTATCACCCCTTGCCTCACCACCTAATTAACTAAACATTAACTCTGAAAATTGTTTAAATATGGCTTCTGTTGTCTTGGGTTAGTAAAAAAGCAGCAAAAAGAAACTAGTACTACAGTGTGTTGTCGAAGGCTTTCATGGCCGGGATCACAGGGTTGTTGTATGTCTTTCGGGCTATGTGGCCATGTTCCAGAAGCATTCTCTCCTGACGTTTCGCCCACATCTATGGCAGGCATCCTCAGAGGTTGTGAGGACTCAGAGGTTGTGAGGACTCACAACCTCTGAGGATGCCTGCCATAGATGTGGGCGAAACGTCAGGAGAGAATGCTTCTGGAACATGGCCACACAGCCCGAAAGACATACAACAACCCTAGTACTACAGTGTTTCTAGAGTACAGATGTCACAGGGAAAAATATGATATAAGGTATGAACGAATTGAATGGAAGAAAGGAATGAATGAGAGCTAAATTTTGGAGACACCAGTCTGAAGATTAAGGTCTGCAATGAGTAACTACCTGCTTGCTGCACTGTAATTAAAAGCTGCTAATGGTGATAAGAACTGTGACAGTGATAAGAGAAATGTTTACATCAAGTTAAGGAAATGTTTACAACTGTTAAGAAGGAAGTCAACACAAGGCTAACACCAATCAAGAAGAATCAACATCTGGCCAGGAAACTGAAATGGAGCCAGGATATTCCAGGATGGAAGATGTCTATCATTCATTGACAACTTTGGGACAACATCAGCAAAGTATGGGTATATAAGTGACCTTATGACAATTCAGAAAGTGTGACAGACAGTGACGCTGTTCACCTGCTATGCTCTGCTCCATTGGGAAGGAGAAAGATAGTGTACGTGTCAGATCTGCTATGGGAAAGCAGGATTCTGTACACTTGCTCCTTTCCTCATGGGAAAAGGAAGGAGTGCATTTTGGAGTCATGATACATGTTGCAGGAAGTCAGTTCTATTGTATGGAAAACAGGGGTCTGATCCTTGGCATTGTTCTTAGGGGAAAATATGCATTTTGGAGTTTTGGTGTTTTGGCATTTTGGAACTATGCATTGGCAGGCTGTAGGGAAGGCAGGTGTTTCTCCAAGGAGGGAGAAAAGAATATGGTAATATTTGGATGTGTGCATGAGGATGAATGCATGTAGATGTATGTGAATGCTGAGTGGAAGTGCAACCCCCCCTTTGTTTCTTAGTCAATGTAACTGTAGGTTGTTTGTGAATCCAATGTAGTTGCGTAGAATCTGTATGTCTGTATGTCTAATGTCATTCTTTGTTGTTCTGTAAAAATTCTGATATACCCTCTCACACTGAAATTGCAATAAAAAGAACATATGCTTTAAAGTTAATGAAAAGTGATTCAGAACACAGATAAGCTTCCATTTTCTTTTAGTTTTTACCATTGCTTTGAACAGTTGGAATTTTCAAAGCTGAGTCATGGAATAAGTCATTGTACACATTTGCTGTTATAATGTCATCAGATATTGGAAAATTAACAATAAAATAAACAAAACTAATGAAACTTATAGGAAAAAATAATTAAAATCACCCTTGGAGCTACATTTTCAGAAGTACATTCCATTTCAATGTTAGGAGTTTTCTCTTGCATAAATTTTAATTAAAGTACACTTTCCCAAAGCCAGATAAGCCTTTACCAGCATAGATCATGAAACAGGTAACCCAATTGGTCCAATTTTGATAGACCTTTCTCTTTTTAATTCTTTCCTTATGTTCATCATCCTACTCAACTTTCTCTTTTTTATCCAGCTCTCTAAAATATAGTGAAAATATGTAATCATATTCATTTTTTTAATATTTAATCAATTGTTTTTTTGTGCCAGGTGAGCACCTAGCAATATGGTGCTCATCCTGTGAGGCGCTGGCAATGGCCAATTAGTTATGCCCCAAAACTGGTGCACAGAGTCAGGTGTATCAGGTGTTAAGGGACTGCTAATGCCTGTTGTTGGGGTTCATTGGCTAATGGGAGAAGGGGAAGTAACCAAGTGAGTCAGCAGTCTCAGACTGACGTGTAAAGCCCACCTGTAATTCGGGCTGGCCCCATTTGTGTCCTTATTACCTGATGATGGGGCAGCAATGCCCATCTATTGGAGCTCTGGTTCAGGTTCTACTGCAGGAATAGCTGGCTCAACTGCTACCTGATGCACTTCTGGATCATCACTGGAGTGTTCTTCAGCCATTGCCCTCTCCACACTGCACTCAGCCTCTAAAGAGGAGACATAGGAAGAAGAGGTTTTTATCAGTAAGGCCTTGCTTGCCAAGCAAGCAGGTCTGGAACTGGTGGGAGAGGCTGAAGCCCCTTTCTCTCCTTTCAAAGCGCTCATGCAAGCTATGAGAGCATTAAGGGTCTCAACCGTGGTGTTGTCACCCTCTGAAGAAGAAATGTTGGAGGGAGGTGGGTGTTTGGCCGGCACTTTCTTTTGTGGATCCTTGTCCTTGGGTTCCCCAAAGTTCTTATTTGGTGCCATGCTTCCGGAGACAGAAACAAAGATTAGCCAGAGAAACCAGCATGTGTAGAGCCCAATAATGTTTGAGATGTCATTAGTAGTCTAACCTTGGGATATTAGTCATTAGTTTTTGCCAGATGACAGTTTCTTAGCCCCACCTCTGAAGTGGGATGGCAATTTTTCTATTTCTCCATGTTTAATTAGTTTGGTGACATTTTTGTGTAGGCAGTCTTTACATGCCCCTTGATGCTCCCAAATGTCACCATTACACTTTGGATACAACAGTAAATGATTGGGTTTTTTAAATTTTAGAAACCACACAATGTTGAAGTTTTACAAATTCACTGTCCTGAAATATTCCTTTACCACATGAAAAGTTTCCTTTTACTCATTAGTAAAAAGGTAAAGGTTTCCCCTGATGTTAAGTCCAGTCGTGACCGACTCTGGGGGTTGGTGCTCATCTCCATTTCTAAGCCAAAGAGCCGGCGTTGTCCATAGACATCTCCAAGGTCATGTGGCCGGCATGACTGCATGGAGTGCCGTTACCTTCCCGCTGGAGCAGTACCTATTGATCTACTCACATTGACATGTTTTCGAACTGCTAGGTTGGCAGGAGCTTGAGCTAACAGCGGCCGCTCCCGCTGCTCCCCGGATTTGAACCTGGGACCTTTCGGTTTCCAGCTCAGTGCTTTAATGCACTTCGCCACCGGGGCTCATTAATGAAATGAAATTTGTGATGGGATATGGTTTTGGGTGTGGTTTGGTTACATTTATATTTTATTAATATATTCCTATGAAAAAATGAGGGGAGGAGTAGGAGGAGACAATTCCCTCCCGTGTGATGACAAAGCAGATACAGAAACTTGACCAGACAAAAACATGTGTTGGGTGCTAAGCAAACTCCATTTAATTTAAGACTGAGTGCCACAAAACGCAATGCAAAAACAGTGATCCCCTTGCTTTCCTCCCCTTGTAGGATGAAATCCGAATTTAAGTGGTCAGTGTAGATTGTGCCAAGATAGCCAGAGATTGAAGATATCATTCCCTAAAAATGCCTCTAACAATAGTTCAGACTATGGCAAAGTCCCTACACAAATGCTTGCTTACAAGTCTTATTTATTAAGCATAAATTGGAACAAGGATATATGACATAGATAATAAGCACAGACAGATGTGAAGTCAATATCTTCTTACAACCAACTATAGATTCATATAGTTATCTTCACTTTGGAATAAGCTGTCACATAACAGATTGTTAGTAGAGCATTCTCTGCTTGCTCTCTCCAAGTGTACTGTGCTTTCTCAGAAAATCCCTAGTGATGAACAAGGTCTAGGATAGGTAATAGGCAGACATTTACTAGTCAGTTAATTCAGGACATACTGAATTTGATATTCTATGAATTATGTAAAGTTCTATCAGAATCTGCCAGCATCAACCATTGCCAGGTGAGACTGGACACCACTGAGACCGAAACAGTTATTAAATATTATCAGTCATGTCTGAAACACATGCCACTAATGTTCAGTCATTCTGTTTTTTTAATTAAAAATACTTTCAAATGTCTCATTGCATTTTTAATATTAGCAGAGCTTATTCTGGGGGCAAAACTCTGTTTGAAATATATGATGGATTATTCATATTTGGCACTATAATAATGAACTTGTTTGCATGATATGACCTTTAGCTAAACCCACTTGTCATGAAAGAAAGATTGCTCTTTTTGCCTACTATAGTTTGGCGGTCTGCTTATTTTCCAGTCTTGTTTCCATCACTGATTCTATTTTTTTATTATTTACAGAATGTTTTGTTTCCTTTTTCTACCAACCCAAATAACTTTATATCATAGCTCGAGTAGTTACTTTTAAAAAGCATTTAGCCATGGTGATAGTTCTGAGACTGAGCAGCAGTTAATGCAGCTTTTTAGAGGTAAGAATTTTCTTTCTTATTAAAAATAATATCATAGTCACTTTTTAGTTACTGCCAGACAAATCTATATCTGAATGTATCATGCCACCAACCTATGAAATAAAATACATTGTACTCCAAATCATGTCATCAAAACATCAACATTTTCAATATGAGGCACAATCAGGTCAGCATTTGCTCATATGAAATTTCTTCCACCATTAATGAACTCTGTAACTGTAAAAGTTATTTATTATTATGGTTGCACTGTAAAAGAAGTAAAGCTATCTCTTCAGTAAACATATAAAGTAAATGACTTTATATGTTTAAAAACAAATCAGGTACAAGTAGCTAGTTAAGTGTTACTTTCAGAGAGAATGAGAAAGATAATGGAAAGATGATAAATGAGGGTTAAATAAATAAAGGCAATAGTAATAATAAATAATAAATAAAATTTATTTATTTGTTTACAGTATTTATATTCCGCCCTTCTCACCCCAAAGGGTGAGATCCTCCTCAAGGAAGATCACAATGCACATATACATGGCAAACATTCAATGCCATTAGACATACGACATATATAGACAAACACATATAGACAGACACAGAGGCAATTTAACGTTCCAGCTTCTTGCTTCATGAAGTTATGCTTGATTCTGGCCACAGGGAGGGGGGGGGCTACCACTTCACCATCCACTTGTGACACTGAGTCCTTGATGGAATACTTCCTCATTCTTCTGCATGCTGCTGGAAATTTTATGGTGTCATAAATTGGTTAAATTAGCCTCCCCACATAAGCGGTACCTAAATTCCTAGATGACAGATGCAATTGTCTTTCGGCTGCATAGGTCAACAGCAAGCTATACTATTACATGGTTGGAAGCTGAATCCGCCCTGGGCTGGTTTGAACTCATGACCACTCAGTCAGTAGTGATTTATTGCAGCTGGCTACTAACCAGCTGCACCACAGACAAATAGATATTGTGTGTATGCATTTATACATTTATGTGGTGTGCAGTGATAACAATCACATTTTGTAGAGTGCCATATCCTCTTATGAGACCAGGACAAAGGAGTGGGATACTTTTGGTTAAGCAGCTGGAATGAAAAAGACACTTTTAGAAGGCTTGAAATATGTGGGTTCTTAAGTGTTCAGTCAGCTTTACTGGTGGAGCAAGTTCAGCAGAGTTCCAGTTGATATGGCTGAATTTCTAGTTTTGCCTTTTATTTTTGGGATAGACAGAGAAGGTAATATGTGGATTTTTTAGAATTTCTAACAGTGGAAAGATAATGTTCCTTCCAGATAATTGGCACCCTTCTACCTACTTCTTCCTAGTCAGTGACCTTTTGAGTCTAACCATGGCTTGACAAGCAGTTGCTCTATTTGATGGTTTTTTGGTGCTTGTTCACACTTAACTAACTATTCAGACCATTGTTCATCCTATTCATAGGTAGCTGAAAAAAGCTGCAGCTGTGCACCCATAGCTTCCCTGATATTTTCATGTCTGATGGTGCTGTTTTTGAGATCTTTCATCTTTTCTTCTTCACCTTTGTGTGTGCTAAGGTGCCTAAAAACAAAGCTAAAATCTAAAGGAAAACCAATTAAGGCTACTCAGAATTGTACATTACAACCAGGTTTGTCAAATGAGGAAGAATCTTATAAAGCTAAAAAGGGGAATCTGTGCATTAAGGCTTCTTGTAATTTGATTGAAGATGTTTAAAGAACTCGGTATGTTTAGTCTGCAGAAGAGAAGGCTGAGAGGAGACATGATAGCCATGTATCAAATAATTTATTTCGGTCATAGACCAGCACAGGAAATAAAGGCCACAGTTTCATACAACTTGGTATGTTTGGTACATTAAAAGTGTGAAAGTAGATTCTTCTTCTTCTTTATTCGGTCAGTCGTTTCTGACTCTTCGTGACCTCATGGACCAGTCTGCGCCAGAGCTCCCTGTCATCCGTCGCCGCCCCCAGTTCCTTCAAGTTCATGCCAGTAACATCAAGGATACCATCCATCCATCTTGCCCTTGGTCAGCCTCTCTTCCTTTTTCCTGTCTTCTCATGATGTGGCCAAAATATTTTAACTTTGCCTCCAATATCCTTCCCTCCAATGAGCAGTCGGACATTATTTCCTGGAGGATGGACTGGTTGGATCTTCTTGCGGTCCAAGGCACTCTCAAGATTTTCCTCCAGCACCAAAGTTCAAAAGCATCTATCTACCTTCTCTCAGTCTTCCTTATGGTCCAGCTCTCGCATCCATAGGTTACTATAGGGAATACCATTGTTTTGACTATGTGGACCTTCGTTGCCAGTGTGATATCTCTGCTTTTCACTATTTTGTCAAGTTTGGCCATTGCTCTCCTCCCAAGAAGTAAACGTCTTCTGATTTCCTGGCTGCAGTATGCATCTGCAGTGATCTTCGCACCTAGAAATATAAAGTCTGTCACTTCCTCCACGTTTTCTCCTTCTATTTGCCAGTTATCAATAGGTGTGGTTGCCATGATTTTGGTTTTCTTGATATTGAGCTGCAGCCCGGCTTTTGCACTTTCTTCTTTCACCTTAGTGAAAGTAGGTACTGAAGCACAATATGGGAGGGGGGGTATGGAAGGGGAAACAGGATAAGAACATATAATGTACAGGTCTATCAGCAAATTATAGAATCAAGGGAGATGATTACTGAATGCATAGTTAACTTTTGGGACCAGTCATCCCCTCACGGATTCTGTATGCTGCTGCACAAAACTTTGCAACATTGTAGGTTGTAGCTGAATTAGTATCTACAAGTAGCAGGGAGGTATAAAATTGTCCTGAACGGCCTGCTTGCATATCAAAGGTAAGATAAGCCTGGTGCTGATATCCCTGTAAAGCGGGCACTGGAGGAGCACATGTTCTATTGGTTCTATATGACCCGAGTCACAGGGGCAGTGTCTCTCTAGGAAAGACTGGGGAAGGGGCCCAGCTGAGCCCATACAAGAGTTGGGATAGCCATGTATAAATAAGTGAGGGGAAGTCATAGGGAGGAGGGATCAAGCTTGTTTTCTGCTGCCCTGGAGACTAAGATGCGATATAATGGCTTCAAACTACAGGAAAAGAGATTCCTGAACATTAGGAAGAACTTCCCCACTGTGAGAGCTGTTCGGCAGTGGAACTCTCTGAACCCCGAGTGTGGTGGAGGCTCCTTTTTGGAGGCTTTTAAACAGAGGCTGGATGGCCATTTGCCGGGGAAGCTTTGAATGAGATTTTCCTGCTTCTGGCAGGGGGTTGGACTGGATGGCCCATGAAGTATCTTCCATCTCTATGATTCTATGATTCTATGCACAGATAATAGACAGGGCTGCTGAATAAAGATGATAGTCAGTGATGGAATTATACAATTCTGGAATGTATTGGGTATTTCTAGCATCATTTTACAGAGAATTATGGGATATGTCTCTCTTCTAAAGTTTCTGATTTATTATTCTGATCTGTGATGGTGGTTGACTGAATTGCCGAATATGAACTGCCAAGATGCAGTTAAATTTGAGACTAGGTGGGAATAAAATAGAGGGGGTAACTTTCTCCTTTTCTAGCACTGTTCATGCGGAGATTTGTGTCTTGCCTTGAGGCCAAGAGAATCACAGCAATACCTATGCCTGATTGAATGCCTCAATAATATTTTCCAGACTGAAAGCTCTTGGAGTCTTTCTTTTAAATGTTATCCAGAAGGAATGAAGAGAAGAGGCAGAGCTGAACTTTTCTTGCACTTTGACTTATCTTTATGTTGAGCATGAGAGCTTGAGTTTGCATCTAGTGCTATGGCTATTGTTCCGGTACTTGGGACCAGGATACCATCACATTTTTTCAGAAAGTACTTTGAACATCACCAGATGTTTCTACCTGGCTAGGATGTCTACTTGCATTGCCAGTTTATCATTGTTAATTCCTTGCTTTTGTTTAATAAAGATGTGGTCTGTTACTCCTTCATTCTGGAGATTCAATCTTTCATTTTGGAGAAGGTAAACATTCTGGTGTTCAAACAATGTAACTCACAAAAAAACCTTGACATCTTGTTGGTGTGTCAGATTCACACTAGTGACCCAGGATCTCATCTTGAGAAAAAGTCTCCAATTCCATAATAAATATCCAATCTTATTCTCAAAAATAAAGGTGTTCTCCTCCATTTATATTAGTTGCGTAAGTTCTTATCTAGGATTTGGAAGCTGGTAGACTAAAGTTGTTGAGAGGAGAGGCAAATTTGAAACAATTCGTAATGGCGTTTCTGGATCTTTTTTGCACATTTCCCCCCAGATTTTGATGACACAGACTGGTATTTTGTTCATATGCAAGGCTATTGTAACTGTTCTGGCAGTGGTGATAGATGGGAAAGGGATTATGGATGTAGTAGACGTGAATAAATGATTGGAGAAATATGATGCTGAAAGCAGGCAGGTTTTTCTGCCTTCATACTACCACCACTAATGAACAGACTTGGGAAAAGTGGAACTACTAGCATAGGTCAACAGAATTCTGGCCATAGTTTAAAGCAGGCAATGGCACCCACAAATAATAATAATAATAATAATAATAATAATAATAATAATAATAATTTTATTTTTATACCCCGCCCCATCTCCCCGAAGGGACTCGGGGCGGCTTACATGGGGCCTTGCCCGATAAAACAATCAAATATCAAAACACAGCAATAAAACAGTTATCCAATAAAAACATCAATTACAGTAAAAACAATCGTTAAAATCAACATAAAACATACAATATTAACACTGGAGACTAATTCATAGAACCCAGGCAACGTGCAACATGTGCCGAAATGGGCCGAAATGGGGAAGGTAATTTCACAGTTAAAATGGACAAAGTTCAATATAGCATTGGCAACACCTCAAGAATGGGGCTATTATAAAATGGGCAGATCGATCAGTCCAACACCAGATTAAGTATCAAATAACAGTCATCAAGGAGGTTCATTGGGTTCGATGAGATATTTAAACTGTTATTTATTAATGTTTTATTAGTATGTTTTTAATTTTATGTAATAATAATTGGTTATTATTTTTTGTCTAGTGCTTATATTATTTTTGTATCTACTGATTGCTGTAAGCTGCCCCGAGTCCCTTCAGGGAGAGGAAGTGGGTATAAATAAAGGATTATTATTATTATTATTATTATTATTATTATTATTATTATTATTATTATTATTACAGTACTGGTATAATTTCTCACATACTTAGGTTCACAGATCATAATTCACTGTAACCAATTTTAATAGTGCTATTTTTGCTGGTGTTTATGGATAAAGGATATACATAGAGTATTCTTTCTCTTACACTTTTAGCCTTTAACCCTGATCCATGTCTGTCCAACTCAGGAATGTGAAAATAACTCAAACTGGAACAAAAAACCCTTCAGGGGGACATTGGAAAGACAAAAGGCAAAGTTGTGATATACCCACAAATTCTTGTACATCGGTACTGGGCTAAACAGGGACGATGGTTTCTTGGCACACCACATTACATAGAAAACTAGTTAATAATCTACTTACATGGACTTCTAATTTTATCACACATCATTACTGGTTCCCGGCTAGAAACATACTGTGTTCTAGGGATATAATTTTTCACTAAAATTCTTCTCAAAGGTTTCAACAAGTATTTCCAGTAATTTTCTTCCTGTTGCAAAAAAGTCTTCAAAACCCACAAAAGGAAATACAATGTTGTTTCAGTACATTACGAGAGAACAATAATGTTAGCCAGTAGCCTGCCATCCCAAGGAGTTTAGTTCTGCCCTGCAGAGTGAAAATGGAAGTGGCATCCTTCTGGTGACTTGTACTGTTTTAACTAGGAGCCATACACCATAAGTACTTTCTCACACATTCTTGTGCATTGCTTTTGCCGAGATATGCAATGGCAGCTGTATAGGTCTCCCCTCTGATTCAAACCATGACTGAAGTGTTATTGTGTACTGTCACAATGCCAGTGTAGAAGCAGGTGGAATTGAGCTTTCACTTTCTTTGATATCTTCTTTTCTGTGTACCTGAGAGAGCTTCACCTTGCAATAGTGCCAATAGAATATTGGCCAAACTGTATTTTTTTAAAAAATATATGGAGGGAAGAAAGAAGGCACTGGAAAAATAGATGTTTTGCCTTGTATAATGTGTACAATCTAACTCATATCTGCATCTATTTTCAGATATCTAAGGCATCTGTGGATGCATTATTCCCCAATACACATTTTCTCAAGTAATATCTTCTAATTAAAAGCTGTTTTTCCTAATGAACACATTTTGTCTGTATTCGTTGATCAGAGAAATACAGGGTTGCAAACTTTGCTTAATTGTGTTCCACTTCACATATTAGTTTGGAAAATGCAAAATGGGTCAGTTTGTACAAACTTATTTTCTCTCCCATTCTTAATCAAAATAATGTCATCACCCTGTGCAAGTTAGTTTGCATACACGAACTTAAAAAAATTAGTGCAAATAGCCCAACTACTTCTCTGTCCCTGAAAACAGAGCAAAAAATGGGGAAGGCCATTTCAGCTCTGTCTTCAATATTTTCTTTTTGACTTCTGAAATATCATGTCAAGTTGAATGCCAAAGGAAATTAAAACAACTCCTTATAAAATTGCAATGCTTAACATGATTTAATGAGAGCATCTATTCTCTGTTATTGGATTGTTTCTGTATGAGGGCTAACCATTTTCTTCAGTCAACTAAAACAGACATTCATGGCCAGACTGAAAACGTTTCATTGTGCTTGTCCTGTCATTCTAATGAGGTACAGAGTGGTTTCTTGACACACAGTAAGGATCTATCAGTTCTGAAAAGAAATACAGCATGAAATGAGCTGCAATTGAGAAAAGACCAACTGCAGGAAGAACATCACAAAGCTAGGAGGCACTATTAAAATGAAAAAAAGTCACATTAAGAGACTGGAGAAACATCTGTAGAGGGAAAGAATAAATATCAATATGAGGTGGCGTGCATCCACAAGAAAATTCTAGTATTCATTTTTGTTTGGAGAATGGAGCTCATACACAACTGTGAGATGGCATGAAAGATGTGTATTGAACTACAATGTAAAAAGAGTGGAGTGCATATAATTTTACTCCAAAAGGATAGACTGACAATGCCTAGCAGTAGGATCAGAAATGGCAAGTGGAGATTCCCTAGCATAGAACCAATGACATTCCACAATAAGACTGAGAGCTTTGAAACCTTGCATCGTTCCTGAATGTCAGCCACGCTTGCTGGGACTGATAGAAAATGAAGTCAAACAACAGCTGGCATACCTCAAGGGACGATCACAGCCATCTAGATTTTTAAAAGCAAATCCAGCAACTTCATAGACTCCAAATCTATCACTAGCTTGCTGTTAGCCATGACAGATAAATGAAATATGCATAACAGTCAGTGCTCCCCTTGCTACCAGCTGTTAGAGACAAGAAAGAAAATATGGATATTACTTTTGTCATCTCCATTTGAGTGTTCAGGAAAGATCTGTTTTGATTGATACTGAAAATGAAACATTGATTAGTGAGAGCTCTGCCACAAGGTAAAGAGAAACAGCTGAATGCTACGATGAGTACATTATCAGTAGTTCCTCTCTAGTGGTTCTCCTATCTCTTAACCTAATTGGCTGTTCTTAGATGCAAGGGAATGTGTGGTCAGTTCCATCATTGAAGTGCAATTTGACTCCTGGTCCAATATTCTTCTGAACATGAAATAAAAGGAACCATTGTGCCCTCTATTTCAGACATGGCCTTATAGTGGCACAAAAAAAGTGTGAGGTATTTCAACAAAGTATTCTTGCTTCAGATTAAGTGAGAAAACCAAAATCTTCACAAACAGTTTGCAAAGACTTCCAGACTTGCAAGTGTTAATGAACAGTTTGATAAGATACATTTCTTATACACATCAGTCCCTTCTAAATCAGTGAATTTACCAGTGAAACTAGGTTAGCCATTGTTGTTTTTCATAGCAGTCCTCTTTTTCCTCAAGACATTTCTTTCCTTAAAACGTTGGAAGGACACTTGATGCATTGATGGATCCGAAAAGACTGACAATGTCATTTTTAGAAAAATCAAAATTATAAAGCATCATTTAAAAAAAAAGGGGGGGGGAAGAAAATGAATATTAGGGTAGGGTAGAGCTTCAATTTTTGGACTAAGATTGGAGACCAGAATTTGAATCTTCATTGGGTGACCTTGGGCAAACCACACTCTCAGATGAAAGCACTGGGAACCTCATCTGAAGAAATCTTACTGGGAAAAAACCCACAGGTTTGCCTTCAGGTCTCCAGACATCGAAGGTGACTTGAAAGCTCATAGCAACATTTAAAAACAAACAAACAGTATAACCTAATAGATTTCTGAAGAAAACTGTATTTCCTGCATTAATCATTGGTAAAGAACTTGTGTCACAAATCTTGTGCACTAATGGTATCTACGAATTATAATACATTGTTTCACAGGCAAATCAATCACATCTATCAGAAAATACAAAGCCTTGCCCCATCTTCCTCTGTAATTTTTCAGTACATTTTTGAAGTCAGAACCCCTTTGGCTTCTGTCCCATATTTTCCTTTGGTCCCTTGGCATCTCATACTTTTTTTGAAGTGTGCAATTGCTTTTGCCAGCTCTCATGCATTTATGTATATGCATCTTATCAAGGGACTCTGATCCCCTTGTCTTCATCATGATTTGTGTTAATGAAATGTTTCCTCTGAAGATGACAACTTCATAGTTTGCATTTTTTAAAAGAACTGATTGGTATGGGACTGAGGTGCCACACTGGCTACTAAGTACTTTAAAAACCCTTGTCTTCAAGCCTTCTAGGAAGCTGTCCATCAAGAGTTAGACTTGGTGAGCCGAGAGTCACAAGGGAGTTACATGGAATTCTGTCCAATTCAGCACTACAGTCGTAATGAAATCCACAGATATGTTACCGCTAAATTGACAAACTACTAAAGACTAAGTCATAAGTTCTTTGTAAATGTCATCGACTTCAATGTATTAGAAAGTTTGGAGGAGGAAATCCAAGTGTTTGTTGGTCAGATGCTCTTTCTACTTTTATATGAGAAGCCTTCTTTTGTGGAGACAATTATTTCTGTAGTTAGAACGAATCTGCCAGTAACTAGGGATAAGTGACTCTTTAGAGATACTTGAACTTCAATATCACTTTGTTTTTCATTTTTTCCTCAACATTAAATTTGTTTTGTCTTGTTTCTGTATCAGTTGGATTTCTTTTCTTTTTCAAAACACTTCTTGTAATAATACAGTGTGACCAAAGCTTTTGCTAATATACTTTCCCCTGAAAATTCACAAAGGTATTTTTATACATTGCTTTCACTAAAATATCCATTTTTGAACCTTCTGACTTGGCTTATAAACATTTCTTGCATTTCTTTTGAGGAAACCTGTGCAAAATTGAGATGGTAACTAAAGAATAAGTGCATTTTGGTTTCAGATTCAGAAAATGCAAATTGTACAGAATGAGTTTATTTTATCACCATACTAGGACCACTTTTTAATGCTACAGCTGACATGAATCCTATGCTGTTAAAAAGAAAGAAAGTCATAGAATCATAGAATAGTAGAGTTGGAAGAGACCTCATGGGCCATCCAGTCCAACCCCCTGCCAAGAAGCAGGAAATCGCATTCAAAGCACCCCCGGCAGATGGCCATCCAGCCTCTGCTTAAAAGCCTCCAAGGAAGGAGCCTCCACCACAGCCTGGTGGAGAGAGTTCCACTGTCGAACACTCTCACAGTGAGGAAGTTCTTCCTGATGTTCAGGTGGAATCTCCTTTCCTGTAGTTTGAAGCCATTGTTCCGCGTCCTAGTCTGCAGGGCAGCAGAAAACAAGCTTGCTCCCTCCTCCCTATGACTTCCCTTCACGTATTTGTACATGGCTATCATGTGTCCTCTCAGCCTTCTCTTCTGCAGGCTAAACATGCTAAGCTCTTTAAGCCGCTCCTCATAGGGCTTGTTCTCCAGACCCTTAATCATTTTAGTCGCCCTCCTCTGGACGCTTTCCAGCTTGTCAACATCTCCCTTCAACTGTGGTGCCCAGAATTGGACACAGTATTCCAGGTGTGGTCTGACCAAGGCAGAATAGAGGGGGAGCAGGACTTCCCTGGATCTAGACGCTATTCCCCTTTTTTAGCTGCTGCATCACATTGTTGGCTCATGTTTAACTTGTTGTCCACGAGGACTCCAAGGTCTTTTTCGCACACACTGCTGTCAAGCCAGGCGTCCCCCATTCTGTATCTTTGATTTCCATTTTTTCTGCTGAAATGAAGTATCTTGCATTTGTCCCTGTTGAACTTCATTTTGTTAGTTTCGGCCCATCTGTCTAGTCTGTCAAGATCATTTTGAATTCTGCTCCTGTCTTCTGGAGTGTTAGCTATCCCTCCCAGTTTTGTGTTGTCTGCAAACTTGATCGTGCCTTCTAACCCTTCGTCTAAGTCGTTAATAAAGATGTTGAACAGAACCGGGCCCAGGACGGAGCCCTGCGGCACTCCACTTGTCACTTCTTTCCATGATGAAGATGACGCATTGGTGAGCACCCTTTGGGTTCGTTCGCTTAGCCAATTGCAGATCCACCTAACCGTAGTTTTGTCTAGCCCACATTTTACTAGTTTGTTTGCCAGAAAGTCGTGGGGGACTTTGTCGAAGGCCTTACTGAAATCCAGGTAGGCTACATCCACAGCATTCCCTGTATCGACCCAACTCGTAACTCTTATCGAAAAAAGAGATCAGATTAGTCTGGCATGACTTGTTTTTGGTAAGTCTATAAATTAAATGAATACACATTAAATATGGAGCTAGTCCAGACATTCTGACCATCATAACTACAGGGAATATGTGGAGGCAAAGTTCGCTTAGCTGTTAGTTCAGCTTAGACTCAATACTCCTCTTCCTATGTGGGAAACATGAGGGAGAAACAAATTATTCATAAATGGTCTCAAGGCTATGACTTACTTGCTTTAGAGAAGTGGGACTTTGGGAAGTAGAAGACCTGAAGAAGGTAGTGGAGTAAAGCAGGGAATTTCTTTGAGTTTCCTTATAGTTGCGATTTTGCTTGGGTTTCTCCGTTGCTCTGATCACGTAATGCTTCTCAGGAAGTGCAAAAAATATTTCTATGGGAACAGAGATAGTGCTATGATGGAAAGCTATTTTTCAAAAATAATTCACTTAAGTTCAATCAGCATGGCTATATAATGCAATTTGAAATGGCATTGTGTGGCATTGAAGATGAGGCCTTTGTGACTCAATGCAATGTTCTGAAAGTAACTCCTTGTTACTCCTTCCTGTCTTACCCTGATAGGAAAAGTTAATTAATTTCTACATTTGACATTTCTTGTGACTTTTCCATTATTTTCTATTAGTTTTCCAAGGGGGGGAAATACCTTTGGACCTAAAACAGAATAAGTCGTAAGTGTGGAGCCTCTCTTATCTAGAATTTTAAATACAAAATACAAAAATTGCCCACATCGATAGTTTAGTACTATGTACACAAACGTTATTTGAGGTATAAAATTATTTAATATATTGTAATTTCATACAATGTATATAAAATGTATGTATATAGCATACATTAATTTTATGTTTAGACTTGGGCCCCATATCCAAGTGTACATTACAGTGACCACTTAGGTCAGTGTAGGCTTGAATCATCTCTAAGGCAGCTAAAGGCTAGACAGGGTGGATCTGGGGTAACTCAGGAAAAGGCGGTTAATGTGGCCTTGTCCTGAGTTACCTGAAGTCAGGGGAAAACCAGAATCCTGCCCTGTGATTTAAGTTGTCCCTTAACCTAAACATTTAAAATATCTGAAATCCAAAATACCTCTGACCCCAAGCATTTTGGATGAATGATATTACATTTTTACTGTTAATGTGGGATTTGTGTATTTAAATGAAATTTATGTCTTGTATGTATTGCATACTGATTGCATCATCCAAAGTGTACTATAGTATGTAAAGAGTTAATTACTAAGAAGCTGTGTTGACCTTGATGTGTGGCTGGAACTGGGGAGCGTCCAGACACAAGTGTTTGTGCATTACTGATTGCATCAGTTCTGTTCTGTTCTGAGTTGAGTCGAGTGCTGTCTGCTGAGAAGTCAAGTCCTGTGTCCATTGTCTGCCAGTCTATTTGTCTTTATTACTGCTTTCAGTAAAACTTGTATATAGATTTACCATCGGCTCTGATGTCGCTTCGTTCTCCATTCCACTGACTCCATCCAACTGCTGCTGTGCTGCATAAATTACTCTGACATGTACTACTTAGAAAACAGAATGACATAAACTTCTTTACTGAAATTTTAATTGTAAACTTCATGCTCTCTGGCCAAGATCTCCTGGCAGAAAAACAGGCTAAAAAGACAGGGAAGGAACAGACCAAGGCAGGAGTTTGGTTGAGTTATGCCAGACTCTGTCCTCTTCCTGCCCAAGGCATATCAGTTCAAAATGAGGCCAGTTTGAGACTAGTCTTAAATAGGGAGAGAAATATTTGAAAATATTTTAAAACTGGTTAAACGTTACCTTAGTGTTGAGATGTGGAAATTTTATTCAAAATAAGTCTGAATTATCAAGAGGTTTTGAAAATTACACAAATTTTGAAGACTATGTTGAGAAGTGGGAATGAAAGTAGTAAAATAATGCATCTCCCATCCTAGGTCATTTTCAATATGCTTTGTCTGGAAGGGGTTTGAATTCATCATATTTCAGTAGGCCTAGTATCAGTGCAGCAGGCAGATTGGACTCTGGAACAAATAAGTATGAAGTATGTCGCTCACATTTTTGTTCCTCTGAACATTCATTTTGAGATTTACAGTGGCTATTTAAATCACACACATATAAACACACATCATGCATAAAGAGAATGATCTGAAGTGCAATCTAATCAAAACTTTTGCAGAAAGCTTATTATAGCTGTAAATCAGTTCGTATAAATCAGCTATATAAAAAAGGATATTTGTTTTTAAACCCAGCAGCAGGGTGTATCGATATTGTTCTACGTTTTAATAAAAAAGGTAATATATAGCTGCTATTAATTTTAGCAGTTTGATTATGGCAATAACATCCTGATTGAAATAAGGTGCCATAGCTTCGGCAGATAGTCAATAACAATATAATGACAGTCCAAATTCACTACAGGAAACACACGCTTCCATGTCTTTTGACTCTGGAGAAGAGCTGCAGCTACATGTTTTTCATTCAAAAGGTCTCACGTTTAGGCCCTCATATCTCCAACTATAGGTGGGGAAGATCATTTTGAAGCCCTGGAAAGGAAGAGTTATTGACCAATATTGAAAATGCTGACACATAAGTATTATATATAGTAAAATCATTTTAAATTAAAGGGAAAAAATTGGGAGGGAGAATATTGAGATGATGAATACAATATGAAATTTCAATAACTGAATTTTAGTCAAAGGGGTTAAATATTTTATATTGACGTTACTTATTGTTATGTATTTTAACATAAATATTTAATTTTAAATGTTTTTTTTTTATTTTTACAGAAACTAAAAAGCAACAAAGTAGAACAGAAGTATATTATAATAGGTTAATAGCTGCCCTTGCTTGAGCAAGTGGAGGGATCAGTTTTAAAATGTTTTTACTTATTTATTTATATTTTATTTTTACAATAGAGGAGAACAGAGTTTGTTAGTTGACTGGAAGTGCGGAATTCCAGAGGTTGCATGACAACTGGAAAAACACATATAGTTCTTTTCAGACTATGAAGGTAAGTGTGGCTTGGTATAAATTCCACTCCAGCATTTGAGATATGATTAATTTCATCCATTAATGACCATCAAACAAACACTGAAACAAATACTTCTTCCTGGTAGAACACAAATACTAATATATGTTTTTTTAGCTCAACAGACCAGATGAAATGAAAGATGTACATAAGAAGAAATTATTTTCTGTACTGCTGAGAAACAAAAATATTTATTTCTTACAAATGTGTCCTAAGCAAGGGAAATAGTGGAATAGGTGGAAACATATTAGGCGCTTCCCTAATTAGTTGGAAAACTTAGCTGGAAGAGTTGTCTTCATTGGCTGTGGTTCGAATTGGAGAAGGTTTCAAGTGAAGTGCCGGAATGTTCTTTCTTGAGGTTGACATTCTTTCCATCACATTAGTGATTTAGATGATAGTGTGGAGAAAATGCTTATCAAAAGATCTTGGAGTCCTTGTGGACAACAAGTTAAACATGAGCCAGCAATGTGATGCGGCTGCTAAGACAGCCAAAGGGATTTTGGCCTGCATCAATAGGAGTATAGTGTCTAGATCCAGGGAAGTCATGCTCCCCCTCTATTCTGCCTTGGTCAGACCATACCTGGAATACTGTGTCCAATTCTGGGCACCACAGTTGAAGGGAGATGTTGACAAGCTGGAAAGCGTCCAGAGTAGGGTGACTAAAATGATCAAGGGTCTGGAGAATAAGCCCTATGAGGAGCGGCTTAAAGAGCTGGGTATGTTTAGCCTGCAGAAAAGAAGGCTGAGAGGAGACATGATAGCCATGTACAAATATGTGAGGGGAAGTCATAGGGAGGAGGGAGCAAGTTTGTTTTCTGCTGCCCTGCAGACTAGGAGACAAAACAATGGCTTCAAACTACAGGAAAGGAGATTCCACCTGAACATCAAGAAGAACTTCCTCACTGTGTTTGGCAGTGGAATTCTCTGCCCTGGACTGTGGTGGAGGCTCCTTCTTTGGAGGCTTTTAAACAGAGGCTGGATGGCCATCTGTTGGGGGTGCTTTGAATGAGATTTCCTGCTTCTTGGCAGGGGGTTGGACTGGATGGCCCATGAGGTCTCTTCCAACTCTACTATTCTATGATTCTATAAATCTGAAGATGACATAAAGCTGGGGGAATAACTAACACAAACAGAAACAGAATTCCAAAAGACCTTGATAAACTAGAAAAATGGGCTGAAATTAAGAAAATGAAATTCAATAGAGACAAATACTAAATCCTACATTAGGGGCACAAAAACAAAAAAGACAGATATAGGATGGGCCATGACCCCCATAAGAGGGAAGGGCTGAATGGACTTAAGCCTAGAGTCCCAGAATTGAGAGGTCCCAGTGTAGGTGACCTGGCAACTTTGCAGCCCCTAAAGTACATTGCTGTAGAATCAGCCTGCAATGTGGAAGAAAGGGGAGGAAGAACAGCAAGTATAGGCTGCTGCTGCTCAATCGTTTAGTCGTCTCCAACTCTTCGTGACCTCATGGACCAGTCCACGCCAGAGCTCCCTGTCGGCCATCACCGCCCCCAGTTCCTTCAAGATCAAGCCAGTCACTTCAAGGATACCGTCCGTCCATCTTGCCCTTGGTTGGCCTCTCTTCCTTTTTCCTTTCATTTTCCCCAGCATCGTGATCTTTTCCAAGCTTTCCTGTCTCCTCATGATGTGGCCAAAATACTTCAGCTTTGCCTCTAATATCCTTCCCTCCAGGGAGCAGCCGGGCATTATTTCCTGGAGGATGGACTGGTTGGATCTTCTTGCGGTCCAAGGCACTCTCAGGATTTTCCTCCAGCACCAGAGTTCAAAAGCGTCTGTCTTCCTTCGTTCAGTCTTCCTTATGGTCCAGCTCTCGCATCCATAGGTTACTATGGGGAATACCATTGCTTTGACTATGTGGACCTTTGTTGCCAGTGTGATGTCTCTGCTCTTCACTATTTTGTCCAGGTTGGCTATTGCTCTCCTCCCAAGAAGTAAACATCTTCTGATTTCCTGGCTGCAGTCTGCATCTGCAGTGATCTTTGCGCCTAGAAATACAAAGTCTGTCACTGCCTCCACGTTTTCTCCTTCAGTTATCAATAGGTGTAGTTGCCATGATCTTGGTTTTCTTGACATTTAACTGCAACCCAGCTTTGGCATTTACCTTTTTCCTGGGTGTGAGCATACACACAAATGTGTTGAAGGCAAAGGTTTTGGCAACAATCTTATCACTTGATTCCAAGCAACACTGGAACTGGAATTGCCTGTATGACCTTTGCATCCATCTTTGAAGGACAAGTGTGGATGGACAAAGATTCGGATTTCCATTCTGTAAAATCAGGTGGTGAGGAAGTGTGGTTGCCACCCCAAGAACAGGTTAAAAGAAGCTGAATCATCCCCTTCCTTCTTTGTCTCTCATCTTCCTCACCTTTACTCTGGAATTGACCCTTCTTCTTGCCACCAGATTAACTCCCAACAGGGGCAATGAGGAGGGGAGGTATCCTTCCATGTCAGATTACTGGCTTGCTGCCATGTTAACAGGCTAATGAGGGGACAGGCAGAAAGGTGACCTAGCATTCATCAATACTTTATCCTTCGGCATCATTTCTGTGACTTTGGCATCAACCCTGCTATTCTCTAAATGATCTTGAAAAGTGAAGAGGCCAAGAGCAAGAATCTTCTGAAGGGAACAGGAAGGTAAAAGGACCAAAAGAGCTGGGAAAAGACCACCTTTACCATCTGTAGTGCGGGGGGGGGGGGGGGGGAGAAGAGGGCTGCCCACGAGTTTTCAGAATGGAGAAGTCTTTGCTTTTACATCCACAGATTGTTAAGCTGGGGTTGGAAAGCACTGTGTTTTTTATTCTCCTTCACTTCATATCTAAGAATGTAGTCTATAAACTGAAGATATTCAAAAATGATTGCATCAGCAATAATTAGAAAATATACTTTGCGGTTTTTAAATATTATTGTAAGTTTTTAATGAAAGATTTTATATTATATATATATATATATATATATATATATATATATATATAGCTTTTGTGTTGTCATTTAAATTGCTTTATTTTATCTTAAAACCTGTAGAGCAGTATTTCTCAAACTCTGCTTCTCCAGGTGTAGAATCACAGAATCACAGAATCATAGAATCGTAGAGTTGGAAGCTCCTTATGAGGAGCTCTTTTAGCCGCTCCTCATAAGGTTTGTTCTTCAGACCCTTAATCATTTTAGTCACCCTTCTCTGTACGCTTTCCAGCTTGTCAACATCTCTCTTCAACTGTGGTGCCCAGAATTGGACACAGTATTCCAGGTGTGGCCTGACCAAGGCAGAACAGAGGGGGAGCATGACTTCCCTGGATCTAGATGCTATACCCCTATTGATGCAGGCCAGAATCCCATTGGCTTTTTTCACCAATGCATCACATTGTAGGCTCATGTTTAACTTGTTGTCTACAAGGACTCCAAGATCTTTTTCACACGTACTGCTGTCGAGCCAGGCGTCCCCCATTCTGTATCTTTGATTTCCATTTTTTCTGCCGAAGTGAAGTATCTTGCATTTGTCCCTGTTGAACTTCATTTTGTTAGTTTCGGCCCATCTCTCTAATCTGTTAAAATCGTTTTGAATTCTGCTCCTCTCTTCTGGAGTGTTAGCTATCCCTCCCAGTTTGGTGTCATCTGCAAACTTGATGATCGTGCCTTCTAACCCTTCATCTAAGTCGTTAATAAAGATGTTGAACAGAACCGGGCCCAGGACAGAACCCTGCGGCACTCCAGGGTTTTGGATTTCAGCTCCCACAGTTTCTAACAGCTGGGATTTCTGGGAGCCAATGTCCAAAACACGTTGAGGAGCAGAGTTTGAGAAATACTGCTGCAAAGCATCACACTGGTTTTTAATCTTGACTGTAGTTAGGGGGGCTGCCATAGATCCTAACTTAGGCACTCACATTAAGATGTGTGTGTGTAGGAGGACATGAGATGGGGAATACATGGCTCAGAAGTACTACATGTGAAATTACCTTGGGATGTTGACCACATGTTGAACATAAGCCAGCAGTGTGATACTACAATAAAGAAAGCAAATGCTATCTTATCCTTCATTAATAAAAGCGTAGTTACCCAATATTCTGTACTGGTCAAGTTTCATCTGGAGTACTGTGTTCAGTTCTGAGTACCTCATTTTAGGAGGGATGTAGACAAGTTGGAGTTAATTCACAGAAGAGCAAAAACAATAACAAGAGGTATGGAGAACAAAACATATGGTTAAAAGAACCAGGCTTGTTTAGTTTGGTGAAAAGAAGACTAAAAGATCACACTCTTTAAATACTTCTAGTAGTGCCATAAAGAGGAAGGTGCAGGATTTCTCCCTGATGTCTCAAACTAAGTCTATATTTTAGTTACAGGAGTCTAGATTTCAACTGAATATTAGAATGAACATCTTAACAGTGAGAATGTTTGACAATAGAATTAACTGCCTAAGGAGCTGGACAGCTACCTGCTGAGGATGTTTTAAATGGAGATCCTACATTGAATCTCCAGGTATAGGATTCAATGGGGATTGGATCTGATAGCCTTTGTGATTTCTTTGAACTCTATGATTCTATCACTACCTTTAGTTTAGCGATCCATAGAATTATCAGCAGCTTCTGAATGTTTGAGCTGAATGTATTTTTTTTAATAAACAGTATCTGAACTGATGCCCAGGGATCAGAAAATATGAACTCCACCATTCAGGGGACCTATATCCCAATATGTTAAAACATCATCAGGTCTTGCCACAATCTCTAGAAAATACAACTTTTTCCCATCAGCATCATCTGACTGGAAGAGTCAGTATTCATTTGATAAGAATGTAGTAGGATGCTTTCTAAAGTGAATGGCATCCATCTGAAACTACTACAACTCATACTTAAGTCTGATGATTTAGCTGATAGTTAACCCTGCTGTCAGTTGTAGTAACATCATCTTCATTACGGACAGAAATGAGTAAAGCATGGCCTTCCAGATGTTGTTGGACTGTAACTCCCAACATTCCTTAATATTGACTATACCATATAAATAACTGGAGCCCCCATTGGTGCAGTGCGTTAAACTGCTGAGCTGCTGAACATGCTGACCGAATGACTGGTGTTTCAAATCTGGGGAGCAGGGTGAGCTGCCGCTGTTAACCCCAGCTTCTGCCAACCTAGTAGTTCAAAAACATGTTGTTTTAATAGCTATCCTAAATCTGCGTTTTAATGGAGGTCTTACAACAGTTCTTCCATGACTTTCCTTGTGGTGGAATAATAATAATAATAATAATAATAATAATAATAATAATAATAATAATAATAATAATAATAATTTTATTTTTATACCCCGCACCATCTCCCCGAAAGGACTCTGGGCGGCTTACATGGGGCCAAGCCCAGACATCAGACAATATAAAAACATAGCAATAAAACAAGTCAATCAACAATAAAACAAATCATAAAACAAATGAGGTCACATACAATAAATATACTGATAAAAGCCTGGGCTGGCTCCAAAAGGAACTGGGCCAAAAGTGCAAGTAGTGTCAGTACCATCAGGACAATATATATAATGTTCTAAATTTATGCTCATGGAGATGACATCACTAAGGTACTCTAAAAGTTATTGGGTTACAAACATTACTAAAGGTCTTCTAAAAGTTAGTAAAAAGGTAAAGGTTTCCCCCTGACATTAAGTCTAGTCATGTTCAATTCTGGGTGTTGGTGTTCATCTCCATTTCTAAGCCAAAGAGCCAGCATTGTCTGTAGACACCTCCAAGGTCATGTGGCGGCATGACTGCATGCAGTGCCGTTACCTTGCTGCCGGAGTGGTACCTATTGATCTACTCACATTTGCATGTTTTTGAACTGCTAGGTTGGCAGAAACTGGGGATAACAGCGAGAGCTCACCCCACTCCCAGGAGTCAAACCTTTCGGTCAGCAAGTTCAGCAGCTCATCGGTTTAACCTGTTGCGTTATCAGGGGCTCCTTTATGTCATTTTAGGCTGATAAATTTGGCAGAAAATAAATGAATGAGTGAATGAATGAACCCTTTATGATGCAAGTCAGTAAGAGCAATTCCTCCTCTTCATACAGAGCTGTGTTGGATATCAAGACCCAGAAGAATCATATTCTGATTTTGCTCAAAAGAATATGCCTCTAACGAAGAAAAAAACAAGTCTCTTGAAAGCTTAAGTTTTAAATGTAAATGTCTGGATGAGTTTGATGCCAAAATAAGTTCAGATGTGCATAGCTGATAATAAGCCTATCTTAACAGAAACCCTGTTTTGCATCCATTCAATGGAGAACATAAAAACTCAAGCCGTGTACATCAGGACTAAACATGCTAAAAGAGAGGAAGCTGAATTGTAGGATAATGAAGCAGTAATTCAAAGTGGAGAGATACAGAATGCAAACAGGTATGCAAAGATTTGCTGTGTATAAATTAAAGATGAGAACTATGTGCTGAGGGATCCTCAAAGGCTATCCCAACTTCACTTTGATTTAAACATGAGCTACGCTGCTATGAAAAATAGGCACTGAGATCCGGCTCTGCTGAATACTGAACTAAATTTCAAATCATTTCACCTTGTTTTTCAATTAATACTACATTAGCTCAAGAGATTGTTTGACAATTCCAAGAAGAATTGCTGCCTAACAGTCTGCCCGCACGCATTTCCTTTTCCTCCCCACCATTCCAATTCAGTAAAACAGAAATAAAGATGTACATAATTTAAACCAGATCTCCAAGCACTTAAAAACTATGCATCCTAATGGTTTTGAATCACAATCCAATTCCAGACTTGTATTCTGTTTTTATTCTGTCAAATAAACGTTTGGCTTCTAGCTGAATTTTTTTCCATTCTTTGCTCAAAGATGAAATTCCCAATTAACTGCCACTTAAGACTTTTCATTCGTTCTGATGACAATGTAGAAAGTTGTGAATTTCCCTGAGCAATTTTACTGGTTCCTGCTAACCGCTATCTAGAGTAGTTCCAGGCACTTTAGAGCTGGAAGGTTTCCACTATATCTTGGTAAACCAGGCTGCTCATGACTCACTGAGTAATATATTTGGAATGCCAATCTAGCACCAACATATTTTGGGCCATGACCAAAATTTCTTTAAAGGCATTCCCTGTCAAATCTGTAACTCCAAAACACAAATTTCAACCACATGCTAATTCCTTGAACAGTAATTAACTGCATGATACTTAAGGAGTACTTTTGATAATGATTACTGTCATTCTTCTCTCATTCTTCTCCTGAAGTGCTAAGTACAGTAATCATCACCTGTTCACAGTCAGCTTCATTTCACCACAGGCTGTTAACAAGTGATAACAGCATTTAACTAAAACTTGATTCTTATTTCTTTGCTAGAAATTGTTTGCTCTCTGTCAAAGACACACACACAAAATAATCAAATATTACGTGTTAACTTTATTTTTGTAATCCTTTAAAGTGACAACATATATGGTCAAACTGTGATCCACATTGATTATCTCTAACACTTTTAAATGAAAGTGTAAATAGAAAGCATTAGGATTTGTCCATATTTCTAATCTTGACCCCGGTCTTTAAATTTTAATTAGTTTTATGACACATATAGGGATAAAGATTTGTGATGAAATTTGAGCTCATCCCTTGAGTGACAGACCCACCTTAAAACCAGGAATGGATGCTTCTTTTTAATTTTTTAAGATCAAATAATGGTTTGCTGAACATTGAGTAAAACCAATTGTCTGCTAAGAAAGACCCCACATTTGATGAGCTACAGCTGTATGTAGAAATGAATTTTGGGAAATGTTCTCAGGTATACATTAAATTGATGTAGAGTACTAGCCAAGCCTATCAGACTTCACTGTCATGTCATTGTGTCAGTGTTGTGGTGAAGATGACTGGATAACAAGCTGGTTTTGATATCATGAAAGAGTTGTATGAAAGAGCTGCTTTGACCTATTCCTTTTCCTCTACTGGGCATTTTGTACGTGAAAGAGGAAGAGGAAAAGCAAAACTTCAAATAACTATCTCTACCCATTCCACACTGCATTTTTTATTTTTCCTTTCCTTTTTTTTTTTTTTACAAACTATAAATCTGTAGCAGATACCCTTATTCAGGATTCTTCTTCCTGGGTGCATCTCCACTGTAGAATGTAGTTCAACACCACTTTAAGTGCCATGGCTTAATGCTAATGAATCATGGGAGTTGGAGTTTGGTGAGGCCCTAGCACTATCTGGCACAGAATGCTAAAGATTTTTGTACAACTACAACTCCCATGATTAACTGCCCTGAACCAGGGCAGTTAAAATGGTGTCAAACTGCAATCATTATACAGTAGAGTCACACCCTCTGTAATAAGAATCCGGAGTCAGTTGTTCCAAAAGACTTTTTAAAGAAGTAAATAACAACTATCACCACCAATACTATTTATTTATTTACAGCATTTATATTCCGCTCTTCTCACCCCGAAGGGGACTCAGGGCGGATCACATTACACATATTAGGCAAACATTCAATGCCTTTTTAACATAGGACAAAGACAAATAACATAGCTCCGAGTGGGCCTCGAACTTATGACCTCCTGGTCAGTGATTCATTGCTCTCCCATCTGCGCCACAGCCCCGGGCTAACCCTACTACTACCAAACTTAGAATTCATTATTAATTAGGTAAAGGTAAAGGTTTTCCCCTGACGTTAAGTCCAGTCGTGACTGACTCTGGGGGTTGGTGCTCATCTCAATTTCTAAGCCAAAGAGCCGGCGTTGTCCGTAGACACCGCCAAGGTCATGTGGCCGCCATGACTGCATGGAGCGCCGTTACCTTCCCGCTGGAGCGGTACCTATTGATCTACTCACATTTGCATATTTTCGAACTGCTAGGTTGGCAGGAGCTGGGGCTAACAGCGGACGCTCATTCTGCTCCCAGGATTTGAACCTGGGACCTTTCGGTCTGCAAGTTCAGCAGCTCAGCGCTTTAACACACTGTGCCACCACCAGGGGCTCATTAGTTAGTTACAGATGTGTAATCTAGTTTATGGTTTGTATTCACAAAAACTATTTATTCACAAGCATGCCACTAATACTACAATGGAAAAGTGGCTTAATCATATTGTACCCAGCAGCCACCGTGAGTGATAGGGAGGGAAGACTGTTCTGCTATTCATCATGGTGCAGCATGCTGATAATTTTCATCCCCTTTTTTCAGTAATCTCCAGTGTGAGGATGAAATGGAACAGGGATCCTGCTTCTGATTATCCCACTGAAGATTGTTGGAGGGAGAGGGTGGAAGCATTTTTATTGTATCACTATAAGCAGTACAGACCTCTATCACTCACAACAGCTGCTTTCCCATTAAACAGAAGCAGGGGGTCAGGCCAGAAGACACTGAACTTTTATTTTGGCCCCAAAAGTAATACAATGTATGTATGTTATTCATCAATAGCGTTTTTAAGGTTTGTTTTGCTTCATTTTCATCCTCTTGGTTTTTTTTTCTTTTCAAGAAATAAAATTATAAAGCTAGGAAGAACCACAATGGCTAGCGTATCTACCCACCTGCCATACATGTGGCATGATAATTTATTAGATTTCATTTTTCATTTGCAGCCTCTTTCTTTAATTGTCAATTCATAAAGATGATTCTCCCCACAACCTTTACTATTGCCTGTACTATATGGGCATCTTGGAAATGTCCAATAACATTTGGTACCCAAGTTATGGAAATACTGCTTTGGTTGTTGGAAC
This sequence comes from Anolis carolinensis, assembly GCF_035594765.1. Taxonomy (NCBI): domain Eukaryota; kingdom Metazoa; phylum Chordata; class Lepidosauria; order Squamata; family Anolidae; genus Anolis; species Anolis carolinensis. The sequence goes on from NC_085844.1 coordinate 86,270,348, forward strand.
TTTTCTGTCACATTTAATAATATAATAATAATAAAACTTTATTTATACCCCGCCACCATCTCCCCAACGGGGACTCGGGGCGGCTTACATGGGGCCATGCCCAGACACCATACAATATAACAAAATAAAACAACATATCATAACACAATATAACAGTGCAAAAATAATCATATACATTACAGCACAAATCAGAGAAAACAGTAAAAAACAGGGCGGGCCACATGAACACTTAATTAAAAACTCGGGAGAGAGAGACATAGGAATAGGGGGAAACAGGGAAATAAAATGGTGGAGCAGTCTAAAGGATAAAAACCAAGGGGAATGGCCAGAGCAATATATTACATTTACTCCCCAAAGGCACATCGGAAAAGCCATGTTTTTAGATCTTTCTTAAAGGCTAACAAGGTGGGGGCTTGCCTAATCTCAGTGGGCAATGAATTCCACAGTCGGGGGGCCACAGCAGAAAAAGCCCTCTCCCTCGTTCCCACAAGACGGGCCTGGGACAGAGGCAGTGGCGAAAGGAAGGCCTCCCCGGATGAACGAAGGGAACGAGCAGGTTTATGGTAGGAGATACGGTCCCTAAGGTAGGTGGGTCCCAAACCGTTTAGGGCTTTATAGATGATGGTCTGCACCTTGAATTGGGACCGGAAAGTGAACGGCAGCCAGTGGAGCTCTTTAAACAGGGGAGTAGATCGTTCCCTGTAGCTCGCCCCTGTTATTAATCTGGCAGCCGAGCGCTGGACCAATTGTAGACACATTTCAATATTATCTGAATTTTATCTTGCAAACCAAATAAATAAAAGTGCTATGATTATTATTTCATGTTTCTATCTAGTTTCTATGTCAATATTGTCCAGTTTATAATACAAATACTGACAGTAAAATATAAGATCTATCCTGAAGCATTTGCTTCTTAACAATACTGAGCATGCTGTTCTGCTATTTGGAAATAATTTCATTTCAAGACAGAAGGTTGAAAGAGTTGGACATGACATCATGGCAACCACAAATCTCCTTATTTAACAGCACTGCTTTTCATAGAATCATAGAATAGTAGAGTTGGAAGAGACCCCATGGGCCATCCAATCCAACCCCCTGCCAAGTAGCAGGAAATCACATTCAAAGCACCCCCGACAGATGGCCATCCAGCCTCTGCTTAAAAGTGTCCAAAGAAGGAGCCTCCACCACAGTCCGAGGCAGAGAGTGGAATCTCCTTTCCTGTAGTTTGAAGCCATTGTTCCGCATCCTAGTCTGCAGGGCAGCAGAAAACAAGCTTGCTCCCTCCTCCCTATGACTTCCCTTCACGTATTTGTACATGGCTATCATGTCTCCTCTCAGCCTTCTCTTCTGTAGGCTAAACATGCCAAGTTCTTTAAGCCGCTCCTCATAGGGTTTGTTCTCCAGACCCTTAATCATTTTAGTTGCCCTCCTCTGGACGCTTTCCAACTTGTCAACATCTCCCTTCAATTGAGGTGCCCAGAATTGGACACAGTATTCCAGGTGTGGTCTGACCAAGGCAGAATAGAGGGGTAGCATGACTTCCCTGGATCTAGATGCTATACCCCTATTTATGCATGCCAGAAAGCGGAGAAAGACGCCAGTTGATTTTTTAAAGCGGAGAAAGATGCCAGTTAATTTTATGGAGCTTTCCTGAGTCCAGCTCAAATCTTTATCCCAACTAGAGTAAACCCACTGAATGAAAAAGGTTTGTTAAGTCAATACAGACATGAATCATATTGATTAAATAGGTTCTTTTAGCCTATGGAGTACAATAACAGCGATATATTAGCTTTAATGTAGAGTCCAAAGAAAGAAACAGGCAAAGCCATCACTGAGAATTCCTTGCTTAAGGAAATCCTATGAAATTCATGAGGTCACCATAGGTCAAAAGGCAACTTGAAGGCAAACAGCCACTTATATAAAGGCTTCTCACATTGCTCTAAGCTGCTGACATGAACATATAGAGGTATTTTGAACGCTTGTTAAAAAGGATGACTTCCAGTCCACAGGGACTAAAACAGTGGCAGTAAAGATCACAATACTAGGCTTCTCCCAAGGACAATTGTGAAGCATGGGAAGGGACCAAGCCAAGGATCTCATTAAGCAATGGATCCTGAACATAGAGTGCCAATCGGACTTAGCCTGCATCCTAGCCTTTAGTGTTAGTAAAACTAACAGGTACCTCACCACCCCCATGGCATATCTAATGAATCTGGAGGTGCCAAACACCGAAGGGCTTTCACCCTGGCAAGATGCCATGCCTTCCCATCAACTGTATTGGAAGGGAGGTATCCAAACACCCCCTCCAATGAGAGATTATGCCCATGTGAGTCTTCAATGCATATTCTACAGAAACACTAGAACTAATTTCATTACTCCATGGCTTCTTAAATACCCAGGGCTCACCAGAAACTTTTATACCACCCTGCTGCTCTTGGACTCTAACACTGTAATAGCTTGTTAGGTTTTGTGCTGCAGCACTTAAAATCCATGCTTTTGAATTGTAAGTATTTTGCTATCTATCAAATGGCAAATTCCAACATGAAAACTGCCTCTTATTTTTTGGTAGCCTATGAAGTAGAGACAAAACAAAGTCAGCTGCATCGGATTTTTCAAACCTCCCTACTTAGTTTCACTTGAATGCAACAAACTTATGTATCAAGCTTAAGGTCTCTTTCCATGCCAGTCTTTCTCCCCATGGCAATGTTGCTGGTGCACTATACCTTATTTAAAGTTACTCAGCTTTGGGTTGTAATGTATCCATGGCAAACCAGCAGTTGAAATGATGCCATGAAATAATGCTGTTTTCTTCACTCTAATCATAACCAGCAGGCCAATGTTGTAAGTGAAGATAATTCTTTCTTTCAGGTTGCCAAACTGAGGACAGCTGGTGGAAGTTGACCCAGCTTGTGGGCCATGATTAGCACAAAGTTATCTTCATCTGAAGACATAGTCAAGAGAATAAAATATTCTCTTCAAAGTAAGTATAAAAGCTTAAAAGGAATTGAGAAGGGGGAGAGAGTAAAAAGGAGGTGGTTATGAATAATTTCTGCCTTTGGGGCTCCCTTTTGTGAATAAAATTGTTAGTTTAGTCGTTCTCGTGCTGAGCTTTGTTCCACAGCTTCCATAAACACACAGCACTCCTGGGATTGTAGCAGCTCAGAAATGAGTCAGGGGAATTTGGGAGCGGGTGAGAAATTACAAATAGATTTAAAGAACTAAAGAAAGTACTTTTGTCTGCACAATGACTAAGATTTAAACATAACGTATTTGGAGAGACAAATTGCCTAAGATGCTGTAAAGAGATTTAAGGAAGGAGAAGGGAGATGGAACAGATCAAAGAAATAAGTGGACTGAAATAATTTCCCAGTTGTACAATCTATAAAATGGGAGTACATGCAGCTATTCTTTCATTGTCAGAAACAAAATAAATTCTTAATAGGGAAATGATTAACAGATATCATGAGAATTGTCTTTTTCTTCCCTGCCCTCATAGCAAGGGGCAATCAGCCCAGCTGGATCGGTGGCCATGTGAAACACATTTGGGAAAGATTAAGCATACCATGCAGCTGTGGACAAGTCTACATAGGGACCACCAAACGCCGCTCCCAAACACAAATCAAAGAACATGAAAGGCACTGCAGACTCACTCAACCAGAGAAACCAGCCATAGCAGAGCACTTGATGAACCAACCTGGACCCAGTATATTATTTGAGAACACAGAAATGCTTGACCACTCCAACAACTATCATGTCAGACTACACAGAGAAGCCATTGAAATCCACAAGCATGTGGACAACTTCAACAGAAAGGAGGAAACCATGAAAATGAACAAAATCTGGCTACCAGTATTAAAAAACTCAAAAATCAGAACAGTAGATGGGAAGCAACACTCTGAGGGCAGAAGAGCCCCAAGGACAGCTAATGACTCTGAACAAAGGATGCCCCCCAGGCAAGAGACAAACCTTTTCAATGCTAATTAGGGTGATTAACTGAAATATTAGCACTGGCTTCCAACTGACATTGTCATTCCCTGGACTCTCCACAGATATTACCTAGTATATCCATGCCTCACAACCTCTGAGGATGCTTGCCATAGATGTGGGTGAAACATCAGGAGAGAATACTTCTGGGACATGGCCACACAGCCCGAAAGACATACAACAACCCCAGATTAGGTAAGATTAGATACAAATCAGTACAAATTCAATTCACGAAGCACAACAGCAGTATTGTGTTCTTTCTTTCTCCTTTCCTTCTTTTCTGGTCTTTGTCCTAGTAACTCTTCCTTTTCTCTTCTTCTTTTTTATTATTATCCCTTTTTGTTTTATGTATTCTGTTATTCTACTCCAGTCAGTTTCTTTTATTGGGCTCCCCTTGTTTTTTAATAGGAAGATTAGTCCATGTTTCTTATATCTAAATCTTTTATCCACCATTCGTCATCTTTCGAGATTTCCTTATTCTTCCATATTCTTCCACCGGCAGAATGTTGGATAAGGAAAAGCCTATTAAACATCAAATTAGGTTATGATTTTACAAATTAAGCACCAAAACATCATGTTATACAACAAATTTGACAGAAAAAGTAGTTCAATACGCAGTAATGTTATGTAGTAATTACTGTATTTACGAATTTAGCACCAAAATATCACGATATATTGAAAACATTGACTACAAAAATGTGTTGGATAATCCAGAATGTTGGATAAGCGAGTGTTGGATAAGTGAGACTCTACTGTAAATAAATAAATAAATACCTCTAAAACCTGTAGGCGAAATGACTCAGGGCTGTGGTCCAAGTCTGCAAATGCTTATTTAACATAGACTCAATTGAATGTTTTCTGATCATGCTTTTGTGTTTTATGATCCGAAGTTTGACTTCCCTGTCTGTTTGGGCAATGTACATAAGTGAGCAAGGACATGGAATGGAATAAATTACCCCTTCAGTGGACCAGGTAGCAAAATGATTGATTTTATATTGAAAATTAGTGTGTTGATTCTTAAAGAATTTAGCTTGTACAAACTGTGGGCAAATCAAACTACGATGACATGCACAATTGCCTATCAAATTGGGTTTAGTGATGACTTGTTTGGGAACTATATCCAAATGAATAAAAATATTCCTGATGTTTTGTGTTCTTTTATGGGCAATGGGGGGGGGGGGGGCTCTCACAACCTGGTGTATCTTTCATCAAGTTCTAGTATTGTTTCACTGCTTGTGTGTTTGGATAAATTAGTCAGAATGAGAGGCCATACTAGTCTGTTACCCCTGGGTTTGATCTCATCCTTTATTAGAGTAGTTCTTGAACGTCTGGAAACTTTGGTGCTGGATAAGATGTTTTGGATAGCCCTTGTTTCTAAATTGGCTTTTTAGTATTTCCATGTTATGCTCGAAGTCCTGTGCATATGGTAAATTGTTTTTTTCAGAGTAAACTATGATAACTGTTGTAATGTAAAAATGCATTTCTATTCTAAGGTTTTTGGAAATTGACAACTAGCAACTTACTGATTTTAATAACTTTTACATCCAAATATGCTACATTATTGGGATTGATATTGCCTGTGAATTTGATGCAAGGGTATTGTCCCACATTAGAAGTTCCTGAGCTGTTTGGTAGTTTTGCATGATCAAAAAGACATCATGATCATATCTGCACTACTTTACAATGTGGTTGTGTGTGATTCAAAACAACATTTTTTTTGATATGGTCAAAAGTGACTAATCAATAAAGAATTGTTGTTGTTGAATTTTCAGTGACACAAAATAACAGGAGATCATTCACTTCAAGTTTCAGACACATCTACTGTGTTTTGCAATTTTTAAAACAAGTTTTCACAAAAACACTGGAAAGAGTTATCTCACAGAATGTCTCTCTATATATGAGACACAACACAACATATTAATCGTAACCAATAGAACTTGAATTTAGGGATTTCTTCTCAGTCCACCAGCACAGATTTACTTACAAGTTCTATTGGTTACGATTAATATGTTGTTGGGTGCCAGTCTCACGTTTATGGGAAGTGAGTTCCAGAGCCAGGGGAGCAGTCAATGCAAAGGCTGTGTTTCGGCCAGATATATCTACAAGAGTAGTAGGACAGGGAATACCCCCCCCCCCAAAAAAAAGTCTTAAAGCAGGAAAGTTCATGTAGGAAAATATGATCCTTCAAATAACCTGGACCTGAGTCATATTGGGCTTCATCCTCTCCAGCACTTTGAACTGTGCCCAGAAACAGATAGGCAGCTAGTGGAGTTGTTGCAAAAAGGGTTATGTTTGCTCCTTGCATTCAGACGCAGGCATAGAGTACATCACATTAATCCAAACTGAATGCAACCAAGGTATGCATCACAGTGACCATATCTGATGCCTTAAGGAACATGTACAGTTGATGCACAGACAATAATTGTGCAGATAGTCCCCAGGGCATCACAGACACCTGTACCTGCAGTCCAATAATAAAACCTAACTGCAAACCTGTGTCTTCAAGGAGCAGCAGTGACAGTGACATGATTTCTGGTCCATCCCCTTTTACCTGTTCTGCTAGGCATTGGGAAAATGAGATGGTGAGCAATTGACCAGTCTGCATTGGACACAGTCATGCTGTCAACACTGTACTCAAAGTGCAGGGCTGCTCTTGAGTTTTCCCAAACTCTGAAATGTTGTTCTACTTTCTTTAGTGCAGAACTAAACCAGTTTAGCCCAGTGTACCCTGCATTGAAGATCGGAAGACCCTGGATGTCATGTAGACATCTAGGAATTGCTTCTCAATACAGGGATATAGAGCCCCTGTAGACAAGCCCTAAATGAGAGATTTGGGGATTTGTAGCTTTATTTTAAAGGTGATATATATTTATGAAATTCCTTTGAGGATGGAACACTGTCTGAGCTGAATATATTTATTTGTCCCATAATCAACATAGTACTGTGGGATATTTTGCAATGAACTACCTATATTGATTCCACGATAAGAACTTTAAAATGCCCCCCCCCCCCCCAATTTTTGGAAATAGTGCCATGAAAAATCAATTAGAGTTGAATACTCTTTTTAATACCTGTCTCGTCATTAGTATGCTATCTGCTTTTTGAAGTTGAAGTTTTTCATCCGCTCTTCCTGTGATCATTTAAAGACTCAGTTATTTGTTACATTGTCTCCCTGAATTCTGGCATTTGGAAAAACATATCTAAAAATGGCAACACCAAGGAAGCCAGCAATTAAACTTAGAAGAAAATTACTCCATTGGAAATTGGTTTTAGAGGGGTCATAAATCTAAGCAGCATGAAGAAGTAAATGAAGTTGGATTAGAAGATGTTAAACAGTGTCTTAAACTCTAGTAGATCAGATTAAAAAATCAGAAAATCTAAAACTAATTCTGACATTGTTGACATTTCTATGCACTATTGCAATGTTGATAGAATACTAATTATATTGTAAGGATAACCTCATTCACAGAATGTTTTAATATTTTTTTGAGACTCTTTAGCATTTACCTTATATAAATCACTAGCTGTGGCCGGCCACGCGTTGCTGTGGCGAAGTATGGTGGTATGGGAAATATGAGGCCCCTTCTTCACAGCTGTATAAAATGCACACTGAAATGGATTATATGGTAGTGTGGAGTCAAGATAATCCAGTGCAAAGCAGATAATATAAGATTATAAATGGGTTATATAGCTGTGTGGAAGGGCCTTGAGTCTACACTGCCATATAATCCAGTGCAAATTAGATAATCTATGGAAGAGGCCTAAGTGAGGCCTAAGTCCCCTGGCCTGAGTAGGTTGCTAGGAGACCAAGTGGGCAGAACTTAGCCTTGTAACTGGTAGCAATTGGATAAAAACAATTATTCTTCTCTCTCTAATTAGGACTTTATTTTTCTTTTCTTTTTGTTGTATCAACCTAGAGCTGTGGATGATGGGTTGTGTTGTCAAATTTCGAGGTTGGGGGGCCTGTAGTTTTGTTGTTTTGTCCGCTGCCCTGATGCCATCACTCTTTTATATATATAGACTAGCTGAGTGATTATTAAAGATAATGCATAGAAGAAATGCATATGTCCTATGTACTCCTGTATTCAGTTATATGCATAGTAAATTTGTATCATGTTTACCTGTATGAACATCCTAATATTTAGTAGGTCAGGCAGTGGCACAGGCTGATTAGCAGCCAGCTGCAACAAATCACTCTGACCAAGAGGTCATGAGTTCGAGGCCAGCCCGGTGTCTGTCTCTGTCTCTATTCTATGTTATGGCATTGAATGTTTGCCTTATATGTGTGCAATGTGATCCGCCCTGAGTCCCCTTCGGGGTGAAAAAGGCAGAATATAAATACTGTAAATAAATAAATAGTATGTGTGATTAGGTGTTGGTAGTTTTCCAAATGCTCCCACTGAATATGAACATTTCTTCTCTCTGCATCTCTATTGTAATGTATACATTCCAGAACCCAAAGTGTTTTCGATCTGCATCCAGTCTATACAGCATAAAGAAAGAGATGCAAATAGTATATGAGCCTATGCAAAGATTCCCAGGAGCATTTGTAGCCCTTCATTATATTTGGCAGAAGCTATGCTTTGCATGATCTCCAAGTCAATAGTATTCGTTTTTTTAAAAAAAATAAATTTATATTTTAGGGCATCTATGTATTTGAACCATTTACTTTGTGGGGGCCAAATTGTACAAGGGGATGTTTTGTCGTAACTTGAGGTAAAGTCACATTAACACAGCCTTGACGGAAGTCATGGGTTTCTTTGAATTCTGTTTCAGAATTTGGAGCTACCCGTGACTTTAGGTCCATGTAAAAAGTGGGGCCAGTACAACTCTCAATATTCCTGGATCTGTATTTTCATCAAAACATGCTCTCTCTCAGCATTTTCTTGATCTTCCATTGAAATTCTATGGTATTCTTGAGTCAGAAATCCAACATTTCAAAAGCTTTTGATACTATATATCTTTTTACGTAGCCACCTGAAATTCAGGGACATATCAGCTGAAGATAGACTTCTAGTTCATACATTTCTATTACATATATTTACATGCTGTTGCTGAAAGTATTGTATATGACAGACCTACACACACACACCTACTCCCACTTTTTAACTTGACCTTCTTGTGAAGTAGGTTAGACTGAGAGACTGATTATTTCAAAGTGAACACAAGTGCTTTAGGAGGAACCTAAGATATAACTAATGCATTATGTATGTTGAGCAGATAAGATGGGTGTGAATATACAGCTCATGCAGTGACTATACCTGTTATTCTGAGCAGAGACTACTTGATTTTACAGTAAGACATCATATAATATTTGTTACCAGGCTGCACATAGAAACACAACTTTATATTTATTAATTTACTGCATCCCCTCTTTAAATACAATAGATAAATCCAAACTTTTTTGGATTAGAATACTACAGTTTTTAATGTCCTGTATTATTATTTTTTCTTATTTGGTATATGAAAACACACCTTCAAAAGCATTCACATGTCTCTCAGCCACATGCTTTACAAATTTGTATACTCGTAGGCCTTTCTACTTTTACCTGTGAAACACTGAAATGTATTACCTGGAATTCCCCCCCCCCTCATTTTTGATAGATTCTTCTTTCAATGGCATTGATAGTTCTAGAGATGGTACTTACATTTTTTCTTGTGAATAATAATAATTTCTTTTTCGTGTCAGGAGCAACCTAAGTCGCTTCAGGTGTGAGCGAATTGGCCGTCTGCAAGAATGTTGCCCAGGGGACGCCCGGATGTTTCGATGTTTTTACCATCCTTGTGGGAGGCTTCTCTCATGTCCCTGCATGGAGCTGGAGCTGATAGAGGGAGCTCATCCGTGCTCTCCCCAGGTGGGATTCGAACCTGGCAGCCTTCAGGTCAGCAACCCAACCTTCAAGTCACAAGGCTTTAATCCACTATGCCACTGGGGGCTCAATAATAATAATAATAATAATAATAATAATAATAATAATAATAATAATAATAAATCTTTATTTATAGCCCACCCTATTTCCGGGGGGGGGGGGGGAAATGCCACATTTTCAAATAATTTGATCACCAGTGTGGCCTCAAAATACACTTTGATTTATCAAATCAGAACCCCAAGATGCATTGTATATCAGTGCGGCTTTGTTAGGCACACGCAGCAGAAGTCTCTGACTAGGAAGCTCTGGATGAATAACAACGCTGCAGTCTTCGGTTATCTATCAAAATGTTTACTTACAAACGGAATTCCACAAGACAATACACAGCTCTCATGCAGGCACACACGGGAAGGGACAGAGATAGGAAAATACAGGAAGCAGAGGGCTATTTATCACATGCTCTGCTGACTGGTGCAATACAAGCTTAACCCTTTACACACTGGCATAGTGGACAGTACACAGTGTATGATGCAATCTCCTGCCCACATTGCATGACTATGACTCAATTACATTTAAACAACTCTATATACAATCATTCCCACTTCAACATTGTAAGCATGCAAATATAAGTAGATAAATAGGTACCGCTTCGGCAGGAAAAGGCAAAAAGATGCTCCAAGCTGTCTTGCCAGCCATAAAACCAGGAGGTGTCTATGGACAACACAGTGTCCTCAGCTTAAAAATGGAGAAGAGCACCTCCCCCAAAGCCAGAGATAAGCATCACCTCCAGAATCAGAAATGAAAGGAGAAGCTTTTGCCTTTGTCTGTGTATCTGTGTTTCATTGTATGTCATTGTAAAAAGGCATCTGCAAAGAATCTGAGAACCTCACCTCCTCCAAGGTGAACTCAACCACCTAAACTGGGCTCTACAGGCCAATGGATACTCCACCACAGACATCAGAAGAGCTGCAAGGCCAAGAACAAGCCATGAGGGTCAAGACAAAGATCCACCCAGAGGAAAGGTGTTCTTACCATACATCAAGGGAACCACTGACCGCATAGGCAAACTGATGCAGAAGCACAACCTACAAACTATCTACAGACCCACAAAGAAAATCCAACAAATGCTACGGTCAGCGAAGGACAAGAGGGATCCTCTCTCTTCTGCAGGAGTCTACCGGATACCATGCAGCTGTGGACAAGTATACATAGGGACCACCAAACGCAGCGTCCAAACAAGAGTCAAAGAACATGAAAGGCACTGCAGACTAATTCAACCAGAGAAATCAGCCATAGCAGAGCATTTGATGAACCAGCCTGGACACAGGATATTATTTGAGAACACAAAAATGCTGGACCATTCCAACAACTATCATGTCAGACTACACAGAGAAGCCACTGAAATCCACAAGCATGTGGACAACTTCAACAGAAAGGAAGAAACCATGAAAATGAACAAAATCTGGCTACCAGTATTACAAAACTCCAAAATCAAAACAATAGATGGGAACCAACATTCTGAGGGCTTGACTGAACAAAGGATGCCCCCAGGCAAGGGACAAAACATTTCCAATGCTAATTAGGGTGATTAACTGAAACATTAATGCTGGCTCCCAGTGACAAAGGACTCTTGCCACACCTTGGACTCTACACAGATATATATTCTTTCCTTTCCTTACTTAGTTTATCCATACCTCACAACCTCTGAGGATGCCTGCCATAGATGTGGGCAAAATGTCAGGAGAGAATACTTCTGGAACATGGCCACACAGCCCGAAAGACATACAAACAACCCTGTGATCCCGGCCATGAAAGCCTTCGACAACACAAGGCATTGAATGTTTGCCTATATCAGTTTAAATGCTGTAATCCACTCTGAGTCCCCTCAGGGAGTATATGATGTTATTGAGGATTTTAGGAGTTGTCTAGAACAGTGACTTTGACTGTTCTTGGTCATTGTTGGAAAGACAGATTGTTGTCGGAAAAGACCTGAAAACATTGTGACAAGTCTTTCTGGGATTTTATGTCAGAAAGTAATTGATTCATTTGTCAAAAATGCAATGCAAAATAGTAAAAATAGGAAATCTTTGCATTTATACCTCTCATTTGATCATTTGTACATGAGGTCAGAAACATCACTTTTTTAAAAAAAAATCTGATTCAGTCTAAAAAGACTAATTAAAAAGTCTTTTACATCAACTGAATAGATGTTAGTTCATTTTCAAGTGGAACCTCATTAAAGCAGAGCCTTCTGCACAAATGTCTCTTTCCAAATAGAACTTCTGGCAATTATTAATGATGTTTCCATGTGAATTACCATCTGCCAAGCTATAAAGCTAGCAAAATCCAATCTAAACCAAGGGGTAGATTATGTCTAGTGGTCCTTTATTTATCCGAGGCCCTGGTTGATTTTGGAAAGCAATATTGTTTGTGCAAGGATGGCTTTTTGGATTTGGGAGTTTGTAATGAAGGTATTAATGTCAGTTTGTAGACCAGGATTTTTCTAGGTCACTGTTTATTTCTACAAATTGGTGAGAATAAGTACATACCTCATGACCATTTGCATATCCTTCTAATTTGAGGCTGTTCTTGTAGTGGTTTTTTTCCTCAAAGAATGATAAAATATGCAATTAAAACAAATGTAGTAAATAAAGCTCAGTGTTAATGGGCTGTAAATAAAGCTTTAAACTAATGAGAAATGAAAAGCTTATTACCTGCTGATGAATACATTGTTAATATCATTTCACACTCCTCAATTCTCCAAACATAAGGAATTTCTGGAGGCTGTGTGTATCTCTGTCTCTCTTTCATTCCCAAGTTCTTTGAGAGTGAGATCAACATTTCCATAACTCCTTTCAGCTGCCATGAAACAAAAATACTTTGAGTTTTCTCAAAGCATGTTCAAATATGCTTTGTGCAGAAAGGAGAGGGGCTAGGTAGGGAAGAGGGGCTAGGTAGTCATGTTCCTATCTCAGGCAAGATGAGTTTGGTGCAGACAAGGGCCATCACAGTTCCTTCCTTTATTTAAAGGAAGCCATTGGAATGATCCAGAAGAAAAGCTTACCTTTTTGTTTTGTAGCCAAGAATCCAGATTCATAGCTGAAGTGAATTTCTCTTACCATTAAAGCCTTTGAATTCTTATTGAGAAGCCAAAAGACTGGGAGGAGAGGCATTTTCATTTAATGCAACTTTAATACAACTTGAACATTTGTTTGGACAGGGTTTAGAATTTCATTGTGCAGTGGTAAATATTTTTTTATTAGTGTTCAGAGAGTTTATTAGTATTTCTCTCTAACTTATCAGATGTACTTCTGGCATTTGTGCATCACTTCTATGGATTGGGTCACCCATCAGAATGAATGTCCTTGTCCAATGCTGTGACTAGGACATGGAGCAATGGATTAAACTGCAGGAAAAGATATTCTATCTAAACATTAGGAAGAATTTCCTGACAATAAGCACTGTTTGGCAGTGGAATATGTTGCCTCAGAGGATGGTTGAGTCTCTTTCTCAGGATGTTTTAAAGAAAATACTCAATGGTGGTCTGTCAGGAATGTTTTGTTTGTATTTTCCTATATGGCATGAAGTTACACTGAATGGCTCTTGCGGGGTCTGCCAATTCTATAATTTTATGGCTATACTCAAGGGATTCTAACTCAGGGAATCTTAACATATTGGCTTTAAAGAATGATGCCCCACATAAAAACAAATTCCTTTGACACAGAGCAGGAAAACCTTTGTACCGAAGTAATGTGACAGCTGGAAAGACCCAGGTCTTTCCAGCTGCGGGCACTGTGTGGATTGGACCTGGGTATTGGATTGCACAACTTCTGGTATCCATCCACACACCTGTCTCAGGTTTCTTAGGCTCCTGGAGCCCAACAAACCAAGACAACCCCCAATTCTTCCCCTCGCCCCCAGAAAAGCCTTTAAAAAGAAAATAACTTACCTCGCTAACAGGGCTGTAGCCAGAAAAAAATTTCAGGGGGGGGGGAGGGGGTTAAAAATTTGGGGGGGGGTTGAACCTCTAGCACCCCCCACCCCCGATACAAACCTGTCAATATCTGCTTGAGATAGTGCCTGGAGGGACTTTTAATGTTTTGCGTCTCATAGATTTAGCATGGGGATTTGGTTAACCCATTAAAATTCATGAGTAAACCAGGTTTTTTTTATAACCTGAAAAATTTCGGGGGGGGGGGGGTTGAACCCCTAACACCCCCCCTCGCTACAGGCCTGCTTTCCATCATTCACTCCACAGCTCCTCTAGCTCCTTGCCACCCCACTCTCCTTCCATGGTGTTGGGACTATGCTTCCCAGGCTGCCCCACAAAATGGGTGCTCCCAATCACTTTGGCCAACTGACTTTCCCCTCAGGGCAACTTCAAATATATATATATATATATATATATATATATATATATATATATATAGTGCTTAAATTAAAGATCAGTGGATAGGCATTGTTCTGAAACTTGGCAGGCTTTCTGCCCTGCTCATGTTGCCTCACTGTGACACAATTTGATGGGATACATTTTGTAGGGTTTTTTTAAAAAAAAATTGAAAACTTTTTAAAATTCCTAAAACTCAGGAGATGAATGAATCGTTCTGAAGCTTGACAGGATTGATGCCCTGCTCATATTGTCTTATTGTGCAGAAATTCAAACGACCTCTTGCACTTTTTTTAAAAAAAACCTTTAAACATTTTCTAATAATTAGTGAATGATCTAAGCATTCTTAAACTTGGCATACTTAAAGTTGTTCATGTTGCCTACATCTGTGTCAAGTTTCATCCTGATTCCCATACAAATGACAGAGAAACGAGCCTCTAAATTTTCCCAATTGCCGCTAATATAACAAATCTTAATGAAACAATGATGGAGTCCTTGTGGACAACAAGTTAAACATGAGCCAGAAATGTGATGCAGCTGCTAAGAAAGCCAACAGGATTCTGGCCTGCATCAATAGGGGACTAGCATCTAGATCCAGGGAGGTCATGCTCCCCCTCTATTCTGCCTTGGTCAGACCACACCTGGAATACTGCGTCCAATTCTGGGCACCGCAGTTGAAGGGAGATGTTGACAAGCTGGAAAGCGTCCAGAGGAGGGCGACTAAAATGATCAAAGGTCTGGAGAACAAGCCCTATGAGGAGAGGCTTAAAGAACTGGGCATGTTTAGCCTGCAGAAGAGAAGGCTGAGAGGAGACATGATAGCCATGTACAAATATGCAAGGGGAAGTCATAGGGAGGAGGGAACAAGCTTGTTTTCTGCTGCCCTGGAGACTAGGAGGCGGAACAGTGGCTTCAAACTACAGGAAAGGAGATTCCACCTGAACATTAGGAAGAACTTCTTCACAGTGAGGGCTGTTCGGCAGTGGAACTCTTGTCCCCGGAGTGTGGTGGAGGCTCCTTCTTTGAAGGCTTTTAAACAGAGGCTGGATGGCCATCTGTCGGGGGTGCTTTTAATGCGATTTCCTGCTTCTTGGCAGGGGGTTGGACTGGATGGCCCATGAGGTCTCTTCCAACTCTACTATTCTATGATTCTATGATTCTATGAAGCTTTGGAGATTTGGATTACTAATTGTTACGGGACTCCTCTAGATCTTTATGAAATGAAGTAGGGGTCATCTGAATTTCTGAAACAATTACTAATCAGATTTCAGCCACTTCACATATCTCAAATATATACAACACAATATAAAATTCTGATTAGAAAATCCTGGCTAAACATGATGATATTATGGTAACAAGTGATCGTTCCCTTCCAGATGAAAGTAATGAAAATTGTTAGTCTACCCTTTACTATTGAAGACTGGGATTAATAGAGGCAGTAGTTTCTCATTGTCTGCAGATGGAGTGTTCCTCATGGCCTGGCAATCTAAAAATTGCATACACACAAACACCCTTAAGCTTTCAGATCAGATTTTCTAAAGTGGGTTTAGTCAGATCTGCCTTATTCAACATCTTCTACAAATTACTTCCTTTCCCTCTGACTTCTATTTTATTTCTCTCACCTGATATTCATTTGCAAATATTTGCTATATTTTTGTAAAATCTCTTTACTCTCTGCAATGAATTACAGCTCAGTCAGGGTCACCACATCGAAACAGATATGAGAATGATAACATGACAAACCATTGTTGTAAAACTAGATTTGTTGAAATTAATTTACAATGGAAAGAAGCCATCTCCTCTTACTATTGTGTTTAGACCCTGGAAGTCATGGAAGAAGCACCTTATCAGTCATAATTTCTCTACCAGGTGTGTATTTCTTCCACTTTCGAGTAATGTCCAATGTGCGGTGCAGCTGCAGGCAAAAGTCATAAACCGCAATGGCCCACCTGCAAAAGGCCAAGTTTTCTTTGCAAAACAAACAAACAACACAATAAACAAATCTCACAAAGATCAGTTAGCTTCCCATGCTGTCCACGCACTCACATATATTTTCTTTATGCCACTAATCCAAAACAATTTCTCAGGAAAGTTATTTCCAAACTGATTGTCATGATAGCCTGTCACAGCAGAAGAAGGAAAATGGGGCTGGTAGGAACAAAGAATCCAACAGGACCGTTGAGTCTAACGGTCTTGTTTCAGAATTCACTTTTGTGAATATTAATCCATTTCTTCCAATAGAATAAAGCATTACAGTTATATACTAATGAACAGATGCTGTAGTGATTTCAAGGACCTCAAAATTTACACTCATGTAAAATTAAATCACTGAGAGTAAGAATTAGAACTTTATTAATAACAATAGTTGGGGGAAGCATGCAATGACAAAGTATAAATAAAGAAAATGTTCTGATGACCTTCCAGCTCAACCCTAACATGACCTGATGAGGTTTCCTTTTACTGCCATCCTAAAATTCTACAAAACCAAGTGAAGCTATACCTTCAGGGTCTGGCCTCAAATTGCATAAGCACTACATATTTCCCTTTGTCATAATGATCAGAGATTGGCTTAGATGATCTGTCCTGCCTTACAAAAGACCAATAGGAACCTAAACCCAGCTTTTTGCCCCCTTATCCCCTCCACGAAACCCATCAAGGAACCCGAACACCCATTGTCTCTAATCCCTGAACACATCAAGGTGTCTGGGAACCCAATCATCCAAAACTCTGAATAATACCCACAAAACTAACACTGTCAAACACCCATTGTCTTCCAATCCTGCCTGCATGCCATTCCCATTCCCTTCCCATTTTCCTCTGCATCCAATGAGACCATAGAACTGGACCAATCACCTATGTTTTCCACCATTCTAAATACCTGCAAAATTCTATAAAACGTTTGTGACTGTGACTTATGGGCATGCTGGGCTAGGGATTCTGCTGTCCCCTAGCATCTATCTTGGGCATTGCTGAACAAATCAACGTCTAATCCTTTCCTTCACCCTGTGTGTGTTCATTGGCATTGGCATAAACTGAAGCTCATGCTCACCGGGAGGACCCAACCTTTTGGACAATAATTTAGGGTGGGGGTGGTCTGCACCACTGAACATTCTGTTGTCCCATTAGCTCTATTGATTTTTTCAACTTCTCAGGCAAGATCTTAATACTTCCCTTATATGACTAGAACACAGACAACAGCTATACACCACAACAGACCTCTAGTTTTAGAAACTATGATGAAGTTTTCAATTTTAGGATAAGATTTGGTTTCTCATCTTTTTCCCGTTTTCCAGATTAGAGATGATTTCTTTTTTATCAGCACCAAGGCTGATATTCTCAAATCAGCATGATCTCACTTCAACTGCATCTCTATTTACATTTATACTTAAGGCTTCTTTACTGAGAACACAATATTCAAGAAGAATGCAATCTAACATATAGATGTCTGGCTTAAAGCAAGCTAGGAGATATATAGGTGTGGTTATATTATAAGAAGTGTGTGAGGATGGATGGGAGATCTAATACTAATTTCTACAGCAATCTTCTACAAATACAACCTGTGAGATTAGCTCAAATGTTTTTACCTCTCAAAGATCTGTCTGGATGAACCTGCTCTGGTCTACCTACTCTAATTGCAGAGTGCCCCTTTTATATTTATTTGAGTTGCTCAATGTATGCATACACAATTACAAAAAAACTGGTGACGACATACACACAAAACTAAGCCATATTATTAGACAGAATGATGTGTTTGCGTTATTATGTACATTTGTTACAAGAGAAAAGGAGAAATGCTTGATCTAAACATTATAGTTTGTCCTGGGTACTATGTGCCATGAAATGTGACAAAAATAGGTATTCATTTGGGAGACTGAATTTTTTTTTCAGTTTTAAGAACCTACTTCTTTTGGAAGTAAAATGGGAAAGTGTATGGTAGACAAAGCTAGTCTTCAATGCTGTGGTTGGGATTCCTATATAAACTTAGCTTGATGTGTTACAGTTGGTCCTAATCAAAACCAGAAAATAAGGAGAGCAGTTACAACACTACTGTAAGAGACCTATCACTTATAGGACCATGCTGCCCTGTTTGATTAATATTTCCCACCACTTGCAATCTTTCTCCCCATCCTTCTTGTCTACCTTACTTATCAGCACACTGATGAATGCTTTCATGACAACCTGTAAATCTCTTTCATTCTCAGTATTTATCATTATTTTCTGCTTCAGAGAGATTTACAGGCTGTAGGAGGATTGAAGATTTAAAGGCATAATTTGAATTGGTCATGTTACCTGAAATGCCCATTGTTTTGAAATCACTATCACTTTTTCATATATTTCTAGGCTTATTGCTTTGAGTCAGAGTAGGTAAGTAAGAAAATCTGCCACATGTTACTTTGTTGTAACATTACATAAGGCATGAGTATTATATATTTGCTAAACTACATGTTGCAATGGCACTATATAATACTTTTCATTAGGCCATGATACATTTCAGGTATGATTGGATGCTGCTACAATAAAAATCAATGATGAATTCCATTATATTAAAAAAAAATCAATATAATTTTGATGCACCAAAGAAGATAATGTCGACAGATGACAAAGTGGATTATTTAATTATGCTAATGAATGAAACAAACTCATTGATTACATTTTTAGCATTGGAATTTATAGATATTAAAGCAATCCTGTCAGTACTTAAACAGCATTCAGATAATGATGAACCAAGAATTGAACAGTTAGAAAAAGAGACAAAGATTTTTTTAAAAAATAATTTTTATTTTACAATGGAAAGGAGTGTAAAAAAGATTAAAGGGGAGAAGGGAAGGGAGGGTCTAAAACAGGAAGGAGACAAATTATTCCAGAATTACCAAAAAAAAAAAAAACCCTCATCAGATCAAAATAAGAATGATGGAAAGAGAATAAGAAGTTATTAGAAGATTTAGAGAAAACTGAAGTAACAAAATACTTGTTTATAAAAAAATGACTTCCAGATGAACTCTATAAATAACAAAGTGATTAGCAAGTTATCTAAAAAGAAAGAGTAACAAAATTAAAGGATAGAAATGAACAAATAAAAAGTAGGGGGAAGATCTGAGGGAAATAATGGCACATTATTATGAAAAACTGTATGCAAATAAAGAAATTGGAATATAAGAGGAAATCTGATTCCTCTTTCTTGCTCTTCTGTATCAGGTAATTATAGTAGTAATAATAATAATATAGTAGTTTTATCTTCCTGCCTGGCAGAAAGAAGGGGGCTGGGATAGATGGCCTTTGGAGTTCCCTTCCAACGGTCTGAGTCTGTTGCATCCCTAGGCTGCGTAGTCATCTCAAACCCACACTGGAGCCCCAGAATATAAGCAAGCAAGATGTTTATTGAAGATTATATGCAAGCAATAGCAAATCAAAGTTCAAGGTCAATAAAATGGGTTTGAATCCACAAGAACAAAGTACTTAAAGATCTTGAAGCAAGAGTCACTCAAAGAACATAGTCCAAACTGGATATCAAAGTAAGTCCCAAGGAAGTTATCACAAATAGTACGAACAAGATCTCAAGGATTAATCCAAGGCATGAGTCAAGCTGGGAACACAAGAAGCAAAACTGGAATACAGGAACAAAACCCCAAGTTTAGTCCAAGGTATAGAGTCAATGCTGGAACACAAAGCAAGGGTCTTGGCTTGAACAGAAATCCAAACTGCAAAATTACTGGAACATTCAACTGGATACACATGAACAAGAACGAGGCTGGAACTCGAATCAAGATACAAAGCTGCAGGAATTCACAGGAATATGAAGCAAAGATCTTTCTTTCTTGGTTTAGCAAAGTTACCACCTCTGACTCTGTCAGAGAAAGCAGCTCTTCTTAAGAAGAATTCAAAGTCTCTTCCCATGAGAAGGTTGCTCATTATTTCATTTCAAAAGCAAATGTTTACTCCTTCTAACACACTCCCTTTCTTTTCTCTGCTGAGTTATCACTTTCTTCCTGTCAAGCTCATTAGCTCTATCCGCCTTATCACTTCCAAGATCCGAACTAGAATGTCCATAAGGCACCAGGAGATCCGACCTTGACTGCTTTGTGGAATGTGGTTCAAACTGCCTACTTGCAACCATTCTGTCTCTGGACCAGAATCCACTGGAACAAACTCTGGCTGCATCTCAGGCCCAAACTCAGAGTCCTCTGACAAGGCAGGTTCAGGGACAATCTCTGGCTGAACAGGCTCACCTGACAGCTCAGATGCAGGCTTGGCTACAACAGAGTCTAATAATAATAACATAATAAAATAATAATAATGATGTATAATAATATAATATAAAATGCCCTGCCTGGCAGAAAGAAAGGGGCCAAACTAGATGGCCTTTGGGGGTCCCTTCCAACTGTTTGATGATAATAATAATAATAATAATAATAATAATAATAATAATAACAACTGTGGTCAGCAAAGAATACACACAAAGGGTCAGAAAAATTCTCAAAAGCAAGCTCAATGGAGGCAACACCATCAAGGCCATAAACACCTGGGCCATACCTGTCATAAGATATACTGCTGGCATTATAAATTGGACACAGGCGGAACTGGACAATTTGGACAGAAAAACAAGAAAACTCATGACCATTCATCATTCACTGCACCCTCGCAGTGATGTTGACTGGCTATATCTGCCTAGAAGATCAGGGGGCAGAGGACTCTTACAAGTAAAACAAGCAGTCAAAGAAGAAGAACATGCCCTGGCAGAATATGTAAAGCAAAGTGAAGAACCTGCTTTGATTGAAGTCAAAAATCAGAAACTCCTCAAAACACAACAGACAAAAAACCAGTACAAGAAAACTGCACTACAAACTAGAGCTGACAGCTGGCACAACAAAACACTGCATGGAAAGTTCCTTGACAAAATTGAAGGAAAAGCTGATAAGGAGAAGACCTGGCTCTGGCTCACGAATGGGACCCTGAAGAAGGAGACAGAAGGCCTGATCCTTGCAGCCCAGGAGCAAGCCATCAGGACAAATGCAATTAAGACCAAGATCGAAAAATCAGCTGATGACCCAAAATGCAGACTGTGCAAGGAAGCTGACGAAACCATTGATCATATCCTCAGCTGCTGTAAGAAAATTGCACAGACAGACTACAAACAGAGGCACAACTGTGTGGCCCAAATGATCCATTGGAACTTATGCCTCAAGTACCACCTGCCAGCAGCAAAGAACTGGTGGGATCATAAACCAGCAAAGGTCGTGGAAAATGAACACGCAAAGATACTGTGGGACTTCCGAATCCAGACTGACAAAGTTCTGGAACACAACACACCAGACATCACAGTTGTGGAAAAGAACAAGGTCTGGATAATTGATGTTGCCATCCCAGGTGACAGTCGCATTGATGAAAAACAACAGGAAAAACTCTGCCGCTATCAGGACCTCAAGATTGAACTTCAAAGACTCTGGCAGAAACCAGTGCAGGTGGTCCCGGTGGTGATGGGCACACTGGGTGCCGTGCAAAAAGATCTCAGCCGGCATTTGGAAACAATAGACATTGACAAAATTACAATCTGCCTACTGCAAAAGGCCACCCTGCTGGGATCTACACGCATCATCCGAAAATATGTCACACAGTCCTAGACACTTGGGAAGTGTTCGACTTGTGGTTTTGTGAAACGAAATCCAGCATATCCATCTTGTTTGCTGTGTCATACAACATTGTTGTGTCAATAATAATAATAATAATAAATGTGTGTATGTAATGTGCATAATTAGTACCGAGTTAACAACAAAACCACTGAGCCAAATCACAACAAATTTGGCCACAAAACTAATCACTTTCCAAGGAGTGACCATCAACCCCCCCTCCCCCCGAGCTGAATCAGTTGAAGGTACTGCAAATCCCATCTGTTGTCCATACTCCCCCAAACTATCCTATATTATGTTCAATTTAGGCCTATTAAGTATTTGTGCCAAGTTTGGTCCAGATCCATATTGGTTTGGGTTCACAATGCTCTCCGGACATAGGTGAACTATTTCCCTTAAATCACTGACAATTCCTCCCAAACCCTACCACTATTTTCTGTTGGTCATGGGCATTCTGTGTGCCAGGTTTGGTCTAGGCCTGTCATTTGTGAGGGTCTCAGTGGTCTGTGGAAGTCAGAGCTGAATCAGTTGAAGGTACTGGAAATCCCATCATCTGTTGTCCATACTCCCCCAAACATATTGTTTTTGTGATTAATCACTGTGCTTTAATTATGTTCAATTTGTATCAATGAAAATATATTCTGTATATCAGATATTTACTTTACAAATCATAACAATAGCAAAATTACCATTATGAAGTAGCAATGAAAATAATTTATGGTTGGGGTCACCACAACATGAGGAACTGTATAGGCTACTGGCATTAGAAAGATTGAGAACCACTGATCTAAATTAAGGGAAGTCATGCTGCCCCTCCATTCAGTCTTGGTCAGACCTCTCCTGGAATACTTTGTCCATTTCGGGGCACCACAATTTAAAAGATCAGGGGTCTGGAGACTATGCCCTGTGAGAAGCAGCTTAAAAAGCAGAACGTGTTTAGCCTGCAAAAGAGAAGGTTGAAACATGATTGCCATGTTTAAATATATGGATGTCATAAGGAAGAGGAAGTAGGCTTATTTTCTGCTGCCCCGGTGACTAGTACTTACAGCAATGGGTTCAGATTGCAGGAAAGGAGATTCCACCTGAACATCAGGAAGAACTTCCTAACCACGAGAGCTGTTCAACATTCTTCCTTAGACTGTGGTGGAAGTGCCTTGGAAGCTTTTAAACAAAGGTTGCATGGCCGCCTGTTGAAGGTAATTTGATTGTGCTTTTCCTACGTGGCAGGGGATTCAAGTGGATGGCTCGTGTGATCTCTTCCAACTCTATGATTCTATGAGTGTGAACTATATAAAAGTAATATATGTGTATACAAGATAATATGATGAATAATG
Organism: Anolis carolinensis; assembly: GCF_035594765.1. Lineage (NCBI taxonomy): Eukaryota > Metazoa > Chordata > Lepidosauria > Squamata > Anolidae > Anolis > Anolis carolinensis. The sequence goes on from NC_085844.1 coordinate 86,293,548, forward strand.
TTGATTTTGTTTTTACCTGCTATCAAGTTGATGTTTGCACATGGTGATCCTCTCATCCTGTTAGATCTTGTAGATTCAGGACCATAACTTCCTTAATTTAGTCTATCCATCTGTAATGCAATCTTCTTATTTTCCTGCTGTATACTACCTTACCAAGCCAACCATTCCTCAACACAGACAGTACTGTTTGAGATTTTTACTGTCTCAAGGTTTCAAGACACTATACTCTGCAAGACAGGGATGCTTCCTTGTTGCTATTTTAGGGCTCCTTTCCCCAAACTGGAAACTTTCTCAATACCGGTTAAATGATAGTAGTTTTGGGATTGACTATCTGCCTAGTTTTGTCTCAAGCAAGCTCTAAAGGGAGTTAATTTTTTTTGTTCACTTCTGATCCCTTGTGGTCTTTGGGATGGCTAGTTCACACTCAAGCAGCTACTTAAGGGCTGATGTGGTCACCTCTTAGGTGTACTCACCAGTACTGGAAGACTTAGAGATCTAAAACTTTATTTCTGCTGTTGTTAAATTCATACAATTAATGTGCACATAAAGCAACCAAACCATATGAATAATAAAATCATCTGAATAATTGTTAGTTGGGATTAATTCTTTGTGCTTTCATGATTTTTTGTGCTTTGCTTTTAAGAAGACTGTTTTCTGTACAAAAAGATAGTATTTTACAAAATACTCATTTGCCCTCCAACCCCCTGAAATAACGAGTCAAGACAAGTAACTTGAGTTTAAAACTGGACAACTTTATTGAATGTTACTTAATTTACTTTTAATTTGGAACTAGGGCCAAATAGCCATCTATAAATTTGGTGAGGCACAAAGCCAATATAGGTGGTCCTGCCCGACCAACCCTTTAACTGAATTTAGGGTGAAACACCAGGTCCATAGCAAAGCTAAACCTGGATGACCTGAAGGGGAATGTGGTGGAGAGTTCTGCCTCAGGAATACATGAGGTCAAAGTCTCCCATTCCTAGGCCATAATCGTTCACCCTCGCCTGGGCTGTATAAACAGTAGGCGAGGATTCACGTCCCTGGCCTACACCAAAACTGAGGTGCCTTGTGGTGCACACCAAAATATGCAATTCCTCTAAGTATTCCAATGACAACCTATTTAAATGACCACACTTCCCAATTTGCCACTCAGCACAGTATAGGGTAGGCGAACCCCCCCCCCAGAACATAGAAGGGAAAACATTCCTACCTGGTCCCTCTAAGTGACCACACTTCTGCTAAACTGTTAGTGGCGGGCGGGTGGGTCAACGTCCGAAAAGTGAGTGATCCAGGGGGTGGGCTGCTTTCTAGAAGCTCCGCCCCCTCAGCTCTCTCTTTCAGTGGGAGGGGGCAAAGCCACTTCCCTCCCTCAGCTGCATTGGGGGGGGGAGTTATTTTCTCACTCACGTTATATACACAAATCCTGAACCAAACAAAACCCATTCTTTTTTTAACAGGATGTCTCAAATTTCTTTTTCTAGGCAAAATTGAGAACATACTTGAGTATTTGTACATTCTAGTAACATTTAAAACCCATATTTTGTTATGTTCCCCTATCTCAAACCTGGAATAAATCCATGATTGCACTAACATGGAAGCCATAACTACTAGGCTTGAGCGATCCACAAAAAAAATTGATTCTAAACTCGTTTCAAAAGTAGGGGAGTAGTGTTTCGTTTCTGATGTCATTTCCGAATTTTGCCCTCAAAAAAATTCGAAATTAACGAAAAATTTGTTAGTTTCAAAAGTAATTCATTAATGGCGGATGCGCATGTGCAGTGGCCCAAACAGCCCAAGGGGGGGGCTTTTATGGGGCTCTCCTGCACTCATTTTTTCAGCTATACTGATCAAATTTGGTACAGTGGGAGAACACAATCCACCCTGCTTGCTCGCCAAATTGCAGAGCGTTTGTCCTTTCCTAAGATTTATTGCGCAATTTCATAGTTTATATTAAAAAACTTTATTTAACAATTGCAAAAATCTGTTCCTGCTTTTAAATTATTTCCTGTTCAATAGGGGTTCCTTCACTGTGAAATACACCCTCCCTTTCCCCCAAACCAAGTTGTATTGTGGAGGATTATGGGACTTGCTACCTTTTGCCAGACTTTGCTAGGGTTGATAGGGGAAAGAGAGTCACTGCTGCCTGCCCTATGAGCAGCTCAGAGAAAGGAAAGAGGGAAAAAGAAATACACCCTCCCTTTTGCCCCAACCAAGTGGTATTGCGGAGGATGATGGGACTTGCAACCTTTTGCCAGACTTTGCAAGGGTTGATAGGAGAAAGAGATTTGCTGCAAGCCCAAATTGAGCAACTCAGAGAAAGGAAAGAGGGAAAAACAATACACCCTCCCTTTTCCCCAGTTGTTTTTCGGTGGATTATGGGGAGTTTTGCCAGACTTTGCAAAATGAAAATTGGTAAATTTGATTTCTTCTATTTGCAACTCACTTTAATGCCTATGCAAAGAAAAGTTTCCTAATCAAACGCCCAAAAAGCTGCTGAACTCCTCTTTGTCCGAAAGGAAAAAGCCCACCCCGCACCAGGCAATATGGCGCAGCAGAAAAGTTGCAGGGCTGCAGTGTGGGCAAATGGCAAACGCCAAGCTGGTGGGGAAAAAAGCCCACAGGCCCTTTGGAAAAACACCCTGCACAAACACCCAACAGTTTCCCACCTCACCCACCCACCCTTTTCTCCCAGTCTTCTAATCTTTAGCTCAGCCAAGGAAGCTGTGATGCAGTAATGCAATCTTGCCTGCCTGCCTGCCTAGAATCTCACTTCCACCCTCTCCAGATTCCCGGTGCAAATGAGCCACGAGGCTCCCTGTGCTCACTCTTTTCATTCAGGACGTACAAGCCCCTCCCCTGAGTTAAACGTACTCTCTGATTGGCCACAAGGTGGAAACAACACGCTAGGTTGCCCCAGTGCACTGAAACAAGTTTGGGTGATTTGCAAAAGCTTGTTTTCCTAACGAAAAAAAACGACGACCTTAGAAAAAGGGCCTATCGCGGTTCGAAACCGCGGGATCCACACGAGTGGACAATCTAGGTCGAATATTGCTTCACAAGTTACAAAACTAACTAATTAGTAACGACAAACGGGGAAATCAAATTCTTTGAGCAAGCCTAATAACTACTATATAGGGATTCAAGTCCAGAAGTTAATTGTTAAACTGCCAAATGAGTGAATATATGAGTTTATGTTTGAACTTTAAAAAAGAAAACTTTCAGATTCTTTTTTAATTTGAAGACATTTGCAAATTTTGGTAAAGGTCTTGAAAACTGAACTGAAATGAAACCTTCTCTTTTTGTCTTCCGTCTATTATTTTTTCTCAAAGGTAACTTTCCAAGCTGGTATAAAAATGCTGCCTTCTTTGTAGCAATGTTTGTCTCTAGTCCTACCTACACAGTGAGGTAAACTTTGAGAGGGAATGCTAAGTGTGTGTATGTATTATCTCTCTTAGCTGCATGAAAATGGACAGAACTGTGTAATATCAAATTCTTCACGTTTTTATTCTGCCTCCTCCCACTGTATGAATGCATCTCATTATATGGCACACACTTGCATTTATCCCTTTGCTTTACATATGGAAATGACTGCCCTTTCACCACTTCCTCATAGCAATGAAAATCTTAACAGTATGCAGCTATTTCAGGTACAATGTTGATTTGTACTAATTACAATAATTGTGCAGCAAATCACCTTCCTGCAGTATTGAAGAATAATTCCGCCCCATATAATGTTTACTTTTAATGTTTCAAATTTGATGCCATTTTGAAAGCTGCATTCATCAAGCAACTCATATGCAAATTGTTAAATTGAGCTCAAGCTCCTTTCATCTGGAATGGCTGACAGACTGTCATTGCTTTTGTATATTTGTCATCTGGCTCTCTTCCCATTCTCAAACCAACATCACTTTTGCATTTTTTCCTAATCATTCAAAGAGAGGGTATAGTTCATGAGATGATAGTTCTGTTTACAGAAATGCTATCACGGGCTTAGGAAGCTAAAGGTTAAATCACTGGAAGACAAGGTACATTTGTAAGTTAAACTATTTTTCTATCAGAGTCTAGTGGTTTGCCTTCCCCTCTAAACAAGACAACAATATTATAACAATATAATTTTATTTATCAAGCACAAGTTAAAAAGATTTAGGAATAAAAGGGTAACATGTAATGTTAGAGTCTATCTGTCTTCTCCCTTGTTTTCTTACTACATATGATTATTTTGTGAACCTTTGTACTCAGTTGCAACTCCCTGATTATACAAGCATATAGTAATTGAGTTTTTGTTTAGTCATAAAAGACAGTAGCTCATTTTCTTTTCTTTTGCTTTACAAAAGTGCCTGTTTACAGGGCTGTCCAAAGCCATTTTTGTCCTGAGGTCAAAGCATATAACACATAAGAACAGTCACATTATTTTAATATATAATGGAGTAAATTTGGTATGAATCTTTCCCCTTCCCTGCCATTAAAAATGAAGTGGGTGGCATTTAAACTTATTCATACTTGGAACACAATAATGGGACTTAAGCTACTTCAGCCATGCAACTGTATTACTAATGACGAAATCAGTAATGAATCAATAATAATTCATAATTTCCATAATTACAGAGCTACACAGTGAATTGTCCCATTCTAATTCCCAATTAGTGGAATGCAGATTTTGAGACTGATAGGGGTCTATTCTCTTGTCATTCGAAGAGCATCTTATAAATGTTGCCACCCTTTCCTGTGAGTGAGCTCCATTACAACAGACAAAGATAGTGTCACTGTTGCAATTCTTCCTCACAGGATCACTCACATGTGGGAACATCCATCAGCTGATTTCTGGTATGTGAGGATTGTGATGGATCCCCATCAATCACTGTGGCAGCTTCCTAGTATGTAGGGATTGTGGGAACTTTGTAGAGATTATAAATACCATACCATTACTTATGTGCAACTCCAGTTTACACATTTTCCATTTTCCAATGAGATTAAAGCCATTGTTCTTTTTTATGACACCAAAAATCCACAAAAGGTAGCCACCTCTCCCTACCTAATGACACTTTGTTCAATTTGTGCAATGGCTGTCTTATTGAAACTATCACAAAGTACAGAATGGAACTTTTAGAGTGTACATTTACACATCCCGATCTGATTATCTCACTGATATTTTGAGCCAATCAAGTGATTATTCAACATTGTATCTAAATTTTTCAAATGAAACAAGTGAACCAATGCAGTGTAGTGATTTGAGTGCCGGCATAAGTGTCTGGGAGATCTTGGTGTTAAAGTTCTGGCTCAGCTATAGAAGCTCACTGAGTGATCTTGGACAATTCAAATCCTCTTAGCTTCAGTAAAACTCTCTGGGAAACCCTTGCTAAGAAAAATCCACAATAGGTTTGTCTTAGAGTTGTCATGATTTATAATTTATTTGAAGGCACATACCAACAAATTCCAGATGAAACAGAGTTGCTGGTTAGACTGCAACCAATCAGATAGTGCTAATTTAAATATTTTGCTTCTCCCCTTCCCATGATTCTTCAGATATGTGTGGGGGAGAGAGGCGGATTAATTCCACTCTTCTCTATACCTAATGTATAGATAGCAAATGAGATTTTAACTATAAGGCCTTTCCAGTTCACGACTCTGTCATTTCCAAGCAATTTATTCAGCCCAAAACATTAAGATATTCTGTACTCTTGTGGGTCCTAATTTGCAACTTGAAAAATTGTTACTGCATTCGCCTCCCCTTTGACTGAGACTATATAATGTTCTGCAGATAAGCAGACATGTTATGAATAACTTTTCAATAACTTTAAAACAGGTTCTTTTTATTGCAATTTCAGTGTGAGAGGGTATAGCAGAACTTTTACAGGACAACAAAGAACATTAGACATACAGTCATATACACATACAGATTCTATGGAACTACATTGGATTCACAAACAACCTACTTACATTGGTTAACAAACAGACAAAGGTGAGGGACATTTTCACTCAGCATTCACACACATTTTCATGCATTCATCCTCATGCAGATAAATATTACCATATCCTTTCTCCCCTCTTGGAAAAGCATCTGCTTAGGCCAAGACCTGCTTTCCTGTAGCCTGCCAACACACATTTCTAAAACACCAAAATGTATCCTGTTTTCCTAAGAACAGTGCCAAGGATCAGACCCCTGTTTTCCAGACAGCAGAATCTGACACCCTGCAACACATATCATGACTTCAAAATGCACTCCTTCATCTTCCAATGAGAAAAGGAGCCCCAGTGGCCAGTCTGCTTCCATTGCAGATCTGCCACTTTCCCATTACCATCTCCACTGAGCATGGCGTGTGAACAGCATCTGTCACAATTTCTGGATCATCATAAAGTCACTTATATAGCAATATTTTGCTGATGTTGTCCCAAAGTTGTAAATGAATTATAGACATCTTCGATCCTGGAACCATCTCAGTTTCCTGTGCCAGATGTTGACTCTTCTTGATTAGTGTTGGCCCTGTGTTGACTTCCTTCTTAACAGTTGTAAATATTTCCTTAACTTGATGTAAACATTTATCTTATCACTGTCACAGTTGTTATCATAGTTTACCAGGCAGGTCAACTACCAGGCAGGTCCGGACTGTGGCGTAAGCTGGTGAGCAGCCAGCTGAGACCAATCACTCTGACCAAGAGGTCATGAGTTCGAGGCCAGCTCGGAGCCTGCGTTTGTCTTTGTTCTATGTCAAGGCATTGAATGTTTGCCTTATATGTGTAATGTGATCTGCCCTGAGTCCCCTTCGGGGTGAGAAGAGCAGAATATAAATACTGTAAATAAATAAAAATAAATAAATAAACTATTTCAGGTCTCATTAGCAGGTTTCTAATTACCATTCAGCAAGCAGGCAGTTAGTTATTGCAGGCCTTAGTCTACAGACTGGTGTCTCCAAAATTATTAACTCTCATTCCTTCCATTTAATTCATTCATACCCACATATATTAAATCCACATTTATCAAATCTGCACATACTATTTTTGTGGCAGACAGAGCAACAGAACTCTTTAAAAAGTACATATTGGCTCACTGTAGAAAAGAACATTCATTTTCTATCATTTGTAGAGCTCTTTGTGAGCTACTTATAGTTGTGTAATCCATACAAAATGAGAGGACGTTAAATGACTAAGGAAGTCAACTTTATTCTTCTCAATGCTGTTTTTCAGTTCTCGAAAATGAGAGTCAAAGAAATAACATACATCAATCACTGAACTAAAATTTTGACAGACCTAACAAACTTCTCAAGATTGAATAGGCACTTCTAAAAGAAAGCCTTCAATAACATACTTCTAAAAGAGTTTGAAATTTGAAATAAGGATGAGTACTGTCATGTTAAGATGGAGTCTTAACATAGGATCAAAATCATCAGTTTTATAATGGACACATGAGTCTTCCAACAACATTGTTACTACCATTGGATATATAAGATAACCTCTGCTGAATTAAACTGAACTTCCAGCATCCCATTCTCTGTAGCAGCTAGCCAGATGCCTCTAAGGTGCTATTATTAAAACATGAAAGCAGAAACTGTATCCCATTTTATGTTGCCAGAATCTTGACCTTTCAAGTATAATATCTCTGACATTCTTTTAGCATCATTGCTGATAGTTATTGATAGGTCTGTCATCAGATTTGATTGATATTCTTTCATTCAAATAGATGACTGAGGTCATAGTTTCATTAAACCGAATTTCTGGGATAAAGATGGCCAGATGACACATTTTCAATCTGATTCTGTAAAAGAGAGAACAAAAGCAGTACAATCATTAGTTTGGAGGCAACTTCTGACTAGTGATTTATGTTTCTGGCTAAGAGGAGATTGAGGAGATAGCCCACAACAATCGAAGAACCCTATAAAGATCAGGGGAACCAGAGATAGCTAGCTGTGACTGAATGGGTGTGGGAACCACAGGGCAATATCTATTAGCTCACCTGCTGTATGCAAACCAACAAACTATACTCTCTTTTCTCAATGGTTTATATAATGACAATTTGACTAAAAAAGAGAAATATATCAAATCATGTATTTCATCATTATTTAAGAAAATAACCTCAGCCTCAGCTCTGGGAGAAACCACTGATGGATGAGGAGGAGGAAGGAGACAAGGCACTTTGCTTGCCTCAGGAAGCGGGAGCCACTGCTAGCTGCACCAGCCTAGCTTCAAATCAACAAATATTTTATGAATCTCTCCTAAAGTTTTGAAAGCTTGTTTTCCGTTTTTGTAAATGCTTTGTAGGAGTTCTTTAATAATTCAGAGGTTTATATTCCCAAATAATATGAATCTCCAAATTACTAAGCGAAGCTCCTAAGCTTAGCACATCCCTATTAGCTATCCCTCCAATTTGATGCCATCTGCAAACTTCATAAGCACACCCTCTTAACCTCTATTTATGTAATTAATAAAGATGTTGAACAGCATCATGCTCAGGACAGAATTCTGCGACACTCTACTACTCACTTCTTTCCAGAATGAAAAGGAACCATTGGTGAGCATCCTTTGGGTTTGCTCGCTTAACCAATTAGAAATCCATCTAACAGTATTATTATCTAGACCACATTTTACTAATTTCTTCGCAAAAAGATCACAGGGAACCTTGTCAAAGGCCTTACTGAAATCAAGATATGCTACATCCATAGCATTCATCTGGATCTTCAGATGAATGGTTTGTAGTAGATTCCCACAACTACAACTTTTTTTAATTCTCACTCCCTTAATTTTTATCCAGATACTCCCAACCCGACTGTCAGGATTGAAGTTCTGCACCTTTTCACAGGTGTAAACATCATTAATATATAATGCTACCCGATACCTTCTCCTATTTAGTCTATTTCTCTGAAATAACTTATTCTCCTCCGTTACGACGTTCCAATTATAGGACTCATCTCACCAGGTTCCAGTGATGCCTATTATATTGTAACTGTTTTGTTGTGCTAAGAGTTCCAGTTCATCTTGTCCTCTTACTTCTTGGTACTTGGTATTGCTTGGTACAAACCTTCAGTTTTTACATTAATTTTTTTAAAAAAAACTCCAAACAAAAGATTTCAAGTAAACACACACACACACACATATGCATATCTGTCTCATGCATGTTATCTAAACACTTTCTTATACTACTGCATTGCTTCAAAACTACATAGCGACTCCTGTGATATGAAAAGGCCAGTAGATTCTACAGCATTTCCTTTCACTCTATACATGAATTCATATCCAGATTCAAAAAGATCAGATTTTTCAAGCCTGTTTAACTCAATGAAGCAAAAGTGATGTAGCCCACACAAAATAAATCAAAGCATATGCATATACAATCTTATTGAGTTAATAATGATTGAATTGAGATGAGAGTCTGTTACACATTGTGCAAATATTTACAGACAGTCTGGGTCAAAGCCAATAGTTCTGTCTCTCTAATGAAAAATGTTTAAAATTCAGAATGCAAACCCATAATCACTATGCCATAAAATCCAAAAGTATATGATTGGTATTTCTGAACATTGTAAACCCTTCCTTTCATTTCAAAATAATTTGGAAGTTGTTTATGCAATTATCTCAGAATTATTATTGTTATTATTCTTGATTGCTCAAATTTTACATATAATATTGTAAACTTGTCAAGTGATTATAAATATGTTTTCTTTCCAAAAATGCATTGCTTTCTGCTTATGGTGATTTTGCTAGTAGAATATAAAAATATATAAGCTTCATTTATTTCATTCTCACATGAAGGAATGTAAAAATGTTGCTGAGTAAAATTGCATGAATTTCCCCAATTTCTTCAATGTTTTGGCATTTTTAGACATTTGTTGTTTATCTACAAATATAATTTTGTGCACAACCCCCCTCCAAAATTTCTTGTACACAAATAAAATTTTAGCAGGTTTGTGTGTGCTAAACCAATCCCTTTTATGCAACCCCCCCTCCCCACACACACACACCTTTTTTTTTATTTCCCCCCCCAAAAAAAACTCACCAAATTCATACTCTTCTTTCCTTTCCTTTTCTTTCTTTTTTTTTTTTTGGCAATGTTCAATGTGTTAACATGTTGAGACTGAGGGCACTAAGGACAAGAGAATTTGAGAACATCCTATACAATCTTATTCTGAACACTTTGTTCAGCATGGGAATGAAACCTTGAAGTATCATTCCCAAGAGAGAATAAAGGGATTTGCTACTTCTTTTAGGTTTTCCCAGGATGGGGTAAGAGTTAAAGTCCAGTACCAGCATTGACCCATGGATTCACATTTTTTGGGTTGATTTTTTGATTAAAATGTCTAGACTTATACAGTGGGATAGTTTCTTAATCTTCCATGTTTTTTTAAAAAAAAGAATTTACATCTAAATCACTTCTGGGAGATAGTTTTGTTTCTCTTTTGATGGAAATAAGAATGTCAAATTGAAATGCGAGACCAATATATATTAAGACTTTTTGCAGTAAAATGGAGGAAAGGGCTTATTACGCAAAGCTAACTAGTTATATCCCTTTAACTTTGGGGAATATCATTACCCCCATTTTATTTATCAAAAAGCAGTCTCCTAGACAGATATGTGAATTAGCTTCTCAAGAGAAGATATATCCACATAACTGCAAACCTGTTACAATTGTCCATCATGGGCCTGATACAATATTGGGTTAGCTCAGAGAACTTATGACTGCTTCATTCAAAAACACAGATGTGTTGGACACCAGCTCTCTAAATCGCTTAACATTAGTCACATTAGTTTGGGTTTCTAGGGCAAATGGTCCAAACCATTTGATGGGCCAACATTTTCCATTTAATGTTCCAGAATAAAGATATATGCTGGTAGCAATGTCACCTACATTTCTCCTTTTCAAAATGTTCCAGGGATTCAGTGGAGGTTTTGGAACACTAATTGATATCAATCACATACTAGAGCTGGACTTTTAAATTAAGATTTCCTGCAGATAGAAAATGTATTTTTGTTCAGTTATAGAGTGCTACAGCACTTTGTAGCTATACAGAGGTCCAGCAAATTTTAGAAATGAAAAATGCCTCTATTGAAGAGTTAGGCTCTCAGTTGAATTCCAACCTGAAACAAAGAAGCCAGACACAAGAACATGGAGCTAAAGGGCAATTTCTTGACCTTTTTGTTTATTCATTTACTGGAATTTCTGAAAGAACCTGTAAGGGAAAAAAAAAACTATTTTGGGTTGTAAACCATCAAGTAGGTAAGGACCCTGGCCAGGTGTCACTTCCTTTGACCATCTTCAAGGACAATTCTTGGGCAAACACCATAAATCCCGAGGGCGACCCAAAATCTTTGGCTGGACACCTTAACCAATATCCTGAGGATGCTGTCTCCCAAGCCACAAAGTTTTTTGAGAGTGAGAAACTCTCATTCTAACCCCAAGGGGAGTCCCTTATACAACTCCCTGAGCCAAATACCTAGAAAGACTGTTATGGAAGCCTCCCTTTACCCACAAAGAGGGTGTCACTGTGCCTACCAGAACTATTTAACCATTAACATACGATAACAGCCTATTTTAAAATAACATCACCCTAAGCCAATTACCATACCCAGCCGAAACAGTGTGGCATAGGCGAAAATAATACTCGGCCCTAAAGACCAGCTTGAAATCGCACTGTCCATTGGGATGTGTGTGTGTGTGTGTGGATCATGCATGCAACAAAGGAAGGAGAAAAATAGCAGCTTGGTCTTAAATAGGCTCCTGTTCTTCCCTTCACCATGTGACTGGGGCCGTAAAGCCACCCACCCAAACCAATGCATATCTCCTTCCCAGGGGTCTTCAACCCCCCCTCCCCCCCCCCCCCCGCTGCCTCATGGCTTTGCCTGTTGGATGAGGATAGGGTTCGTTTTCTACCTGGAAACCAGAAACTGTTGTAGACCCAATTTTACAAAGGCTCACCAAATGTGGCATTTGCATCTGGAAAAACTAACATCCAGATCATAGAGCAACAGCAGAGATGTCTATGAAAAAATGTTTAGAAATTTCTATTGGTTGAAGAAGTTTTTCCAATGCTCATTTAGGACTTTGTCAGGATTTTATTTCACTTTGATTTAGCTAAAATCTGTAAAGTCGTTCATATTTCGGGAGGGATTTTATACTAAAAACAAAACTAATGGATCTTGTAGCACCTTTGAAATATCTGTCCAATATGTCACCCTGTGTATTTGGTGAAGTGGACTGAGTCTATGAGATCTCATGCTTCTCTCATTTTCTGTCAAAGGTGCTATATGATCCTTCTATATACAAATTAACATAGTTATTTCTATAAACAAAAGTAATGCAAATGAAACCAACATTAAACCATTGAGTTGAGTGGTTAATTCTTAAGTCTGGTTTTAAATCTCTACTATTCAATCATATTTTTGGGATTACCATATTTTAAAATATATATATTTGATAGGTTTTGTCTTCAATATATATTTGACATATTTTACTAACAAAAATGCAACATGATGTTAAAATCTACCAGACTTTGACTTGTACAGTGAGAATTTCCTTTCACTTTAGGTTTTTTAAATAATCCTAAATCCCTAAATTTCTTCATAAAAAGAATTTCGGATTAAAAAATAAGTAAGAAAATGTGGGAGAAAGACAGCATTCCCCACCCTTAATATGTAACTGTTGTTTTTGTTAAAAATTGACTTGAATTATTTTCCATCTTGTTGACTTCCCATCTATTTTCAAGCACAATGTGAAATGTTTGTGATACAGTGATAGAGGGAGCATATTGAAAAGGTCATCTGGTCATTCATAAATTTGTCTAATCCCTACAGTCATATTTAGGTGCCTTACTCAACATCCTATCATAGTCGAATGTGCAGTTATAGATATAATAGGACATGCCATACACAAAATACAAAATAATTTGGTCAAAGTCTTTCTCTCTGATGGCATTCCTTTTACTGTGGTTACAATCTGTTTGACGGGATATGAGGGCGTCAAGGATGGTAAAACATCAAAACATCTGAGTGTCCCCTGGGCAATGTCCTTGCAGACAGCCAATTCTCTCACACCAAAAGCAACTTGCAGTTTCTCAAGTCACTCCTGACATGAAAAAAGTCTGTTTGGTAATACTTCAAAGATTGGTCTCTCTTGCTACTTCCTCTATTCTTTTATTTAGTTCTTATTTTATTTCATATTTATTTGAGTAATTTGAATGCATCAGCTATCTGGGATAAACAAGGAGACAGAAATATTCTAAGAGAAATCTAATTAAATCTTCATCCCTTGCTGTAACGGTGAAGGCACAGTGTTTACAAGTAAGGGACAAGAAAAACAGACCACTCATATGATCTTTACACTGTCTATCTAAGTGCCCTGTACAGAGAAATCTACCAATGAAAACTACATATAAAAATTAGTTTTCAACTTCAGAATGTTTTTCAAAATAGACAATAACTACCAATAGTGATTTTTCCTTTGTAAATACAAGAAATAAACCTGAATACAATGTCCTCCTTAACTCTATTAACATAATCACTCAATATAAAAAGAAAACCAATTTGAATTTGTAGAGTTGTAGAAAAGCAATTTGCATTAGAAAATGCTCTTTATGAGAAATAGTTGCACCTACAGGCTTCCATTTGGTGTATTTCTACCATAATAAGGGGAAATGCTATTTCATGGAATTATGTTTCAATGCAGAATAGAAAGAAAGAGAAGAGGCAACAGAAATGATAGAATAATTGTACTGGAGGAGTGAAGAGACATCACAGACCATTATTTGAGCAAAGAATTTGAATGCATTGGGGACATTAACACTGAACGGCACGAAGTCAATATAGAAAGCTTTGGGAAGTTCAAAGTGAAACTGCAGATTTGTTTTCACTCCAAATATCAGTGGATGTTCAGTCATTTTCAGAAGAGATTCAATAAACCTGAGCCATTTCTGAGGAAAGTATCACATATGCTTGAACTCAAGAGGTACAAGACATGCAGCTTTAAAACTACTAGCAAACTATAATTCATTTTTTTAATTATGATATTTGGCATGGAACAGATTTTGGCATCAACATTTGAATGTTCTTTGAAATCCATGTTCATTATTAATTGACATGTATAGCTTACCCTTTAAACCCATAACAGTTCTCACAAGTAGTGAAAGAAAGCACACGGAGGGATGGTCGTTGAATGGATACAGTTTTGCTGCCTCTTTTTGCATGTAAATCGTCTAATTCTATCAATCTTTGTTTGATGTGTGTTGTTTATAAGCATTGACTACAAAATCATTGAATGGAAAATGTTGGTGAAATCAAATATCCCACAAATATCTACCGAGTGAAAGAGCATCTAGAGAATATTCCCCATTAACATTCATAATGAGAAAGGACTCATTTTCTGCATCTAAAGCAATACTGTTTGAATATTTAGCCTAAGGGAGAAAAAAGCAGACTATCACTTTTAGGGTTGTGAAAGTCTCCTTTTGTTGTATTTCATCCCACCAGCATTTCTCCCCATGCTCTCCATTGGCTGCCAGTTAGCTACCGAGCACAATGCCAAGTGCTGGCTTTGTCCTATAAATGGCCCCAGCCCAGTTTACCTGTCTGAACGCATCTCCCTCTATGAACCACCACAGATATTAAGATCTTATGGGAATGCTCTGCTCGGTCCCACCACCATTACTGGCACATTTGGTGGGGATGAGAGAGAGGGCCTTCTCAGTGATTGCTTCCCTGCTATGGCAAATTAGATCAGCCCCCTCCCTCCTGTCCTTTAGAAAGATGGTAAAGACATGGCTGTTGGACCAAGTCTTTGGGGCAGTTCAATGAGGCAATGATAGGAAACCTACTCCACTGACCGGAGCCAGCATGGTGTCCTGAGTTGATTTAACAGCTGATTATAAAGTAGATATAACTAATTTCAATGTTTAATGTTTTAATATTTAATGTTTTGATGTTTTAATGTTTGTGTATATTTGTAATTGTTTTATGTCCTGGCATGGAATGCTTGCCGTATATATGTTGTGCTCCACCCTGAGTCCCCTTCGGGGTGAGAAGGGTGGAATATAAATGTTTTAAATAAATAAATCATAGAATCATAGAATACTAGAGTTGGAAGAGACCTCATGGGCCATCCAGTCCAATCCCTGGCCAAGAAGCAGGAAATCGCATTCAAAGCACCCCCGACAGATGGCCATCCAGCCTCTGCTTAAAAGCCTCCAAAGAAGGAGCCTCTACCACAGTCTGGGGGAGAGAATTCCACTGCCAAACAGCTCTCACAGTGATGAAGTTCTTCCTGATGTTCATGTGGAATCTCCTTTCCTGTAGTTTGAAGCCATTGTTCTGCATCCTAGTCTGCAGGGCAGCACAAAACAAGCTTGCTCCCTCCTCCCTATGACTTCCCCTCACATATTTGTACATGGCTATCATGTCTCCTCTCAGCCTTCTCTTCTGCAGGCTAAACATGCCCAGTTCTTTAAGCCGCTCCTAATAGGGCTTGTTCTCCAGACCCTTGATCATTTTAGTTGCCTTCCTCAGGACGCTTTCCAGCTTGTCAACATCTCCCTTCAATTGCAGTGCCCAGAATTGGACATAGTATTCCAGGTGTGGCCTGACCAAGGCAGAATAGAGGGGTAGCATGACTTCCCTGGATCTAGATGCTATACCCCTTTTTATGCAGGCCAGAATCCCATTGGCTTTTTTAGCAGCTGCATCACATTTTTGGCTCATGTTTAACTTGTTGCCCACAAGGACTCCAAGATCTTTTTCACACACACTGCTGTCAAGCCAGGCGTCCCCCATTCTGTATCTTGCATGCCATTTTTTCTGCCAAAGTGGAGTATCTTGCATTTGTCCCTGTTGAACTTCATTTTGTTAGGTTCGGCCCATCTCTCTAATCTGTTAAGATCATTTTGAATTCTGCTCCTGTCTTCTGGAGTGTTAGCTATCCCTCCCAGTTTGGTGTCATCTGAAAACTTGATGATCATGCCTTCTAACCCTTCATCTAAGTCGTTAATAAATATGTATCAGGTTGAAAAGCTCTTTCCTCCTTAATATGAAGTTTCATCTTATTTCAAAATGTACACCTTGTTGAAAAGATATGGTTAAACTGACATTTCCATACAGAAATGATAACCCAACGAAATACTTCCCATCCCTACTCAAATGGAAACCCAGATATTTGTAGGACTGACCATGAATAATGAGAAATTTGATTATTGTTTTCATTATTGTTTTGGAGTTGTCAGATAATAGAATGTCAAGATACAATAGAAAAAGTCTTTTCTGATCATTTTAATAAAACAGATGTATGTAATCAATTTTGCTCACCTCTTTTGAAAGATTCACTTGTAAAACACTTTGGCAGCATTGATGATTAGACAGCTTGCAGATGGTAACTGAAAATGAAATAAACATTGACATTACACTCTAATCTTTTAATCTTTTATTCATCTCCCTTCCTTCAAGATGTCATTACTGATATTGACTGTGTAAATGCACAACCTATGAGGTGCTTCAATTTCAGGGTGTGGAATCAACACATGAAAAACTAACTTCTATTTCTGAAGACTCTACTCTGCTGGATCAGCAAATGATCCACCAGGGGATTATTGGTTTTTGTAAGATAGTTCACAAACATGGTTCCAAGAATGTTAAAATTAGTTACATTACAACTCTGAATGGAGAAAAATAACCTCAAATATTATTCAGCAATTACTGTATATACTTGAGTATACGCCTAGTTTTTCAGCCCTTTTTTTAAGACTGAAAAAGCCCCCCTCGGCTTATACTCTGGTGAGGGTCCTGGTTGGCTTATATTTGGGTCAGCTTATACTTATACTTATACACTTTGGCAGCATTGATGATTAGACAGCTTGCAGATGGTAACTGAAAATGAAATAAACATTGACATTACACTCTAATCTTTTAATCTTTTATTCATCTCCCTTCCTTCAAGATGTCATTACTGATATTGACTGTGTAAATGCACAACCTATGAGGTGCTTCAATTTCAGGGTGTGGAATCAACACATGAAAAACTAACTTCTATTTCTGAAGACTCTACTCTGCTGGATCAGCAAATGATCCACCAGGGGATTATTGGTTTTTGTAAGATAGTTCACAAACATGGTTCCAAGAATGTTAAAATTAGTTACATTACAACTCTGAATGGAGAAAAATAACCTCAAATATTATTCAGCAATTACTGTATATACTTGAGTATACACCTAGTTTTTCAGCCCTTTTTTTAAGACTGAAAAAGCCCCCCTCGGCTTATACTCTGGTGAGGGTCCTGGTTGGCTTATATTTGGGTCAGCTTATACTTATACTTATACACTTTGGCAGCATTGATGATTAGACAGCTTGCAGATGGTAACTGAAAATGAAATAAACATTGACATTACACTCTAATCTTTTAATCTTTTATTCATCTCCCTTCCTTCAAGATGTCATTACTGATATTGACTGTGTAAATGCACAACCTATGAGGTGCTTCAATTTCAGGGTGTGGAATCAACACATGAAAAACTAACTTCTATTTCTGAAGACTCTACTCTGCTGGATCAGCAAATGATCCACCAGGGGATTATTGGTTTTTGTAAGATAGTTCACAAACATGGTTCCAAGAATGTTAAAATTAGTTACATTACAACTCTGAATGGAGAAAAATAACCTCAAATATTATTCAGCAATTACTGTATATACTTGAGTATACGCCTAGTTTTTCAGCCCTTTTTTTAAGACTGAAAAAGCCCCCCTCGGCTTATACTCTGGTGAGGGTCCTGGTTGGCTTATATTTGGGTCAGCTTATACTTGAGAATATATGGTATATTTATTATTGGTATTATTACATTTATTATTTTTCTCTATTATTGTTGCTACTATTACATTTATTTTACTCTATTTTTAATATTATTATTAATACATTTATTATTTCACTCTGATCTTATTATTGTTGCATTTATTATTTTACTCTATTTATTATTACATGTATTATTTTCCTGTATTTATAATTATTATTACATGTATTATTTTACTCTATTGTTATTAAAAGGATACATAAGAACATTTACATTGAAGAAGATGAGAAGAATGATTGGATCAGAGTTGGACAGACTTATCTTAAATTTGAGCTTTATGTAAATATTCAAAAACATTTAACCTACCAATGCCTCAATTAATGTAATTTTATTGGTAACTATTTTTGTTTCTGAAATTTACCACCCTCGGCTTATACTGGAGTCAATGTTTTCCCAGTTTTTTTGTGGTAAAATTAGGTGCCTCGGCTTATACTCGAGTATATATGGTATTACTATTAATTTTGATTGTTTTTGTGCTCTAGTAGTGACACTGGATGGGACTGCATTTGAAAAGGTTTAGAGGCTTTTGTTAATTCAAAATAGGGATAATAGATGATTAAATGAGACGTTCATTGTTTTTATCATCTTAGGAGCCCAGCATAGGGGAAGGAAATAACAATATTTCTGTCCAAAATAACAGTTATGCCCTCCCATTAAATTTTCCATAGGTAACTAGAATTGTAGTACCATAAAACTTATGTTGAGAATTTCAAAATGCAGTTTAGACATTAAAAGTGAAGGGATAGGCAAATATATCAAATGTATGTAAACACAGAAAATAAATAAGTTTTAGATTTGAACAGTTTTCAGTGCTATAGGATGGCTCCACACAGGCATTAAAATGCAGTTTGAAATTATTTCAATGTTGGGGTAACCACAAAACATACATCCCAATGTGTGCAGCAGCACTCACCCAGCCAGGAACTGCATTTTTAAAAAATCATCTGAAATTCAGAATAAGCAGTAACATCTGCTGAAGCCAACCAGTGTCTATCCCATCAGAGCTGAACTCAAAACAGAAAAATGTGGAGTGCTAATCAGGAAAAGGCTAGTGCTGATGCATTTTTAACACCCAGAATCATAGCTCACCAGAAGGCAAACAAACACCTCTCCCTCGAGAGCAAACCACAACATTCCTACATGAATAATTGTTTTCCATCTCTTTGTTGTCATGCCCTATCTTATTCCAGTGCTGGTCCTGATTAGACATGCTGCTGCCCATCAACACTGGTCATATCAGTGCCCATCAATGCATCCTACTGGATGAGGTAAAAAAAATATTCCTGGGTTTGGATCAATCTGCAATCAGTGAATCTTTGTGGCCACTGTCCCAGCCTCCAAACAGTTCTGGGATGCTCGTGCAGGTGCTCCACATCAAACCAGTTTTCTTTAATCCACGTCCTGACTCATTTTAAATAGCTATATAGAGTCACTCTTACTCTCTGCTATATTAGGTATTTGATGTCTAAAACATTCATGGAGACAGAATTCTTCTTTTGGGAAAGCCAATAATAATGGGTTTAGGCCTACTTTCCTTTTGTTTCCACCATTGTAGCTACACACTTGTGATGGTGTGAATTTTAAGCCTAATCCCATTATTATTCCAGATGGAGTGAACCTTTTGAACTCATTTCTAAATGGTAAGTCAATACATATGTCCACACTACTGATATAATGAGCCTCCTCTATCTAGTGCAGTGGTTCTCAACCTGTAGCTCCCCAGATGTTTTGGTCTTCAACTCCCAGAAATCCTAACAGCTGGTAAACTGGCTGGAATTTCTGGGAATTGTAGGCCAAAACACCTGGGGACCCACAGGTTAAGAACCACTGATCTAGTGTTATCAGTTGGATGTAATCCCATGTCTATTGCACTTTAATCATAATTGGATTTAGGTAGCCCTAAAAACTATGGAGGGAACAAGACTGGTCTCTGTAAGACTACAGTTGCCTATTTTAGTCATATGGATACTGAAAAATAACTTCTGATGTACAATGTCAACTTTAACATTGCTTCTCAGCCTTTTGGATAAGATCAAGTGTAGTAATATTACTGGTGGATTCTGAACATTACTGTCCAAGCAGAAGTGAAATTTTAAAGACAGGGGACACTTGATCAGACCAGAGGGAATTTGTTATATGACACAATATAGGAAGTGGGGCATAGACAGAACACAGGAGACAGTATATCAGTGAGCAAAGATAAAGATGTACAAATAACCAAGGCAACAACACTGAACTGAAATGAGAATATTAGCATTAGAGCAGTTTCTAGCTGCTGTGACATGGAAAACATACTGATCTAAAGGTCAGCATGACCACTGGGAAAACAAAAACAACAACACAAAGAAGAACAAGAGAGAAAACTTTTGTTATTAGAATATGCTTGCCTAATTGAATTATTTACCAGACGTTATTTCAATTCTAGAATATATTTCCATCTGACTAGTAGACGTTAAATTGTGGTTGGAAGTGGAGTTACGATTTTTTTAAAATCATTGTTCAATTAGTAAAATGCACTGACTGTCACATTTAAAACATCAAGTGTGGTTCCAAGAGACCATTGGCAGCATCTATTACTGACAATGTCTTGTGTTTATATATCTTAATGTGAGTGTGATATTTTTAGTTTCTCTTTTTCCTTACTACTTACCTTGAATGCATTAAAAGTTAAATAACAGTAAGTAAAATAAAATCTTTAATTGCTACAATAACAAACCCCAGATCAGTCTGATTATATAGGAAACTACCCATGTGACGCAGACTGCAGCCAGGAAATCAGAAGACGTTTACTTCTTGGGAGGAGAGCAATGACTAACCTTGATAAAATTGTGAAGAGTAGGGACATCACACTGGCAACGAAGGTCCACATGGTTAAAGCAATGGTATTCCCCATAGTAACCTATGGATGCGACAGCTGGACCATAAGGGAGCAAAGGAAGATAGACGCTTTTGAACTGTGGTGTTGGAGGAAAATTCTGAGAGTGCCTTAGAATGCAAGAAGATCAAACCAGTCCATACTCCAGGAAATAAAGCTCGGCTGCTCACTGAAGGGGAAGGATAGTAGAGGCAATGATGGACTTTGGCCACATCATGAGAAAGCAGGAAAGCTTAGAGACGAGAATCATGCTGGGGAAGGAAAAAGGAAGAAGGGCCGACCAAGGGCAAGATGGATGGATGTTATCCTTGAAGTGACTGGCTTGACTTTGGAGGAGCTGTGGGTGACAACGGCCAACAGGAAGCTCTGGCATAGGCTGGTCCATGAGATCACGAAGAGTCAGAAGTGACTGAACAAATAACATCAGCACCCATGTGATTAATACAGCGGGAAGGAGTAGCTAGGAAAGCTAAAAGCAGTGGTATAACAATAGCTGATGGAAACCATGGCACCAAGTCCAATTGGCTTCAGTGGAAAACTCTCTTCCTAGCAAGTTTTTACTTGAAAATTAGTTAGGCATGGTTGTTCTTTAATAAAGTCATCAATATTTCTGAACACAAGAGAACCATCAAAACATATGAAAGTCACTTATAACCTAGAGCTTTCACAGCACATTGGTTTTGGTCAACACCTATGATTTATAGGAAGTGAGAATGTTCTTCAAAACATTATGTCTGCTGGCCTGTCTCACCTCTATTTTGCAGCAAAACATCACTTTCAGATGGACAGATGTTATACTGTTTTCCACCTTCCATTGCTTGTAGGTTTGTCAAGAAGAGGTTATTGCTGCCTCTGGACATAATGTATTAATGTTACCTTGACCTTTATATCTTTATAAAATGTGTGTGTGCGTGCGTGTGTGTGTGTGTGTGTGTGTATTTCATACAGACGAGTGCTCTGAAATTGAGAAAATAAATTTAAATGTCATCCAGTGTGCCAGCCTGTTGCATGTACAACCTTAGCAAATAAAAGCTATTTCATTCTAAAGAAGAAAAAAATGAGGATGTGAACTAATGGTGCATCTACATTGTAAAATTAAAGCATTTTGACACCACCTTAATTGTCATAGCCAAATTCTATTGAATGATGAGAGTTGTACTTTTAGAATCTCTTTAGCTTTCTCTGTCAAATAGTGTTGGTGCCTCAACACTATTTGACACCAAACTACATTTCTCATGATTTCATAGCATTGAGCCATGGTGGCTAAAGTGCTGTCAGATGGCATTAATTCTACAGTGTGGATGCACCCTTAGTTGTTTGTGCCAATTGGGAAAATATGGGAAAGTGTTGGTGCCAGCCTTCAAGTATCTGTTGGCCTGACACATTCAGAAAACTTTGCTGTGCCATGTTGTGTTGAATGAATCAGAAATCTAACAGGTCCAGTATCCATTTTGGCCCTGTGGTGTGGAAGCCGCTCCCTCCCTCACTCAGTGTATTTTCATAATTATTGATCTAGGAATAATTTCTAAATTGAACATTGTCTGTTCAGTTTAATGGTCATACAAAGCATCATGATCAACTGTGTAACATAATCTCAGCATTCTACACTTATGAGAAAGGTTGGCAATCCCTTCCATTTACCCATTTCTTTAGTCCACAGAATTTTGCAGAAAGTGATGAGAAAATCTTCTACAAAATGTTTCAGTGCAAACAGAATAATGTTATGAATCACTCCAGGGCACTGTTATGGGAAATAAAATAATGTGGTTCATACAAAAGGTAATGCTCCTTTTGTAAGATCAAGAGAGCCTATGGATGTGGATAGGGGTCATCTGGTCTTTCTGAAATCTAAAGCCAGGCCTTGTTGCAGTAATTTTGGTGAGACGAGTTATTGAATTGGCTCCCTAGCTTCTTATATTACTCAGTGGCATGGGAGAAAGGTCAGTACTAAAGACAGCAATAAAGAACTAGAAAATAGTATTTTTTTTTTCTCCTCCTGCTGTCATATGTGTGTGTAAGGGCTTTGTTCATATTTTTCTAATTACGTTCTTGCCTATTAAGGTATGAAAAAACTCTGTCTGCACATGCATGTGTTTTTGTGTATGAGTCTGCTGATACTGGCCAAATGATTGTCTCAATTAAAAAGGATCCCTGTGATAGTGGTCTGAGCCTGAGCAAAGCTTGATATGCTGCCATAGTGCAACTATTTATCCATTTGTCTATCTGGGGGGAAAAACGTAATAACTGTAATGTGATGTAAAGAAACCACAGTTTCTTATTTCATCTTAAAACATTTTTCACATCTGCAGTTTGTAATATTTGGTGGAGGAAAAAAAAAGTGTTTATAGCATGAAATTTTATTTGTGTCACATTCCCCGGAGAGCGTTGTTTCATGTTTTCAAAAGCTGGGGAGCAAAGAAATGGTCTTATATATATCAAGTGAATATCTTGAGGCAAATCATTAGAGGAAATATTACTAAACAATATGGTAGGAAAACAGTAAATATTTTTCACTTAAGCTCTAGATGGGCTATTAGTTAGTGTCATTTTTCAGTCTGAGTTTTAGAGAGCAATTGTGTTCTGTGCTGACAATGCCATGGTCATTTGAAAAGAAAACACATTCACTGAGAATTTGGATGTGAAGACTTATTACGTTGATAACTCCCACAGTCATTCTGAGAAATGACATTTATTTCATTTAATGTCTTCTAGCTACCCTTGAAAGTCTTTGGTTCTGAATTTAACTTTAGAGCAAGATACTTGCTCCATGTTGGTTCCTTCTCGTGCCACTGGAATAACATGAGAAGATTTGCACCCAAGAAAGGAGCATATTACATCTGCTTCCTACACCCTGCAGCACTGACACATCTAGAGACAGGTCTTGGCAACTGTTCTTTCCTTATAGCCTGGGGTTTAATGGATTAACTGTGGTACAAAAGCACAGCACCAACTCTAATTATATCCTATATTTGGAGTCACAAGTTTTTAGACAACTGTGAAGTTGGAGGCTGACAGTGATTTTATTTCCTTTACACAAAAATGTAAAATAATTCTCAGTGTAGAATTTTACAAACATCTTAAGCAGAAACGATACACTCCACTGAGCAAAAGGTTAACAATGAATGAAGGAGACAACCAAGAAATGGAACTGATTTTTTAAAATAATGTGAGATTAAGGTAAAGCAAACTCTGTTAATCAGGACCCATGAACTGATGGATGCCAGATAAAGGTAGTTTCTGTTTGTTTGAAAGTTACTATGAAAAATAGGCCTAACTTTTTAAAATCATGTTAGAAGCAACTTGAGAACATGTTGCACTTTTGGAGTGAAAGAATTGGCTGTCTAGAGAGACGCTGCCCAGGGGACATCTGGATGTGTTAGCTGGGAGGCTTCTCTCATGTGCCTGAAAGCTAGAGCAGACAGACAGGAGCTCAACCCATCTCACGGATTCAAATTGGCAACCTTCAGGTAAATCACCCAACTGTTAGATCAGCAGTTCAGCTGGCAAAAGAGTTTAACCCACTGAATCACCGCAGCTCACATTGGCCTAACTAATACTATATACCATAATATACCATACCATAAACTTTGTACTGACTTGATATTAATATAGTAATAAAGCAAAGAAAGACAAATAAAGACCAACATACCTTGAATTTATATTTCCACAAAAAATATTTACAGTAGAGTCTCACTTATCCAACATAAACGAGCCAGCAGAACATTGGATAAGCAAATATGTTGGATAATAAGGAGGGATTAAGGAAAAGCCTATTAAACATCAAATTATGTTATGATTTTATAAATTAAGCACCAAAACATCATGTTATACAACAAATTTGACAGAAAAAGTAGTTCAATACGCAGTAATGCTATGTAGTAATTACTGTATTTACGAATTTAGCACCAAAGTATCACGATGTATTGAAAACATTGACTACAAAAATGCGTTGGATAATCCAGAACGTTGGATATGCGAATGCTGGATAAGTGAGACTCTACTGTATGTCTTTTTTTACAGTTGCTTTAGAACTTTATTGGCTTGAATTCCAGCTAACTAAAAATCTACTTTACTCGTATTTACGAAGGTAAGGGTATATTAGTCATTGTTGAGGCAAATATTGAAAATCAAATATGTCATTTTTCTCTTTGTTGAAGCTTTTGACAAGGAAATTAACAATGGTTCTTCATGGCAGAGGTGGGGTTTGAGGTGAAAAGACTTACAAAAAAAGAGAAACATTGCATTTATTTTCATTCTATTTTTTAAGGTAAGATCTTACTCTAGCAGAGGCAGTACTAGTTGGTTTTCAACAGAACTTTGTTTAAATGATTGCAGACCAAACCATTTTAGAGTTGTGCATCGAAAGGTTCACACCATTCATCTATTCTCATTGTTATTTCCCACACTGGAATCATGCATGGTAAATCTTTCCTGCTGCAGTATCCTGAAATGGCTGTAAATATTTATGCAGGATTAAAATAAAATTGGCATGTGGAAAGTAATTATGGTAAGCATCAAGCAATTTTTTCCAGACACAAGAAAGAAAACTCTTGCAAAAAATGTAATGCATGGTTTGGGGTGAAGGCGTTCCTTTATCTGTGATTCTATTTTCAAAAAATCATAAACTGGGCCATGAGAAAAGCTAGTGCTGATGGCTGAAATGAATGATGCAAATTAGGTATATCTGCATAATTTGTATTTGTCCCATACACAAAGTGTTAATATTGTTCAATATGCCAAATCCTTGTGCTAGAGCATAAATTTCCAAATGTGCTAGAACAGCCGATGATTCTAGATGAAGGTTTTCTCCCTTGGCACTGTCCAGATGTTCTTGGGCAGAATGGAAGCTGTTGCATCTTTCCCAGAGACTTAAGGACTGCCAGATAAACCTCGAGGGCCAGTAAGTGCCTGGCGATAATGGCATTTCTGGACACCTTTCAAAAGCTCTTTAAAAGTACATAGAAGTCATATCTGTCTAAGCCACTGACACACCAGTGAATTTTAAAAAGAGATTGGTAAAGCAGAATCCAATTTACCATATCTTTTCACACTATTATTTATGTATGTATGTATTTATTTATTTGCAGTATTTATATTCTGCCCTTCTCACCCCAAAGGGGACTCATGACGGATCACATTACACATATAAGGCAAACATTCAATGCCTTAACATAGAACAGAGACAGAGACAAACGCAGGCTCCGAGCTGGCCTCGAACTCATAACCTCTTGGTCAGAGTGATTTATTGCAGCTGGCAGCTGGCTGCTCACTACAGAATTATAGCACTGTGATTCCACTTTAAATTGTCATAGTTCCAACCTACTGAATTCTAGAGCTTCCATTTGAGGAAGGGACAGTAAGTATTTTCATTCAGAGACTAATTCCCCAGATGACGGACACCAAGATTCTTTAGGATAGAGCCATGGTATACAAACTAGAATCATAGTAGTATCATTATAATGCTTGAAATAAGTGAGAATTATGTGGACAATTACACAGTCATCCAATTGTTGTTAAATTGCAACTTCCATATATATTTTTTTTTCATGATTGGCTAGACAGTTAGAATTGCAAGTATACAAAATCTAAACCACACAATTTCTAGCCCATGTGCTATATATGTATCTGAGTTTTGAAATCCAAAATTCAAAATGAAACAGAACAGATTTCTGCCATTTAATAATAATAATATAATAAAACTTTATTTATACCCCGCCACCATCTCCCCAACGGGGACTCGGGGCGGCTCACATGGGGCCATGCCCAAGACAATACAATAGACAAAATATAAAAACAACATATCAGAATGCAATTAAACAATGCAACAATAACACTACACAATACAGAACAAAAAAGCAGAACGTAGCATAACATAACAAGGGCGGGCCGCATGGACACAAGGTTAAAAACTCGGGGTAAGAAGAGATAAGAATAAAACCATGGGGAACAGGGTCTACAGAATACATGTTGGGGAGAGAAACACAGGAGGTATATACAATTACTCTCCGAAAGCACACCGGAAGAGCCATGTTTTTAAAACTTTCCTAAAGGCTAAAAGAGTGGGGGCTAGCCTGATCTCAATGGGCAGTGAGTTCCACAAACGGGGGGCCACAGCAGAAAAGGCCCTCTCCCTTGTTCCCACAAGGCGGGCCTGTGATAAAGGCAGTGGAGACAGGAGGGCCTCCCCAGATGAACGAAGGGCTCGGGCAGGTTTATAGTAGGAGATGCGGTCACGAAGGTAGGCGGGTCCCAAACCGTTTAGGGCTTTATAAATGATGGTCTGCACCTTGAATTGGGACCGGAAAATGAACGGCAGCCAGTGGAGCTCCTTAAACAAGGGAGTGGATCTCTCCCTGAAACTCGCTCCCGTTATTAATCTGGCCGCCGAGCGTTGGACTAGTTGTAATTTCCGGGCCGTCTTCAAGGGAAGCCCCACGTAGAGTGCATTACAGTAGTCCAGTCTAGAGGTAACTAAGGCGTGCACCACCGTGGTCAAGTCAGACTTCACGAGGTATGGTCGCAGTTGGCGCACAAGTTTGAGTTGTGCAAAAGCCCTCCCGGCCACCGCCGACACCTGAGCCTCAAGCGTCAACGCTGAATCCAGGAGGACCCCCAAACTGCGGACCTGTGATTTCAGGGGGAGTGCAACCCCGTCCAGCACAGGTTGCCACCCAATACCCCGATCCGACGAACGACTGACCAGGAGGGCCTCTGTCTTGTCGGGATTGATCCTCAGCTTGTTCCTCCTCATCCAGTCCGCCACAGCGGCCAGGCACTGGTTCAGTATCCGAGGGGCTTCCTTGGAGTCAGATGGGAACGAGTAGTGGATTTGCGTGTCATCTGCGTAGAGATGGCAACGCCCTCCAAAACTCCGGATGACCTCTCCCAGCGGTTTCATGTAGATGTTGAAAAGCATGGGGGAAAGAATAGACCCTTGCGGGACCCCACAGGTCAAAGGCCAGGGGTCCGAGCAGGTGTCCCCCAGCTTCACCATCTGGGAACGGCCCTCCAGGAAGGACCGGAGCCACTGCAAAACAGTGCCACCAAGCCCCATCCCAGACAGCCGTCCCAGAAGGATACCATGGTCGATGGTATCGAAAGCCGCAGAGATGTCCAGGAGAACCAGCAGGGTCACACTCCCCCCATCCAGTTCCCTGCGGAGGTCATCCACCAAGGCGACCAAAGCCGTCTCGGTACTGTGCCCAGGCCTGAAGCCAGACTGCGAGCGGTCCAGAAAATCAGTGTCATCGAGGAACCCCTGGAGCTGCGTGGCAACCACCCGCTCCAGAACCTTGCCCAAAAATGGGAGGTTGGAAATTGGTCTGTAGTTGTTACATACGGATGGGTCTAACGAGGACTTTTTAAGTAGCGGTTTTACTACCGCCTGCTTAAAGCAGGATGGAACTGACCCCTGGCACAAAGAGGCATTAATTATAGCCACAAACCAATCCAACAGCCCCTCTTTGGCCAGCTTAACCAGCCAAGAGGGACAAGGATCCAGAGCGCAAGTGGTCGCCCTCACAGACCCAAGAATCCCCTCCACGTCATCAGGAAGAACAAGCCGGAAAGAATCCCACAAGATCGAACAGACAGGTACCTCGGTTACCTCCGCTGGAACTACAATTAAACTGGAGTCCAAGTCACGGCGTATCTGAGCAACTTTGCCTGCAAAATGGTGCGCGAAATCGCTGCACCTGGCTGCCAAGTCATCGGGGAGCCCCTGGGCCTCAGGAGGCCGCAGAAACTCTCCCACAACTCGGAACAGCTCAGTTGGCCTATTGGCCGCAGACGCTATGCGAGCAGTCGTGAAAGCTTTCCTGGCTGCTCGCAAAGCCACGGAGTAAGCCTTAATAGCGGCTTTAGCCCGTGCTTGGTCTGACACGTCCTGAGATTTCCTCCAGATGCACTCTAGTCCCCTCCTCGTACGCTTCATCACAGCCAGCTCCTCAGTGAACCAAGGGGTCGACGTGGCTCTGCGCAACGAGAGGGGACGTTCGGGAGCGATCATGTCCAATGCCCTTGCCAGCTCACTATTATAGCGATCAGCCAGGACATCGACAGGATCGCCAGTCTCCAGAACAGGAAGATCCCCAAGAGACCTCAGGAGTCCATCCGGATCCATCAGCCTCCTGGGGCGGACCATCTTAGTGGGTCCACCACCCCTGCGGAGGTTAGAAGACACGGCGAAACTTACACAGATCAGATGATGGTCAGACCATGACAATGGAAGAATATTTTGCTCTTCCACTCTGACTGTTCCACCGTCCACAATAAAAACAAGGTCCAACATGTGTCCCGCCTGATGTGTGGGCCCAGATATAACTTGAGACAGCCCCATGGTCGTCATGGCAACCATGAAATCCTGAGCTGCACCTGTCAATGTGGTCTCGGCATGAATGTTAAAGTCTCCCAAAACTATAAGTTGTTGGGAGGCCAGGGCCACATTAGAGACCACATCTGCTAGCTCGGACAGGGAGACTGCTGGGTCGCGGGGTGGACGGTACACCAGCAAAATCCCCACACTGTCTCGGGCTCCCACCCTCAGGAAGACACACTCGAACCTCGAAGTTTGCGGAACGGCACATCTGATCAGGGCGATGGACTGCCGAAAGATCACCGCGACTCCTCCTCCCCGCCCCCCAACCCTGGCCTGCTGATGCACCCCAAAACCCGGTGGACACAACTGAGTGAGATTCACCCCACCCAGCTCGTCCAACCACGTCTCGGTGATGCATGCCAGATCCGCCCCCTCATCCAGGATTAAATCCTGAATAACAGCTGTCTTACCATTGACAGATCTGGCATTCAGAAGCAGAACCTTAAGGCCGGGGGGTCTGTCCTGAAGACTACCACACCTATTCCTCCCCAGGGTCGCAAAAACTCTGTTGCGCTTCTCCCTGGGTCGCAAGTGACCGCTCTTCCTCCTCCTCCTCCCCCACACTACCTCAATGGTGCCCCACCCGTGGGGACCCTCTACCTCCTGGGGGGTTAATTGATTAGGGTTGCCTTTTAAGGGGGTTAGTCAGCTGTTCTGAAATGTGGGGCCCACAGAGGTATTTGTTTGATTAAGGAAGGGACCCATCTCCATTAGAGGTAAAGAGAAGGAGTCATCTGACTTAACGTCATCTGACATTGACAGGGGGCTGAACAAGGGTAATGTCTGTGGGCAGGGTTGAGAGGTGGGACCGGCATAGTTTAAAATTGGGGAGGGAGTCTCAAAGTGGAACTCTGAAAAGGGGGCCAGCACCGGCGAGCGTTCGACCCCATTGTTAGAGGTTATTAAATCTTGTGTGTCGGAGATCAGCCCGCTGACCAAGGGGCGAATCACTGGATCTACTAATACTCTTCTAAGAGTGATGCCCAGCAGTTGTAATTTAGGCCCAAGCGAGAGCAGTTCCTCCAATAACAATTTGTCTTCCAGTCCAATGAGGAGGCGTAGGGAGCGGTTCCAAGAATGGTGATCTCTACGAAGCCAGTCAATAGTCTCAATCTTCACTTCCGGCCGGCTTACAGATAGTATTTGTGATAGAGATATCTGTACCGCTCGCTTAGATGACCATCTGCCTCTGTTCAGTATTGAATCTGAAACTTCCACTGCCACCCTATTAGTTCGTAACAGAAGCTGGGGATTGCAGGGAATGTCCAGTGATTGTCCAATCAATTCAGAGGATGACGCCTTGTTAGTCCTCCAAGAGGCTCTGTTGATCTCCTTCCACCCATCCCTCCCCTGTCCCTCTCCCCCAGATAGCAGCCCCCTTCCCTCACTAGTCACTTCAGCATCTAACCCATTAGCTACCTTCTGCTCCTCCAGCCTCTTCCTCCTTTGGCCTTCCAGAGCACTAAATTCCTCTTCCAGGTTAGCGAGATTGACTGGTATAGTTGCTCTACTGTCTATAGGGGATGGATTTTCCACAATCAGGGAAATTCCTTTAAAAAGAAGATCAATTTTCTTGTTCAGTGTCTCAATCTGAAGTAAGACAGCACTGAACGATTTCCCCAAAAGGTCACATAGGTAGGAGAGATCGTTCTTCCTCCGAGTTTCCTGCATACTCAATGTCTATTACCTTCTCAGTGACCTTCTTATAGTAAACCACTCAGATCTTTCTTTCCTATAGTAAACCACTCAGATCTTTCAACAAATTCAGAGCTGACATCTCATTCCTGATATCTAATTCTGTCAGCCTCTTGCACATTAATATATCAACCTACATACACGAACCATCTAACACATTCCAAAAACCATCAGATTCAACCATCAATTGAACTCGAAGTACTCTCTAATCCTATGTGATTACTTCCTATGATCTTTGATACCAGACTCTCACATCCACTTCCTATCACAATCGGATCTGTATCCCCTATTAGATTAAATTAAGTCTTTCTTACTCCCATCCTTAATACACAACTATATACACACACACATACACTCAAAAAAAAAAAAAAAAAGGCAAAGTGGCAAGCTGTAGCACTGATGAATTCTAGGAGGTGCTGCTCCACACAGGACCACCCGGTCCACACGTAGCCTCTGGTGATCGAACGGAGAAAGGCTGGCCGCGAGGAGAGCTGGTGGGTTCACCCGGTACAGCACAGTCTCCAATGCCTAAGGGAGGCTAGAGGAGGCCGCCCGGTACGGCGCGACCTCCGATGGCCTGGCTCGCTTCTGGGTGACCAAGGAGTAGGTTAGAGGTAAAGGAGGCCACCCGGTTCGGCGCGGCCTCCACAGGCCTGGTCTTTGCAAAGATCGAAAAGCAGGATGAAAGATGAAAGAAGCCACCCGGTCCGGCGTGGCCTCCAAGGCTGAGGAAGGCCGATGAAGAAGCCAAGAGAGGGCTGTAGGAGGCCGCCCGGTTCGGCGCGACCTCCGAAGGCCTCAATCTCTTGGAAGGCCGAGAAGGGGGCTGGGGGTAGGTCGCCCGGTCCGGCGCGGCCTCTACGACCCTGGATATCCCCGTGAGAACCCGCTGGAAGCTGTAGCCGAATGCACACGCGCGGCGGCCGAAGGAGTTAATGGAGGCCGCCTAGTTCGGCGCGGCCTCCACAGGCCTAGCCTCTCCTGGAGCAGATGTAAAGGCTACAGGGAGCCGCCCGGTTCGGCGCGGCCTCCAAGGGCCTTGTTGTCCCCTAAGGGTTGGAGGAGGCCGCCCGGCACGGCGCGACCTCCAAGCCGGAAAGGAAGCCGACGGGGAAAAAGAAGATGGTCGCCCCGGAGGCCGAGGTGGGAGCAGAAGAAAGCCTCACAGGCCAGTAAGGCGCCCAAGGAGGCAGATGGAAAGGGCCTGGGGCTGCAGTCTACTCACAAGGAGTCCCAGAGGCAGCAACAGGCAGGCTGGCTGGAGATGTTTCTGGCCTCTTCTGCAGCACAACAGCAGGCCTCTCAGCCCTTTCACACACTTATATCCCCAGTGTAGATCCAGTCAAATTTGAAGCATTGAAATAAATTGTGGGCTGCTTTACAGACTAAAAAGATCATTCTTCCAATTAGTACCTATTCAATTAAACATTGACATTCTCATGTGCAGAACCAAGGCCTCTTGGAAAAAGAATCTGAATTCATACTAAATTTAGAAAAAGTAGAATTTATTTTACAGTATGACCATAGTAGTCTGACTTGCTAGTCAAAAGGAATTGTGAGCTGCTTAGTCAAGAGTACTGTATTCCAAAAACCTTGCTAAGATTAAGGAATAAACCTGCCACCGAAAGTATCAGCAGGAGTTCTGGATCACTGACAATGCATAGACATTGTATGTGAGGTGAGAGACAGAGAGGGAAAGGAAGTCAAGCGGGCATATAGTTAGATACATGAATTGAAGTTATTTCAATCAACTTAATAGTACTACCCACCAACATGCATATTCATTCACCCAATATCTGTTATCTTTTGTAAAGAAAATGCAAATAATTTTGTTTTTCAGTCCCTTAATGAGTGGCCCTGGGGGGTTTAAAGAATAAGGTGATGTCTAAGAACAGGTGATTTTTATAAGCAACCTTTTAGGTACAAAGTTTTCTACTTTTAATTCTGTGTTAGGGCATAAAAATGGTTTTGACTGGGCAAAAACATGCTCAGCCCCTTGAGACCTCATGGACCTTCCAATCCAACCCCCTGCCAAGAAGAAGGAAAATGGCATTCAAAGCACCCCCAAAAGATGGTAATCCAGCCTCTGCTTAAAAGCCTCCAAAGAAGGAGCCTCCACCACACTCCGGGGCAGAGAGTTCCACTGCCAAACAGCTCTCACAGTATCTTTGCATTTCATTTTTTCTGTTAAGTGAAGTATCTTGCATTTGTCCCTCTTAAACTTCATTTTGTTAGTTTCGGCCCATTTCTCTAATCTGTTAAGGTCATTTGAATTCTGCTCCTGTCTTCTGGAGTATTGGCCATCCCTCCCAATTTGGTGTTGTCTGCAAACTTGATAATCATGCCATCAAACCCTTCATCTAAATCATTAATAAAGATGTTGAACAGAACCGGGCCCAGGACAGAAACCTGCAGCACTCCACTCATGACTTCTTTCCAGGATAAAGAAAACGCATTGGTGAGCACCCTTTGAGTTCATTCATTTAGTCAATTACAGATCAACCTAACCATTGTTTTGCCTAGCCCACATTTGACTAGTTTGCTTGCCAGAAGGTTGTGGGGGACCTGGTCAAAGGCCTTACTTAAATCTAGATCCATCGTGTTCCCTGCATCTGCCCAGATTGTAACTCTATTGAAAAAAGAGGTCATATTAGTCCGGCATGGTTTGATTTTGATAAATCCATGTTGACTATTAGCGATGATCGCATTAGTTTCTAAGTGTTTGCAGACCACTTCCTTAACAATCTTTTCCAGAATCTTGCCTGGTATCGACAATTACCAGATGGTAATTGTTTGGGTTGTCTGCTGGAACTTCTCCCATTCTCCAAGAACTCTGAAAGATGATTGCCAGTGGTTCTTAAATCATTTCTTCTAGTTCTTTCAATACTCTTGAATGTCCCTGGTAAGCCTGAGCTCGTTTTGTGCTTTAGCCTTGCAAACCTTTTCCCTACAGGAGTTGGTTATTCGTTTGAATTCTTCTTTGGTGATTTCTCCCATTTTCCATTTTTTGTGCATGTATCTTTTGAATCTTAGCCCAGTTAGAAGTTCTTTGGACATCCATTCTGGCCTCTTTGTACTTCTTATTTTTTTCTTTGTTGGTACTGTTTGTAATTGTGTCTTGAGTATTTCATTCTTGAAAGTTCCCATCCATCTATAACCCCCTGTTTAAGGAACTCCATTGGCTGCCATTTTCCGGTCCCAATTCAAGGTGCAGGTTACATTTCTTCCTATGAACCTTCTTCCTTCTCTGTGGTGGCACCCAAGCTCTGGAAATCGCTCCCCAGGGAGATCAGGCAAGCACCCACTCTGGCAGCTTTTAGGAAAAGCTTAAAAACCTGGCTTTTTCGGTGTGACTTCAAAGATTGAATAATTATTCCTCTTGTCAGGTTGTAGTCCTATGTCTAGTTGATTTCCTGATGCCTGTGAGTAATTTCATTGCTTAGTTTAGCCCACCCGAGTTTTTCCTTACTGCATGCAGCACCTCTTCTATCTACCTCACCCATGAGCTTTACTAGCCTCATGCCTTGTACTTTGACTCAGCTTATCAGCATTTTAAACTTGGTACTGTTTTTACACTTTGTTTTATTGTGCCATTGTTCCCATGTTTTGTTTTGTTTTTGTACAGGCACCCTATGGGATCCTGTTGTGTGCCTGGTTTGTATTTTAATGTTGTTTTATTGTGCCTGGTCTATGATTGGAGATGGAACATCTGTATGATTGTATAAGTGTGAATGTGGTAAATCTTCATCCCAGTTAGGGCTATCCCCCCGTGCATTGATCAAGGATGGCCCACTGAGTGGTATCTAAGTAATTGTGGTACTCCACAAGATATTGTGTTTCCTGATTAGATTTTAATGGTGTAAGAATTTGGAATCTATTGTGTAACTCCAACTGAGCAGAAGTGTTCTGAGAAGGCTGCCTGGTCCTGTGTTTCTTTCTACTGGTGACCTTCTTCCAAGCCTGAGAGTTGTCCATATTTGAATTGATCTCCCCATAAGCTTCCCTATCATGTTCGTGTTGGTGTGATGTGGTTGCGTATCTAGAGCAGTGTCTTGAGCAGTGCCCAATAAGAGCTCGCGTTCCTTAATGTCCTTAAGGGTCTTAATATGGTCCTTGAGTTATTGGATCCTCTGTTCCATGAGAGTCATTTGTTTACACTTGGTGCAGATGTAGTTGAGTAGTTGTTGTTTGAGAAGGCACTTTCAGTTGTTGTTTTTCCTGAAGCTACTGTTCATCAGCCTCTTGACCTTGAGTTCTCATTAGTTTGCTTCTTTTTACATTTAAACAATCTCTATTCTGAACAAACCATAGTAATTAAATGCCTTGTACACATC
Source organism: Anolis carolinensis (assembly GCF_035594765.1). Taxonomy (NCBI): domain Eukaryota; kingdom Metazoa; phylum Chordata; class Lepidosauria; order Squamata; family Anolidae; genus Anolis; species Anolis carolinensis. The sequence continues at coordinate 86,328,633 of NC_085844.1, forward strand.
AACCTCATCATATATGACTATAAGTTATAAAATATCAAATAAGCTACACAAAGCAGTTAGATCTAAACCAGGGTATAAATAATTTGGCCCTCCATGTGTTATTGGACTACAAGTCTCCACATAGACAATGGTGAGGAATATTGGGAGTTACATCTGGAGGGTCACATTATTTCCACCCTGAACCTAAACCTCTTGTTAGCCCCAACTAGAATAGACACAATAAATCAATTGTTCAGAAATGTTAACACTTATTTAAATATCACTGATTCATTAAGTATATTCAGTTGCGACCAGGAGTATGATTTGGGCCAGAGACAGGAGTCATTTGTTTCTTTCATTGTTCCCCATCATTTCTCATCAATGGCTATTCAGGGTGTGCAATTTTTTTGTTAGTTGTTGTAAGTTAAATCAACTTCATTAAATTCGTACTTATGTGATATTCGATGCACGGGCATGGACCATACCAAAAACTTTATCCATAACCTCAATGGTTACAAATATTCAGTTGATCATGGTATAATATAATGCATACATGAGCAAGTTGTGGCTAATTTATACATGTTAGAGAAATTCGTTCCAGTCTGTGTTATGTGGGAGATGCATTAATCCACTCTTAATCCTTGACTTACATATAGAATACCATGAATGTGTGAATAGCACAAATATTTCATTTGAAATATTTCAGGCTACTTAACTACCTTTAAACATTCCAATGGATTTTGAATAAAATCCATAAATAACACTTGATAAAGTTTCCTGTGCATATACATTATTTCATCTGGAAAAAATTTCAGCAAAGTGCAGTTTGACATCATTTCCATATCTACCCCTAGGAAGAAAAATTCACTGCTGTGCGGGTTATTGTGGGGAAAGGAAGTCTTCACTGAAACTTTATCACCAATCCTTATTTCCACAAGCAGCCAAAATTTTCAAAATCCAATTATCACAGGGACAGAAAGTGAGGTGAAATTCCCTAAACAGGGGCACAGATAGCAAAAAGTAATATTACAAGGGTGTTAACTCTTCCCTGTGCTATGGAGTTATACTTTAAAATGTATCTGTTCAAATTCAACTCAAGAACACAACTACATAATCTAGTTTGTAACTTGTATAGTGTTATCCTAAGGCAACTTATAATGCAACTAAGAACAAACACACAATGAATTGTATTTGACTAGTCATAATCATCATCATCATCATCATCATCATCGGCTATCACTCATGGCTGAGTATAATTGTCTTCCAAAAGTAGAGCATTGCAGTGGATCATTTAGTAACTGTAGAGACCTATTGTCAATCCGCATGTTCTTTCTCAGTGGGGACATACATTTCCAGATGGAAGGCAGTTCTGATGGAAGAGTTTGCTTGACACTCCTTCCTCTTGGCATGTTTCTTTTGTCCTCTATTTTTGCCTCTTAAAAATCTGCAGCACTGTTGGTAACAGCTGACCTCAAGTTAGAATGCTTGAGACCAGGGATTTCCAGTTCTCAGTGCTTATTCCACATTTTTTAAGGTTAGGGTTAAGCCCAACTTTAAATCTCTTTTACTGTCCACGGGTGTTCTGTTTTCCATTCTTGAGCTGAGAGTAAAGTAACTACTTTGGGAAACAGTGATTGGGCATTCAAACAATGTGGCCAGTACAGCGATTCCATCAGCGTTCGAAAAACCCTGCAAATCTCTTGACAAACATCAGCATTCTGGAAGTAGCGACGATTCTCTGCCAGACTGGCCACATTGTGTGAATGCCTGATCACCATCTACCAAAGTAGTTACATTTGACTAGTACAACTTTATCCTCTAATTGTTTTCTTTGCATGGATAGAAACAAATAGCATTCTTGCAACCCATCATCAAGTGTGAATTTCTTCAAGAATAATTCTTTTGCTAAATACATATTCAGTTTTATATTCTAGACTCACACAGTGCAAGCCTATGAAACATTTACCTAGCTTCCCACAAAGGGCTCTTATATTTATGAGACCTGATCATCATGATGAGATGTACCCTCTTCACAGGCAGCCTACATAAATTCCTTCCATTCTTTTGCAATAGCATTTACTCCTTTTAAATGTGAACAGATCACACAAGTTCTTCATTTAACCTAGAAAGTCTTTTTTTAACTTTGGCCTTATCTGTCTAATGGATATCTCCTATCCTCTCTCACATAGTCCTACATAACTTTACCAATTAGCTCCAAATATAGGCTAGATTGGGCAGCTGTCAGGGTCATTGTTAATTGTTCTCTAAGGTTTTGTGAGAACTTTGCCTTTTGACATGAAAAAGATCAGCTCAGTCTGTCCAAGTCAAAAGAGGGCTGCAATAATTTGTTAACTTAAGTCTTTTAATTAGAACAAGCAAGCACTTCCAGCTAATTTTAATATAAACTGGTTTAGGAATGAACTTGAGATTCTAGTCATGAAATATAATTACAAGTGAGTGCTGGATATGCTTTGCACTGAGCTGTGGGAAAATTCACAGAAAACCATTCTGTTTCTATTCACGATCCTACAATATTTTTCCATGCAATGAAACCAATTGTGTAATAGCATTACCTTTCTGCAAAAGCAATCCATTAAACAGCCCCAACCCAGTTTACCTGTCCAAATGCATCTCCCTCTATGAACCACCATGGAGATTAAGATCTTCCGGGAAGGCTCTGCTCTCGGTCCTGCCACTGTCACAGGCGTGATTAGCAGGGATGAGTGAGAGGGCCTTCTTAGAGATTGCTCCTTGGCTATGGAATTCCCTCCTGGTGAGATGAGATCAGTCCCCTCCCTCCTGTCCTTCAGAAAGATGGTAAAAACTTGGTGTAGGACTGAGCCTTAGTGCAATAAAGCAACAATAAGATACTTCACCCTGCTGACTGGATTCAGTATGGCTGATCTGAGATGGTTTTTAAATAACTGATTTTAAAGTGGATATAATTGGTTTTAGTGTTTATGTATACTTATAGTTTATTTTATGTTCTGGCATTGAATGTTTGCCGTATATATATTGTGCCCCGCCCTGAGTGGGAAGGGTGGAATATAAATGTTTTAAATAAATAAATAAATGCCTTGGGTGCCATTAAGACTAACAAAGTTGTCTGAAATATATATATATATATATATATATATATATATATATATATATGTGTGTGTGTGTGTGTGTGTGTGTGTGTGTGTGTGTGTGTGTGTGTATACACACACACACATTTCCCTTGCTGATAGTTACAGATGGTAAAATAGGGGGGTGGCGTCACCATGGCCGGTTAAAGCTGCCTCTGTAAAACCCTGAGTGAAGAAAGAAAATAAAGTAGCAAAATTGGGACCCCAATGCTGAGCCATGTATATGGAACAAATACAGGAGAAAGTTAATAGTAGACAGTTCAACAATAACCCCAATTATAATGGAAAGAAAATTTCCAAAAAATCTAAAATATATAATGGATAAAAAATCAAGAGAAAAAAAACTAGACACAATAGGAGATTCGGATAAAGGTCCGAATGAAGAAGGAAAGAATTATGGAGGAATCCAGGGAAATAAAATTGACATGGTTCCATTGTATACAATTAGAACAATGGTTCTAAAAATCTATAAAAAACAATAAAAATGGAAATAAGCTTAGTCAATTTGAACAAATAATACAAAATGTAAGGGATATAGAGGAACATGAAAATTTGAAAGGAATGACTAGTAAAATATATAAGCTAATACTTGAAATAAAGGAAGGATAAACAAAGAATAATACTCTTAAGGAGATTTGGGAAGATGATTTAGGGATGAAAATAAATACAGTGGAATGGACACAATTATGGGGACAAAGGCATTTGAAAAATTTATCAATATGAGTCAAAGAAAATTATTATAAACTGATATGGAAATGGTACTTAACACCAATAAAAATAGCAAATATAAATTAAAATTATTCAAAAAATTGCTGAAGAGGATGCCAAGAAGAAGGAACATATATACATATGTGGTGGCATTGTAAATATCTAAGTGAATTTTGAGGAAATGCATTTAGAGAAATAGAAGATATAATGAACATTAACATAGTAGTCCTAGTATAGCTTTGTTATCATTATATAATAATAAACAGCTGAAATAAAGAAGGAAAAGGTGTAATTTCAAATCTATTGGCAATAAATGTTAAGCTGACATGTACGTTAAAAGAGGGATATGGAAACAAAGTGATTTTGATGATGTCTGGGGAAAATTTATCAAAAGAGGATTTAAAAAGAAGGATAGAAAATTACCTTCACAAGAGGAAATAAAATTTTGGACAGATAATTTATAAAAGAAATAGCTCAGGGGGAGGGGAGCACGGAGGTGAGGAATAGAAAAGTAGGTATAAGTGTGAAAGCAACAGTGGACACAAAAAGTGTTATGAGATGTATTGCATATTGTATTGAATACTACGTGTAAGCTGTATAACAAATGTGTTGAACTATTTTAAAATAAGTAAAATACATTAAGTAACAGATAGTAAAATAATAATAATACCTATTAAAATATCAATTCTGTATCTCCAAGACTGTTCACAGAACTAAGCACATCTTGCCTCAGAAATGTGAAAAATGTTAAGGTATTTCACTGGGAGACAATACAGTCCATGAGTAATTTGAAAAAAAAATTATGGATGAAAAATGCAAGCATTCTTTAATCAGTTGAGAAAATGCCTATGACAAATAAGCCTTTATTTATTTATTTTATTATTTTATTACAATATTTATATCTCGCCCTTCTCACCCAACAGGGGACTCAGGGCGGCTTACAATAAAACGCATATATAAAAATTATACAGTGCAATATAAATCAGTTAAACATTATTATTATTAACTTACATCAGTATTCATAAAACACATTATAAAATACAGGTAGGCGTGTTCATATTTATGGGAAATATATGCCAAAATAATATGGAATCCAATGAGGGAGGAAGTAAAATGTGATCAAGATTTTCATACCATCCCATATGAAACTGGGATGATATGAAAAGCTTGTTCACATTCTAAGAAATTTGATGAAAGCCAGGAATTCTAAGATAAGCTGACTACATGAACATAGTACTACATATATGCATCTAAAAGTCAAAATTTTGAAGTTTTGCATAAGGCACCATCACGAACCAAGCTAAACTACAGTATGATTGAAATACAGGAACATGAGAACTATGTTGATTTTTCACACATTCCAATCAGCCTTGGGGAGGGGGATAATAGTAGTTAGAAATGTGTGGGTATGCTTGCCAAGTGTAAGAAGCATTCACAAGTTTATGAGTACATACAGTTACACATAGAAAAGTTAATGGATATTGTAAACAGTAGGTCAAACAACCATGAAATGCAAGTGGGAATGATATAGAAGATACTCATGCTATACATAAATTGATAATCATTTTAATTATTATCTTGTAGCAATTTGGTCTTTCTTTCATTAAGAGTGAGGAAGCATGAAAATCTTCACTGTCATGCAATCCTCTTTATGCAGTCCCAAAGAAAACTAGACAAAAAATTTAGACTTTAGAGATGATATAATAAACAGTCAAGTTAGAAAATAGCATCCTAATGGGTATTTGTAAAAGACATTCATGCTTCCCACTACTGTAAAAACTCTGTAGCATCAAGAAACCTCCAATTTCCAACCAACAGTTTTCAATAAGTGCATGTCCTTCCTTCCAATAAATTCAAACTATAAAAAAATCCAGGAAAGACTAAACTCCCTGCAGTGTTTAGCAATCTCTCAAGCCTTTATTGTTTTGGCTTGTCCAGGTACACATAGAAAGCCCAAACCTATTGAAGTTCATTCGTCTCCCCTGACCCCCTCCAGAAGTGATTTCATAAGGTTTCCCTAATCTACTTTGATGAGATATTGAAGGGAAAGACTGTGGCTTAAAATAGCTCAGTTCAAAATTGGGGTTGGAGCCAATCGTTTGTATCAAATTATACATGCAATAAAGCAATCTCATTCTCACCTTTAAAGAGGTGGCATTATTTTCCCTGTGATAAAATGCAAGATGAACCTATCAACTGCTTTCTGATACTGTCTCTGTTTAGTAACTCCATTATCCCCAGAGGATAAAGAATTTCAGAATAGTTTTCAACGGACTTCTTAAAAGGAGAAATAAATTGTCCTGTAAAATCTCTTTATATAGACAACAGGTCTCAACAGAAAGGCAAGATCCATTTATTTCAGGATAGATAAAAACAGTACAACAGTATCTTGTACTAAATTCAAAAGTCCCTAGAAGCAATGGATATAACTAAGGACCACTTTTTTTATTACTTTTTCTGTCTAAGAACTTGATACCAATGGAGAAACAGAAATACCTTTACATGTAGCCTAACAATTTACCGTGTTTTCCCGAAAATAAGACAGTGTCTTATATTATTTTTTGCTCCCAAAGATGCGCTAGGTCTTATTTTCAGGGGTCTTATTTTTCCATGAAGAAGAATTCACATTTATTGTTGAATAAAAAAATGAACATTCATTTTATACTGTACAGTAGTTGTCATCACAAACCAGCATAACCAGACAAACTGTGAATCCTATCAAAAATGTCTTGTTACTACCATTATTTTCGTGTACAACAACCTATGGTACGTATATTTACTGATCCCGCATGTTCTGGTGTTCTGTTCAGCAGGCATGCTTCCAAACAAAAACTTTGCTAGGTCTTACTTTTGGGGATGCCTTATATTTAGCAATTCAGCAAAACCTCTACTAGGTCTTATTTTCAGGGGATGTCTTATTTTCGGGGGGAAAGCGTATATATTGCATATGTTTTGATAATACAGTAGAGTCTCACTTATCCAACATAAACAGGCTGGCAGAATGTTGGATAAGCAAATATGTTGGATAATAAGAAGAGATTAAGGAAAAGCCTATTAAACATCAAAATAGGTTATGATTTTATAAATTAAGCACCAAAACATCATGTTATACAACAAATTTGTAGTTCAATACACAGTAATGCTATGTAGTAATTACTGTATTTACGAATTTAGCACCAAAATATCACAATGTATTGAAAACATTGACTACAAAAACATTGACTACTAAAAGGCAGACTGCTTTGGATAATCCAGAACATTGGATAAGCAAATGTTGGATAAGTAAGACTTTATATGAATTACCAGATGTATTTGGAGATAAACTGTGAATAAACATCAAAGTTAGTGGTGGGGAATCTGCCCCCTTCCCGTGATATTCCATCAGCATTTATCATAGGCGATCCCTCATGTCAGAGTACGATTGCCTTCCAAGTGTAGGATCTTGGCAATGGGTTCGTAAGTGATTGTACAAACCTATTCTTAATCTGCATGTTCTTTTGCAGTGAGGGTTTCAATTTCCAGATGGAAGGCAGTCCCGAAAGGGATTGGCTTGACATGCCTTTGCAGAGGATTGGTTTCAGCTTGTGAGATTAGTTCTACCACATCCACTCCTACTTTATCGAATGGGGTGGATACTACAGGAATCACAGGGTTGTTGTATGTCTTTCGGGCTGTGTGGCCATGTTCCAGAAGTATTCTCTCCTGACATTTCACCCACATCTATGGCAGGCATCCTCAGAGGTTGTGAGGTATCGTTTGCAGCAGTCCTATAATCTTATCCCTCGCCTTTCCGACTAACTGGCAAACTTCCCATGTCTGACAATATGCTCTGATGTTTTTACCCATGTTCAGCCAATAAAATCTGGCTTGTATGTACACAGTCCCTAGTTTTGTTGATGCCTTGATGACCACTGAAGGGGATGTTGTAAGCTAATTTTACAATGTTGAGGTGCTAGGTTTTAGGGATAACTAGCTGCTGTCTCTCCTTCTACAAGACGGTATCTTTTTTCCTTCATTCCCCTCTATAGAGTCTGTACTTAATGGTTTTTAAATAGACAGGGCTTCTCTATGGTAGGCTCTGAGCCTTCTGATTCTGCCATTTTCCATAACTCCCTAAGAGTTTAAACTTCTCTCTGTTCTTTCTGGAATAGTTCAGCATTTACAGTATCTAATTGAAATGGGATATCCTGGGCAGTATCAGTTTATGTGTCAGTAGCCAATTCTGAAGTAAAGTTTGAATGCTCTCCTCTCTTCCTCTGCTCCTTGTAATTACGTTGACTTGGCTACAATGTTTGGCTAAGTCATTTCCAATAATAATAGATACTTAAAGCTGTTCCATGACACCCGTCTGCCACTTGCCTTCATAATGATGATCTTTTATAGGGATTTTGGCTATCTATACTTCAAATTGGGGTCCAAGATGAAAGTAAAAAGAACTTTATCTGCATTATGGAAACCTTGTTCTTGTAAATAGTGCAACCATATTATTTTGCTATAAGGAAAAGCCTCCTAAGGAAGAGATAACATTGGCATGTGTGTTTTTGGTCTTTCTATCACTTTTGGCTACTGGTTCTGGGTCACACTTGCTGCTAATAATTTACTCTGCTATACATTTATGGGGAGGGTCTTTTGTTAATAAGCCCACTGACTCAACAGATATTGTGTATTAATCATCAGGAATCAGTGAGATAAGAGGGGCTCCATTATACACTTCCATATAATCCAATTCGAAACTGTCTTATATGGCAATGTAGAAGTGGCCAACTAGAGCACAGAACTACTTAAAGATTTCACCGGATCCAAAAGTCTTGCCTCATTAATGTCCCAGTAGTAGAATGCAGAAACCCAGATGGATACTGTGGTCACATGAGTCAGATATCTTAAGCCTAGAGTCAGGCATGTAGCCGGGGGTGGGGGGGCTTGAGGGGCTTCAGCCCCCCCCCCTGAAATTCTCAGGATGGTCCACGAGAAGGCCTTACATTTATTATTTAAACTGTTACGTTTATTCATATCATGATCTGATCACCATGCTCAATATATCCCATATGCATGGGGGTATTGGGATAACGATACAAAAGGTTTGCTAGGGTAGATCCTCTCTCACCCAGACTCAGCCCCCCCCCCCCCCCGAACCAAAATCTCAGCCCCTCCTGAATCAAAATCCTGGCTACGGGCCTGCCTAGAGTCAATGAAGTCATCACTTTCAGTTATGTTTGCCACTGTTGACAGTTATCCAGGACATGTTATAACATCCGTATCTGTTAGAAATTATCCCAAGCAGCAATGAATCCCATTCTGTACATTTATCTGGTGCATGTTCACATTGCTGTTGTGTTGCTACTGTCTGTTCTTCTATGTAGACTGTAAGCCAGGGGTCCCCAAACTGAAAGAAAGCAAATAATTGGACTTTTTTCAATGTGTGTAACTTCATTATTTTATATCTTCCTTACAAGGGGGTAATGACTCTTAGGTGGTTTGAGGATATGCTGAAGACATGTTTACATCTCCCCTTTTGCACACAGACCCTTTTTGGACATGAGGCATCAGCTTTGCACTTGTCACATGTCACTGTAAGCACATGGTGCACTTTTTAAAAAAACTTTATTTAGAATAATATTAAGGTCATGTTTTGCCCTACCCAGTGGTGTCTCCTTCACTCTGAGTGACATCCCCCAAGTGAGGGACAAGTTAAATAAAGATAATGGGGAAAAGAAAAGGCAATTCTCCAGCAACAGAAGCCCCAGAATGGTCCCTAGAAAAGAAGCAGAGTCTCCAGAAAAAGAGATATCTCCAAAGGGCTCATAGAGAGATAACAAGAAAGTCTTCAATCCACTACATTCACGACCTGCTTCTGATCTTCTCAGTTGATAGTCCTGCTGCTCAATCTTCTGCCATATAACTCCTCTTTGCATAAAATTGTGAGAAAACCCATGTATGTGTTAGTTTGTAGTCCCTTAAGCTTGGCTGCTGAGCCCCCAGGTTAAACCACTGAGCTGCTGAACTTGCTGACCGAAATGTCAGTGGTTCGAATCCGGGGAGTGCGATGAGCTCCCTCTGTTAGCCTCAGCTTCTGCAAATCTAGCAATTCAAAAATATGCAAATCTCCAGAGACGGACACGACTAGACTTAATGTCAGGGGAAAACCTTTACCTTTACGTTAAGCTTAGCTGCATCCTTCCTAGCCCCTTAGATTAATTAGGAATAGGGATTTCAGCACTTGCCATTTTTCTTTTAAAAATCATTTGTAATGTGCATGGGCTGGTTTGAGTTTCTGCTGCTATATTTTCTGTCTCAATAAAAAAAATATCATTTTTGCTTTAAAACCTGCTTGTCTTTAACCTGATTTTTAAGGATCTACTCTGATTAATTGTCTGTTTTTAAAAACTTTTTTCTTGCAAGATCCTGTAAAGACCTTATGCCCAGGAGAGAGCTTTCCCCCTAAACCAGTAAACCCAGTGCACTGCTCTTATCAACACTTCTTCAGCTAAATGCTCACATAGCCCCAGGTGCAGGTAGTCTCAAGCCTTATTGTGTTCTTTTAACATGAAATGAGCGTTTCAGGTCCCCAGACAAGGTGTTGGCATTCTTATTTTGGAAACTGGGATGAAGAGAAACTTCCACAAATGTGGATTATATGCTCTTAACAAGTATAGTGTTCCAGACATTTTGATATTATGTTAGTAGGGATGGGGATGTAGTTTCACCTTCTCTTGCCCCCTGAGACCCAGAAAGAAGAAAAACGTATATGAGAGAGAGCAATGAGAAAGAAAGGGTGATTTTATTAGCCCTTATAATAGCAGAATCTCTATTGATAGTTGTATTCCAAAGCTCCTCACACAATACACAAAACTCAAATAGAATAAGATCGAGCCATCGAGTTTAATAAACATGCAATGATGGGAGAGAAGCTCAATTGGTAGACTCATCAGTTTTCTGCTAAAGCACTGCCAAGCAAATATATGATCTTGTTATGTTCAGTGATAGTTTCCTTTTTGGGAAATATTATGAGTCAAAGTAATTTTCTTTTACAGCAGTCTTTCATTTTTGTAGAACTAGACATACTCTTGAATTGTTTACCCACAACTCTCAGCAACCCAGCATATCCAAAGTTGGATTGGAGTCTAACAATATCTGAAATACTGCAGTTTGTCTATTCCTAGTCTACATCACTGCTTCTTAAACTGTACCCACTTTAACAAAAAAGGCCAAATGAAGTGTCTCGCTTTGCCGCTGTACAGAGAGAGCAGCAAGGTGAATTTGTCTCCAAGTGTGCCATTCTTCATGATAAAACTTTCCCCATCACATGTGGGAAGTGTTGCCCTCCCAGCGAGGGCCTGTGCTTGCTCTATTAAAGCCAGCACTTCCATCCTGGTTGGGGACGGGGCTTCCACTGGAAGTCACACAACGTTATTTGTGATGGCCAGTGTGGGGCTCCATTCCCCAAAACAGAATGAAAGCATCCTAGGATGCTAAAATTGCCCCATCTGAAGAGGACTTTAATAGGGTCCCCCTAACTCAATGTTGGGGTCCCAAAATCTGGCAAAAATAGAAGATTTTTGAAGATCACCTAGTTGCTTTAGCCATTTACACTGTGTTTAGAGTGGAATTTGCAAAAGATGCTTCAGCTGTGCTTCATAAAAATCAAAATCAGCCTGTTTTAGCAAGCCTTGGAAATGCTGATTTATTATCAGTAAATGTTTGCTTTTTATACCTATTTTATATACCTATGCATTTGGGCTTGCATAAAAATGTTTCAGGCTGAAAGGATTCATGAGTGAAAAAGATCAAAAATCCCTGGTCTAGATCATAAGATTAAATAAAGAGGACTACAGTTGCTGAGAATAAAATTTTAGATGAGCTTTGAGTGAAGCCAAAAGAGATTCTACAATGTCAGCAGTATTTTATAGAATTTTCTATGACCCATAATTCTCATGATGTCTTTCAAAAATAAACAGATAAAGAGAGTGTGAATTTGTCAGATGTGCCATGCATAAAATCTGAATTATTTTGAAGGACATAGAAAGACTTTTGCCAATACAATATAATATTCTTGAATTTCCAAGGCAGCATATTCCTAACTAGCAATAAACTGATGGTAAGGTATCAATAAAAGCATTCTAAGATTCACTTATCTGATGCAAACCTAAGCATTCAGTTATGTATAAATATGAGGGGGAGGAAAATACATTATCTTCAAAATGGGGAATTGAATGCAAAGAATTTTAAGAGAGGGAAATGTAAAGTGCTTTGCAGGGACTATATATTCTTATTCATGATGTTGGAGTAAACAGTATGTAGAGTATCTCCAGTGAACAGACCCGAGATTGTCTCAGCAGCAATATCCCAGCAGGGTGTCTGTTCCTCACCCATATCTAATTCATGTTGGAGAGACTGGTTTATGGCAAATTAAACATTTAGAAAGAGATGCATTCTAAGCACTGATACAAACATTTTGTGAAGATTTTCTTCAAACTTTTCTGCTAATTCTTGGCATGAAATACAGTTAAATATAGCCAAATTGAGCCAGATACTTACAAATACATCCCAGTTACTCATGTTTACTGTAAAGTGATAGTGCTGTGCATTTTATTGCTCTCCTATTGCTTTTAATTATAGGTTTTATAGCTGAGCACTTAACCCTACCATCGAAAATAGAATGCCATGGTAATATCTGTAACATAATGTGCAAGGGAGATTTGCTATTATGGATTTTTAATGGATGTGACAACCAACCTGGTTTTCTTTTTCAAAGCTGGTTCATTTCTCCCATTTTTAATGCTCTAAAAGTCAATAGTTTAGTGCAATCACTCAGTCTACTTTGTATGGATATTTCCTTTTTGTTCAGATACGATGCCTGAATTGGAAGGGGACATAGATCTGTATGAACCAGACACTGTCCTTCTTCCCATTTATCCCTTGTTCACTCTTGTTTCCCCTCTCCCTACTCCCACTTGTATCAATATAAGTATAATTCTCTTGGTAAAATTCAGAACCCTATTTTACCAAGGGCCCATTCACACCATAGACTTTCATACTGTATCTGCCAAAGCAAAATACTGCAGAAATCTGTGATTTGTAAATAAAAGAGGGATAGTTAGAATTCTAAGCCAAGAGCTTCTCTAAGGTCTGGCTAAACTACACAAACAACAGATTCTCCAATTGGGTAGAAGGTTCTCCTTATGTTCTAATCATAATGATCACTTTTAAGGTTTGTTATTACATGTGATGAGGTGAAGAATACAGAGTATGTTGTTGGCAACCATGACAATATTGAAAGCTGGGTCATAGCATGTAGCTCTGAGTATCCTAAAATGGTCTAGGTTTCTTCTTAAGGCATTGCACTGGAACAAGTTGGCTCTTTACATGTGGTGTAACATCATATCACAGGTGCTTTCCCATTTCAAAGAATAGACTTTGAAGAAGAGGCTAAGGGCATTTGACCCAGTTAAGTGAGTGATTGTTCTCTGCTCTTTGAAGCCAGCAGTTGAGTGAGTGTTTGTTTCTAGTTCTTTGAAGGCTAAGGGCATTTAAGCCAGCAACGCATGTGTCTAGCGGCATGCAAAATCACACTTTCCCTAACAAACACCTTTACAGTATATACAGAAAACACATATAGGGGAAAAGTGGTTAGCAGTCTTCACATACTGTGCACACAAATTAAACTAACACTATAACAATCCTACTTAGTGTCCTCATTTACAAAACCTTCCCATCATATGTGCAACTTGTGGCATGTTCAGTTTCTTCACACAACAACTACTCAACTATATCTACCCCATGTGCAAACAGATGACTCTCATGGAACAGAGGATTCGGCTACTCGAGGACCAAATTAAGACTCTTAAAGACATTCAGGAATGTGAGCTAGCCTTGGACACTGCACAACATGCTCTTTTAAATACGTAACCCACATTACACCAACATGATAGGGAAGCTTATGAGGAGATGATTTCAAATGTGGACAACCTTCAGGCTTGGAAGAATGCCACCCTTAGAAAGAGACACAGGACCAGGCAGAGTCCTCAGAATGCTTCTGCTCAGCTGGAATTAATAGATACCAAGTTCTTACACCACTAAACTTGATCAGGAAACACAACTTCCTGGGAAGGACCACAATTACTTAGATATCATTCAGTGGATCGTCCTTGATCAATCGGGAGATAGTCCTGAGTGCGATGATGCTCCACCATATTCACACATACAGTCATGTAGATGCTTCATCCCCAATCATAGACTGGGCGCAACAGGAACACACTTGAGAGAATGATGGGTTCTTCTACGTGGTCCCTGTCAAATGCACAAATATGGGTTTCCTTGCGCCTGCGCAAACAGTTCGGAATTCTCTAGAAGCTCTCAAAGATACATTTTTGGCGGAGGCCCCGCCCCATCTCCCCTCGTTAGTATATATAGCCAGTGGGCGTGGCCGACGCCCCAGTTCCTTTTTTCCGCCGCGTTAGACAGCTCTCTAGTTCTCTAGCTCGACTCTGTACACTATTTAGCTATAGATTCCTTTGGTTTTGACTCCGGACTTCTGACTATCCCATCGCGCGCCGTTTCTCCATTTTCAATCAACGGACGGAATTAGCCTTCAATCAGGCCAGTTTTCTTCCCTGTCGTTGATATGGCTGCCCTTTTTAAGAAGTGCACTCAGTGCGCGGGGAAGCTTCCTGATACGGATGGACACTCAATGTGCCTCCTTTGTTTGGGGGAGGGCCATGCGGCCCGATCTTGTGCTATTTGCCAGGCCTTCACCCCACAGGCCCGGAAGAACCGCGAAACTCGCCTCAAGGCCCTCCTATATGAACAGGCCCTGCTACCGCCCCAACCCCAGAAAAGGGCCTCCTCAGAGCCCCCGGGCCAGCTCCCACCAGCAGGACGCATGGCCGCACCGGCCCCCTCCTTACCTGGGAATGTGCCCTTGGACGGGCCTTCTGGGGCTCAACCTCCGCCGATGAAGAAGCCAAAACTTAAAAAGATCAAAGCTCCCCAAGGGGGAAAGGCAGTTAAAAAGAGCGCGAAACGCGACACTGAAGTGACTGCCGTTGCAACGTCCTCCTCTTCGTCCCTCGGATCCGCTGTGCCGGATGATTACGCCCTCCTCACCGATCAGGCCTTACTGCAGGGTCTTCCACTCTTACCCTTGCAGCCCGAGGGAGATAGCCCCTCCCTTCCGCATTTGGAGCCCGCGCTAAGCGCACCCCTCCCCTCTTCGGGAGGAGATCGGGCGAGCGCGGAGGCAGGCCTGGTGGCCACGCCCCCTACTCCAACCTTGGATAGGGAGGACGCGGGGACCGAGCGCTCCGTTTTGCTGGCTCCAGCTGCTCCCCTGGATGCGATCCCAGGCCCGTCGGGACAGGAGGAGACTTCTCGGCGTCGGGGCCGTTCTTCCTCGAGGCGAAGCCGTCCACGCGATTACAGAGGGAGGCGGTACCGCTCTCCCTCGTCCTCAGCCTCATGGAGCTCCGAATCGGAGGAAGACAGGCATGGCTCCCGGTCCCGTGGCTCGTCCCGGAGGAGTTTTTCACGCGATTCAAGATCTCCCTCCCCTTATTATTTCCATGACCCAATTTATACACGGGATTATTTTCGTTTCTTCTCGCGCCGCCACAGGCGCCGACGTAATGCCGCCAGGGACGTCCCACGCCTGCCAGCTGATGCTGATCAGGCCTCAGCCGCCCCTCCGGCCGCCCCCGCGCCACCCGCCTCGGGTTCGACGTCTCGATCCACGGGCCACCATACTTCAACCCCAGGGATGCCGGTAGCCTTACCGACCCAGCCAATACCCATTCAGCCAGCCCCCGCCCCTCAACCATCGCAGGGATCGGGGGTTCCGGAGGAGGCTATTAACTCTGATGCTAGTTCGGTGATTGAACCAGCTGACCCACAGCTTACCATGGGGGTACCCGAGATGGACTGCGATTCCCCAGAGGAACTAAGAAGTTTCTCCTCATTGATCTCGCGCCTCGCTAAGGCGCTTAATCTACCTACCCGTCAAGACCCTACAGTTGTGGATGATCCAGTTTTTCCACGGGAGCAACAGCAGGGCCCTACTGCAACGCCATTACCACTTCTGCCGTATCTCCTTCGCCTTTTGAGGTCACCCGACCTGGCCCCCTCTTCGATACCAGCAATCTCCAGGAAGGCTGATAGTCTTTACCGCATCGACCTCGCATCAGCAGAGTGGTTGGGGAAACAACTTAAGCCAAACTCGATAGTAGTTGACGTCTCCCAGTCGCGCCCAGCTCAAAGATCCCAAGCGACTCCAGGGGACAGAGAGGGAAAGAAGCTAGATGCCATGGGCCGCAAAACTTACACTTCTGCTGGTCTTTTTGCTCGTATGGCCCACTATGGGGCTTACATGGGAGCCTATCAGAATTATTTGTGGAATAAAATTACCCCCCTTCTGGAACACCTACCTGTGGAGGAACTGCGTTTAGCGAAGGCTTTCAAGCAAGAAGCTTGCCAGCTTGCAGACCTACAGAAGGAACTCGCCAAGCATATGGCGGATTCAGCGGGTAAACTCTTCGCTAATGCTGTCGCCCTCCGTCGCCACGCATGGCTTCCCTCTTCTGGGCTATCCTCCACGGCACGCACAGCAATTGAAGATCTACCGTTAGATGAGTCCGGTCTCTTCAACCCCAATACGGACTCCAACCTCGAGCGCACACACCAAATGCGCCAAACGGCACACAGATTTGGCTTACCATCCCAATCGGCTACCTACCCTCGTCAACGTTGGCCCTCGTACTTACCGTTCCACCGCAGACGCACTAGTCCTGCTCCTCTGGGATCGAGGCCTCGCATCCCTACTCAGCCGACCCCCGCTAGGAGATCAACTTCGTCATCACGACGTCGCCCACAGGGTAGGGCTAGGCAAACCTATGTGCCCAGGCGGCGCGTTTAGCCGTCACCGTGCTATGATACTACCAAGTTCCCCGTTGGGAAACCCCTGTTCTCCCCAGTTGTTAACCGATGACGTCTACCGGGTCCACAGTGCCACACCTCCGGAGCCACCCTCGGTTCCAACCACTCAACAGCCCTTTTTTAGGGATCGCCTAGCTCCATTTATAAACGCATGGGCTAAAATTACCTCAGACAGATGGGTGTTAGACATCGTTCGTAGGGGTTACCTGATCGAGTTTGAGACCTTGCCACCGACAGGTCAGGTCCGAACGACACCCTCCTCCCCTCCGCTCTTAGAAGAAATACGATCTCTCCTGGCGAAGGGTGCGGTTCAGCGCTTGAGGGATGACCTTCTCCATGAGTGTTTCTTCTCAAAGTACTTTTTGGTTGAAAAAAGGGGTGGGGGCCTTCGGCCCATCCTAGACCTGCGGGCATTGAATTTCTACATCAAACCCCGGAAATTCAGGATGGTTACGCTCCCCATCATTCTCTCACTGATACGGAAGGGGGCTTGGTTCGCCACTGTGGACCTAAAGGACGCCTACTTCCACATAGGAATTAGACGTTCTCACCGTCGCTTCCTTAGTTTTAAAGTTGGCCGTTTGTGTTACTGTTTTAACGTTCTTCCATTTGGCCTCTCGACCGCACCCAGGGTGTTTACCAAGTGCGTAGCGGTTGTAGCTGCATATCTCAGACAACAAGGCATAGTCATTTACCCTTATATAGACGACTGGCTTCTCGTTGCGCAGTCTAGGGCAGCGTTACTGGATAATATTCACTTCACGTTGTCTCTTCTGCAGGACCTCGGCCTGGTCATCAATCGAGAAAAGTCCTGTTTGCGGCCTTCCCAGTCCATTCTTTTTATTGGCGCCCTTATCGACTCCGTCAGCGGAAGGGCCTTTCTTCCAGACGATCGCTCCGCGACGCTAAGGTCAATCGTTCTCAAGGCTCTCACACCTCGCGGCGTGAGCGCGCGCCTTATCCAGACTGTACTCGGCCACATGGCCTCAACAACTGCCGTGACTCCGTACGCAAGGCTACACATGCGCCCCCTCCAGGGCTGGTTTCTGTCAGTCTTCGACCCCCTTCGCGACAGTCAAGACTTGACCTTGTTCATCCCCAATCCGGTCCTCAGCTCCCTGCATTGGTGGATGTCCAGGTCCAACATCCAAAGGGGAATGCCCTTTCGACCTCCGACTCCGTCACTGTCTCTCACAACGGACTCCTCATTGCTGGGATGGGGCGCCCATCTCGGCACCCTCAGGATCCAGGGGTCGTGGTCTGCAACAGAGAAAAAACATCACATCAACTACCTGGAAATGCTGGCTGTTTTCAAGGCGCTCCGGGCCTTCGAGCCATCTCTTCGGGGTCAGGTGGTCCGGGTGCTAACGGACAACACGACCACACAGTTTTACATCAACAAGCAAGGAGGGACTCACTCACGGAGGCTCATCAATCTGTCTCTACAGATTTGGCACTGGTGCCTTCGCCGCAACATCCATTTGCTGGCCGTTTACCTCCCAGGGGAGGAGAACGATCTAGCAGACTCCTTGAGTCGGACCCCAAATTCCTGCCACGAATGGAAGGTGAGACCCCAGACACTCTCACCAATTTTCGCTCGCTGGGGCCACCCAACAGTGGATCTATTCGCCACTTCGAACAACGCTCAGTGCACCCTGTTCTGTGCTCGCTCCCCCAAGAACCTGGAAAGGGGGTGCCTGGGGGATGCGTTCCTGTACACCTGGAACCCCGGCCTTCTATATGCCTTCCCTCCGATCCCACTCATACCTCGAACTCTGTCCAAAATACTAGACGACAGGACCAACTGTATACTGCTGACACCCTGGTGGCCACGACAGCCATGGTTCGGGCCCCTCCTCCAGATGTCGAAGGGCGAGTTCCGGCACCTCCAGTACACACCGGACATACTTACCACACAGGACGGCCTTGTCCGACACCCAGACGCGGAATCGCTCCGTCTGACAGCCTGGAGAATTCGTCCGTCCCAACCATATCAGAACCTGTAAGAGCGATCATCGCTGCAGCCCACAAGGACTCCACGAAAAAGTCCTACGCCTACAAGTGGCAATGTTTTTCCAACTTCGCGAAACGAGCCGGTTCCGAGCCTGTTTCGGCCCCTACCGCGTTACTGCTAGACTTCCTCCTCTCACTATCGGAGAAGGGCCTGACACTCTCTTCTATTAGGTGTTACCTGGCGGCAATTTCGTGGTACCGTAGGAAGGCTGGGCAACCGTCTTGTTTCGCGGATCCCATGATTCGTCTCTTTCTCAAGGGGCACAATAATCTTCACCCACCTACCCGGCCGCCTGCCCCAGCGTGGAGTTTAGAGTTGGTATTATCTCAATTATCGAAGGCGCCCTTCGAACCCATGGCCACTATTGATCTCCAACACCTCACGTGGAAAACGGCCTTTCTGGTTGCGATCACCTCAGCGAGGCGGGCGAGTGAACTGTGTGCCCTACGGGTCGACCATCCTTACCTACGATTCCACAAGGATAAGGTAGTCCTCCGATCTGATATTGCGTTTCTTCCCAAGGTAGTGACTACCTTTCACCTATCACAAGACGTCATCCTTCCTGCCTTTTTCCCCAATCCAACTACACCACTGGAGTCTTCTCTCCATGCCTTGGATGCGAGGAGGGCCCTCGCCTTTTATATCGATAGGACTCGCAGCCATCGGAAATCACCACGTCTTTTTGTAAAATACAGGAAGGATGCTCTGGGCCTACCAGTGACCCCTCAACGCCTGTCCGGTTGGATTGTAGCAACAATCAGACTAGCTTACCAGCTTGCTCGTCGGGATCCTCCGGCTATGGTGAAGGGACACTCCACCAGGGCAGTGTCGACGACTCACGCTTTTATGAGGGGTGTTCCCCTGGAAGATATATGCCGAGCAGCGACCTGGGCGACACCCATGACGTTCGTCTCGCATTACAAGCTGGACGTCTTCTCCAGACGTGACGCTGCCTTCGGAAGAGCCGTGTTGTCATCGTGCCTGGCATGATGCCCACCTAACCAGGTTGGTAGCTTGCTAGTCACCCATATGTGTGCATTTGACAGGGACCACGTAGAAGAAGTATGGGTTGCTTACCTGTAACCATGTTTCTTCGAGTGGTCACCTGTCAAATCCACACATCCCCGCCCTTCCTCCCCGCAGCACGTCATGCCTCAGTTTGAGCTGCCTCTCGCGGCTAGGAACTGGGGCGTCGGCCACGCCCACTGGCTATATATACTAACGAGGGGAGATGGGGCGGGGCCTCCGCCAAAAATGTATCTTTGAGAGCTTCTAGAGAATTCCGAACTGTTTGCACAGGCGCAAGGAAACCCATATGTGTGGATTTGACAGGTGACCACTCGAAGAAACATGGTTACAGGTAAGCAACCCATACTTCTTGGATGTATCTCAGTGGATTGTTCTTGATGAATTCTCCAGGAATGTTGAGAAGGACAACAACACTTTACACCTACACAATCCACTTCAACAGAGAGACATTTCAGGGGAACTACACACTGCCTTGCATAAAGGGGTCCCTGTCAACCCTTAAAGGAAACCAGTCTTGGTAGTAGGCAACTCCCTCCTTAGAGAAATGGAAGCTGTCATTTTCAGAACATACGGTATGGCTCAAGAAATATGTTTTCTGCTGCCCTGGGAACTAGGAGGCAGAACAACGGCTTCAGACTACAGGGAAGGAGACTCCACCTGAACATTAGGAAGAACTTCCTAACTGTGAGCGCTGTTAAGCATGGAACTCTCTGCCCTGGAGTGTGGTGTGTCGGCGGGGATGATGGGTAGCAGAGTGAAATCCAAAAAATTCACCATCCCGGTCTTCACCTCCTTCTCTCCAGACTGTTTCCCCGTGTGGAAAACAGCACTGGACAAACTCACTCCAGCAGATGAAGTCCAACTGTTGATTTACTTTATTTACATGATCTATTTACAGACAGAGGAAATTCAGTCCTTTCCTCCATGAGTGCTTGTCGAAAGCACTCATGCACACACACACTGCTCATCGCTGTTCTCCACTCAACACAGGAAAACTCCCTTCACATTCCACAGGAACAAGATAGTAAGTCCCGGTCAAAACACACTTGACCCCATTGGTCCTGTGATACATCAATCATAGCAGACTCTCATTAACTCCATAATTGCTGAAAACAGATTGATTTTAACATTTCACAATACACAATAACCTGACATGGTGAAGGCTCCTTCTTTGAAGGCTTTTAAGCAGAGGCTGGATGGCCACCTGTTGGGGGTGCTTTTATTGCCATTTTCCTGCTTC
The DNA here is from genome assembly GCF_035594765.1 of Anolis carolinensis. Taxonomy (NCBI): domain Eukaryota; kingdom Metazoa; phylum Chordata; class Lepidosauria; order Squamata; family Anolidae; genus Anolis; species Anolis carolinensis. The sequence continues at coordinate 86,349,655 of NC_085844.1, forward strand.
TTGGCAGGGGGTTGGACTGGATGGCTCATGAGATATCTTCCAACTCTATGATTCTATGATTCTACCTGCAGTTGTCAGAAGTTGACTTGAAATATTAGTAAAGAAAGTGGGAAACACTGAGCTATGCTCCCCTCCATCAAGATCTAGTCCATTCGTGTCTTTACGTTCTGACAGCTTTTCCAATTATTAGGTAAATGTAGCACTTTATATGCTTTCCTGCTGACTTGAAAAAATTCCTTGCATGTTATTGAAGTGTCAAAAATTTCAGCTTATAAAAGGCTTAGGGCAATGATTAAACCTTTTGACATTAAAATGCTAGCTAAAGCATAGTACCAAAAATTGCAAAAGTGTCCACTGTATAATTATTACCCATAAGTTTCAATGTATGGCCTTGAACAAGAAGATGGAATATGAAATTCAGGATCAAATGGATATTTATGTAGTGTTCTGAGGCAATTATAGGTGTACATATAGTACTCACTTCGAGACTAAATGTGTATTCAGAGCAGGGGCTTGCTACATGAACCAATGCCAACATTATAAAAGGAATGTGATCTAGGATTGTTCCACAGCCTGAAGTAGGAGGATATGCCTTGTCCTTTCCTGTCAGTCCAAGCCATCTGCAATGCTTTTCTCCCTTTGATATAGTTTCTTCCACTACTATTGCTCTTCGCCTCTCTTCTATCCCTCCTACTATTTTTCTCCACCTCCATTGCCCTCTACCCTCACATGACATGGCCTTCTACTGCCATTCTCCTTTTTTTTCCCCAATCGCAATTATTTGTTCAGAGGAGTCTTTCTTGATGGCATGTTTTTCTGGGTGGAATAGGCTTGGCAACTACTTTTACTCTGCTTTCACTAGCCTCTAGTGTTCTAAAGATAGTCTCATAAAAAAAAAAAGAAATCTGAAGCATGGAGGTTTCTGTAGTGAACAGCCCAGGAAACTGGTTAACACAGCTTCTCAGAGAGTCGCATTACTCAATTGCCTTATGCTTTGCATAAGAAAATAAGACACACTTTGATACAACTGATCCTCCATCTCCATAGATTCAAATATCAATTACTTGAACATTATCCACAAAGAAAAACCTTGATTTTTCCCTTTTGTATAAGGGAGACAATTTATTATGTTACTGTAAATAACAGAACTTGAGCATCTCCAGATGTTGGTATCTATGAGAATTCCTGGAACCAGGCTTCAGTGGATAAAAGGGCCCACTGTATCTAAATAAAAAGGCATTTGTGCTACTGAACACTTTCCATAGAATCATGTATTACTCCTTTACTTAGGCATTTTTTCTCCAGCATTATTGGGGTACTTAAAACAATTAATGAGACTCTATCATTAGGTTTATGTTTAGTGGAATGTTTTTTTTGAACTTTTCTGACAATTTCCTTGAATGGTGTTGCCTGAGCCAGCAATAAGTATTAGAGTTGTGCATGAATCTGTTTTCCTTCAGTACCTTGGTTTCCTTCAGTACCTTCAGGAGCACGTAGCAGGCAGGGCCCTCTCAGTACAAAAACCCACCCAACACCAAAGCAAGCAGGAGCCCTATTTGGCATTGTAGTTTTTTATTATTATTATTCCCAGCAAACAAAAAGAAAATCCCCATTTGCTGAAAACTACTCCCACCTAGTTACCTCTCCTCTACTATAAAGTAGAAATAGCTCCAAGGAGGAATTAAAACCAAAGCAGAAAGGAGATTGATCTGAAAGATCTGAAAACCTGGTTGTTACAAGCCACCTTTGATTAAGATGATTCAGAGTGAGCCACTACCATTATCTATATCCCAGCATCCTGCACTTTATCTCTGCCATTAGAAATCCTAATATATTGCACTTTGTTAACTTTATCCCTCACCCTCTAGTTGAAGATTGAAGTGCCTACTCTGTCGCTCTTGGTCATTGAGTATGTTTTTAGATTGTTGATGCTGTATGTTATACTTTGATGCATTTATTGTTGTGTTTGAAATAGTTTTTTAACGTTGTATTTTATTGTACACTGCTGGGCCTAGTCTCCATGTGAGCTGCCCTGAGTCCCCTCGAGGAGATGCGGCAGGATATAATAATAACGTATTATTATTATTATTATTATTATTATTATTATTATTATTATTATTATTGAAGCATGCCAAGAAAAAAGAGGGGTTTTTAAAGGTAGCTCAGGGAGAATATGTCATCTCATCACTCTTCCTTACCAGGAACTGGGACGCCTCCTTAAAATGCCTTGGAAACAGTTGTGGCACCTAGGAGAGAAAGTGGGCATGGCTGCCTGCCTGCAGCGCCACTTTTCCTCTAGAGTTGGAAACAACTTTAAGAACTTGCTTCCTTTAAATGCCTTGGAAAGAGTGTGTGGCACTCAGGGGAGAAAGCGTGCACACCTGCCTGCCTGCTTGCAGCACCTCTCCTCTCCTCCTCTAGAGTAGGAAAGAGTTTAAATGCCTAAAATGACAGGAAGGGGAACCTGGGAAATCCCCCCCCCCCCACACACACACAATGTGTCATTTAGAAAACAAATCTTTCAGCTTCCCAGAGCAAAAACAAATGTCTGCCTTCTCGAATTCAGGAAGCTCCCAAAAAATAGATCAGGACCCCAATGAAACCCAAGACACAAAATGGATCACGATTTACTCGGATTGCACAAGCCTACTAGGTATATGATAGTTCTTGACAAAGTGCACTATGATGGACTGAAACTGTGAGAAATGAATGGTCATTAGGGGTATGCATTTCAGTAAAAATCCTTCCCAAATTTCATGCCATCCATTTTTTGAGAACTTTCATTTTTCAGAATGGGCAATATGATGTTTTTTGGGATGGCAGTTGGATTTTCAGGAACAATCCGGCTATAGGCGGAAATGGGGAAGCTTCACAGACTCCCCTTTTGGCATTTTTAAGGTTATCAGTACGAAAGTGGTCACACTAGGAGGACACATTTACCATTGCAAGGTCCCCCTCCCCCCCCCCCTCGCAAGTTTCAGAATGTTTGGGTCATCCCACAATTTTAATTGAATTTTTTAAAGTTTCATAAAATAAAATGCCTCTTAAAAACCTTGAGTTCCTCCTCCTTTCCTCTGGAATATTTCCACAGGGAGAAGCAGCAGTAGGGCAGAGAGGGAGGGGAGACTCAAAGACAGGAACATTACAAATAACTTCTAAGAGCTATATTTATTTTTTGTTTATTTTTTTAAAAAATGTTTGGGGTGAGGAAAGCTAATACTGCTAGACTGATTAACAATGCTACAAATGCAGTGCCACCCCTAATATTTATTCATTCCAGTCATTATGTGATTTGAAGTTATTGCTCTCCAGTAATATTCCCAAAAAGGTTTAGTCCTTCCCTCTCCAAATGCTTGCTACCCAAATGGAAAAATAATGATACCAATGGATGCTTTTTTCCTAGCTGATTTGAAGGAGTATACGAGAAACTTTAATAAGAGAAGTGACACTTGATGGCTTTCTGCTCCAGCCTACCTGTGTGTCTACAGAGTGGAATAGTAAACAATGGTTCAATGACTGTTAAACGTTAGAGGGATTACTTATGGTGTAGATGGCTGTATTGCCCAGGGAGCATTCTGTGAGGAGAATGGTGGCTTCTGGTTAACAGTTATTAATGAGATTAATAAAATAATCCATCCACCTTGGAATGTCTATAAAAAATACTATCCATTCACCACCACATTTTTGTAGTGTCAAACGGAGTGATGAAAGAGGTTTCTGAAGGCATCTTGACTCAGACCTATTTATTAATATCAGAGCTGGCCCTAGGTATTTTTCAAGTGTAGGCGAACAGAATTTTGGCACCCCCCCCCCAAACCAATCACTGAAAAATAAAAGCGTTGGATGAACAAAAATGTTGGATAATAAGGAGGGATTAAGGAAAAGCCTATTAAACATCAAATTACATTAAGATTTTACAAATTAAGCACCAAAACATCATTTTTTTACAAGAAATCAACAGAAAAAGCAGTCTCGACTGCCCCCCCCCCTTATGTTTTGCGCCCAAAGCAACCGATTAATTCGCCTCATTGTTGGACCGGCCCTGATTAATATCCCAATATCACTCACCATGAATGTATAACCTGTCAGTAAATTCATCTAACAATCAGGAATTTACAGCAAGCAATTTGTGGTGTATATGTCCTCCAGAGCAATTTTGCATGAGTATGGGTAGCAGGGTCACATCTGGACTGTGGATGTGGCTGAATTCAACCCAATCCAGTTATTGAAACTGCCCCAAATCCCAGGATACTCTGGAGTTTTTAGCAAACTCTGCAATATTCTTTGACTTTGGCTACAACAGAAAAGCCAGTTTTATAGTTAAAAGCCCCGAGAATGTCATCAGAAGTGGCTAAATATGATGAAAACAGCATCCTTTTATTTATTAAGCTACACTGATGATGGTTAGGATCCAGGCTTGTATTTTTTATGTGAGAACAGAAAATAGTTTGCCAGTCTCACAGCTGTCCACAATACAATCAAGTTAACAAGGCATATAATATCAATATTCTCCAGAGACATGCAAAGCTTCTTCAACTTCTGATGGTAATAGGACAATGAACTTGCATTGCAGAATGACAATTCTGACGATAGCTCTGCTAGTAAACTGAAAATAAATGCTGGTATGAAGACATCAATAGAAACATTATATAACATGCTTAAATATAATCATTTGATGTAAAACTTGCACTGTAAATTTCCATGTGGAACAATAATTGAAATTTCTAGTATTATGACATCTAGAATAATATTCTCTAACAGCTGCTACAGGAAATGCATGATTTGTTTGCTTTATATCTATTTCAACACACAGTTACTGTATTCCATGTTTTCATCTCTGTGCTGTTATATCACACAGAGCAATGTGATTACATTACTCATTCAGTGTAAAAAGAGCAGAATAAATATAATGAATATAATCCTAAGGAAATATGCAAACCAAACATAGACAAATATACAGGTACACCAATACAATACCTTCACTAGTTAGTATAATTTAATAGATACTAGTTAGTGTTGCCATGAAGAATTGAACAGCATTTGCATTAAGATTGTGAATGCTAAGCGCCCAGCTTACTTCTCATGATTGTCCCCCAGGCAAAAAAGCATTGGATATATAGATGGGAGTCTTGCAATCTCTAGCTTTGAAATTCATCTTACACCAATCTATTTTGACAACACTGTGAAAAAATATCGCCATCCACTTACAATAAATCCCTCAACATGTATTCAAAGCTTCTAATCTGTTGATATACATGTACTCTTTGTAAATCTTAATTCTGAGATTAAAATATCATGAACATATATGAAATATTTCTTCAAAAGGGAAGCAATTACCCATGACTTTTGAAATCCCTAAGATGCCCCATAAGGTTGATCTAGAGGGCTGAAAAATTCTCCACAGCTGGTTTCTTGCACTGGAGAGGTGATGGACGAAGATGAACATTTCTATGATATGTTAAAGAAAGGTCATTGATTTTCACAACTGTGATATGATCAAAACTTGAGAAAAATTACATTTTTGGATTACATGTCCTGAAATTCTTCAGCCATCATTGAAAAAATGTTTCCATGTTCCAGATGTGATATGGGAATATTTCACAAATGGTCCTCAGGACAGCACATTCTAACTTCACCTGGATCAGGAAATGTTTTAACCCACCAAATATTTTTCTATAGCAATTTCTGTCTTCACAAGACAGTATGGACAATAGTGACAAAATGCCGAGAAGCGCCTGTAATTCCATCTTTGACCTAGGCGTTGTTTTACTTTGTGTGACTGAATGTTGTTCACATAAAAAGCTGGAAGATTATGAAACAGGGTTCATTATAAAACAAAGGTTTAATGTGATTTCTTAAAAAAAGATGCATGGAGGAGTAGTCTATTATTATGTGAACCCAAAGTCAGTGCTATGCCTGTTCTTCATGTCCATGAGCATCAAATAGAGGCTTAAGGAAAATGTAATCCATTCTAGATGTTCAGGTCCTGTTCTCTTATTTCCAAAATATACACTTATGTGTGTTCCTCAGTTATAAACATCCGATTTACAAACAACTCATAGTTAAGAATGAGGGTGAGACAAAAAGAAGTCAGAAGGGACTTCATTCCTGAAAAAGTTATTATCATGAGTAAAAAGTGTCTCCACTTAAGCCTTATCACCAATCCTTGTTTCCACAACAAGCCATTTTTTTCAAAATCCAATTATCACAGGGACGGAAGTGAAATCTCCTGAACAGGGGCACAAACAGCAAAACAAACACACACACACACATATGTATGGCTGGAGTTACACTGAAAAAAGTACCTGTACCTACAAACAAATTCAACTTAAGAAAAAACCTACAGAACCTACCTTCTTCATACCTTGGGGGCTGCCTGCATTTGGAATACTGAAATATTTTAATGTTTAGATTCCTGCAAGGGTAAATATATACATGTTTCAGTATATAAATAAAAATGCTGCATAATATATGTCTGGATTTGTAGTACAATCCAAGCCATTTTTGGATTCCAGCCCAACCAAGTTGGCTGTATAGTACTTTTCAGAATATGCTAGACAGAAATGGAAGTGCATTGGGAATAAACCATTAGGAGAACCTTGCTAGCACCTAGAAGACTGGGATTTTAAAAGGTGTTCTTCACTGCTTTTGTAGTAGTTACAATGAAGCTTGTATGTATATATTTGAATAAATAACCATTAAAAGGATATGCATTTATTGACAAGTACAATACCATTTTTCTTAAAGTTGAATTACACATATACACTTATGTAGTAGTATAATAAAGATGGCAGTGCCAACTCATTCACATAATAATTGTGCACCAAACAATGCACCAGTATTGGTTTCCAGGGTTCTTACCTGACTGTCAGTTAGTAAGCTTGGATAAATAGGTGCCAGGAGCAAATAATATCTATAGAGGGAAAGGGATTGTTAAGTGAAGCTTGCCAAAAGCTTCTAAAACCTTAAAGTTGGCAATCTACAAAGTCTGACAGTGTTGCCTATATTGTGGCATGTGGTATGTACTGTGATAAATAAACTTGATGTCTCTATTACTTTTCTTGTATTTACCACTGTTGTTGTAATTATCATCATTGTCACCGTCATCATCAATTCTTCTCATCATCACTGGTATTATTCCCTTTATTGATATCCCACTATTTTTCTCAGAAAGTTGCTTACTAGTTGATAAACCAGTCATCTGTATTCACATCACTTCCACTTCACTTTGAATGGGTGGACACAATTTTTCTAGCTTGAAATGAAATGTCTTAGGTTGCAGCAAATATATTCTTCTAACTATTTTTATGTCATGTATGATGTATGTCTGTCTCCACCCTAAAATATTATTGAATACAAAATAAAAATAAAAATCAAGAACTTCATGTCAAGGGGAGTATTGGTTTCAGATTTTATCTGGATGGGAGAAAAATCCCTCAGCCAATTCATGAAAAGTGCTTTACAACATTTGGAATAAATTCAGGCCTTGGAGAAATTTAGATGCAATTTCATTCCAGCTGTCTTTCAACTCTCTTTGCTTTTCCATCACACAAGTCTTAGCTGTAACAATATGGGTAATTTTTCAAGATAGGAGAAGCAACAATTTGTTAGATGTATTGATTTGCTACCCCCCACCACAACCCGGGAATGGTCCGTTTATTTCTCATGTCAACTTACCTGTAGATGTGTATCGATCTCACAGTACTTTGAGCCGAAGCATTTTGAAAGGGATAAACTCCATAGTAACAACTCAAAATCCTGAACACATTTGGAAAGGTGTTTATTGCACCGATGTCTTTAAAGAAATATGCCAATAATCTTTAAGATGAACTAGTCACAAATCCAATTAATGGGATACATCCCCTTGTGTGTTTGTTTAAAGGAGTCTCTTAAGGATACACTGGAACATCCCCCAGTCCCAATAAATATTTTGACAGCCCCCTGATCAGTGCAGAATCTCCAGCTAAAGCAGGTATAGGCAAACCCAGGCCCCTTGGGCTCTTTTCTCAGGCCCCCTTCTCTCTCACCATCCAATCCTTCCTTCCTTCTCTTTTTCATTCTTCCTTCCATCCTTCTCTTCCACCCTTTTATCATTCCTTCCCTCTTTCCTCCCTCCTTCCCTGTCTCCCTTTCTCCTCCCTCCCTCCCTTTCTTCCTTCCCTTTAGTCTTTCCTCCTTTCTCTCTTTCCTCCCTCCCTCCCTTCCCTCTTTCTCCCTCCCTCCATTCCCTTTCACCCTTTTGTCCTTTGTTCCCTCTTTCCTTCCTTCTTCCCTCTCTCCCTTTTTTCCTTCCTTCCTTCCTTCCTTCCTTCCTTCCTTCCTTCCCTTTTGTCTTTCCTTCCTTTTTCTCTGTCCTTTCTCCCTCCCTTCCCTTCCTCCCTCCATTCTCTTCCACTCTTCCATCCTTCTCTTCCTCCCTTTCTTCCTCCTTTTCTTCTTTTCCATCTTTCTGTCTCTTTTTCTTTCCTCCAGTCCTCCTGGGCAATGTTTAGCTGGGAGAAGAGATGGTTGTGAGGGAACATGAGAACCATGTTTCAAGATTTAAAAGGGTGTTCCATTGAGGAGGAGGAGGAAACTTTCTGCTTCTCTAGAGAGCAGGGTAAAAGGGAGCAACTGTTTCAAATGGCAGAGAAAGAGATTCGACTGAAAAGATTAAGAAAAACCTGGAGAGTCGTATAGTGGAGTTGCCTTCTCAGGAGGCTTTCCCACAGAGGCTCTCTATTGGGAGTGTTTTGAGTGTGCCTTCCTGGGTGGTGGAGGGTTGGACTGGATGGCCCTTAGGGTTCTCTTCCAGCTCTAGGATTCTATATCAGGAGTAGGCAATACAGGGTCTCATGGATACACTTTTTCTCTCTCATACACAATCTCATCCTGACTAAGATCAACACTTTTGGGATCCAAATGTTTCCCATCTTTCCTTCACTTTCTGCCTCCAAAAGAGAAGAGAAAGAGGAGGAAAGAGCAGGAAGGGGGCTTGGGGAGAACCCCCTCCCTCCTGGTCTGCCCATCTTGCTTCGGCCTGCCATGTGGCCCCAAATTAAAAAGTTTGCCCATGCTTGAGCTAAAGCATCTTCAGCAGGTTGCAACTGGTCCAATTAACGAATTGCTATTGCAATCACGAAATTCCTTCTAATGTTTAACAAAAATCTGGCCTCTTGACAAAACTGATAAAACTATATTAAAATAATTAGACCAGCTACCACCTCATCACATTACGAAATTCCCCAGTCATAGGACACTTTGGCCCTTTGCCAAGCATGGAGAGGCACATGACACTACTTCTTCCTGTGATGCAAAGCTCTCTGGGGTTGGAAAGATGCAGAAGTGTCCTGAAAGGAGGGAACTCTATCAAACAACTTCATTACATTGAGAAATTTCACCCTGATAGGACATTTTAGCCTCTTTTCAAGCATGGAGAGGCACAGAACTCATCACATCTTGCAGGGTTGAAAAGAGGCAGAAATGTCCATTTATTTATTTATTTATTTATTTCATGGCACTAAAATATGTTGTTGTTTATTTGTTCAGTCACTTCCAACTCTTTGTGACCTCATGGACCAGCCCACGACAGAGCTTCCTGTCGGCCGTCGCCACCCCCAGCTTCTTCAAGGTCAAGCCGGCAGGACTGATGACTTGAAGGTTGGGTTGCTGACCTGCAGGTTGCCAGTTTGAATCCAACCCAGGGAGAGAGGGGATGAGCTCCCTTTATCAGCTTCAGCTCCATGTGGGGACACGATAGAAGCCTCCCATAAGGATGGTAAAAACATCCAAAAATCCAGGAATCCCCTGGGCAACATCCTTGTAGACAGCCAATTTTCTCACACCAGAAGTGACTTGCAGTTTCTCAAGTCAGCCCTGACATGAATAAAAATGTTAAGCTGTTGACAAACTGCATTATTTCTACCGTGTAGATACACTGTTGGTTCTACCTTCTGCACCAGCATATAACAAACTTGTCTCCTCCTCTCTTCTGGAGTTGTGTGCACCTTCTCAATGTCGCTATCACTTGCATTTTTAGCTGGCCATAGAGATCCCTACAAGCTTCTGGTCGTTATGGGCACTTCTGCCAATATCAAAATTGGGTGCCTGCATGACAAGCCTGAAGGATAGGGATTGCTTCCTTCTTTGTGCTCGTCACACAGGCACCCCATTTTCGTGTCAGTAGAAGCACCCACAACAGCCAGGAACATTCAAATTCAGTCCATAAAATGGTGAAGACTGTTGTTAACAGACATCTTCTTCTACTCCTGTGGCCAAAAGACCCAACATATCTTTGAGCCTTTACTACAATGGGACTTAATTCTGAACAGACACATACAGAGCTACACTATAATTAGAGAAGAATGTTATGCCAGTTACATTATTTGCCACTGTAAAAAATAGGGTAGACGCCCAGTTAACTGTCACCTATGTGGATTTTATAGAAGCCAAATAAATGTTTCTGGTTGTTTGTGAGTTACTATTAAAACAAGACAAATTAAAGCTATAACCCATACTACACCATATCATAAACTCTGTATTGACTTTATATTAATATTGAAATACAATATAATTAAAAGCAAATTAACACAAAGGCAAACTTAATTTAATGTAACACAGTTTTACTATTTTTAATGTAAAGGTTTCCCCCTGACATTAAGTCCAGTCGTGACTGACTCTGGGGGTTGGTGCTCATCTCCATTTCTAAGCCAAAGAGCCGACGTTGTCCGTAGACACCTCCAAGGTCATGTGGCCAGCATGACTGCATGGAAAGTTGTTACCTTCCCGCTGGAGTGGTACTTATTGATCTAGCCGCATTTTGAACTGCTAGGTTGGCAGGAGCTGGGGCTAACAGTGGGCGCTCATTCCACTCCCAGGATTTGAACCTGGGACCTTTCGGTTTGCAAGTTCAGCAGCTCAGTGCTTTAACACACTGTGCCACCACCAAATAATATTTTTTATTTAAAGTATTGTTTTTTATACTACAGTAAAATCCTTTTTATTTAAAGTATTGCTTGATAGTTGTGCGTGTCGCATGCTTTCCTCCTTGAGAAAAGGAGGGGGAGAGGGGGCGGTTCCCTAAAGTGGCAATTCCTCCTCCTCCTCCTCCTCTTCCTCTTCCTCCTCCTCTTCCTCTCCTGGTGAAACAATGGAGCTGGGAGGTGGGTGCCAAAAGCCGTGCAAACCCCCTTTGAGGACACCACTAGAGGAGGAGGAAGGCAACAGGGAGGAAGAGGAGGAACCACCACTTTAGGGACCCTCTGGCCTCTTCCCACTCATTTTCAAAAGAAGGAAAGCATGCGATATGCAAAGCCACCCCCTCAATCCAGAAGGAAAAAAAGAAAAAGAGAGAGAAAGGAAGCAAGGAAGGAAGGAAGAAAAAGAGGTGGCTATGGCTGACCTCTTCCTCCTCCTTTGGGGGCCCAGCTGCGTGTTAACCAGGTCTGCACTGCCTTTCTATTCCCCCCAGTCTTTCTCTTCTTCACTCCTTCTTGTTCACTGACTTGAGGCCTCCCTCCCCCATTGATAAGGAAAAGGGGGGCAGGAGGAACAGAGGGAGGGGTGAGCCTTGGAGGAAGGGGAGAAAATTCATCCATGATCTCCCTCTCTCTTCCCCTTTCTCCCGGCTAGTTCCCTCGGCCTTGCCTCTGCCTCCGTCGCCTGCTCCCAACTCTGACAGGAGATTTCTATGACACAGGCATAAAAAACTCACCCCACAGATGACAACATGGATTGAACTGAATGGTCATTATGTGGAAAAATACTGTAATACATATCCATGTAAGTTTTATTAAAATATATTCATTTTTTGCATTTTTTAAAAAAAATATTGTAACCTTACTTTCCGGATATCCCTTGTAGATAAAAATAGAAGAGAATGGGTACAATTAGTGCAATTTGAAGAGCAATGATGAATGTTAATGATATTCTGATAAAGGACTTTTTAGCTATAATCTTATAATAAATTGAATATTAGGAGATTTGATCAATGGATGATTAATTCCATTACATTCTTTTTGTTGTATTAATTCCTCATCTGGGGGTGGGTAGAAGTGAGCAGATTAGTCATAATGCTTTGAAAGTCAATAAATAAAGCTATTTTAATAAATGCTTTCAGTTGAATAGATGCACACACCCATTTTAACAGTCTATAGAAACTGTAAGTATTCTTTAAATAGCTCCTGCAGTGAGAGAACTATTCATATGTTGTAATAATATATTTTTGATTCATATACATTTGTATGCTAAACTTTTGTGGCTATGGCTCCCTGAAGCAATGTCAGTTGTAATACTTCACTCTATTTCAGAAATAAATCCTTTGATATCTGCTTTTGAAAATGGCTAAAATTAGGGCAAAGCATTCAAGAGACCAAAAAGCATTTAGAAAGTTTGCAAACTTTACCTTTCATGTGAGAGCAAAGAAGTAGAACACATAATGTTTATTTTCTCCAGCAAACTAAACCGACTGATACTTCCTTTATATTCTTTGGCAACCTGCCTGCAAAAAAGCTCATTCTTCATTCCTAACATATAAAAATCTGCTCAGGAAGCAAGCAACACTTCTGGCAGCTGGGAGTTGCAATAACATTCTACTTCAAACTGCTTGTTTCAATCAAAGTGCTAACTTTCCCAAAGTCAATTGTGTCTTCAATCATATTTGGATGAAGAAGGCTAGGATTGTTTTGAATTTAACGCTTTTCCATAAAATAATGGGAACTCTGATGTTAGCTGTCTCCCTTTATTAGATCTCAAACCATATCGGTATCGAGGTCATCTGTGGTCAAGGGAGAATTAGATTTATCCCCCTTCTGGACTTTAGGAGGGTGTTGAGATTTTTTTTTTTGATGTTAACCTTTTGCAGCTTCAGCCTAGAAACACTAAAAGCAAGAGTAGTGTACGACATGGCCACCTTCCCAGGGAATTCACATTGAAATAGACATGGAAAAGGCAACACTTTTATACACTTCAACCTCATGTATAAGTCAAGGGCCAATTAGTGATTACTGATTTTGATGTGATCTGTGGATAAGTCCAGTATGACTGCCATTTCCTCACCCAGGCATTCAGAAAGGACAGAAGAGTTACCATGGTTGAGTAAATGAGTTTGGTGCTTCTTTTAGGTTTTCCCAGGACAGACCAACGTCTTGATCTTTGACACTCTAAGAGAAGGGAAGAGTTCCTTTTTCATAAGAATTAAGGTGTAGTACTTATACTGACTTTTAGATAAGTCAACCCATTTTTGGGAGTAATTTTTGACATATCATTTCTAGACTTATACATTAGTATGTTACAGGCATAGGAAAACTTTTTGACACTGGTGTCACATTGCATTTTTAAATTTGTCAGACAGGCCAGGCCAGTGGCAGATGCATGGAGAGTGTTTGTGTGAACTAATATAAATTGCATGTAAAGCCACAACATAAAGAAATAAGCAATATTTTTTAAAAATAAATAAATGAAAGGTTTTCATGAGACATGTTGTGTCCCCATACACTTCATTATTACAATTTATGTCTGTGCCCATATCTTTTATAAGATATTGGTTTAACTTCTGCTTTGCTAGTAAAACTGAATGACTGTGTCATGAAATGATTCCTGTCTAAAAAGTGTGTCACCAACATGAAACATTTGGAAAGCTCTGACGTAGATGCAGGATTTTTATGCCAATTATCCTTCAGGAAGTCAGGCACAGTCTTGTTCCACCACATTCTTTACCATATTTTGCATCTCAATTGAGATAAAAATAGGATATGAATTGGGATGGGGAGAGGGAGAGAAGGAGAGAAAGAGGAGGAGAAAGAGGAGAAGGAGAATGGTTGGAGAAGGAAGAGAAGGGGAAAAGAGGAGAAGGGAAGGAGGGGAGGAGAAGGAGAGAATGAGAACTGGAAAGGAGAGGAGGAGGAGGAGGGAGAAAGAGAAGAAGAAAGGGGAGGAGAAGGGGAGGAAAAAAGGAGGAGGAAAAGGAGAGAAAGGGAAGAAGGAGAGGTGGCTGAAAACCTCTGGGCTATCACTCCTCCCTGAATGGTCTCTTTCCAAGAATTGGATGGCTATCCATTTGGCCACCAGTTCCAACCCTTCCAGCTCCATTGCACTTGTTCAAATTGTGGAAATACTCTCATTCACTTGCTATGCTCTTGATACGGCTCAGTAGTGACTTGTTAGCCCTTGGGCCGGAATACCAAAAAAACAGCTGTCAGTGATTTCTTGCCAAATAAACCTTCAGCTCACCCAATAAGCGAAACCTTAACAGCCTCAGCTCAGTCTTTGGCATGATTTCTAATTTTGTAATATCTCAGGGCCACTATGAAACAATATTTCATACTTGAGACTTCTTAACACATGTCATGCAAAACTCTTACTTGGGGAAATGGAGGCAGGTTATAAATAAAGTTTTATTGTTATTATTATTATTATTATTATTATTATTATTAGTAGTAGTAGTAGTAGTAGTATTAATATTACCATATATACTCTAGTATAAGCCAACCTGAATATAAGCTGAGATACCTAATTTTACCATAAAAAACTGGGAAAACTTATTGACTCAGGTATAAGCCAAGGGTGGGAAATGCAGCAGCTACTGGTAAATTTCAAAATAAAAATAGATACCAATAAAATGACATTAATTGAGGCACCAGCAAGTTAAATATTTTTGAATATTTACTGTATTTCAAAGAAAAACAGTAAACTAGCTCTGTAAGTGGAAAAGTAGGGTCAACAAAAACCATATGGTATTAACAATAACTTAACAACAACAGCAACCAGAACAACAACAATAAAACTTCATTTATAGCCCACCCTATCTCCTCATGGAGACTCAGGCCAGCTTCCAACATAATAACAGGCAACATTCAATGCCTACATAAACGATGCAGAGATAGATATAGAACTACAGTCATATATACTAATTTCACATATCCATTTTCCCCTAAAATGTCTGCAAATCCTCTCTATATGTGTGCATTTCCCGCCCAGGTGAGTTGGAACTCTCTTCAAAAGTGCTAAACTTCTGAATTAGATCCAAATTCAAAGAACATCCACACCAAACACACAACTCTAATAAATACCCAACTAAAGTGAATCTAATGAAGTCCTCAGTTGTACAGCGGGTTAAACTGCTGAGCTGCTGAACTTGCTGATCCAAAGGTTGGCAATTTGAATCCAGGGAGCGGAGTGAGCTCCTGCCGTTAGCCCCAGCTTCTGCCAACCTAGCAGTTTGAATACATGCAAATGTGAATAGATCAATAGGTACTGCTCCAGCAGGAAGGTAACATCATGCCGGCCACATGACCTTGGAGGTGTCTATGGACAATGCCGTCTCTTGGTCATCTGTTGGGGGTGTTTTGATATGTGCTTTTACTGCATGGCAGAAACAGGTTGGATTTGGTGGCCCCTGGAGTTTTTTCTTATTCTTCTTATTCTTCTTATTCTTCTTATTCTCCTTCTCCTTCTTGCGAGGCTGAATTGCCCCTGAGGTCTTCCAATGTAATAATGTTAAGTTTATGTTGGTTAAAATTGTTCTTCATTTTCAATACTGTATTGTTCTTTCTTTCGTTCTTTCTCACTACAAACAAGATACGTGCAGTGTACATAGTAATTTGTTCATTTTTTTTCAATTAGTTCACACAAACATTCTCCATACATCTGCCACTGACCCGACCCATCTGTCAAATGTCCAAAGGTTTATTGGGGCTCCACTCAATTTTTCCTTCAGAAGAGCTCTGTGGTTTTAAAAGTTTGAGAACCCCTGACTGAAGGGAATCGGGAATGGAAAAAATAATGTAGTAAGGTACTGCTGGGAAGACAATAATAGTTATAAATTGCTTGGGTTTGGGCTTTCTTTTAGTTATATGATTAATTTCTTTCAAAAATTAATTCATGACATTCTGATTTAAATGATGTTGTTGGTATATAAAAATTTGAAAATATTGCAGTTTACAAAGACTATGTTTTCCTAAACATAGTCTTTGTAAACTGTGTATGGGTGTGTTCCTCCATTCACACACACATTCACAAAGATACACACCAGAACCAATGTATCTGGGAAGAGGGGAAGCTGAATTAGGAATCAATGTTTAAGAAAAATAGGTCAGCATCAACTCCATTAAAATCCGCAATTACTTTGCCTGATATCTAGAATGTTTGTTGTAAACATGGTTGCTCTATTGATAAACCTATTGCTAGTGCATAACTTCCATACAGAGAGGAAGGAAATAAATGAAAAGATTGATTGAGTGGGCTGTTGCTATATTCCTTGCATGACGGTCACAAACTCTGTTCTAAAAACAGCACCTTATTAAATGTCAGACGCTTTGGCTGCTAACTGCCTGCCATGTTCAAATGGGACTGTCTTAGGCTATGCACTAATAATGCTGCAAGTGTCTTGCCACACATTTGTAATAAAGAAGATTGGGATGTGTAAAGTGGGAAAAATGTCAGTTCAGTTGTTCACTTTGCACTGAGACACATCAGGCATATTTCTACCTCACAACTTGTAAAGCTAATCACTTACCCCAGTGCTGGCTTATTATAGATAAAAAAACCTTGCTTTTTTAAAAAAAAAGAGAGAAAGAGAGAGAGAGAGAGAGAGGAAAAAGTGAGTTTCTAGCTCCTACAATTTCTCAGGGGAAGACTACACATTCAATTGCCTTCCATTCATTTCTCTTTATTCTTTGCCGTCAATGCCCAAATTGTTTCTAAACTGCATTGATCAAAAAGGGAAATCTAAGAAAAGGTACAAAAACAGTTTAAATGTAGATAAATTGTTCAAGCTGCAGAATATTCATCTCTTGGAGATGGGATTTTGTTTTGATTTTTTTAATTGTGTGAATTAATCTATACATCCAGATCTAAGAAGCACCATTGATTTCAGAAGGTCTGCTCCAGGTTTGAAATATACTAGATCTGTTTTATGGGGGGGGGGGGAATCCCATACCACTAAAATAAGTTTTTATCTGTCATTTCCTCAGAGTCAGAGCTTGAAAAAGTTACCTCTTTGGATGATAGCTCCCAGAATCCACAATCAACATGGCCATGTTTCTATGCAATTCTGAAAATTGCCATCCAAAAGGAAACTTTTTCTAAGCCAAACATTCATCATATAATGGGATTGCGTTCTTAGATCCAATACATGTTGGTAATGTTTCTTATCATTTGGTGAGATTATAAACACAATATTCTTCTCTATATCATGCAGATAGCCTCCCATGTTAAGTTTGTTTCATACTGTATAATCATATTTGTCAAGTTGCTATCAGCATTGCCAGAACTTTGAAGTATCCAGAATATCTCATCTGGTGTGGATAATAGAAGTTCTAGTTCTGAGCCTTCATTCCAGATATGGATTTTCATTTCTCCCCCTACCCCTAAATTGGATAGCCACTTCAAAGAGTATAGTATATGTCTTGGGGTTGTCATAAAAATCCCCTGAGGAAAAAAAACAGTTTTGCAATGTAAATAAGAGAAACTGCTATCAGCTGCTATCTTTTCTCTTTCTTCATAAAAAAGACATGATTTTTGCTTCAAAATCAGCTTATCCCCAATTTTCCTTTCTTAGAGCCACTCTAGTTAATTATTCATTTAAGAAAAATAGCCTGCAAAATCCTGCAGAGCGTTAGTGCCTGGGACATCTTTCCTTCCAAGACCAGTATATCCGGGCATTGTCCTCATCAATTTTTGCACAGAATGACATTGAAGACATGAATGTTCCAATATGCCTTTGAACAATAGATAATCTTATCATTTTATCATTCTCCAGTCCTAATTGTTTACTGCCTTGATTTTCAGCACTTCACTCCTACTCCTGACCCTATTGTCCTGTGTTTTGTACATGCACCTCCCTTGCAAATTCTAATAGTTCTACTTCTCAATTTGATGCTCATTGATGTATTTTATAATGTTTTTATTCTGTCATTTATTGTTTTAATTATATTGTTGTTAAGTGTCTTCATTTTTATATCTGTTACTGGATTTTCTGGGCTTGGTCCCCATGTAAGCCTCCCTGAGTCCCTTCGGGGAGATGGAGGCGAGTTATAAGAATAAAGTTATTATAGGAAGAAGCTACAGGACATATCTGTGATATGAGATAATTGAGCTTCATTCTAGAATGTAAAACCATCATATTTTAGATAAAAGAGTTTTAGTACATTTGTCTCCTTTATTGTCTTATATGGAGCATCAGGAGATTTGACCAGAATTAAAATGAACTCTCTCAGCAACATTTTGTGCAGTGGATTGAGGTCTTAAAAGACTCCCCAATATTTTCTAGCTAAGGGCCTTTCTACATAGATAGGTACTAAAATCTGGCTTTAAGCTAGCTTGAGGTCAGGGTGTCTATAAAATGTTCCCTTCCCCAGTGTGGTCTCCAGCATGAATCCAGTCAAATCAAGTAATAAAATCTGCTGAAGCTAATCTGAACATAAACACCATAGAGCTGTCCATCAGAACCAACATGTGGGGAGCTTATGTAAACAGAGCTTACACAGGAGCAATAGGAGAGAGAAACCAAATTTATAACCCAGCTAGAAGGTAAGCAAATACCTCCTACTGGCAAGGAGAGCAAAAGATGCTTGATTTCACTGCCTTGATTTGCTCTGCTTTCTGTCAACTGCTGAGAAGCTGTTTTTATCAGTATGTCTCTCAGAGGTGCAGATCAATCCACAGTCAGTGGATCTGTGTGGAGTCTGTTGCAGCTTCCAGTGACTTCCTGGTGTACCTGCATAGGCATTCCAAAAAGAACCGGATCTCTATAATCCATATTGTGATCTGAATTACATGGCTGTAAAGAAGCCGCCTTAGAAAAGGTTGCATGCAGATATCAACAAATAAGCAGAAAAGAAAACCTCTCCCCAACAAGTAACAGTTTCTTGTTATGGAAAAATCATAAGGCTGCTGCTCTAGTAATATCAGTCAATATCAATGATATCTTTATTACAGTCAACAAGCCATAAAGCAATGCAATACTTATATACATCTTACACACAAGTAGAAAGAAGTGACAATGTTGGGATGGTACCAAAGGATATAATTAAAAGCATGGAAAGACATTGTGAAAATAGCTTAATAAAAATTGCCATGAGAATTCCAGCTCTGAACTTATTCAACGTGCAATACCCTTAGTTATGAAATTGGACTACATCTTGTCCTTGGAAACACTGCTGGAATACTTATTCATAAACAAACCTTTTCAACTGCTAAGGCAAAATATGCTGTTTATTGATAGTAAGCATTGACATATTTGCATTTATTATTTTATTTTATATCTACAGTTCATAACAATTATAGCAGACAAAGAGCAGTAAAATACCAAATCAGAAGAAGAGGAGAAGAAGGAAAGGGAATATGAAAAGAGATGGTAAAATAGAACAACTTAAACTGGCATCTGCAAGGATAGGACAGAATACGTAATTACATACTTACTTACTTAGGCGATCCCTTGTAGTCCGAGTATGATGGTCTTCCAAGTGCAGTGTCTTGGCGGTGGATAAGTAGGTGACTGTGGTGTCCTATCCTTGACCTCGTGTTCTTCCACGGTAAGGACATCGGTTTCCAGGTGGAAGACGGTCCCAGTCAGGGTTGGCTTGATGCACATTCCTCTTGGCATGTTTCTCCCTTTCACCCTCCATTCGTACCTCTTCGAATTCCACAGCATTGCTGGTCACAGCTGACCTCAAGTTAGAGTGCTCAAGGGCCAGGATGGCCCAGCTCTCGATGTTTACACCACAGTTTTTAAGGTTAGCTTTAAGCCCATCTTTAAATCTCTTTTCCTGTCCACCAACATTCAGTTTTTCGTTCTTGAGTTGGGAGTATAGTAACTACTTTGGGACATTGTGATCGGGCATTCAGACAACATGGCCAGTCCAGCAGAGTTGATGGCGTAGGAGCATCGCTTCAATGCTGGTGGTCTTTGCTTCTTCCAACACATAATTATAACAGGAAAACCTAAGTAATTATTAGGCATGTGCGATCAATTTTAAAATGGTTCAAAAGTACTTACAAAACTGGGGTGGGGGGTGTTGCTTCATTTCTTAAGTGTTTCTAAAGTTTTGTTAGTAAGAATTTTGTTACTATAACGAGACTAATGAAATTTTGTTATTATTTTGTTACAGTAATTTGCATGTGCATTAATGCAATAATTACTACTATTGGGGAAAGTTCGGGGGCTTCGATCTCACTCATTTTTAAAGCTATTGAGGTGAAGCTTACTTCACTGGTAGAGCATATTTACTACTGTTAGCCCACCAAATTTTCAAATGTTTCACTTATCCATAGTTTTTTGGCAAATTTTCAAAGTATTATACACAGCATTTTGACAAAAAACTACAAGAGCTATCTCTGAATTTTCTATCCAATGACACAAGATAACATAATAATTCCACCCAACATTCAGAAATACTCATATATCTGGGAAAAAACCAAGAGTAAAAATGAAAATACTTAATGATGATAAAACAAGAAGCGGCTTATCCCTTCCAAATTTACAACTCTACTTTCACGCATGCTGTTTGGACTGGATTAAAGAATGGGTGACCCTAGAAGACAATGAGCTATTAGGTATAAATCTCCCTTTTGGATGGCATGCATATTTAGATATACAAAAGGCCAAACCAACAGGCATATTTAATGATCATTACATACGAAGACCAATTCTAAACACCTGGAACAGATACAAAAAAAGAATATATACAAAGACACCAGAGTGGATGCCCCCACATGAGGCACACTACAAAAGGGAGAACATCTTACAAGGGAAATGGTTAACCTACAGGGAATTGGTCCATACCAATTTGGAAAACTCAGAAATGAAATCCCTAGAAGAACTGAACCAATCAGGCCTTAAATGTAATTGGCTTTTATATAGACAACTGCGTGAGAAATTTAAAGAACAACTCAAAACCTCAGGTTTCCAGACTGCAAAAACATGGTTTGATGTGGCGATGTTCCAAAAACCAAAAGGACTTATATCTTATATATACAAAAACCTACTGACTTGGCACACAGAAGAGGAAGTAGTAAAGGACTCAATGGTTAGATGGGCTCAAAACATCGGCCAAGAGATAAAAATGGTCTAACGGGAAAAAACATGGAATAGAAGAATGAAGTACACGGCATGTCAAAACCTAAAAGAAAACATTTACAGAATGCACTTGCGGTGGTATCTCCCTCCAGAGAGATTAGCGAAGATGTACAATTGCACCGATAAATGCTGGAAATGTGGGAAAGAAAAAGGCACATTTTACCACCTGTGGTGGTCATGCAACAAAGTAAACAGCTATTGGAAACAGATTCATGTACATCTAGAAAAGATATTAAATACAAATTTTAAAATGACACCACAAATGTACATTTTGAACATGCCCAAAGAAGAATTGGAAAGGAAATATGGAAGAATTTTGTTTTACATGACAGTGGCAGCTCGGATAGTATACGCTAGATACTGGAAAACCCTAGAGGTACCTCCCTTAGCAGAACTGGAACAATATATTATAGAGTTGCTGATGATGGACAAAATAACAATGCACTTAAGAGGAGAACCTTTAGAGAACTTTGTCAAGTAATGGCAACCAATGATCCAACATTTCAATGTAATTTTAATCTAAAAATGTACATAGAGGAAGCTAATAGACTGAAGGCAAGGAGGAAACGGATATAAATTTGGATATTATAATATTATTATATATACTATACAAATAGAAGCCTGTGACCCTTTATTGTAAATATATTGTCTAAGAAATGATTATGAAAGACTAATAGATGAAAGTATGCACTGTATGCAACAAACACCTGCAATGTATGTATATTTGAATGAGTGAATATATATATATATATATATATATATATATATATATATATATACTCATATATCTACTGATTTTAGGGAATTTTTAAAATTTGAGACAAAAACAATTTATCCTCCCAAAAAGTGACAACAACAATCCCCTTGAATATCTTTCTGTCTTTATGACACACAACTACAGAACTTCAACTTAGCACAGATTTAGACGATTCCTCATTTACTTTAGTCCTCTTTGCACATTCAGTACTTTTATTTATTATCATTGGATTGACTTTAAAAGGTGGCTGTAGCAACCAGCCCTCATTTGGGTCCATCAGCCCTCATTTGGGTCCTGAACAGCATTGCATTTTGGGAAATGTAGTTTACACCAGGGCCTTTTGTATTCCCTGCCACTGGAGGCCTCACCTTCAGAAACTACATTTAAGATGGCTATGTTCTCAGTATCCCTGTAGCCTCTCCCCCAGTCTTGCTTATGGTGACAATGGGGCTAAATTGGTTTTTGAAGCACTTTATGTTATCTTGGCTTTACCAAAGCTTCTTAATGGTGGTTACTGGTTCTACTGAAAATTAAACTGACCTTGGGAGACATCTGAATGTTACAGAACATTAATGAAAATAATTTGTGAGTGTTCCAGTTTCTAAATCCCCCAACCTTTTCTTGCATGTTGCTTTGTATGCATGAATTTAACAAATTTGATATGACTTACAAGGAGTAACTTTTTTTGCACACTTCTAGTAATTATTACAACTGCAACTGATTACAATCTAAAAGACAACTATTTCCTTTTTTATTACTAAAATAAATCGTTCCTTGCAATCAGTTTTAAAAAATACATTGTAATATTCCTGGCCTGTAGTACAAAACACATCTGTGTTTTGAGCTACCACACTCCAACTATAAATAGAACAAAAACAGTTACAATTACATAATGAAAGGAGGAAAATTATTCCTCAGTATATTACAAGCAAAATGTAATTTGTTTATCCATTAACAATCAAAATCCCTCTATCTTTCTCTTTTCCATCTCTTTTCCTCACTTTAAAACTTACAGTTTCTAGCTGAATATCAACTGACTTTTAACAACAAATCAATATAACAGGATATTCTTAACTGTCAGATCTGCCAATTAAAATTTCCCTGAATTTATTTATCAATAGAAATCTTTGTTAAATCTACTGTTTAACTCATTAAACAGTTGCAATGTATACATGAGCAATAAAGAGATAAACAAGATATAGTAATTGTGAAGGCTGTGGGTCTGTTCGAGTTCAGTCAGTTTGAATGGCATTTATTTTTCATTGTTGACTTAAGGTTTCATGTATTAATGATACAATTATCTGGCCTTGGATATAATTTAAGTTATAAAGGAAAAAAGAAAACTAGCTATACATATCTTGCCTAAGCAGGGTTAGCAGGTACAGCCATATCAAAACATTTCTATATCCTGTGCTGTTTTACCTTTCCAACTGTGCAAAGAAATTAATTATGGTACCATTAAATCTGCCATCCGGTAGTGATGGCTGCTGTGTTCCCGGAAAGCCTTTGATCCTACCTCAGGCATTGGGGCTGTTTGCAATCTGAAACTTCTCATACAGTTAGTTATGACATCCTGGTCAAATGTTAATTGGTATTCCCAACCTTCCTTCCCTGCTTATCTACTTCAATAATATTATTCATCATTTTGCCCCTCCTCTTGAGTAAAGAACATAATGTTATAATACTCATCCCATTAATTATGATCCATCTCTTTAATCTTTGCTCACACTGAGGCAAAATGTAATCATTCTTTATCTCCAACTGTTGTATAGCCAGAATCTGTCAGGGGAATGCTGTACTGATTAACCCAAACCAACCTTCATATTCTACTTAAAAATCCCTCTTTCAATATTTAATCTTTTATTTCATTACCTGTGAACTCATGGTTTAATTTTCATTGTTACAGCAGCAACCACAGATTGTTATGCCTCCTCCTACCATAATTCAAAAAAATATGTTTAGAAAATAAATACAGCATGGAATTTAAATAGATAGTTGTTTTCAATAAATGAAACATGAAAAAAAGAATTAAGTTCTTTGTTCATCTCAGGACTAGTTACTGAAATAAGAAAGCCATGTCTATCTCGGTTAGTACATTGTAGATAAAGGCTTCCTGAAGGGAATGCTCGTTCAACCACACTCTATAATACAAACAATGTTGTGGGAGATTTCTCTGATTTCCTTGCTTTCTATCTAGAAGGAAATTGACAAAATGCATTGTTGAGATGCATTATATAGTCCAGGCACAGACTCACTATATCCATATGTTTTAGATCTAAGCATTTTCTTTGATTACACATTTCTATCACCAATATAAGTTGTCTGAGGATTTTTTGGACAAATATAGTGTCATACTAACTTAACTTGGTGATAATTTGCTTGTTTGGTAGAAGTATGTTGATATTCTGATGGGAGACCAATTGGGTATTCAGATTAAGATCCAATTTGGTCCAAATAGATCCAGACAAAATTGATTCCAGTCTGAAGTCTCAGTCTGAATTGTACATGAGAGGCTGGATCACTATTCTGACCCCACTGATTTTTAGTAAGTCATCAAAGGAAAGAGAAAAAGGAGATATGAATTCAAGAAGAAGAGGGAAGAAGGGGGAAAAGAGAGAGAGATTGTAGGCCCTACAATATCTCAACCCAATTCTATGGAAAATAAACACATGGCTGACTTGCACAATTATACCATTTTTGTGCAAAAACATAAAGTGAGTGATAAATTATATCCCTACTCATTCTGGTCTACCATATTATGTGTAAAACAGCCTTGCATTCTTTCCAATTCATGTGG
This sequence comes from Anolis carolinensis, assembly GCF_035594765.1. Lineage (NCBI taxonomy): Eukaryota > Metazoa > Chordata > Lepidosauria > Squamata > Anolidae > Anolis > Anolis carolinensis. Next base: position 86,374,264 of record NC_085844.1, read on the forward strand.
AGAGAAAAATGTACTCTTTGGCAGTTGCATTTTTCTCCATCGCACCATTTTCCCCTTTTTTTATATTTTCATACAACCTGCCAGATATTCTATTTCACTTTAGCCTCTTGGATTTTATGTTTAATGTTTCTTATTCCTGCCTTCAACACTGTTTCTGTGTTTTTTCCTGACCCCCCTCCCCACCCCTCGTACCTGTCTTTCACAACCCTATTTCGATTCTCATTACCTGTCTAACGGCACGCTATATTCCAGCTGCTACTAAAAGGTCATTGGGAAATTGTTGACCAGAAACTATTTTCTACCCAAAAGGTACATTTGGACAAAAAAGAAAGATATATATAGGGCATTGGTGTTTCCAGGCTGAAAGCAACATACACTTACATTCTTTGAAGGGGTGTAGGTCTGACTTTCTTCCTTCCTTTCAGTTCAGCTCTCCCTTCTGATGAATTTTCAAATCCCAAATAAAATCAGTAAAGTGCAACAACTAACATATTTTTAATGAATCTGCACAAACATTTATTTTATGTACTTTTAATAATGCTAGAAAGTTTTCAAGTGTGGCGTGGGATTAAATATTGTACTACAACTCTAGGACAACAGGGTTTGAATCCCTCCTCTACTATGGAAAACCCACTGGGTGATCATGAGCATGTCACATTGTCTTAGCTCTAGAGGAGGGCAATGACAAACTCCTTAATTTTTGCAGAGAAAATGCAGTGATAACTTTGTCTTAGGATCATTATAAATAAGAAACAACTTCAAGGTATCACATCAACAAAATAGTGTAAGAAAGGTCTTTGTATTTCATATAGTCTCAATTCAAAAATACAAAGTCCAGGAATGTTTTATTTCCCAAAGTTTTTCAAGATCACCCAGGATGCTCTCACACAGTTGTTTACTCCAATTCAGGATGTGGATCAAAGAGATCCGGTTTGCTACACATTGCCCATACAAACACCTCAGGAGTCAGTTACAACCTCTCATGGAGTTCACAAAAGTCCACTGCTCAGATACAGACTTTTTTTTCTTGACTCCTCTGCAAAATGTGTTACAATCTTATTACATGAGTAAGGTAAAGTGTCCCGCTTCACCAAAGGAACAGAGGGGCAGCGGGGTGAATCCATCACCCAGTGCACCGCTCCCTTACAGCAACTTGTTCCCCATCACATGTGGAAAGCATTGGAGCCAGCACAACATGGGCAGGCTCCGGTACAACACGTCCACTCCACTTGTGGGTGGGATCTTTTCTGTAAGTCCAGCAACTGGACTGGTGGGCAAGCATCCTAGGGACCACATCACATTAAGGCCGGGATTCGCCACACATCATGGCAAATCTGGCAGAGCCTGGTTTGGGGTGTGGAGAAGCTGTTACCCCGCACTCCGCATTGCCCAGCTTTGCCCTCCCCCCATCGCACAGAGGGAAGCATCAGCTGCCCGGCTTCCTTCTGTTGTTACTTATGCAGCACAGGAAACCTCCCATGTTGCTGCCACAGTGGCTTATGACATTCTCTCTTCACTTGCACCACGTAGCCCCATCAGAAGTTGATCTACATCATGGGATGGGAACCAGCAGTCTCTGCTGCAAATAAAGAGTGTGTGTAGTATGACGGGCAATTTTGCCCATCTGATGAAATTGCAGGGGAATTCTTTCCCCCTGGACTTTCCACAGGTATAACCCTTCCTTAGATGCTCCTTCCTTGTAAAGTTTTTGGCTGGATAGCCATCTGTCAGGGGTACTTTGATTGTGCTTTTCCTGCATGGCAGGGCATTGGACTTAGATGGCCCATGTGGTCTCTTCTAACCCAATTATTCTATGATTCTATATATACTCCACTTGCCTTACTACCGTCAGAGCCTATGAAGATGCCTGCCACAGATGCAGGCAAAACATCAGGAGAAAATGCTGCTAGAACATGGCCATACAGCCTGAAAACCACACAGCACCCCAGTTTTGTAGACAACTCAACCCCAAGACAGCTTCCAGCCAGATTATAATACAGTAGAGTCTCACTTATCCAAGCTAAATGGGCCGGCAGAAGCTTGGATAAGTGAATATCTTGGATAATAAGGTGGGATTAAGGAAAAGCCTATTAAACATCAAATTAAGTTATGATTTTACAAATTAAGCACCAAAACATCATGTTTTACAACAAATTTGACAGAAAAAGCAGTTCAATACGCAGTAATGTTATGTTGTAATTACTGTATTTACAAATTTAACACCAAAATATCACGATATATTGAAAACATTGACTACAAAAATGGCTTGGATAATCTTGGATAAGCGAGGCTTGCATAAGTGAGACTCCACTGTACTTGTATAGATCAGAGCATCAGAGACCTTAAATACTACAGCATTTTTCAGAGGGCACATGTTTCCACCCTGGAAGCCTCTAGAAACTTTTTGGAATAATAATAATACTTGCTGCTGAAACATATGTCACAGTTGGAAGTGATTTGACAGAGTTGTGAGCTGTCTATAGGAGCAGTTTTCTTTGTCTTTTTCTTGAGGGGTTTTAATTATTTTTTCTCATAAAGTTACCTGATTTGAAAATAGTTTTAATTGATTTTAACTATAGTGTTCATACATCCTCTTGGAAATAAATGCCTGCAATAAATAGCATGATACAATTTTTCATTGTCACTTTTTCCACCCATTTGGTGCCTGACAATTCACTGGAGGAATACAAGGCAAAAAACACCACCTCCACACTACAAATGGCTGCTTCCTCTTCCTCTATCTAGTCATCACCTAAGCACAGTAGGTTTTCAAACTCTGACTTAACTGCTTCAAATCCATTTTTGTTCCTCTCAAATTGTTCAGTTATTTGTCTGGAGGTAAAAACCATTACATTTCATAACCCTCTGCTAATATCTATTGATCTATTGATCTATTTTAATAAGTTTATGCGACAAAACAGAAACTGCCATTGTTTGTGCCTGAAAATAATGTACAGTGTTCCCTCACTTATCTCTGGGGTTAGGTTCCAGGATCACCCGCAATAAGTGAAAATCCGCGAAGTAGGGACACTGTATTTATTTTAATATTTATAAATTATTTTAGTAATTAATTTAGGCTGTTTCCATCTGCTGCCTGCCAGCACAGGAGAAGGGAGTCCTGCTGGCCCACCTCTGGCCCTGCTACTCTGGCCCTGCTACTCCGGGGTAAGCAGGAAAGGAAGAGAGTGGAAGAAGCCCTTAAAAACATCTGCGTCTGGACACTTCTTGTTGTTTCCATCTGCTGCCTGCCAGCACAGGAGAAGGGAGTCCTGCTGGCCCACTTCTGGCCCTGCTACTCTGGGGTAAGGAGGAAAGGAAGAGAGTGGAGGAAGCCCTTAAAAACTCCTGCTTCTGGACTCTTCTTGCTGTTTCCATCTGCTGCCTGCCAGCACAGGAGAAGGGAGTCCTGCTGGCCCACCTCTGGCCCTGCTACTCTGTCCCTGCTACTCTGGGGTAAGGAGGAAAGGAAGAGAGTGGAGGAAGCCCTTAAAAACTCCTGCTTCTGGACTCTTCTTGCTGTTTCCATCTGCTGCCTGCCAGCACAGGAGAAGGGAGTCCTGCTGGCCCACCTCTGGCCCTGCTACTCTGGCCCTGCTACTCCGGGGTAAGCAGGAAAGGAAGAGAGTGGAAGAAGCCCTTAAAAACATCTGCGTCTGGACACTTCTTGTTGTTTCCATCTGCTGCCTGCCAGCACAGGAGAAGGGAGTCCTGCTGGCCCACTTCTGGCCCTGCTACTCTGGGGTAAGGAGGAAAGAAAGAGAGTGGAGGAAGCCATCGGACCGGGAGGCTGCCTTCACTGGAGTCATCGCCTTGCCACCTCAGAGGGTCCGCTTGGACAGCTTTCGTCGGACTGAATGCTCCCCATTGGAGTTTTTTAGATTCGCATATGGATATTGCTGTGCTTGTCTAAAGAGTGTCCCTTATTAGATTTAATGTGTCGCCGCCACTTGGCTTTCTCCCCATTTTTGTTTCTTACCTATCCCTTTTAAACCTATGTTTTTAGCAGTGTGAGTCAATTGAGTATACTTAACTCACATTGTTATAATTGCTCTGAGTAATTAGTGCCTTGGTGCCTTTATTCAGGACTGGGTTGTGTAGAAGAAGGAGGGTCTGGCTAGAAGAGTAGAGTAGTAGAGTTGTAGTAGAGAATGAGTCAGACAGATGCACATGGGAACCACGATCTATCCCAGTTATGCCACCTCATGGGTAGATCGTTTAGCCTCGTCCTCTCTCAGCTCGTAACAGTGAATGAGAAATTAGATCATCTCCTCAAAGGAATTTTGTTACTGGTAAACACCACTAGACTACAGGATGTTCCTGGGGAGGATAATAATAATACTGGTTATGATCTAAAGGAGGCCAGTTGTCCTTCAGATTTGGTGGGAGAGGTAGAACTTGGGCTCCAAAAGGGTAGTAAGGAGCTAAGATTAGAAAATGACGAGGTTGAGGGAGGGAATGATTTGTTTGTTGATCAAACTGTTCAAAGGAGGGAAGGTATGGATCTAGATTTGGCAGCGGTGAAGCTGATAACTAATTCTCCGTTGGAGGGGGATTTCTCTCCTCCATACGTAGAGGATTACTACGAACATCTTGTACAGACGAAACAGCTGGCTTTTCAAATTGAAGACTCTATATTGAACAGGGGTAGATGGACCTCGGAAAGAGTGATCCAGAGGTCCTTGGGTCAAATTCTTTCAAGGAGCCTGATGACAGTCAAGATAAAGATGATCACTTGGCTCCATAAGGGCTATCAATCACATGATCGCTCTTTACGCCTTATCTTCACTTTTGAGGATAAGTCTATAACAGAGGAATTATGGGCCCTTAGGTTCCGGCTGCTCTCATGGGGCATTACCATTAGAAGAGTATTTGTGGACCCCGTGATTCGCCCTTTGGTGGCCAACCTATCTTTACACACTCAACCATCTGTTAGGCCCAGAGATAATAGGATGTGTAGTCCTCAGCATAGGCTCCCCCCTTTAGAAAAGTCTCAATTAGAGACTCTGGCCCAATCATTTTCCGTACCAGACCAGCAACTTTCACCCTCTTCAACCTCACTACGTTTTTCCAGTAGGCCCCATTTATCCCCTTCTTTTGAAGTAAAGTTAGATGGTGTGTCTAGTAACCTTTTGGATCCAGGGAGCTGACTAGATTCTCTTAAGGATGCCCCAATTGAGCCAGACTCCTTGGGGGGTGGGGAACAGGCGGGGGGTGGCTCCATCGAGGTTGTGTGGGGGAGGAGGAGGAATTGCCGTCAACAAATTTCCAGGGAGAAGTGCAACAGGGTTCTTGCGACCCTGGAGAAGGATAGGTGTGGTAGCCTCCATGGTAGCCCCTCCCGGCTGAAGGTCCTGCTGTTTAATGCCAGATCCGTCAAAGGTAAATCATCTATTATCCAGGATCTAATCATGGATGAACATGCGGATCTGGCCTGCATCACCGAAACCTGGTTGGATGATCTGAGTGGGGTTAGTCTTACCCAGCTTTGTCCTCCGGGTTTCGGGGTGCATCAGCAGGCCAGGCCAGGAGGGCGGGGAGGTGGGGTTGCGGTGGTCTTTAGGCAGTCCATCGCCCTGGTCAGATGCGTCGCTTTGCAATCGGTCGGGTTTGAGTGTCTCCACTTGAAGGTGGGTACCCGGGACAGTTTGGGGATTCTGCTGGTGTACCGTCCACCCCGCGACACAGCAGTCTCCCTGCCTGAGCTAGCAGAGGTGGTTTCTAGCGTGGTGTTGGGTTCCCAGCGCCTGTTGGTGCTGGGCGACTTCAACATTCACGCTGAGACCACCTTGACAGGTGTAGCTCAGGAATTCATGACCGCCATGACGACCATGGGTCTGTCCCAAATAATATCGGGTCCCACTCATCAAGCTGGACATACACTCGACCTGGTTTTTGTTGCGGGCGACGGTTTGGTCGGAGTGGAAGAGCAAATTATTCTTCCATTGTCATGGTCCGACCACTATCTGATCAGTTTAAGACTAACCGTCTCTTCCAACCTCCGCAGGGGTGGTGGACCAATTAAGATTGTCCGCCCCAGGAGACTTATGGATCCTGAGAGATTCCTGAGGTCTCTTGGGGATCTGTCTACCATGGAAGCTGACGATCCTGTCGATGCCCTGGTCACTCGTTATAATGGCGAGTTGTCCAGGGCAATAGACACGATCGCTCCTGAGCGTCCCCTCTCACTGCGTGGAGTTGCCCCAGCTCCCTGGTTTACTGGGGAGCTGGCGGAGATGAAACGTGCAAGAAGGAGACTAGAGTGCCGCTGGCGGACAACTCGTGACGTATCTGACCGAGCACGGTCTAGAGCCGCTATTAGGGCCTATTCCGTGGCATTGCGGGCAGCCAGGAAAGTTTTCTCGACTGCCCGCATCGCGTCTGCAACAAATAGATCTTCAGAGTTGTTTCGAGTTGTTGGGGAGCTCCTCCACCCTCCTCAGGTCGGGGGAGCACTCGACATCTCGTCAACTCGGTGTAGCGAGTTCGCTCACCATTTTGCAGACAAAGTCGCTCAGATTCGTTCCGACTTAGACGCCGGCCTTGATGCATTGCCAGGTGAGGTAACCGAGGCATCTGTCTGTTCGATCTTGTGGGATTCGTTTCGGCTTGTGCAGCCTGATGATGTGGACAAGATTCTTGGAGCGGTGAGGGCGACCACCTGTGCCCTTGACCCTTGCCCATCTTGGCTCTTAAAACAAGCCAGTGGAGGGCTAGTTGATTGGTTTGTGAAAATAATCAATGCCTCTTTGGAGCAGGGCATATTTCCATCTGGCCTAAAACAAGCTGTGGTGAGGCCTGTTTTGAAGAAAGCCTCCTTGGATCTGGCTAACCTCAGTAACTACAGACCAATCTCTAACCTTCCATTCTTGGGCAAGGTCTTGGAGCGGGTGGTTGCTTCCCAGCTCCAGGGATTCTTGGAAGATACGGATTTTCTGGACCAATCGCAGTCTGGTTTCAGACCTGGCTACAGTACCGAGACGGCTTTGGTCGCCTTGGTGGATGACCTCCGCAGAGAGCTGGACAGGGGGGGTGTGACCCTGCTGGTTCTCTTGGACATCTCAGCGGCTTTCGATACCATCGACCATGGTATCCTTCTGGGACGTCTCTCCGGGATGGGCCTTGGGGGTACTGTTCTGCAGTGGCTCCAGTCCTTCCTAGAGGGCCGTTCCCAGTTGGTGAAGCTGGGGGACACCTGCTCGGACCCCTGGCCATTGACCTGTGGGGTCCCGCAAGGTTCCATTTTGTCCCCCATGCTTTTTAATATCTACATGAAACCGCTGGGTGAGGTCATCCGGAGTTTTGGAGTGCGGTGCCATCTCTACGCGGATGACACCCAACTCTACTACTCCTTTCCACCTAATTCCAAGGAAGCCCCTCGGATACTGGACCAGTGTCTGGCCGCTGTATTGGCCTGGATGAGGGCGAACAAGCTGAAGCTCAATCCTGACAAGACAGAGGTCCTCCAGGTCAGTCGTACGTCTGATCGGGGTATTGGGTGGCGACCTGTGCTTGACGGGGTTGCACTCCCCCTGAAGGCGCAGGTCCGCAGCTTGGGGGTCCTCCTGGACTCTGCGCTGACACTTGAGGCCCAGGTGTCGGCCGTGGCTGGGAGGGCCTTTGCACAACTAAAACTTGTGCGCCAGCTGCGACCATACCTCGAGAAGTCAGATCTGACCATGGTGGTCCATGCCTTAGTTACCTCTAGACTGGATTACTGCAATGCGCTCTACGTGGGGCTGCCTTTGAAGACGGCTCGGAAACTACAACTAGTACAACGATCGGCAGCCAGGTTTCTAACTGGGGCAGATTACAGGGCGCGCTCAACGCCGCTGTTTAAAGAGCTCCACTGGCTGCCATTTATTTTCCGAGCCCAATTCAAGGTGCAGGTTATCACCTACAAAGCCCTAAACGGTTTGGGACCCACCTACCTTCGAGACCGCATTTCCCCCTATGAACCCGCACGACCTCTTCGCTCGTCGGGGGAGGCCCTGCTCTCGCTTCCACCAACTTCGCAGTTGCGGTTGGTGGGGACGAGGGAGAGGGCCTTCTCCGCCGTGGCCCCCCGGCTGTGGAACTCGCTCCCCAGGGAGATTAGGCAGGCCCCTACCCTACTTTCTTTCAGGAAGAGCCTGAAAACTTGGCTATTCCAGAAGGCCTTCGTTGACTGATCCTTGTGGGATCATGTTATTTACCTATTAAGCAGTAGACCCTCTGGATTGTTTTTAGGATTCATTCAGCACTTTAAGTATTACACCTGCTGTATAATTACCCCTCCCTGATAACTTGATATTGCTTTGCACCTTGGCCTGGATCTTTTGACCCAAATCGGGATTTTAATATTATTGTGTATATTGACTTTTATGACTGTTTTTAATCATGTTGAAGTTTTACTGCTCGGTTTAATGTTTTATCTGATTTGTGCTGTCGTGTCTGGGCATGGCCCCATGTAAGCCGCCCCGAGTCCCTCCGGGGAGATGGGGCGGGATATAAGAATAAAATTATTATTATTATTATTATTATTATTATTATTAGTAGTAGTAGTAGTAGTAGTAGTAGTTATACACTATTTTAAGTCTTTATCAACCAATCGTGTGTTGATAAATTGCCTCCTTTTCCTCCCATTGCTGCTTGGGCTCCTTTTCTCTCCCTTTGACTTCTCCTTCCTCCCTTAGGCTTGTAAAGTGTAGTTTTTTATGATTTATAATAGTCTTTTAGAATTTATTGAAAAACTGCAAAACAGCAAATCCGCGAAAAGTGAACTGTGAAGTAGTGAGGGAACACTGTACTTCCACTCAATGTGGGAGTACAGGGCAAAAAATACCCACACTACCTCCTCCTGCCCTATCTGATCCAAGTGCCCCACAAATTTCATATGAAGGACATAAGCCCAACAGCCTTCTTTATCTTGCTGTTCTTCAGCAACTAGTGAGAAGAGAAATCTAAACATGGATATGACAAATCCTCAATAAATGGCTCTTATTCCTTTTTAAAGTCACATCAGTTTGTTTTGGTAGTAACACTTGGTTATAGCAAATCACATAATTTAAATATGCACAGTATGATTTACGTTATTTTTCCTGTTCAAAACCTCTGCGAGAAAACAAATTATTGGATGGCCCTGAATTCTAATGTCACAGGAGAAGGACTAAAGTTTCCGATTATCCATTTTCAATATAATGACAGGTTGATGATATGTAAATGGAGAGCCTGCTGACCAGGCTCATACAGGTATACCCTTTGACTGTGCAGTTTCCAAAGATTAGGCAATTCTGTTTGTTTTGAAATCGAGCAAATGTCTATACTTGTGTCTTTGCCCTATGTGTGTGCACTTCCCCTTTTTTTATCTGCATAGAACATCTAAGAATCATTAGCAGTGCTCAGAGGGTGACGGAAGAGGTCATATTAACATCTGTCTACTGCACATAGACCAATTCTATATGAGACATAAGCTTTGCACTTGTCATTTAAACACATGGACTTTTTAAAAAAAGAAATGACTCCATAAAATAACAATAACATCATATTTTGCTCCTCTTGGAACTGTCTTCTTCACTCCAGATGACAGCCCCAAAGTTCAGAATGGGTTAAAATAGGCAAAGGAACAAAGTAAAGACAATAGAGTCACCAGAGAAAGACAGAGGAAAAAGAGAGAATCTTCATAAGAGCCCACACAGAGGAAAAGTGTCTCCTTCATCAAGAAAAGTTTCATTGACTTTTCAGTTGATAGTGCTGTGGTTGAATCCTCAGTCAACCAGTTTACCTGGATGCCTCTTTACATCAGGTGAGAAAATCCCTATGTGTCCCATAATCTGTAGTTCCAAGAACTCTAGCTCCCTTAGATTGGCCAGGAGTCAATTTTTAGTACCTGTGCCATTTCTTCTTACTTTTGGAAAACAGCTTGTATTCAACACAGTCTGTTCTGTATTTTTTTTCTCTGTGTTCTTAATAAATAAAAGTTTTTGCTTCAAAATTAGTTTGATCTAAGATGATTTTTCAGACTTTCCTGCCTTTTGTCCCTCCCTTCCTCCCTTTCCTCCTCCTCATTTTTGGCGCTAATCTGATTAATCTTGAATTTTAAAAACCTTTAGCCTGTAAGGTCCTGCAGAAAATTATTTCAGGAAACCCAGGCCCCATCTACCCTGCCACAACAAGAATATAAAAACATCTATATTTTTACCTTCTTTGGCGGTGGCAAATGTATCTTGAGACAATGACTACATGACTCAAAATAGGTTAAAAAATAATCATCTAACACCATAATCTCCTTGTTTTGACAGATGTTTATCCCCAAAAAAAGACAACAGCAATCCTTTTGAATGTCCATCTGTCTTTATGACATACAATCACAGAACTTCAACTTAGCACAGATTTAGACTATTTCTTACTTTAGCCCTCTTTACAGATTCAATAATTTCATTTATTATTAGTGACTCTAAATGGCTGGTTGGCTGCCCCCCCCCCCCCCCACAGTGCCTTCCTTATGATAATGGAATGATTTTGAAAGCACGTTATGTTCTCTTCGCTTTTTCCAAAGTTCCATAATACTTGCTTATTAATACCTACCTTCGTGACCACATTTCCCCCTATGAACCTGCACGATCTCTTCGCTCGTCGAGGGAGGCCCTCCTCTCGCTCCCACCACCCTCGCAGTTACGGTTGGTGGGGATGAGGGAGAGGGCCTTCTCTGTCGTGGCCCCCGCCGGCTCTGGAACTCGCTCACCAGAGAGATCAGGCAGGCCCCTACCCTCCTCTCCTTTCGGAAGAGCCTGAAAATTTGGCTCTTCCAACAGGCCTTTGGCGACTGATCTAGTAGGATCGACCTGTTGCTTATCCAGCAATAGTCCCTTGTGTACGCCTTCCCCAGCACTTTAATGGCTATTGTTTTTATTGTTAATTGCTTTGTTTTATTGCTTTGTTTTTATATTGTTGATGTCCGGGCTTGGCCCCATGTAAGCCGCCCCAAGTCCCTTTGGGGAGCTGGGGCGGGGTATAAAAATATTATTATTATTATTATTATTATTATTATTATTATTATTATTATTATTATTATTATTATTTATGACACAGCAAACAAGATAGATATGCTGGATTTCATATCACAAAATCACAAGTCAAACACTTCCCAAGTGTCTAGGATTGTGTGATGTATTTTCGGATGATGCGCGCAGATCCCAGCAGGGTGGCCTTTTGCAGTTGGCAGATCGTAATTTTGTCAATGTCTATGGTTTCCAAATGCCGGCTGAGATCTTTTGGCACGGCACCCAGTGTGCCCATCACCACCGGGACCACCTGCACTGGTTTCTGCCAGAGTCTTTGAAGTTCAATCTTGAGGTCCTGATAGCGGCTGAGTTTTTCCTGTTGTTTTTCGTCAATGTGACTGTCACCTGGGATGGCAACATCAATGATCCAAACCTTTTTCTTCTCCACAACAATTATTATTATTATTATTATTATTATTTACTTTAGTTCTCTTTGCAGATTCAGTAATTTTATGTATTTTTTATTACACTAACTCTGAATGGTGACTGCTGCAGCCAACTATCATTTGGGTCCTTCAGCCCTCATTTGGGTCCTGAACAGCACTGCATTCTGGGAAATGTAGTTTAGGGCAGGGCCTTTTGCATTACTTGCTATTGAGGGCCTCACTTTCCAAAACTACATTTAAGATGGCTGTGTTCTCCATTAAGTTTAGTCACGGCCACAGCATTTTTCTTATGGCAACGATGGGGCAGAACTCAAGAAAAAACAATGGATTTAAAGCACATTATGTTCTCTTGGCTTTACCGAAGTTGTGTGAATTTTAACTGTGTCACAGCAACTTATGAAGGAATGGAAACTTAAGAACTGAAGCAATGAAAAGGTTCAATTGCTTGGCGCGAATCGCATTTGTGCATCAGAATACGCATCGCAAGTATAAAACATATGATTTACTTTCAAGTAACAAACACTTCTGATTCATTTGCATACCTCTATTAATTGAGCTAGAAGCTATTTGGTGCAGAAAGAGTTGCCTTCCACTATTGTAGAAATAGATATCCAAACATGATCTATAGTCCTTTTGCTTTTTTTTTTTTATGTCAGGAGTGACTTGAGAAACTGCAAGTCACTTCTGGTGTGAGACAATTGGATGTCTGCAAGGACGTTGCTCAGGGGATGCCCAGACGTTTAATGTTTTACCATCCTTGTGGGAGGCTTCTCTCATGTCCCCAAATGGAGCTGGAGCTGACAGAGGGAGCTCATCTGTGCTCTCCCCAGGTTGGATTCAAATTGGCAACCTTCAGGTCAGCAATCCAACCTTCAAGTCAGCAGTCCTGCCAGTTTAATCTACTGCACCACTGGGGTCTCCTTTGTTTTTTTATTAATTGATTGACTGATTTTCAATGCTAACAATCTTAGATGCAATAAAAATAGCATTCATTTAAAAAAAAACAAAAGGAAGGAAAAGAGAGATAACAAAAAAAGATAAAGATAAATTTAGATATATACATATTTAAAACTATATGAGGCCTCCAGACCTGACTATAGTGAAAATAAAAATAAAAAGATAAAAATATTATTTAGGCCTTACAGCTTCAGCTAAATAATCTTACTAAAATTACTAAGAACCAGAACAAGAGACTATTATATCATTAAATTTTTTATTTCTGAAAAAATCCAAAAATGTTTTCTAGGTTTTTTTTAAGTTCAGTTGGCTCATGCTTTTAAAACTCATATGTACAGTATTTGGGCAAACTCAGCAACCTTAACAATGCCATCTTCTATTGCTGGTACTTCAGTCCATTTACAAATTTGATTAAACAATATTCTTGCTGCTGTTGTCAAGTATCAAAGAAGTAATCCATATTTATTACCCAGCCCTTTTGCTTTGGCTTATAAAAACCACTTACTCGGGTGGGGGGATGGGGGCAGTAAAGAAGAAAAGAAGCAATAATCCAGGTTAAAATTGAGCCTTTAAAATTCAAAGTGCTTGTTTTGCCATTTAAAGTGATATATTGCTAGGCTTCCAACTATCTGAAAGACCATATCTTCCTATAAAACGGAGCTCAATTTTTACAGTCTGGAGAAATGGGCTCTCTTTTGACAACTATCTACACAGGCCACAAAATATTTGCTATTTGCTCCTTTGAACTAGAAGTGTGTGAAATTCCATTGATCGATTCAGATTTTGAATAGTTACAGAGGTCCAACAGCCAAGCTGCTGGAAATGGACTGGGAAGGACCCCTTCAACTTCTTCCCAGAATGAAAAACAGACCGTCTAATCTTTCAGCTGAAAATTTAGGAAAGATTCATTGATTTAGACTTAGTTTTCACATTGATATTATGACTACTTGTTTGTTTTTCAAGCACAAGGAGCAATCTCTCCATGGTGGGGGAGATGGGGCTGAGCAGTGAACATAACCACACAAGCTGTATCATGTTTAATGTGTTGTCGAAGGCTTTCATGGCCGGGATCACAGGGTTGTTGTATGTCTTTCGGGCTGTGTGGCCATGTTCCAGAAGTATTCTCTCCTGACGTTTCGCCCACATCTATGGCAGGCATCCTCAGAGGTTGTGAGGCATGGATAAACTAGGCAAGGAAAGGAAAAAGTGCAGCATCCAAACAAGAGTCAAAGAACATGAAAGGCACTGCAGACTAATTCAACCAGAGAAATCAGCCATAGCAGAGCACTTGATGAACCAGCCTGGACACAGTATATTATTTGAGAACACAGAAATGCTGGACCACTCCAACATCTATCATGTCCGACTACACAGAGAAGCCACTGAAATCCACAAGCATGTGGACAACTTCAGCAGAAAGGACAAAACCATGAAAATGAACAAAATCTGGCTACCAGTATTAAAAAACTCTAAAATCAAAACAGTAGATGGGAACCAACACTCTGAGGGCAGAGGAGCCCCAAGGATGGCTAATGACTGAAGGATGCCCCCCAGGCAAGAGACAAACCTTTCCAATGCTAATTAGGGTGATTAACTTAAACATTAATGCTGGCTTCCCACTGACAAAGGACTCTTGTCATAACCTGGACTCTCCACATATATATATCTATATATATAAAAGAGTGATGGCATCACGGCGACTCACAAAACAACAAAAGTACAGGCCCCGCAACCTCGAAATTTGACAACACAACCAATCATCCATGCCTCCAGGTTGATACAACAAAAAGAAAAGAAAAACAAAGTCCTAATTAGAGGGAGAGCAATAATTTTTTTTATCCAATTGCTGCCAGTTTAGAGGGCTAATCTCTGCCCACTTCGTCTCCTTGCAACCCACTCCTAGCAAGCCAAGGGACAGCCAGGGTTCAGTTAGGGGACAGGCAGACTTAGGCTATCTAATTTGCACTGGATTATATGGCAGTGTAGACTCAAGGCCCTTCCACACAGCTATATAACCCATTTATAATCTTATATTATCTGCTTTGCACTGGATTATCTTGACTCCACACTGCCATATAATCCACTTCAGTGTGCATTTTATACAGCTGTGAAGAAGGGTCCTCATATAATCCAGTTCTAAGCAGATAATATAAGATTATCAATAAACAGTAGACTCTCACTTATCCAACATAAACAGGCCGGCAGGATAAGTGAATATGTTGGATAATAATAAGGGATTAAGGAAAAGCCTATTAAACATCAAATTAGGTAATTAGGTATACAAATTAAGCACCAAAACATCATATTATACAACAAATTTGACAGAAAAAGTAGTTCCATGCGCAGTAATGCTATGTAGTAATTACAGTAGAGTCTCACTTATCCAACACTCGCTTATCCAATGTTCTGGATTATCCAATGCATTTTTGTAGTCAATGTTTTCAATATATCGTGATATTTTGGTGCTAAATTCATAAATACAGTAATTACTACATAGCATTACTGTGTATTGAACTACTTTTTCTGCCAAATTTGTTGTCTAACATGATATTTTGGTGCTTCATTTGTAAAATCATAACCTAATTTGATGTTTAATAGGCTTTTCCTTAATGCCTCCTTATTATCCAACATATTCGCTTATCCAATATTCTGCCAGCCCATTTATGTTGGATAAGTGAGACTCTACTATACAAATTTACCACTAAAATATCACAATGAATTTAAAACACTGACTACAAAAACATTGATTATGAAAAGGCAGACTGCGTTGGATAATCCAGAACATTGTATAAGTGAATGTTGGATAAGTGAGATTCTACTTTAATATGAAATAATTACTGGGATAGAATAATGCAGAACAATATAATCTCTAAAACCAGGACAGTAAATAAACAGGGGAATTCCACACAGGAAACAATCAGGGCCAGCTAACACCTCCCAACAAAGTATTCCCATCATCAAAGTCTGGCAAATCCTGTTTTCTCAGGGCCACAGACAGTAGAAGCACATAAAATATCACAAAGAACACCACTCTGAAAACAAGGGAATTCCAGACAGGAAACAATCAGGGCCAGCTAACACCTCCCAACAAAGTATTCCCATCATCAAAGTCTGGAAAATCCTCTGTTTTCTCAGGGCCACAGACAGTAGAAGCACATAAAATATCGCAAAGAACACCACTCTGAAAACAAGGGAATTCCAGACAGGAAACAATCAGGGCCAGCTAACACCTCCCAACAAAAAATTCACTCAGGGAGGAAACAGCCAGGCTTTAAAGCTGCAAGGCCATTACATCCTAATCATTTTTCCTAATTGCAGCATTCATACTTGCCTCCAACAGACAAAAAAAAACCAATCAGAAATATTGTATATTCACAACCTTTAGGAAATAATATCCCCTGATGGCGTAGCGTGTTAAAGCGCTGAGCTGCTGAACTTCTGGACCGAAAGGCCACAGGTTTGAATTGGGGGAGCAGAGAGAGCCCCCATTGTTAGCCCCAGCTTCTGCCAACCCAGAAGTTCAAAAACATGCAAATGTGAGTGCATCAATAGGTACTGCTCCGGCGGGAAGGTAACGCCGCTCCATGCAGTCATCTCACATGACCTTGGAGGAGTCTACGGACAACGCCGGCTTTTCGGCTTAGAAATGGAGATGAGTACCAACCCCCAGAATCAGACATGACTGGGCTTAATGTCAGGGGAAAACGTTTACCCTTTACCTTAACTACCACCAATTCCTCAATACTTTATTTCCCATACCACCAGACTTCGCCACAGCAACGCGTGGCCGGGCACAGCTAGTGTGTGTGTGTGTGTGTGTGTGTGTGTGTGTGTGTGTGTGTGTATATATATATATTTCCTTTCCTTGCCTAGTTTATCCATGCCTCACAACCTCTGAGGATGCCTGCCATAGATGTGGGCAAAACATCAGGAGATAATACTTCTGGAACATGACCACACAGCCCAAAAGACATACAACAATCCTGTATCATGTTTCTTAGTCAATTAGAGGCCTGGTTCTGTCCATTTTTCCTACCCTATGGTGGTGTGCACTGGTTTGAACATTTCAGGAGGGACATTTAGAATTCTCAGCCAAGAACCCAAATTGATATATATAAAGAAAAGAAATGTGTGCTTAGAAAGTGGGTAGTGGAGAGATTAAGTACTTCAAATTAACCATCTGCTAGATGGATACTGTAACAGATTAGCCTACCTTACAAGGTCGGTGTACAGGTAGCTTCAGGCCTTGCTTGCAAAAGCTAAGCAGAGCAAGGGGAGGAGCAATCAGGCAGTGCAATCTGATTGGCTGATCTAAACGGGGAGAGTTGCTTAGCAATTGGAGATGGGTGGAGCCAGAGTGACAGTTGGAGCTATGCAGCCAGGGAATTTATTCAGTTAGCTAGGGAGTTTTGAAGATAGAGATAGTTTTGGGAACTGTTTTAGAGTGATACCTCTTTGAGGAATATAATTAAAAGCCTTAGGGGGAAAAAGCTGAGAACTATATTGAGACTACAGTTTAGAGTGCTGGTGTTAAATCCCAGGAGGATTTAAAGGTTTAAATTGTCCTGTTTGTATTTACTGAGTGAAGGAATATATTTCCACAGAAATCAAGTTATAAAACCATCCTTTTTAAGAGAAAACTTGTTATTGAAAACGCTACACATCTTTACTGTTTACGAACAAATAAACAACAACTTCTTGTTTTTCCTCATGTAAAGTGTCTTGTGTGACTATCTAAATATCCTAATACAGGGGAGACCTGTCAGTTTAAAATCCTGTCAGAGAGGTGACTGAGATGTAAATAAATGGTGGTAGCAAAAGAAACCTGAATATAAAATTGGCAGCAAAGATGAAATATAAATTAATGAAACATATAACACCTTATGAACAAAATATCAGTCTTGAGCATCCCCCCTGCTCCTGTCCTCTGCAAATAGAAGCACTAATAGAAAAAAAAATGGATTTTGGAGAACTGCCATCTGGAAGGGGATGGAATGACAGAGGAAAATGAGAATGAAAAGGTACAGTAGAGTCTCACTTATCCAACATAAACGGGCCGGCAGAATGTTGGATAAGCGAATATGTTGGATAATAAGGAGGCATTAAGGAAAAGCCTATTAAACATCAAATTAGGTTATGATTTTAAAAATTAAGCACCAAATCATCATGTTAGACAACAAATTTGGCAGAAAATGTAGTTCAATATGCAGTAATGCTATGTAGTAATTACTGTATTTATGAATTGAGCACCAAAATATCACAATATATTGAAAACATTGAGTACAAAAATGCGTTGGATAATCCAGAACGTTGGATAAGCGAGTGTTGGATAAGTGAGATTCTACTGTACTAGAAAAGGTACTGATTTTCCAAAGAGGCAACACTGTAGAAAATTATTTCTCATTAAAGGTGCCCAGTCTGTTTCTATTCTAACTTTGTTTTGGCTGTATGTTAGATAGCACGATAGTTGGTCTATGCTTTGATGAATACATGGAACAAGTAAAAATAAAGATAATAATTTGACCCTAAAAAAGGAAGACCCAATGGGAACCAACAATTGAAGTACTAGTACACGAGCTATAGAACAGAAACTACAGACTATTATTGCCCAAGAATCAGAAGATTGGAAGGATTCCAAATCCCCCTTCACTCTCTCTGCAACCCCTTTTTTACGATGTCTTCACCACCTCAAATGACCCCCTTTTGTGTTTCTTCTTCTTCTACCTCTCCTCCTCCTCCTCCTCCTCCTTCATTCCCTTTTCCTTTCTTCTTTTTTATTCATTTCCCCCTTGGAAACACCTTAATAAAAATATTTCTGTGAAAACAAAAAAGGCCACAAGATAGGCAGTGGGACAACTCTGATATGTCCCTATAGATGTCGCCTGTGTTTTTGGGCTTTTTTAGATCAGCTCTCTTAGGATGTTTCGACAGTGCAGATGTAAAACAATTTGGCACCATTTTAACTGCCATGGTTCAATGCTACGGAATCAGAGCAGTTGTAATTAAAAAAAATCTTTAGCCTTCTCTGCCAAAGGGTGCTGGTTCCTCGCCAAACTACAACTCCCATGATTCTATAGCATTAAGCCATGACAGTTAAAGTGGTGTCAAACTGCATTAATTCTACAGTGTGAATACATCTTTAGTTTGACAAAACCTACTAGTTCCATAAGATCCAGGAAAACACTATATTGGTGCTGAATATGAAGTTTAAAATTTGGACCACTTCAATTATTATTTTACTGCATTTTTACAGAGACTTATTGAACTGGAAATACTCATCATATTTTGAAAGCATATTGGTTTTATATTTTGGGATTCAGTTGTATTGATTTGTTAATAGACCTGCTTATTGGTTCTGCATTACTGATGATTCTGCATTTGACATTATCTTAATACACATCTATCCATATATTGACTGCAATGTTGTTTAGGTAACTTTTGTCTTCTTTTGTGAGCACCTTTGAGGACCTTTTTGTTGCAAAGCAGATCACAGTGAATTAAAACCATAATCAAAATCAATTCCATAATTTAAATCACTATGTAGATCCAGATTCGAGTCTCCAAGTGTGGAATTAATTGGAATATTGTGAGGAAAATTTAGGAAGTGGGAAACCAGAGGGATCTGCTTTAATTCATTTGGGAAGAGAAAATGAAATGTAGTGAATCAATCAAATAAATAAGTGTTCAATGATAAAAAGTACTGTGGACTTCATATCAGACTTCAGAGTATATCAGTTTGACTCATTTGCTATAACGCAGAAAACAGGAAGTTCAGAGTGATACCTATGTCATATAAACAGAAATATTATTGTGTAACGTTTAAAAAGTATGCATGCTTTCAGCCTTTACAGGCAATCCCCGAGTTACAAACATCACGCTTACAATGACTCAATTAAGAACAGAGGGTTTTTTTTTTCAGGTCAGGAGTGACTTGAGAAACTGCAAGTCGCTTCTGGTGTGAGAGAATTAGCTGTCTGCAAGGACGTTGCCCAGGGGACGGCAGGATGTTTGATGTTTTACCATCCTGTGGAGGGCTTATTTCATGTCCCTGCAAAGAATCGGGCTAAGGCAATAGGAAGTGAGAGAAATATACCCCTAGGAAGGGAAATTCACTCCTGAAAGCGTTATCATGCCGAAAAGTGCTTTCAATTGAAGCTTTATCACCAATTCTTGTTTTCACAAAAAAACAAATTTTTCAAAATCCAATTATCACAGGGACAAAAAGTGCAATAAAATCTTCTGAACAGGGGCACAGACAGCAAAACGAACACCACAAATGTGCCAACCCTTTCCTATGTTATCCAAAGCTAAAAAATACAGTTTTGGCTGTAGTTATACTTCAAAATGTACTTACATCTGACTTACATACAAATTCAACTTAAGAACAAACCTACAGAGATCCTCTGAAGATGCCAGCCACAGAAACCACACAACACCCCAGAACCTATTTTGTTTGTAACTTGGGGACTGCCTGTACTCCAAACATTTTGTTCTGGGCTTTCAGGACCAAATCAGTTTTGGAAGGATGCTCTGAATGCAACCAGCACATGTGCCCCAACTTTTCCTGATTTTGTGTTTCATTATAAAATATCTAAGCATGTGAGCTTTACTGCATTGTTAAAGGACTACCACCATAAACATCTGCAATTTTCTAAAACAAAAACAAAAACTCTTTTCTCCTTCACCCACAAATTCTTTCCCTCACCTTTTCTGATTTTGCCATGAAGTTTTCGGTGTTTTTCTCTTCTGCTTTTAAATAATTTGTCCCAACAGAAATAGCTAAAAATTATAGTGCTTTTTTTCTAAGGCAGCATATTATCTCCTTTTGGCTAGGGACCATCTTGCTGTTGGCCAGCTTGCTAAATGGAAAACTCTAAATGGGTTAACTTTCAAAAATAATAATAAACTTTATTGTAAGTTTAAACTACATTTCATATAGCAATGTAGTGAATGCAAAATCCTGACTCTCTTAAAAGTTAGTGGACTAGAAAATTAAGTAAACTGTAGTTTTCTTTGCTTCAATTAACTAACATTGTTAAAAATGTGGTATTTCCATAAAAAAGATCAATTTGATACAGAGATCTCTCTAATAAATAAAGTATGGTCCATTATGCAGACCATCTATTCCTCTTCTGAGCTTATTTTGTTTAGAAAGATTTTGGATAATTTGTTCAAGCTGTTTTTTGTGTGTATGTGCATGCTCACCTGCATTTTAATGTTCATTTAACTCTTGTTTTTCATTAATGGGAGTAAAAGCAATAAGGCACTCACATTAGAATTCACTGTAAGTGAAGAAATTATACTGTAAAAGAAACATCCTTAACAATATAATTGACCTTGAGAACATTAAGATATGATGTGATTTACCCTTAATTGAATGGTGGGATTTTATATAGCTAAATTTCATACACATTATGTTGGTATTCCCACTAGGATACAATGTGATTTACATCACCAACATATGTTAACAGATTTTACTTCTTTAAAAAGTCATTTTTCAGGGAGTGTGTATTTCCACAATTTTGCAGTAAAGAATTGAGATAAGTGGGGCACATGTGGCTTTGAATTAAAATGCTAATAATTTCTAATCCATGAGAATACTGATTGGATTGGATTTCTCATGTACTGAGAAATTATTTGTGTGGATGTTTGTATTCTTTAGGCTTGGACTAGAACACCAAAGTACAGTAACTAGAATGAGGTGCAAAATATTGCTTCATGGTGGGACAGACAGACATTTCCTGTTATGTTTGAAAGTACAATTACTATGAACCCCCAATTAGTGGACAGGAGATTCTAGGAACTGAAATGTTTTTTTTTTAAAGTAGCTTTTCAAGATTTTGGAATACATCACAATCCATTTAAAAGATTGTTAGAAACACTACGGTTGAATGAATAAGTTATTATGAAAAATTAAAATATTTTCTACTTCATCTTATCAATTGTCTAGCAACAGGGATTACGCACAGCACTGTTACATGATTTCAGCTAATGATTTCATTTGATTCATGGCATACATGTGCATTTTTATCGTACTATGCAAACACCAGCTCCCTAGCAATTGAATTTACATAGAACTGGATGAAAAATCACCTACCCGTCATCCTAAAATAGGATCCATTAATTTAATGAAACAAATCACTTTGAAATTTGTATCATTGGCATAAATTGCTTTCTGATGGGAATGAGTGCCTCATTACTCAAATGTACGCACTAATCCAATCTTGTTTGTAACATCAAACAAGAACACAAGGAGAAAAGATCACTTTCAGAAAGATGTGTAATGGTTACACATGAGCTATGGATCTATGTGGGGTCCACAACATGGGGTGATCTTATTGTTCACAGTCTGATTTAATAGGACATTAGCTTTGGAAACTCAACTGCAATTGAGTCTACCAATGATAGCAATCTGATGTTGGATATTCTTCAGGGGTCACCATCACACACTACAAGTCATAGAGGTGTCATCCCTAAATATCTAAAATCTTGCACTTCCTGGGCAAGCCTAATTGCCAACCACAACATTCCATATTCTGCTGCATGTCTATCTGCCCCTGCTTCTGAAATTATGAAGATATTCAGTGCTGTCCATAAAATCAATTCTGAGAAAACAATTGCTACACACCTGTTAGTGCATCACCACAACATTGGATTTGAGGGCATTTCCATTTCTGCTTCTTCCCCTTTCATAGGACAGATATGATAAATATAATATTTTAGTTAGCTGGTGCTTCAGCTTCCCCTTTCTGTGGCATAGTCTGACAAGATTTTCAAGGATTGTTCCACCTTTTGCGATTGCTCTTGTGATCCTAACATATGCTGTAATTGTTTCTTTATATCTTTATGTAACCTGTGACATAATAGTACATTCAGAAATATGGACACTTGTACTTGTTATAATAGCCATTCCCCACCCAGTTATCTGAGCATGCTGTTTCCTAATGCAGGTCATGTACTGATGGCACACATTGAGAAAGAAGTGAACTATGAACATTGCATAGGGAAGCAATGCTAAACACAGGAAATGCCTCATGAGGCATTTTATGACTAGATAGCATTAAAGGCTGTCATAGTAGGATGATGAAACCTTTGCAAGCACATGTAGAGATGGCTCATTAAATCTGTTCTCACAAGGACTTTGCTAATTAAGAGAAAATAGTAGGATAAGGCAGCTCTCGAATAGGCACAAATCTTTCAGAGATGATCTTGTCCCCCTTGAAAGATTTCCGTTGCTACAAAAAGATATATAGAGAGAGGGAGGGAGAGAGGGAGGGAGGGAGAGAGAGAGAGCGCGCTATGTCCCTGTATAACTGATTTGCAAAGGACCTCCAGGAGACTAGCATGTCCTCTATGCACCCAAAATCCTCTTCTAACCTGAAGATCTTTGATGGACAAGGAGCTGAAGCCGTGAGCACATTAGCACAGAAACTTATTCCCTTTCCTGCCTTGAGCCTCACCTTTGGGTTCCTGGCATCTCTCTCACCATACTAAAAATGATGGCCAGCTAATTCCCTCTTTGTGGTTAGTATGGTTAAAAGCTGTGCTTCTTGTGTTTAGTTTGTTTTTTTAACCAAATCTATAGGACATTTTTCTGCTGCTGAAATTATTGAGGTTGCTGAGATTTATTGTCAAGGCCATAAGATTAATGCCAAACTGAGAAGTAAGGGGGAGGGAGAGAGAGACCCGCTGCTTGGTCACAAAAGTGATCAATATGTTTATATTGCATATTCCCCTAGGCCAGTGGTTCTCAACCTGTGGGTCCCCAGATGTTTTGTCCTTCAATTCCCATAAATCCCAATGACTGGTAAACTGTTTGTGATTTCTGGGAGTTGTAGGCCAAAACACCTGGGTACCCACAGGCTGAGAACCACTGACCTTGGCAAAAACTGCTGGTTGGAGCTCGAGGAAACAGAACGTCAGCAAAATTACTGACTCTGTTCAAAGTGTGTGCATAGTACATAAGAGTTCTCCCCTACACTCTTCACTATAGTCTTTGAGGTCACCAGTTGATGATTCCATTTCACCACCCAATTCCCATTGTCTTTGTCATCATAGAAATCATTTCATTGCTTGCTTGCTTGTATAATCTATGAGCCTAAAGGTCAAGCATGAGTGTGTTAATACTCAAGGAATTATACTTATAATTTAATGTATTTTGTTATATTATGTTAGAATACAGGCTTTAAGCAGTATATTCTACGTTGACTTTCCTTTTCAGTTGGAAGTTCTGAGGAACAGTGAAAAAAGAAATAAAATGTTTTGATAATCTAGTTATTCATTCCTAATTTGTCAATCCAAGAGATTATCTAAGGAATACATGGACCAAGTTAACTATGCTTGTTTTTTAAAGAGTTCTCTCAACTGGATTTTAGAAGTAAAAACCAGTATTTCTAATAGAGTGTGTAGGATATAATGTCTATGAAAGATGGGAAGTAAGAGCATTAGTGATGCAAGGATAATGAATTCTTGTGTCACTAGTGAGGTGCAAAAGTAAGAAAAGAAGTCAGAGAAGCCATCTGGCAGTCCTACTACAGGTTGTTTGAAATTTAGAACAGGACAACGAGTTAATGTTTTTTAGCATGTTTATGCATTAATTCATTTTTTCTGAGCAGAAGAGTAAAGAAAAAAGGAGGAGGAGGCATTTAATTTGTTATCCACCTCCTCCTAGCTTGAGGTGGGGTACAGCATTGTTAAAACTTCCTGATCAAACACAATACCATAAAACACACAAGAAAGCTCATAAAAACCAGTCCTTAGGAATCTTGTTCAAGACAGTTTCATCCCCTCTGTCTTTCTAAACAAACCTGCTCTTGCTACTTGTCCAACATGACAACTACCTGGAATTACCTTAGACATTATAGAAGTCATCGTGAAGACCT
Organism: Anolis carolinensis; assembly: GCF_035594765.1. Classification (NCBI taxonomy): domain Eukaryota; kingdom Metazoa; phylum Chordata; class Lepidosauria; order Squamata; family Anolidae; genus Anolis; species Anolis carolinensis. The sequence goes on from NC_085844.1 coordinate 86,398,528, forward strand.
GGATGCTTCTTGAATCAAGAAGAATAGTAAATGGTGCTCAATACCACCACTGGGAAGTGACTCTTCTGACCATACTATTGTGCATCAAGATGAAAAAAAATGTTGCTCTTGTCGTATGCTATTGTGTACCTTACTTACTGTAGTTGGAAAACCCAACATTTAGAGAATGCAAATGAACAGGTGGACTATAGCATTGTTTATGGAGGACAATTTGTGATGCGATTATCATGTTGTCCCTTTGCTGATGCTGTCTAAATCCCTACACATTCTATGACACAGACATTATGGAGACAATTTTGTCTGCTTTGTAGATAAGGATGCACCGAGATTTTCACTAAAGGATTAATAATCACTCAGCTATACTTTCAATGCTTGAATTTAGCCTTCTTTTGTATTTAATAGCTCTACAGGGGATAAGTGAGTTCTTTCTTAGAACTGTTCGGGCAACGACTTCCCAACTTTGGCAGAGAATAGAGTTTTAAATGAGCTTTTTGTTTCTTTATAAACCTATTTCCTTTTCATTTGTATCAAAAGTATTGAAATTGGTTGATACTGACTAGCAATTCAGAACAAACTGGAAAGGTCTGAAACAACGGCAAAGTAATTTGAATAGATTCCATCTAACTGCTATGGGCTGAAACTGGTTCAGGCAAGTTCAAACTACATGAATCAAAGCCAATGAAATAAGTTGCAGCGTTTTCAGTAGGGTAAAGCAGTGGGGATGAATGCCCTTCCATTTCACCTTTTGTTTTATACGTGCCCTATAAATTGGACAAGAAAAAAACTTAAACACGTACTTCTCTCTCTTTTTTTCCTGGAAATATATCTCATTGATGAGACAGCTGCAAACATGAATTCACATTTGATGGCCAATCATGGAATAATGAGAACAGACACAAAGCTGGATTAAGTAAAGACTACTTTTTATCTATAATTTATTTAGCAGATTAAACCTGAAAGGAATAAGGGGGGGGGGGGGGGTGAGAGAGAGAATGAACCACAGTTTGGGAACCACTGACCTAGGGTGTTTCCACTTCAGAAAAGAGTGCAACCCCATATGATAGCCCCAAGAGCAGGCTCCTTCACAACACCCCAGGTCCCAGAATCCAATATGACTATTCTGCAGCCTTACCCTTCACCAAAAGGGGTGCCAATGTTTGCACAAAACTTTTATATTCTTTTCCCATTACCTGTCAGTAATAACTTAAATACTGATTCTAAAGACACAGCATGAATAGCTGAAAAATTCCATTTAAAGGGTGGGATTCTGACCTGTCCTCACACTTTACTGAGGACAGAAGGGTGAAATCCAGAGCTGAAGAGAGGGAAATGAGGGGCAGATGGCCTAGTGCTCAATTCTTTCCTACTCATATGATGCATCTTTGTGCAGAGTGCCAAAAACTTTTTACTCTAAAGGCCATCAAAGTGCTCCCTTATCTACACCATCTTTAACCATGTGGTCCTGGATGTGAAGACTAAAAAAATTACCACCAGAAACAAAACACACACACACACACACACACACACACACACACACACACACACACACATATATATATATATATCTTGCAACCTTTCTCCTGACACAACTATCTAGGAAGTATTTCACATAGGTGTGAATTCCAACATCCCATCTTCCACTCTCAATCTGTAATGGTCCCCTCAGTAACTAATATATCATATGAAACTTCTGGCTCAGTGTTTATCTCTCTAGGTGGAGAAAGGACACCCTTATAATCAGGCAAAATTATTTTCAAAGTGGCAAGAGATTTGCATATTCCCTCAGATAGGAACAAAAGGTCTGCAAGGCTAAAGAGGCTGGCTGCTATGGAGCTGAGATAATATGCAAACTAATCTAAACTGCCTTTTTGGCTTCTTTTTAAATCGTTTTTGTTCTCATAAATATATCATCCTAGAGAATGTCTGGATACTGCCGTGTGTGTGTGTGTGTGTGTGTGTGTGTGTGTGTGTGTGTGTGTACACACACACACACATACACACACACACGAGAATGAAATCTATATCTAGCACTCACTCTTTTTTCTTTGAGACTGAAAAACCAAAAGCTGAAGGGCATTAAAGTCGTATTCTACGCAGAAGAGAAAATTGAAGGTGAAGTAGAGGTATAATTTGGGTATGTTTGAATAGTTGTTCTGTCACCACTATTTGCTTTTTAATATTACTACTGAAATAAGTTTTCCTCGGAGGAACTTGTTTCAACATATCAAATAGTGAAGCTGGTGAAGTTTGCAATTACCTGGTTCAGAATATGAATTTACTTCACCTATAATGTTCAGCTGAGTTACAAATAGAACATTATTCCCTTATGGCATGGACTTATTTCCTCGTCTTTTATATAACATAGAAGGTTTTTCCATTTTTTACTGTCAGTCAATATCCAACCATATTGGGATTTGCAAAAAGAGGTGTTATCCAATAGTCAGATCAATAGAAGAATTCTCTTTAAGGTTCTTTTATACTTTGGACTCTCAAAAATTATTATAGGTTTTCAGCTTCATAACTAGTGCTTATTGCTCATCAATAGGTTTAACAGATTAGTTGATATATAAAATATATAAAAGTTTGGGAGCTGAGGAAAATTTCATATGAGCATTTTAATATATTATAATATATACAAGAAATTCAACATATTTCAATTATAGTTCCAACATCCCTCGGTTAGGTCCCCATAAGAAAATATAATGTCAACTCTGCACATCTATAATCGGTGTCCTATAGCATCTTTCTAATTGTATTTGTGTACCAGCTATGCGAGGGTATCAGTGAGCTGAAATCTCAATAAGTAAATAATAAATAAATAAATAATGGTTACCACACATGTTCAGCTATCACCTCTTGCAGAAGCAGAGACGTTGGACACAGCTTGCTCTCCAGCACTTGTTTCTGGGCTGTACTACTTTTTACAGCCATTACTGCCCTTTATTTTATCTCTTCCAATCAATTCATTATGTTTAAACGTGACCAAGAATTAGTGATTACTAGCTCTTAATTTGGGTATCTGCCTAAGTTTTGTTGTAGGACAATTTTCTTTTTATATTTTCACCAGTTGTACTTTTCCTGTTCTGTGGAGTCTATCCAAATTGCCTTCTTGTTTTTTGTTGCTTATTTCGTGCACTTCCAAAACTTTATCTTGTACAGAATATTTGGACTTCCCTCAGAGCGCAGGTGATTTCACCCAATGGATAGCTGTAGATGTGGTCTCAAGGCACACATCTGGCCTCAGATGGACCATATGAGTTTGCTCCCCTCCTTACTTTCATCTCCAAAAAATTAAAAAGAATTGTTGTATGTTTTCCAGGCTGTATGGCCATACAGCCTGGAAAACACACAAAAGCCCTGTGATTCCGGCCATGAAAGCCTTCGACAATACAAATTAAAAGGACATAGGCTGAATAAAGGGTTCCCTTTTTAACCAAATATTTTGTCTGGTCTTGTTATTTTATGGTTGAACACAAAATATTTTTATCCTTAAAATCTTCCACACTTTGATAATGCAAATAATAACATGAATGATGTACATTTGCAGCTTTATATTTACTGTAATAATTATGTGCTTCCCATTACACCTGGGCAGTTCTTCTACAGCTCTGATTATTAAATAAGATTCAGCATATCAGTATGGGTTAGGGAAAATACACAAGATGTACCATGAAATTAGATGTGTACACAAGTATTTCCTTTACAGAAAATAGTGGAATTGGCTATTTTTTCTGTGAAAATTTCACATATGGTTTTGTTGGAAACATCTTTTTTCTTCACAGAAATGATATTGATGTGCAGAAAAATATATTTTATTTTTTGCACAGAAAATGATGTTTCTTGGGCAGAAAATGTTTTTGGAACAAAACAACCACATGTGACTCTCATGCACACTAAGTCTTGAATTCTGAAGAGGCTATGAAACTGTGTGGTTTTTGAAGATTTTCTCACAAAAGGAAGAACATTTCTGGAATGTATTAAAGATTTATTTGAGAGGAACATAATTGAAGAATTAAATCTCTACTTTGTTCCCATGATATCTACAAAGTAAATAAGCATCTTCCTCCCATTGGTTTCTTGTTTAAGTCCTTAGTTTTACTTGGATAAAAACTCAAATTTCTAAGTTTATTTGAAGAGAGTTTTGCAAAAGCTTATATTGCTAATGAGCACTATCACCTTGAAATAATTCCAGATGGAGACTGGCAACCAAATAAACATGTTTTCCAAAACAGTAAAGAAGAAAAAGAATATTTGAACTTAGTCCCATGATGGAGAATTGTTGAAACAGTATAGAAAATGTGATATTTTAGTAATTTCATCACAAATAATAATGTAATATGATTGGCTAATATGATTATAATAAAGCAAAATGAAAAGTAAGAGCACAGAATGGTTGTGTTAATGCCAAGAGAGAAAGACAATGTTTTCCTAAAGGCATTCACTGTAACAAATACAGTGAAATTCCCATTGATCTAAAATGTGGAGCTGGATATCTTTAGGCTCTGCACATTTGAATGGAAGTGTTGTGTCATTCTATCAAAGGGTAAGAAATTACAAAGTCTTTTAACTTCCAAGAAGTTAACAGAGACTGCTAAGACTTTCTATAGGCTTAAGGAAGCATTTACTTTTGGGGTGAGATTATATTTTATACTGACTTAGTTTCAATAATCTTAAAAAACCAAGTCCTTAGTGTCTGAAGCCAGAAAGAGTTTCTTTTCACTGACCTTCTAAAACAGCAACATATTAAGTAATTTCTTTTGGCTGTTATAAATGAGAGTTTTATTTTCTGTTATCTATAAGGACTTTTTATATATATTTGAGAAAGTGCTGGATTTTGCCTGGTAGCAGCAGCAGATTCCTGAACCTTCATTTTTTTTTTTTTTTTTTTGCTACATAGTCTACGTCTAGAAAATCATTGTGAGTATGATGGAGAATATATTCCACTTGAATTAATGCACTTTCTCTGAAAAAATCAGTTATCCCCCTTGGGTCTTTTTAAGCAATTGTCTTGGCCTCTGTTGTTTGGTTTATGAAGTTTCCTCTTCAAAAGTGCTGCTGAATTTATACCGAACCAAAACAGCAGATACTTCCTATAACCTTGAAATGACACACAAAATCTTGCTCAAATGTGGTTTGTAAGCCTTTTGTTTATAGCAAGTTCTGTGGATAGATAAGGTTTTTCCAGTTTACTGATCCTGGTTGGAACAAGATCCATGTGCTATATAAGATACTTATATTTCTTTTTTAGGAAGGGCTATATTTGGCAGATATTAATCTATAATGGAGCCCCCGGTGGTGCAGTGTGTTAAAGCGCTGAACTGCTGAATTTGCAGACTGAAAGGTCCGAATCCTCACAACTCCAGGCATATTTTGGTAGACACTGATTATCTGGATCCAGCACAGTCTGGCTTTAGGCCGGGACATGGAACTGAAATAGCCATAGTAGCCTTAGTGGATGATCTATGCTGGGAACTGGACAGGAGGAGTGTGTCCCTGTTGGTTCTCCTGTACCTCTCAGTGGCCTTCGATACTGTAGATCAGGGGTCCTCAAACTTTTTAAGTGGAGGGCCGATTCACAGTCCCTCGGAAATATTTCAAAATCAGGATTGTTGTTGTTGTATGCCTTCAAGTCATTTCAGACTTAGGTCAACCCTAAGTCTAAAGTTTAGGACAGAGGCCAGGTCAATGACCTTGGGGGACCACATCCGGCCCATAGGCATTAGTTTGGGACGATCTCATAAGAACATAGGTAAGCGAAGAGACCCCCAAAGACCATCTAGATGGTCTCATAGGACCATAGGTAAGGAAAGTGACCTCCAAAAGCCATCTAGATGGTCTTATAAGACCATAGGTAAGGAAAGTGGCCCCCAAAGACCATCAAGATGATCTCATAAAACCATAGGTAAGTAAAGGCACCCTCAAAGGCCATCTAGATGGTCTCATATGGCCATAGGTAATGAAAGTGACCTCCAAAAGCCATCTAGATGGTCTCATACGGCTGTAGCTAAGCAAAAAGACCTCCAAAGACCAACTAGATGATCTCATAAGGCTATAAGTAAGCAAAGATACCTCCAAAGACAAGGTAGACTTAGGTCAACCCTAAGTCTAAAGATTAGGACGGGGGCCAGGTAAATGACCTTGGAGGGCCGCATCCGGCCCATAGGCCTTAGTTTGGGACGATCTCATAAGAACATAGGTAAGCAAAGAGACCCCCAAAGACCATCTAGATGGTCTCATAAGACCATAGATAAGGAAAGAGATCCTCAAAGACCATCTAGGTGATCTCATAGGACCATAGGTAAGGAAAGTGACCTCCAAAAGCCATCTAGATGGTCTCATAAGACCATAGGTAAGGAAAGTGGCCCCCAAAGTCCATCAAGATGATCTCATAAAACCATAAGTAAAGGCACCCTCAAAGTCCATCTAGACGGTCTCATATGACCATAGGTAATGAAAGTGACCTCCAAAAGCCATCTAGATGGTCTCATACGGCTGTAGCTAAGCAAAGAGATCTCCAAAGACCAACTAGATGATCTCATAAGGCTATAAGTAAGCAAAGAGACCTCCAAAGACCAGGTAGACTTAGGTCAACCCTAAGTCTAAAGTTTAGGACAGGGGCCAGGTAAATGACCTTGGAGGGCCGCATCTGGCCCCCGGGCCTTAGTTTGGGGACCCCTGCTGTAGATCATGGTAACCTTCTGGGATGCCGTGCAGGAATGGGGCTTGGAGGTGCTGTTTTACAGTGGCTCCAGTCCTTCTTGGAGGACCATTCCCAAAAGGTGTTGTAACCATTGTCCTGTGGTATACCACAGAACTCAATATTGTCCCCTATGTTGTTCATCATATACATGAAGCCGCTGGGAGAGATCATCTGGAGTTTTGGAATTCATTGCCATCTGTATGCAGATGACATTCAATTCTATTACTCCTTTCCAAATGCTACTAAGAAGGCTGTTCAGGTCCTGAACCAGTGCTTGGCAGCTGTGACGGTTTTGATGAGGGCGAAAAAATTGAAATTAAATCCAGACAAGACAGAGGTCCTCCTAGTCAGTCATAAGGCCAAACAGGATATAGGGTTACAGCCTGTGATGGACAGGGTTACACTCCCCCTGAAGGCTCAGGCTTGCAACTTGGGAATGATCCTGGATTCATTGTTGAACCTGGAACCATAGGTCTCAGCAGTGGCCAGGAGAGCTTTTGCACAATTAAAAATTGTGTGCCAGTTGTGCCTGTACCTTGGGAAGTCAGACTTGGCCATGGTGGTCCATGCTCTTGTTATATTCCATATAGATTACTGCAACATGCTCTACGTGGAGTTGCCTTTGAAGACTGTTCCAAAACTTCAATTGGTCCAACAGGTGGCAGCTAGATTGCTCATTGGAGTGGCGTACAGGGATCATACAACCCCCCTGTTATGCCAGCTCCACTGGCTGCTAGTCTTCTACCGAGTACAATTCAAAGTGCTGGCTTTAGCCTATAAAGCCCTAAATGGTTCTGGTGCAGCTTACTTGTCTGAACTTATCTCCCACTGTGACCCACCTCGGAAGTTAAGATCATGAGGGGAGGCCCTGCTTTCCACCTTTGCAAGCGTGATTGGTGTGGATGGGAGACAGCCTTCTCAGTGGTGTCCCCTCATCTATAGAACTTCTTCCCCAATGAAATCAGGTCAGTCCCTTCCCTCCTGTCTTTCAGAAAAAAAATTAAGACATGTCTGTGGGACCAAGCATTAAACCAGTAAATAGTGCACTAATGATAATGGATTAATGGAATTGACAATTAGAAAGCCTCGGACTATGATCTGGATTGTGCAATTTTAATTGATGTTTTAATTAATGTTTAATTGTATGGTTTTAATTTTATCTGTTTTTTTTTATATTTATACATGCACTGGCATTAAATTGCTGCCTGCTGTACAGCCGCCCTGAGTCCCTTTTTAGGGTGAGAAGAGTGGAATACAAATATGTGAAATAAATAAATAAATAAATTGTGCTCACCAGTGGTTCCACTTAATCCTGGAAAGAAGTGTCACAGTCTGGCTTCAGGCCTGATTATGGGACTGAAATGGCTTTGGTCGCCTTGGTGGATGACCTCCGCAGAGAACTAGACAGGGGGAGTGCATCCCTTCTGGTTCTCCTGGACATCTCAGCGGCTTTCGATACCATCGACCATGGTATCCTTCTGGGGCGGCTCTCGGGAATGGGTCTTGGGGGCATTGCTTTGCAGAGGCTCTGCTCCTTCCTAGAGGGCCGTTCCCAGTTGGTGAAGCTGGGGGACACCTGCTCGGACCCCTGGCCTTTGACCTGTGGGGTCCCGCAAGGTTCCATTCTCTCCCCCATGCTTTTCAACATCTACATGAAACCGCTGGGAGAGGTCATCTGGGGTTTTGGAGTTCGGTGCCATCTCTACGCAGATGACACCCAACTCTACTACTCTTTTCCACCAAACTCCAAGGAAGCCGCTCAGACCCTAAATCGGTGTCTGGCAGCTGTGTCGAACTGGATGAGGGCTAACAAGTTGAAGCTTAATCCAGACAAGACCGAGGCCCTCCTGGTCAGTCGTGGGACCAATCGGGGTATTGGGTGGCAACCTGTGCTCGACGAGGTTGCACTCCCCCTGAAGGCGCAGGTCTGCAGTCTGGGGGTCCTCCTGGATTCATCTCTGACGCTTGATGCCCAGGTGTCGGCGGTGGCCGGGAGGGCCTTTGCACATTTAAAACTTGTGCACCAGCTGCGACCATACCTCGAGAAGTCTGATTTGGCCACGGTGGTCCATGCCTTAGTTACATCCAGACTGGATTACTGCAATGCTCTCTATGTCATTGGCTACCCCTGAAGACGGCCCGGAAACTCCAACTGGTTCAAAGATCGGCAGCCAGATTTCTAACGGGAGCTCCACTGGCTGCCGATAAACTGCCGGGCCCAATTCAAGGTGCAGGTTTTGACCTATAAAGCCCTATACGGCTCGGGCCCTACCTATCTCCGTGATCGCATCTCCTCCTATGAGCCAGTGCGGACCTTGAGATCTTCCAGGGAGGCTCTTCTCGCGCTCCCACCACCGTCTCAAGTGCAGCTGGTGGGGACGAGGGAACGAGCCTTCTCGGCAGTGGCCCCCCGGCTCTGGAATGCATTGCCAAATGAGATCAGGCAATCCCCTACATTATCCAATTTCCGTAAGGAACTGGAGACCTGGTGGTGTCGGCAGGTTTTTGAGTAATTATATTGGACTACCGCCAATTTCTGAGCCTGAATATATTGCACAAGATTTCCCTAGCCTAAAATGATACATTTTAATATATTGGGTTTATGGTTCCCATCCCCTTGATCTGGTCATGTAAGTGTGATTTATTGTTATAATTGTATTATTTTACTTTGTTTAATAATGTGTATTATGTTGTTATGTAATGTTTGTGTTGCTTTTATGACTGTAAACCGCCCTGAGTCCCATCCGGGAGATAGGGCGGTATATAAATAAATAAATTATTATTATTATTATTATTATTATTATTATTATTATTATTATTATTATTATTATTGTGAAGTACTGCAGGGTGCGTACTCGGCCCAGTACTGTTCAACATCTTTACCAATGACTTAGATGAAGCTTTAGAGGGCATACTTATCAAATTAGCAGATGACACCAAATTAGGAGGGATAGGTAATACTCTAGAAGACAGGATCAGAATTCAAAGTGACCTTAACAGATTAAAGAGCTAGGTCAAAACTTTAAAAAAAGAATTTTAACAAGGATAAATGTAAGATATATGGTCATGCCAGGCACCACCCATCCTGTATCTCTGCATTTTTAGGGAGAAAAAATGAAATGCAAAGATACAGGCTGGGTGATGACTGGCTCGACAAAAGCTCATGTGAAAAAGATCTTGGGTCTTCATGGTCAGAAAGCTGAACATGAGCCAACAGTGTGATGCAGCAGCTTAAAAAGCCAATGGAATTTTGGGCTGCATCCAAAGGAATATAGTATCTAGATCAAGGGAAGTCATGGTGCCTCTCTATTATGTTTTGGTTAGATCTCATCTGGAATACTGTGTCCAAATATGGGCACCACAATTTTTAAAAGCTATTGAAAAGTTGGACGTTATCCAGAGGTCTAAAATGATGAAAGGTCTGGAGACCATGCCCTATGAGAAGTGTCTTAAAGAGCTGAGTATGTTTAGCCTACAGAAGAGGAGGTTGAGAGGAGACATGATAGCCATGTATAAATATGTGAGAGTGTCATAAGGAAGAGGGAGCAGGTTTGTTTTCTGCTGCCCTGTAAACTAGGACTCAGAGCAATGGGTTCAAATTGCAGGAAAGGAGATTCCATCTGACTGTAAGAGCCATTCAGCATTGGAACTCCCTGCCTCAGAATGTGGCCACTTCCTTGGAAGCTTTTAAATAGAGGTTGGATGGCCATCTGTCAGGAGTACTTTGATTATGCTTTTCCTGCATGGTAGGGGGATTGAACTAGATGGCCCATGTGGTCTCTTCCAATTCTATGATTCTATGATAGTTGGCCATCTACTCTCTGCATCAAATCTTGAAATGAATATGAATTCATCATATCAAGTTTCATTTACAGACTATTTTTTCTGTGAAGACATTCAACCTATCAGTGGATCCCAATTAACTTGTTTATCTCTGCTTTTAAGTGTGTTCTAGTTAGAGTCTGGGTGGGTATACATCACTCATTACAGTTTATACTGTTTTTTTCCCAGTAATAAAAATAGATATGCCAATGGATGCATCTACAAATACTGTTTTTACAGTTTACAACCATCTGTACATTTTTGCTTGCCTATTATTGGGATATTGCAGTAAACAGGAAAATGCTATTATTAAAATTTTCTCTTTTGGCTGTTAAAATATTGCTGATGTATCTTGGCAAAATTGAAGCCTACTTTCAAACAGTTATTCATCCCATATTTTGCTGTAAGATTCTACCAAGTAAAGATTTCAATAGTGCATTTGATTTTTGCCTCATTAGCAAACTACCATTAATCTAACTGAAGCTTCCCATGTCGTTGTTGAATAAGTGTATTTCTACATCTTTACCCTCCAAGGGTGCATGTCAAATGCCTGGTTCAACTCAAAATTATTTTTAAAAGCAAGTCCTTCGAAAACTGTTCTACTTTGCCTACCGGTGTCATAATACTGCTCTTGGAAGTGTCACCAAGGAAGATGCAGTATGGTCCATGACCCAGCAGGCTACTCCATGAGATGCAAGGCCAATTCAGAAGAGTTGAAATTCAGAGATTCCACCATCTGATTATACAACAAACCAGTGATTAGTACCACACTGGAGTAATAACAAAAAATAAAAGTCACTTTAGATGGGGGGAATTTCAAAGAAGCATACTAGAGACACCCCACCACCACCACCATCACCATCATACATACAATGCTGACACAGCCCGTGTTCTGTGTCTAAATTTTCATATTAAGTAACAAGAATTTTGGAAAACACGTTGTTCTGGAGGGGAGGCAAGCACAGGTTTTGATTAGTCAGGTGTTTGGAACCTGAATCTTATTGTTAAATAGTATATAAAATGGTGGAGGTGAGCATGATGATTTGACAATTTAGGATCTGGGTTTGGAGAATTCTTGGCACATTTATGCTCTGCCCGTTATATGAAAGTGCCATTTTTTCTCATATAGATAACGTTAAACATTTGAATGTCTATTAAATATATTGTCCAATGTGCTACCACATCATGTAGGAGTTGAGCATAAAATATAGTATGTTACCAAACATTTTTAAACAACCAAGACTGTATTGTTCTGGTGAGTGTGCGAATAGGTATAATCCCGCTACACACACACATGCACACAGAAACACAACTACATATACTAAACTTCTGGTTTTTCTTCAAATGGATTTACCCTGTTTCCCTGAAAATAAGACATCCCCGAAAAATAAGACCTAGCAGAAGTTTTGCTGAACTGCTAAATATAAGGCCTCCCCCGAAAGTAAGACCTAGCAAAGTTTTTGTTTGGAAGCATGCCCAGTGCCTGCCAAACAGAACACCAGAGCATGCAGGATTGGTAAATGTACATACTAGTTGTACATGGAAATAATGGTACAGTAGAGTCTCACTTATCCAACACTCGCTTATCCAACGTTCTGGATTATCCAACACATTTTTGTAGTCAATGTTTTCAATATGTCATGATATTTTGGTGCTAAATTCATAAATACAGTAATTACTACATAGCATTACTGTGTATTGAACTACTTTTTCTGCCAAATTTGTTGTCTAACATGATGTTTTGGTGCTTCATTTGTAAAATCATAACCTAATTTGATGTTTAATAGGCTTTTCCTTAATGCCTCCTTATTATCCAACATATTCGCTTATCCAACATTCTGCCGGCCCGTTTATGTCGGATAAGTGAGACTCTACTGTAGTAACAAAAAATTCTTGATAGGATTCACAGTTTGTCTGGTTATGCTGGTTTGTGATGACAACTACTGTACGGTATATAATAAATGTTAATTTTTTTGTTCAACAATAAATGTGAATTCTTCTTCATGGAAAAATAAGACATCCCCTGAAAATAAGACCTAGCACATCTTTGGAAGCAAAAATTAATATAAGACACTGTCTTATTTTTGGGGAAACACAGTATTTGACCTTAGACAGCATCCCCAGTGAAGATGAAAGAACAATATGCAAATAACCAGCAAGGAGTAATTCTAGCTATGATATTTTTTTATTTTTTTTTATTTTTTTATTTACAGTATTTATATTCCGCCCTTCTCACCCCGAAGGGGACTCAGGGAGGATTACAATGAACACATATATGGCAAACATTCAATGCCAATAGACAAACAACATTCAGTTTTAGACAGACACAGAGGCATTTTTTTAACTGCTGTCTGCTGTCACTCATGTGACCGACGTTTGGCTGTTATGATTTGGTCAAAGAGTCCATAAAAAGTTAGAAAGTCTTGTTAGTTGAGATCACCAAAATTGTCTCCAAGCAAAAGTCAAACTAGATTCCTATCTGACAACAAAAATAAAAGGAGGAGTGTTTTTGAGCAGATTACTGCTCAGAAAATTAATTAATGGGAATCTAAAGGCATATAAAAGATAGTAAAACTTATCAAGCAAGTACCATTAGCTCATGATTTCTCTTTCCCATGCCTAAGGAAAACTGTCTACCTTAATGGGTACCATTGACTATATTCACGTGAGATATAGTCAAGTTTCTAGAAACATATTTCATATTATTATTATATTCATATATATTCCATTTTAATAAACCTTAGGATAGTTTTCCAAAGCAGAAGCCGACAGAGAACATATCATGTCAAATGTATAGCAAATTCACATTACCAAGATCCTACCAGACTTCTGGATCTTTTTAGTCATGTATTCTTTCTGTCTAGGGCCAAATCCACACAGGGGAAAAGTCTGTTCCAACCTGGGTTTAAAAAAACCCGGGTCCAGATGGACTTCTGTCCCCACACTGGTTAGAAAAACCCTCGCTTTTGGCAGGGGGGGTGTGTCTCAATGTGCTCCGGAACCTTCTGGAAGAACACCCAGACACCCACATCTCTGCCCCAAAAACCTTTAAAAACACTCAAAAAAGATAAAATAACTTACCCTGCCACAATTTCCCTGCTGCTGGCCCTCTCCTGATGTGTGGAAATGACATGCCAGGAGAAGGGGAGGGCGAGGAGGAAAATCGTCATTTCTGCACACCAGGAGAGGGCCGGCAGCAGGGAAATGGCAGCCGGGTATATTATTTTCTATTTTTAGGTGGTTTTGGAGAGAGGTGGGTGCTGTTTTGGGGTTTCCAGGCTCCAGGAGCCCAGAAATCCTGATACAGCTGTGTGGATTGGACCTAGAAGATGCACAATGTGATCCCACACAGCACCCACACCTGGAAAGTCCCAGGTTTTTTCAGGTGTTTAATTATTTCAGGACAAAGCAAAGTTTTCCTGCTTTGTCCTGAATTAATTCGCTTTTACCTAAGGCGTCGTTTGAATACCCCTGATAAAAGTTTGCAAGCTCATGCATTTTGCGAGCTATGTGGCTGTGCCCTAGAATGACTTCAAGACAGCATGTGCCTGTTGTAAACCCACCAATACAAGATTCACGGTGGCATAAAATTTGTGGAACTTCTTCTCTAGGAATATTCATCTTCCGCTTTCTCTATACAGGGATGAAAAACATATACTGGAATGTAATTCCTCACATTCCTCAAAATACACTATATGTTGGCTAAGGACTTCATCACAAAGGCCAGGCGAAGCGTCCCTCTTTGCCTGGCTTCAGCAAGAAAAGAGAGGTGCAGCAGGGTGAATCCTTCGCCCCACATGCAGCCTCCTCTCGGCAATGCTACCCACATCACATGTGGGAAGCTTTGCCCTTCTGAAGAGGATCTATGCTCGCTCCATTAGAGCCAGCACAACATGGGAAACTTCCCATGTTTTGGGACAAGAATCCAACAGCGCTTCCACACCGGTTGAATGTTGTGTGATGGCTGGCATGGGGCTTCATCCAGAAGATAGAGTGGAAGTGTTCTAGGATGCTGATTTAGATAAGTGTGATGAGGTTGTAAGACTGGAAAAAGATACAGGGTGGTTCTAACACAGCCATTTAAACAGAGTCAGGATGTCGATCAGTGAACTGACTAGCAGCGGAGTGCCTACACAGGGACCCCAGGAACCAATTGGAGGCTGAGACAGTGGCCACAAGAGATCCATTAAATGTGTATCAATCCGAACCCATGCACATTTTTTCATACCTCTTCTGATGAGATGGATTGATTAGCATTGCCATGACAGCAGCAGTCCAGTGTGGATCTAGCTTTATCTTAGGGTTTTTCAAATGTATCAATACATCCCTGTCCTACTAAACACTCCATGTTCATCTGTCTTAATTCCAACTCAGCATGGAATATAGATCGGTTGGCTTCAGTTGATTGCTTGACTTATTCTGGAATTTCTAGTAGGTTTTTTAAAAAATACACTGTATCTGGGTGTACATCTGAGTTCATTTTTATCCTGATTAATTCTTACTGTTTTTCTTTTTTACTATTATAGTTTCCTACTTGCTCCCATTTATTTATAGTACTATTAAAAGCTTTATTATGAATATTTATGTTTGTAAATGACTTCAAAGATTTTTCTCAAAAGTTGATTAATAATTATATTATTATTCGTAATAATAGTAGTGGCGGTGTGATCTTTATTACTAGGTTTTCCTGCTCTCTTTATACTGACAGTCCAAGACCGTCCATATTTAAAGAGGCCTTCAGTTTCTAACTTGTAACTAAACAGTCTTTTAACATGGTGTGGATATCTTTGTCATTAATTTTATATACGTATATTACAATGTATTTAAATAATTTTAATATGATGTCCTCTTTCCCACCCACAATGTTTAAAATTGGTCCCACACATTGTTTTAACTGTAATACTATATTGTAGGCCATTTTGGTTCTCACAGTGGGAGAAAGATGAGATATAAATTAAATGAATAGCAATTATGTAAAGCAAAGGTTCATAACAGCTATCGCATAGTTATTATGAAAATACCTCTTTTTCTTCCATTATCTTTGAAAGGAGGCTTAAGGTATAGCTTCAGAAGCTCTTAAGTGATGGATGATCTAAAAATTGTTTATGGGCCCAATTTGATTTGGCTTGAGGTTACGATGTGGTACTGAAACAACATGAGTAGCTTTGGTCAATAACATACTTCAGTGAAAGACAAGGGGAGTACTATCCTTTTGATTCTTATGGATCTCCTAACAACCTTTGATACAATTATTCATGGTTTCTTCCTGGATTGGTTCTGTGGTGTGGTGATGTGTTAATTATGGTTCTGTTTCTATCCATAGGGCTCATGCCAGACCATATCTCTAGGAGATGTTTGCTCATTTCTATGGCTATTAAGCGATAGTGTGATGTGCACAGTTTCATCCTATTTCCCAAACTCTTACCTGTGCATGGGTGTTTGAGTGCACCTTCAAATTGCTGGACAAATTATGGTGACCCCATGAATATCACGTAGGTATCTTAGACAAGAATACACAGAAGTGGTTTTTACTATTTCCTCCTTTTAAAATATAGCCTACTGCATCTGATATTCATTGGTGGTCTCTCATTCAAGTGCTAACCAGAGCTGACCTGCTAGGCTTCCAAGGTCAAATGGGATCCAATGAGCTTGGCAAAATGTGAGTCTTATTTGATTGTTGTTTGTAATAGGGCCTTTACTGTTGTGGTTCTTGCTATGTGGGTTTTGGGCATTGGGTATTTGTATTGTTATCAGAAGATCCTTCTGTTTCTTGGATATTTTCTATATCACTTTGTTTTTAAGGATCTCTATTACAATTTTGCCATATTATTCTTTTAGCTGCTTTACTGTTATTGTGAATTACTTTGGTATGTTTTCAAAATGAATAATGGTACAGAAATGTTCTGGAATAAGTAAACAAGTAGCTAAAATGCTTACAAATTTTTCCAGCCATAGTGTACTTTTAATAATATTGATGGGGTTAGTAAACATGAATGGGCTACAGTATGTTGGTACATGAAATAAGAAAACAGTTCAGTTATTGATCGTTTTCCCTAGAATGTGCTTGCAATCTGTTTGTTTGCACAGTGCCTTTTGTTAACAGCATGGACTGAGGCACCAGGGAATTCATCTAAGAACAAGCTTTCCTAACTTCATAGTGAGGTTATCAGTACAAGAGTAGAGGTCAGGAAGCTACAGGCATTGAAAAAAGTCCTTAACAAATGGAAAAAGTTGCTCTTCTTTTTTAGCCTAAACTTATTTAGAGATTCCCCAACATATGTTACATGCAGAGGACGGCTCATCAGATTGGATGTTCAAGTCTAATGCTAGGACTATGTAGCCCAGTATAATTAGTAAGTTTTGTATGATCAATGAAAAAAATGTTCCAAAACTTATTAGAAATGAGTGAGATGGGGTTGAAAAAAGATTTTTTAATGTTTCTCTTGGTATGCCCCAATATTTATTCATTCAGTGAGTAAATAATGGACATGGCCCTCCTTGACTCAGAAGGTATGCCTTTGTTGTTCTCTTCCATTGAAAAGAAAGGCTCAGAAAGAAAGACATTGAGATGAATCTTCTGTATGAATACACTGATCCAGTGAAAACAAGCCTAATTTCAGGATTGCCAGAAGAGGTAAAGAACAGGACACCTGACTCTATAATGGTTGCATATAAAAAAGAGTTTTCGTTTTATCACAGAAAGAACTCATGCTGAAATCTCTTGTTGCACAACCATTAAAAGGAGGGACCCATATCTGTGTTTCACCCGAGAAGTATATCAGCATCAGATCTTTTCCTTTGAAAACAAACAACTGAACAACAAATTGTAGGGAAGAGAGAAAGCAAGCAAAGAGGTTATGATTAAAAGGACCAGGAGTTGCTGGTTCTCTGTACAACCAAACTATCCAGAAAATGTGGCCTGGGAAATAAGGAGAGACAGGATTTTGCTAATGAAGTAGAATGTCACCAACAGGGATAATGAACAAAAGGAGTGAGAGATCATAGGGCAGCAAAATATGCATTCTGGTAGAAATGATGGCAGTCAGAACCAATGTGAGTTGTTTTAATCACAAATAGTGGGAAACTGCTGCTGATGGTGGAAATAGTTACTTCAGCTATTTCTGTGTACAATGTGAAAAAATGTGTAGGGTTCAGTTGAACAAATGTGAATAATGGGAAAAAAACTGATGCCACCTGTTTTTTTTTTTTCATTTGCTTTCACAATAAAACATTGGGGAAACAAGCAAATGAGGCATAAATTAGCAGCACTGATATGAAAGGAAATGTGGTGGATAGGTAATATTTTATGAGTGATAAAATACAAAATGTCCTATAACACATCTTGTTAAACAAAGCAGCCCCTGACTTATAATATTGGGAGCCTGCTAAGCACAAAAAAGATATAAAGGCAGGAATTGTGTAGTTTTCCAGATATCGTTGGACTAAAAGTCTCAGCAGGCTTTGATCAGCAGGGCAAATTAAGTGTGACATGGTTTGGAGTAACTATTAACATACACGACTTTATATGTTGTAGTGTTCAAATATGTATTTATTGTATAGTGCCCTTTCAAACAATACAAAATTTCTCTGAAAATGAAGAGGAAATTCCAGACAATGTCAGAAAGAGTGGGTAAGGGCTGCTTATGAATGTGTGCAGTGTTTCACCATCAAAATAAAAACACAGGCATCTTGTACTCTATTCAAAGTTTTTTTGACCAAAGGATGGGGTGGGAGAAAGTAAAATCTCTTCCTTTTTGTTTTTGTAACTCATTTTTTAACCCGAGGGGATTATTTTTCATCTCAAGGCACCACTTAGCTTTGTGTAGTTATTCTGCCATCCAAAAAAAGGAATAAAATTGGTGATTGGGTGGAAAACCTCTTTTACTTTTCTAGTTTCCCTAATGCATTCTGTGCAGGCTTACTTTGTTGAACACAGCACACACAACAACCCACCTAGCATTCACCTAGCATTTTCACGCTGTCAAAATGTAAACAAATTGACTGTGTGCCACCAAGCTTCATTTAGAAGTGTGCTTGCAGTAAAAGAAAAGTCAAAGTTTGGAATAAATCAATATCAAACCACATAGGTAGTTTTTACAATGACTAAAATTCCTTAGAGCCATATTTTGATCTCTCTTCAAAGATTGAACAAACTGGACAGATGTGACCACACTAACCCTTCTGTGATATAAATATACACATAGCATGAGGGAAGTGAAATAAATTGGAATAGAAATCTCAGAAGACATAAATGCAATCTCAACTCCACCATATTCACATCACATTCTTCCTGACATAGTTGCAGAGAGATTTCTAAGACAGTTGATGCAGGTAACTATATTCTTTGTCAAATATCTACTATGATTCTACTGTGATCCTGTAAGTAAATGGACAGATCATGGACACCAGCAATTTGCAGGATTATGTAAAAAATCCCTTAAAGTGTTTTATGTTTATTGGAAATCATTTGGTTTCATCCAAGTCTCATGCAAGGATGAAGTTGCAGGGTGACTTCTAATTTCTCTTTAGTTGAAATCTACATGCCAGCCTAGACTACGGAATGTCCAACACAACCTGTACTACAACCAGATTTGGTTTTACACAAGCACATTTGTGAGAGAAAATGTTGAGAATCTCTACGACTCTGAGATATTGTCATATTTGCCCAAAGATCTAAGGAAAAACATTGCAAAATGTAAATATTGGTTTCTCAAATGGATAATCAATATGTTGATTTTATCTTGCGTTTTTATTATATTGTTTAAATCAGGGATCCCCAAACTTTTTAAACAGGGGGCCAGTTCACGATCCTTCAGACTGTTGGAGGGCTGGACTATAGTAATAATAGTAACAACAACAACAACAACAACAAAGAGGGTTGGAAGAGATGCTTTGGGCCATTGAGTCCAACCCCCCTCTGCCTTTGTGCACTGAAACACAAGCAAAGCACCCCTGACAGATGGCCACCCAGCCTCAATGTGCAGGTGGTCCCAATGGTGATGGGCACACTGGGTGCCGTGCCAAAAGATCTCAGCTGGCATTTGGAAACAATAGAAATTGACAAAATTACGATCTGCCAACTGCAAAAGGCCACCCTACTGGGATCTGCGTGCATCATCCGAAAATACATCACACAGTCCTAGACACTTGGGAAGTGTTCGACTCGTGATACGAAATCCAGCATATCTATTTTGTTTGCTGTGTCATACAATAATAATAATAATAATAATAATAATAATAATAATAATAATAATAAAGAGGGTTGGAAGAGACCCCTTGGGCCATTTAGTCCAACCCCCTTCTGCTTTTGTGCACCAAAAGCACAAGCAAAGCACCCCTGACAGATGGCCACCCAGCCTCAATGATAATAATAATAATAATAATAATAATAATAATAATAATAATAATAATAATAATAATGGTTGTAAGAGAAGAAGAGATCCCTGGGGCCATTTAGCCCAACCCCCTTCTGCCCTTGTGCCATGGGGGCCGGATAAATGGCTTCGATGGGCCGCATCCGGCCCCCGGGCCTTAGATTGGGGACCCCTGGTTTAAATGTTGACATGAATACATGTAATTGAATGTAGAAATTCAGTTATTTTAACTGGAGATTTACTAGGGGTTTGGAAAAAAATCATACCTTTTTAGTGCTGAATTTTGGTCGGCCCCCATTTCATTTTTGGGAATTTCCCAAAATTGGGAGGGGGAAATATCATTTCTTGTTCATTCAGTCAGAAGTTCCATTTTCATTACAGGAAGATCCAGCTCATTGACAGCAATGGGGAAAACGTTTGAGGCTATTAGGATGAAAATGGCCACACTTGGAGGACACATTTACAGCTACAAGCCCCCCAAGTTTCAGAATGTTTGGGTCATAAGCTGATTTTTACAAAATTTTTAAAGTTTCTAGAAATAAAATGTCCTAAAAAAAACCCTCAAAGAAGTATCCACTGGAATTTCTCCACAGTGACAGTATAGGAGCTGCAGAAGGGCATCATACCTGCCAACTCTAAAAAAGATCCACACATCCCACAATTTATAGGAATTTTTTTTTTTAAAAAAAATAGTAATAAAACAAATACTTTTAAAATAAAACAAAGCTTTTGCATCTCTCCATGGTTGTCAAGCCAGGTGAGGGGAATAAATGAGTCAAAGAGGTGAACAAGAAAAAAGTGCTTTTTGTTTAAAAAATTAATTTTGGGGAGGAAGAAAGGTACAGGACAGATTACAGATGCAAGAAGATAGATAGGACTGGGGAAGGATTGAAAGTGAAATACTAGTAGTATTCTCCCTGTGGGGACTCAAGCAAGTCAGGCTATCCCCTTCCTTCCCTAAACCACCCCCACACAAACATAAAAATAAATGAACACCCCTTAAAATAGTCTTTTACAGCAACCCCCAACGCACACACACCCTCACCTCCCTAGTAAAAAAAAAAGCACTAAAAGTTATTAAACTAAGAAAAATTAATAAAATCATCAAAGAAAAATACTGGAATTGATTCAAACATGTGATTCATTTTCTGAGTCTGATTGGCTCAGGCAAGGCAAAAAGAGAAAAAACCCTGTGTGTGTGTCCATATGCACATGGTTCCTGCCACAGAACAGCCAAAAGCAATTGAAAATAGCTGATTTCAGCCACCACATGGTCCATTTCGGCCAACTAAATTCAAGCTCCATTGCCTGTTCCAATTCTGGAGGTTCAGTTTCCAAAACCCCCAGAATTCTCTGATCCCATTTTACAAAATGGTACCATGCACATCCCTTAGATTTACAAGCAAACCTTAGGCATATTTATTGAGAAATACTAGTCTTGAGTCTTATATCACACTGAATATTACAGGGTTGAAGTTTATACTTATAAATTATACATTTTTTAATTGACACATGGATATGTTGATCCCAGTTTTGGGGTCATTGTTTTACTATAATTTTTAGAGATTAGTATATTGGGTCCTTTTTCAAAGTTCTGTAACATATATAATTGTTTTTCATTTTTGTGTTTGCGTATATATACATATATGACATAAAAAACACAATATTTTCTTTAATTAGAATGAAATAAAATGTCTTCTCTAAATAAAATTGCTTTAAACGCATTCTCGCTATAACTTAGACCCAGGATTCATACCACACAGTTTTTCAACACAAGCTTTTATAACAATAAAGTAATGAATTGTGAAGTGGACCAATATCATTTCTTGATTCCATAATCAATGAATTTGATTCAGTGAAATTCTTGGAATTTTTGAAAATTGCTTTGCACTTACAAATATAATTAACTGTTGTTTACTCTATTTTTATAGCAGAAAGTGGCCTAGTTTAAATAATTGTTCCATGCTTCATTGTATGTGTTGAGAAGTGTTTCCCATTATGTCTGTACCAGAGAATATTTTTATTCTGATATCCCTGCCACTAAAGTTAATCTTGGTGATCAAGAACCTAAAATGTCTCAAAATAGCCCCTAGTCTACTAATAATGACCAGGTATCAGACTTGTAGTAAAAGGGCTTTTTTAAGGGTTGTTTCAGAGAAAACTTCAGTGTCTTGGTGGTTAATACAAGAGATAGATACAATGTAGGTCTTGTATAAATGGGGGAATGTGTTCTATCACATCTACTTATTCATACACAAAGAATGTGATAAATATGATGTGTCATCTGAATGAAATTGTATGAAAAGAGTATGGTTGGGGTCTATATAGCCTAAAGAGGCCATCCTAAGAAAAGAAGCCTGGAAAACTGCAAAAAGGAGGTGAACTTCTGTACTGTAATTAAAAGTTGCTGATGACAACTGCTGACATGACTAGAGACAAATGATTAACTTTGTGGTGGGAAACAACATGTTTACATTACCAGAAATAATGACAATTGTAAGTTAAGGGTGTCAACACAGTAGCTTCTTATATTAAGGAGAAATACTAACATCAATTAAGGAAGTCACACAAGGCTCAGTTAAAGAAGGAAAGCTAACATCTGTCCAGAACTGATTGGAGTCATCATATTTTAGCTGGAAAACACTTATCATTCATTTACAACCTTCTGGGACAAGATCAGTGAGAAATATGTTGTATAAGAGACTTGGTGGTCTCAAGTTTGCTCCAAAGTCTGTTTCTTGAGACTGAGTCAAATGCAAACTTAAAATCTATAAAGGCTGTGGAATATTTTTTCTACTAAATGTTGCAATATTAGGCCCTGATCAATAGTTGAGCGTCCGATCCTAATACCAGCTTGTTCCTCTTCTAAGAAGTTTTCTTCCTCCAACCAGGCTAATAGTTTGTCTAGGAGATGACTAGCATACAGTTTGCTGATAATGCTTAGAAGGCTAATTGGTCTGTAGTTGGCAGGATTTGATCTATTGCCTTTTTAAAAAAAAAATGGGGATAATTATTGCAAGCCCCCAGTCAGATGGTATACAAGCAGACCAATCAATGCACGTGAACAGAACTGCTAAGACTGGTATCCACTATTCAGAGTTTGATTTCAACAGTTCAGGGGGCACATGATCACTTTCTGGGGCTTTGCCTGGTTTAAGTTCAGAAATGAGTCTGCCAATTTCAGATGTTGAAACAGGGGGCCAGTTTGGTAGACCATTGTGATCTTGTGGTGTTAGTAAATCTCCAGTTTGCCTCCCTCCACTCATATTGCTGAAGAAGTTTTCCCATGATTTCACAGGGATGAGGAATTCTAATCGACGAGGGTTGCTTTGCCCCAGACACCCCAGGTTAGCTTCACTTTGCTAAATCCACCAGGCTATACACAAGTTGAAGTCTTTTGTAGTTTATTAGCAAATAGGAAAATAATAGTTCTTAAAAAGCAGAACTAAAGTTCCAAAAGATTGTTCCAAAACAAGTCTATAAAGAATAATCCAAGAAAACGTTAGGCATAAAACAAGGTTCCATTAATGCATGACAAAGTCCAATGAACATGAATACACCAAGGCTGCAAGATAATCCAGGAAAGCAAGAGCTGGCTTCTAGACCCAAACCAGAAGTTGCTTTGACAAAGAGTTCTCTCTCAGCACACTTTTTAATACTCTTTGCACAGCATGAACACATTTCTTTGACCTCTGACCTCCCTCTTGTATGCTATTCTAGCACTCCTGCAAATCTTGAATTCCAAATGGCCAGCTCGATCCAAAGATTCTGTTTCATCAAGGCCAGACAGCTCGTTAGCATTAGCGTCTGTCTGCATACTATCAGACTGGGAGCTGTCCTCCCTTTGCATTTGGCTAGTTTAAATATCATCTTCAGAATCATCAACACCGTTCCCTGCCATGGGAAAGCCTCCCTGCTCCTCATCTGCCGCAGCAGGAACACTCTGAACCTGAATCCCATAATTCCCATCAGAGTCACTCTGAGGCTCTAGCTGAGTCACAACAGCTGTGTCATGTGTTCGCAAAGCAGCAATTAGTTTCTGCCAGTTTGATCTCAATACCTGTCTCTTTTTTTCCCTTAATTAAGTTTTTGTATTTTTTTCATCAATAGCAGCTATAATAAAATGGCGCTGAGCGGAGTGGAGAGTGGAGAGGAGAGGCTACTCCTTCAGGCAGGGGGGAATCTTTTTTAATCCCACCGCTGCCACCAATATAATGGAAAGAGCAGACACCAAATATATCGGACACCTCACCACTCTACTCACGCTCACACGCAAGCACACCTATGTGAGAGGCGAGGATATACCATTTGATTTTAGATTTTCTTTTAAAATGGTAGCTGCCACCAACCTAAAATGTCTTTAGGATTTTTGTTGCTAAATGTGTCTGAGGCAAACTTCTCCCATTCCCTGCCCACACTGTTTCTACCCCTGGCTCCCAAACTGATGTTCACTGTGAGGCTTTTCTGTGGTATTTTTTATTGTTGTATTGCTGGAACTTTTATAAAGGCTCATTGATGGAAAGATACACTGTGGAGGCTTTTGAAAATTGAAAATAAAATAACAATTTATTTTCTTAAATACAGGCAAATGATTACTTCAGAGAGGTTCATAAGCGTAATCGGTTACAGACGTTCTTCAGCTTAACTTCATACTTCGTTGTATGTTTCAGATTACTTCACTTAGTTTCAAACAGTTCCAACCAACCAATCTATTAGTCACAAAACCCTCACTCTATTTGCTGAGAATAGACATAAGTTCCCCTGGGTTGTTAATTAACTCTAACCTAGAGTCCTTCTATTAACCAGCCCAGTAGTGAGAGTGAATCCCTTGAGTTATCTTCTCCCCCAAGACATCCAAACTGCCTGACCTAGCCTGTCAGTTTCCACAGCTTTCAGTTCTCTCTCTCACACACACACTCCAAACTCCAAAACCGAACTGCTCTCTTCAAACCCTAAAACAGAACACCCTGGAGCTCTTTTTTTTTCTCTGCACTCTAAGACTTGGCTCCTCCCATCTGCTCTAGTTGGCCAATCCTAGGAGTCTCTCTCTAAGCTCCTCGCCCTTTCTAACCACACTCAAGATGGCTGCCTGGCATTCCTCTACAAAATGGAGGCTTGCCTCACTCACTGTTACCCAGGCTTCATTCTTGGCCTAATAGGTAAGGTTCACTACAGCAGCCCTTCTGCAGGAGTGATGTCAAGTTTAACTTCCTGTACCCTTTGTACTTTTCAAAGAGAAACTTCTCCATTTCTAGACACTCTTGGTCAAAGCAAGGTTTAGATGTAAAATGGCAAGAGTGCTTTTTAGTGTGGCTATTGCATTGCAGGAAATTTTGCAGTTGTCTAATAAGGCCCTGATATAAGCACAGTACATCTTCTGGTGTTTTTGCAGATAGGAAGGCATCTCTTAATTTGATAGTGCTTTCTGAATGTAGAGCAGCAGTTGAGGTTTGCTCCAGATTGATAGTCCATTTGATGCGTGAGAATCTTAAATCAGCTTCAGGTCTGATTCCAGGTTCATACTCTGCAAGTAAGCCCCGTGCCTCAAGATTTAGGACTGCAGTTAAAGGTAAATGGTCACTTTCAGTTTGTACCACCACTTTGAAGCTTGTGACTAGATTTAGCAAATTATGTGATACTACAGTAGAGTCTCACTTATCCAACACTCACTTATCCAACACATTTTTGTAGTCAATGTTTTCAATGCATTGTGATATTTTGGTGCTAAATTCGTAAATACAGTAATTACTACATAGCATTAATGTGTAATGAACTACTTTTTCTGTCAAATTTGTTGTATAACATGATGTTTTGGTGCTTAATTTGTAAAATCATAACCTGTTTTGATGTTTAATAGGCTTTTTCTTAATCTCTCCTTATTATTCAACATATTCGCTTATCCAACGTTCTACTGGCCCGTTTATGTTGGATAAGTGAGACTCTACTGTATTAAGTAGTCAATTATTGATCCCGCCATGCCAGATGTGAAGGTGAATTTGCCATATTTGTCTCCTTCCATTGTATAAGAGACTATTCCAAAATTTGTGGCAAACCAGAGGAATCTGGTCACCCGCCATCTTCTCCAAGGGATGGTGGAAGATGGTGCACTGCAGAATGGCAGATTTGCTGGGAATGCAATCTGGCCCGTGTTGGGCTCTCTTTTCCAGGAAAAGATGAGATGGTAATGTATGCATGATGATGAGTGTATGTTTATGTGTGTGAATGCTGAGTAAAGATTGCTTACCTTAAAGTTATATACATTTAAATCACACACTTCATATTTTGGTCGCAACATTTACAGGAGTGCAAAGTTTGAATCTTTTCTCATAAATATGCATTTTATAGTACAAAGGGTTATCCACATTTTCAGGCAGTCAGAGATAGAACTAAGAGATAGAAACTATAATACCATAAATTTAATTAAAAAGTGAAAAACAGAGTTGACTTTAAAGAAAGAGGAATGATTTCCTGGGTGTAATAAGCTTTCTTTTCTCCACAGAACTTAAGTCATTAAAGAGTTTAGAAATGACTTCCTTCTTTGTAAAGTGTTCAAAGACTAAAATGTCTTTGTCAGTTGAAAACCCTGAGTCTAATGACACTAGAGTTTCTGCACTTAGATAAAACAGAATAAAAATCACTGGAAGATATCCTTACTTCCTTCAACTCTAGATCTCTAATAGAGTTCTAAGAAGTTATGAAAGGCTAAAAGATGATACGAATTCATGGAGCTTAGCAGCAAGAGCTAAAGTGACCCCTAACCCACCTGACTGAAAAATTAGTATCTTCCTAGATTGGCGTATTTGCCATATCTCCTACAATTTTGTTGAAAGCTATGAATGTAAAAGTTAACTTTAGATCTGATTTGCTTCAGTGTCCCACAGCTGCTTCCACCACAAGAATCCATAAAGCAATCATATATATCAGTTGTTTCAATTGCATATAAGTTGCTTCAATTGTATACTGAAACTCACATCTCCTTCACTCTCCTAAGTCATTCAGGTGCCTTTGCTGACATTAGCAATGGCCTTTGGAAACTGCAGCATATCTCAATTCATTTTATATATAATACTAATCTGTTCTACCACCCTTCAGATTGGATCTCTGTCATTCATAGTAAATAGCTCATCATTTACACAACATTCTGGGTTTTTTTGCAAATATAATATATGGTAATCCATTATCTTATAGTGAAGCAGATAATCTAACAGTTGTTTCACATCTGTCACTACATTAACAAACCTTGTATATAATTAGCAGATAAGTTTTCACTGGCTGATGCAATTCAGAATATTCTTTATGGCTCTGTCATGTTTCTGCAAAGCCTACAATAAATGTTACCTATACTAGTTTGTCCATGTCTGTTTCTGCAGTTTCTCAAGTTGTGCCTGACATGAAAGAAAAAGAATCTATATAACTGTGAAATACCTATTTAGATCTTTTGCAGTATTGTTGGAAATATATTTCATATAATATTGTGTATGCAAAAAATCCAAACCAAATTTATTTCAATTAATGTAATATTTATTATTCTGGGGCTAACATATCTCCAGGACTCCTGTCAAATACATAATAGGTTTCATAGATATTTACATTAATTGTACTAGTTTGTCCATGTCTGTTTCTGGACCTTTTGCCTGCATGATTAGAAGGCATGTAGAAGGAAAATTGACAAGAAGGGAAAGGAATGAAACACTACATTGGTACGTTAATTTGCATTTATATCTCGTATTTTCCCACAGTGAGCTCAAAAAGGCATAAATGGCTCTCTTCTCACTGTATCTATACAACAATCCTGTGAGATAGACCAAGCTGAGAGAGAGTGGCTAGGCTAAGTTCATCCAGTGATTTTCATATTCAGGTTTCCCTCTGGGAACCCTTTTTATCTTGGAGAGGACCTCCAAAATGTTTATAACCCAGTACTTGGATTTTAATGTTTTAAATAAATAAATTACTTCACTCAATACTCTAATCACCAAACTCATTGCAACTGTTAATTGCAATCCAGTAAGGGAGCTCATGAAGTTCCATTTGTAACATGCTATATTTATCATTATTATTATGACACACAAAGGCATACACAGTTGATTCAGTTATTGCACATTCAAATTCAGAGCACAATGCAGTGTGTGTTACAAAACAATCCTTCTCTATCACTTTCTTCCCAAATGCATTGGACTACTGCTCTCCCAACACAAATAAAATAGGGATAGAATACAATTGACATATTGGAGGTTTCTGCACAGAGACCAGAAGCATATATTTGGGTATGTACACATGACCAAATCATTTCCCCCCTCTTCCTTCAGTCCTTTGAACTTCTCCTCTCCCCCAATGAAATGCTCTAAATCTTATGTGCGAGCTATTCTTTTGGATGTAGAGAAGTACAGTGTTCCCTCACTACTTCGTGGTTCACTTTTCGTGGATTTGCTGTTTCGCGGTTTTTCAATACATTCTAAAAGACTATTATAAATCATAAAAAATTACAATGTACAGCCTAAGGAAGGAAGGAAGGTGAAGCCAAAGGGAGAGAAAAGGAGCCCAAGTGGCAACAAGAAGGAGGTGATTTATCAACACACAATTGGTTGATAAAGACTTAAAATAGTGTATAACTACTAAAATAATGTATAAATATTACAATAAATATAGTGTCCCTACTTCGAGGATTTTCACTTATTGCGGGTGGTCCTGGAACCTAACCCCTGCAATAAGTGAGGGAACACTGTACCCTCTTCTCATCTACACTCCCTCACAAGGTTCACACAAAACCAGTTGAATTATATAAGTTATTCTAAAAAGGGAGAAGAACACAATATGATTGCAGTTCACATCTGAGTGTATGTGCCTTCAAGTTACTTGTCAGTTTATGACAATCACATGAATTTAAGTAGTTTTTTTTTTTTTTAGTTAACCAACATGAGTTCCTTCCTCTCAAATATCACCTACAGCATCTAGGACCTCCTGATATGCAGGGAGATAAATGTCTTATCTCCGCTTTTCTCTGCTGCCAGCATGAAGTCCCTTGGAGCCCATCACATGAGGCAGGGCTACTTCCAACGGGGCTGTATGAGGCTCTGTGCTGGCAGCATTGCCCGAGAAGCTGAAGAGGAAGCAAGGGAGTGGGGAAATGATACTATGGACCAATAGTAAAGAACACAGCATGACGATCCCCCATCCACTGTCCCACTATTTCCCCTGCTGTCCCCCACTTTACAAATAGTCATCTGTTAAGTTCTCTAGTACTCTCCTGTGGTATCCCATCCAAATATTAATTAAGGCTGACCCTAGTTGCCTTCTAAGATCAGATAGGATTTTGTGATTTTGGGGTATTTCGGCCTTGTTTGTCATACTGATGTTAAGAATGATCAGTCTCCCAGGAATAAAATATAACTCTTAATGAAAAACTAGCATGGTTGCATGCACAGGTATTCAAATCCAGACTTTAACGAGTATTCAAAGCCCTAGGCCTGGACTGATAAATTGGCAGTTTAGTTTTTTTAGTTTTCTGACATTTTTTAAAATATAAAAAGGTTATTTCTATTCTGGATATGAACAAGTTATTCATTTTCATAATTAGTAGTTCACATTACTGTAATTGTGTGACAATCCATGTGCCAAACATAGTCATTTCAAGTTAATGCCAGACCATCCTGATGCATTCACATAAGGACTGAAATCCAGTTGCTAGTGCCACCTTGAAAAGAAAGTATGGGAATTAAAGAAATGTAAATCTTAACTTACCATTGGGTTCATGCAAATGGAACATGGTGTGGCCAAAAAAATTAGTAAATCCAAATACCAGATAGTAGATTACTATTACACAAAGATGAAAATTGTACTTCTCAGTAGACTGAGTCTTAAGCATTCATAGGGTTGCTGTTGCTACTGGAGATGAACTTGAGCTGACTCTGGTAAAAAATTTAAAGTACTGCATCATGAAAGATTTTGCTTAGATATTCAAATCAAAATCTTTATTACGGTCATAGACCAGCATAAATGGAGTACAGTCTCATAGAAGCATGTACATAAAATCTAAAAGGCTAAATAAACAAAGGTATGTTGAGGGCTAAAACACAAAACTCTTTAGAGAAGGGATTGGATAAAAAAGGGATGGAGAGAGAGGAGGGAGGGAGATTGATGGATGAGTATGAGCATTCAGGGCACAAGTCTGGGAGATTGGGGTGAAAATAACTGATTTACATTTCAGTTAGCTGATAGTTGGATGGTTATCTGTTGGATCCAGTCAACAATCGGCGGATTTTAAGTGCTGCTACACAAAACTTGGCGGTATTGTAGGTTATAACTGGGTTGGTATCTTACTTAGATCTTAAATGTAAAGAGATTTAATAGAGAGATGTTATGAAAAGTACATTTGTGCTTTTAAAAAGGAATCACTTCCCAAAAAAGTGATTGCAGTAAAATTTTATTTTCAGTCATGCATTTTCTGAGAGGCTATGTTTTAAAAGGGAAGATGGAAGAAAGGGAAGTTTCCCGTGGGCAAAATGGAATACTGCCGTTTTCTAGCAATTTTAATGGGAAAAGTCTATTCCACAATTAAATAGAAACTTTTAAAGTTAAACTTCTTTACACTCTACTTAAAGTCAAAAACACAGAGAGAACTGGATAGATGAAAAAGAAGGAGAAGAAAACTTACTTTCTAAAGAAAACACTTTATCCTCATCCCCCCCCCCCCAAAAAAAAAGCTCTTTAGCTCTTCTAACTCACATGGGCCCCACCTACACTGCCATATACTACAGTTTGAAACTGCAGTGTAGATCAGGGCATGTTCTTCTGAGGGTTCCTGGAATTTTCCCAGAAGGGAAATCACCATGTAATAATTGAGAGTAAATTTTCTGCCTTGTCAACCAGTTAATATTCAAAGGTGTTAGGCTGGATCCAATTATCCCTAAGGAATCCTATCTCCTGCTCTTCACTTGCAATGCTTTGCTATGTTTTCTCAGGTTATGTACCTCACACTTTAAACATCATTGCATTTTGTCTTCATGCCTAATCAACACCCTGGCCCATGCAAATAAACCTACCACATTTTACAGGCATCTTTGGTCACATCTACACTGACACAATAATGCAGTTTGGAAGATACCAGTTTTACTGTGTGGGTTATTAGACTGACAGGTCGGGAACCAATTTAAAGCCAGGAAAGTGATTATAGTAACTATTGAACCTGGCCCCAAACCTCTCTGCATATTTTTCCTCATTTCCTGGCACTTTTTAGGCATGAGAGGATGAAAAAAGGAAGTGCCATTTAGGAGTGAAGGTAATCACTAACTCTTACTAGCCAGCCAAGGCTTTGGGGCATTTTTCAGCAGCTCCCTCATCCCATGTTTGGAA
The DNA here is from genome assembly GCF_035594765.1 of Anolis carolinensis. Taxonomy (NCBI): domain Eukaryota; kingdom Metazoa; phylum Chordata; class Lepidosauria; order Squamata; family Anolidae; genus Anolis; species Anolis carolinensis. The sequence continues at coordinate 86,429,773 of NC_085844.1, forward strand.
TTCTCTAAAGTGTTTCAGTGAGAACAGATGTCTACAATGAATTCTGCATTCTGCAGAGTTGATTTTTCTCTGGGATCTGGGATACACTGAAATATGCTGCAGCATATTAAGGAGCTTAATTTGGGATTTCCTTCACACTTGCTAATCCTTGAGAGCTTTCGTTTCCTTTCGTTCTTTCTTTCTTTTTCTGCAAGTATTCAGATCTCTGCAACACTCTGTATGGAAGTACTTTCACTGGTGTTTTCTAAACTTCTGAATGGACTTTTTAGTCCAATCAGCTTCAAGGAAGGATGATTCATTGATGGAATCGTGCTGATATAAAAAGAATACAGTAGAGTCTCACTTATCCAACATAAACGGGCCGGCAGAACGTTGGATAATTGAATATGTTGGATAATAAGGAGGAATTAAGGAAACGCCTATTAAACATCAAATTAGGTTATGATTTTACAAATTAAGCACCAAAACATCATGTTATACAACAAATTTGACAGAAAAAGCAGTTCAATATGCAGTAATGCTATGTAGTAATTACTGTATTTACAAATTTAGCACCAAAATATCACGATGTATTGAAAATATTGACTACAAAAATGTGTTGGATAATCCAGAACGTTGGATAAGTGAGTGTTGGATAAGTGAGACTCTACTGTAGTACACTGTTGAATAAAAGGTCATTTAAGTGTTAAATGTTTTAAAGTCCTAAAGCAGTTGCCTATGTACATGAACCCAGGGTGCACGGGTGAATAAAAAGCAAGGATGTTGCCAACATGTTGAGATTTCAGCTAGGACTATGGATAGAGAGGTCCATGCCCAGTGAGCTTCCGCTAAATCAGATTAGCCAGGACAGAGAACAAGCACTCCAGGTTAAAGGCAAAGCTACAGAGGTTCAATTGTACAAGCATAAATTCCTTGATTGACTTAAGTGTCCAGTTTTGTGGAGACAAAGGTGCAAAATCCAAAGGACAAAAGGTGACAATCTCAAACAACCGTGGGCTGGACTGCTTATTCAGGAGGCCAAAGTGTTCGTATTTATTTCTGTATAAATACATTCTTCTGTAAGAATGGCAGCCTGCAGCCAAGCTCATCGTGGTGACAAAAAAAAGATCACCTCTCTCATATACACCAAGGGGTAATATTATCTGGCTTGGGGAATTGCTGGAGGGACCTTTCTTTAACTCTAGAGCGATCTCCGTTCCCAGGAGCTTATGCAAATGGAGAACGGGGAAGCAGCTGCCTTCAGGATACATTTGATGCAATCTTATACATTTAAAAATTGATACAGTACACAAGCAATCCAAGTTACACAGAAAGTATCACTTTATACATATATTAAAGGGTTTTGCTTTGATAGAGTTCAGGGTACAGTTGCTGCTGGGTCCTGCTGGCTTCTACATTATGGAACCTGGAAAAAGTGGAAAATGTTTAAAACAAAAAGAAAAAATATTTCTTGCTTGAAGTCTCTTTATCATCCATAAATCTTTTGGGAAGGGAGTGCTGTGGCTCAACATCATATACATAAAGCCTCAAAGTTCCTTTCTAGATGGAGCTCCTGAATCTATATAAACAAGAGTTCTTTGCTGTATCTGCCTGTTTGTACTTTCATAATCAAGCCAAGATTGCTGCTAAGCCTTTAGTTTTGGATTTGGCCATTCAACGCTTGCCAACAGATGGGAAATCCGAAATCCAAATATTTATATTTTTTGTCAACTTGATTCACATAAATTATTTTAGTAATCTCTACAGCAACCCCATCTGTTGCACCACCTATACTCTCTCTCCCTCTCTGTGAATTGTATGCGAATAATGAAGCACCTTTTTAAATAGGCTATAGAAGAAAGAGAAGTCTTATGAAATTCCTGGCGCTAATTAGCCCTTTAAATAAAAAATGTATTGCTGTGTGCACTGCAGCCAGTATCACCCAAATGTCCACGGCTTCATTACCTCTCTGCTACTTCTCTGTACAACATACCTACAGTCAAAGCAGACCTCCTAACTTAAGTCAGCCATTTGGTTGGACTCTGCGGTAGATATAATATATGTAATTTTTTTCCATGGAACATTTGGTGGGTGAGGTGTCAGCATCAACCTATGGCTGTTTGCAATTAGTAAATAAAGATAGATTAGCCATAAGGGGCCATGCAGCTGTTGCCATTGCCCTGTGTAACCTTGTTGGTTAAAGGTCTTTATTTCATATCTCCTAGGAGAAATACAGCTGGATAGGGATGTGGAGAGCCTTTGCAAGTTAAGTATGGCTCTTGTTTGTTTGTTTGTTTTGCCTGATAGGTAGTAGATGGAATGGCATTAACTTGGTGTTTGAAATGACAACATCTGTTTTAATTGTTTGATTTAAAATTATTGTAAAGCCTGTTTTAGCTTGCTTAATAAATTCATGCGAAGTAAATTAACTTGTTTTTAAAGGTTTTATCTCTACGTTGTTCTAATTCCTTGTTATGCATTACCACTGAGGCTGGGCTGAGCTAGAAATTACAGTTGAAGGCCCATCTCTTCCAGCAAGCCTACCCAGTCAACTTTAAGTTTTAAACTTTAATCTACATTTCATCAGTGGATTTTAACTTGTATGTTAACTCTGGATCTTATTGTATGTATTTGTACAGTATTATATCGCTTATTTAAAAGGTTATATTCCACCTCGAGCTGTAGGGAGAGGCAAGTAATAATAACAATAATAATAATTTACATCATGGATGCTTAGTTTGCACCTGGAATTGTGAAGAGCCAGTGAATGCTTTTTGTACACCCTTTTTTGAGATAGTAATTTGATCTCAACTTGATGTCTATATGATAGAAATTACTACAGTGAAATACATCAAGAAAGTGTGATAGCACTTGTCACAAATGTCAATCTGCTACTAGTAAGGGTTATTTTTAGACCTGTCTGCTATGTAAACTGTCAATTAAGCATGCCTATCATTCCATTGAAGATGGAAATACAGAAGAGTATATCAGTGCAATAGTGGCTCTGATCAATAGAAGATCAGACAACAGATCAATACCTTCCCTCCTTAAGGATGAATCAGCTAACTGTAAATGAAAGAAATCCTTTCACCCAGAGAAGAGCAGTGCAATGAGAATGATAATAGTTACATATGATGCCAATACCATTAGTGAAGAAAGCTACTGAAAGACAGAGCAGGAAATAGTACTGGTTTAGAATACTTAATGGAAAGTACATTAAGAATTCTAGAATCTAAGTATTTGAAGGGCCTTTGGAGTGATCTAGTCCAAACTCAACTGTTTTTTATAATGATCTCCGAATGCTTCTGATTAAAAGGGGAAGGGGGCAAGAATCATCTGTCCTTTCTCAAGACTGTTTTTTTCCTTCTCCTCCTCTTTTTCATCTTCTTCAAAAAGGGCTTATGTTTGAAGTTTTGTCCTAATGTTCAGTCAAAATGCACTTCTGTGCATTCTCAATGTCTAACTAGAAATAAAAAGGGCCAGGCTACCAAGCAGAAGATTCAAGATATTATTTTCAGAAATTAAGACCATAATAGGGGATTTGGGAGTCAACTCTTTGTCCATTGTTGCAGCCTCACCCCAGTCATTCCCACCTTACCTGCAATTTTGTGTTTTATGCATCCTGCATACTTGGGCTCATCAATTAACTGACACTGTGTCTAGATTAAGCCCTCAGTAAAGTGTATATGGATATTATTTATTTATTTTTTTCATGTCAGGAGCAACCGGAGTTGCTTCTGGAGTGAGAGAATTGGCCGTCTGCAAGGACGTTGCCCAGGGGACGCCCGGATGTATTGATGTTTTGCCATCCTTGTGGGAGGCTTCTCTCATGTCCCCGCATTGGAGCTGGAGCTGATAGAGGGAGCTTATCCACACTTTCCCCGGGTGGGATTCGAACCTGGCAGCTTTCAGGTCAGCAACCCAACCTTCAAGTCACGAGGCTTTTATCCCCTTGGCCATGGACATGATATAGATTGATATCCCTTTTGCTTTCCAGTTTTACTATGTTGCCTCTCCACTGACTGGCTTTATATCTGAAGCTCAATGAAACAAAGAGTTTTGTCATTTGTAGGCATTTGTACTTCTCTTAGCTTATTTTAGTTTCTGTTAGGATAGGTGGAAGGAAGTCAGTGCAGACTTCTAGCCAGAACTTATGGGAAGAACATGGTTTAGAAAAAGGCAGAAAAGAAATCTGAGTATATTTGGAATGCTGATAGCCACCAAATAATATTTTATATCTGCAAATATGTGTTACCTCAAGACCCCCCCCCCCCTTTCGCCTCTGTCTTAGGATTTATGTCATGTTAAAATCTGAGTAATGGTGGCTTTGCTGTGGGAGTTTCATGATACTGCTATCACAGTGATTAAAACCGTATCAAGCTAGGCTTTGCAAATAATAAGGATAAGTTTAATTTTGTATGAGACATTGCTCTTCTTGGCTGCAACTGCCTGTGCATCTGTTACCTCATCTATCTAGTCAGTTCTTAAAAGCTCCCGGGTAAATATCTCACAGGGGAAACTTTTCTAATGAAAAACAAAAATCTACGCTAGTATGGATCATCAGATGTCTATAAAGCTCCTAAGCAACAAAGGGGATATTTTAAAGCTTAGCTAAGAATATGAATGTGCAACCATTGTTTTCAACATGGTTTGCACCACAATTATGTGCATGTTTACTCAGTAGCAGGTTTAAGCAACTATAATCCCTGGTAAGTGTGATTAAGTCCTTGGACTTATTATTTACTTTTCAAGGTTGCCTATAAATAAACTCTCCAACTGTGATTCATCATCCAACCTATTCAGCAGCTTTTAAAATGCCCCAGTTTTTCTCTGATTTTCCTATTTTTTTTCCAATGTTCTTGGTTTACGTCAACTGCTACAAACTCAATTCAAAATTGAAATTTGTTTTCACTCAATTAAAACACCAAGGTAAAGGAGAGGACAGGATGAAAACTTCCCCTTCGAGTTCAACACAGAGTGCTTCTTCAAAGTTCTAAAACCAAGGTTAAAAAGACAGATTAGCCTGAGGTGTTCAGATTATGTGTCAGGCTAATCTGTTTCAAACGGGAGTAAACTGAATTTACTTGGTTTAATGCAGATTTTTAAAACACCTGTTCTATAGTCATGTCAGAATGATGCTTCAGGAGGGGAGATGGCAACTAGTCATATGGGAATGGAGTGTAGATAGTATCTAGCCACCCCTTGGGGGAAAGGTTGGGTTTTGTGGTTGGAGTGCGGACTTCCATATATCTGGAGAGGCCCTCTGCCAAAAAACAAATTGCTGGGGCCTCTCCAACTTGTGTGTTCTTCGTCAGTCATCACTTTTGCCATTTTGATGATATTCTGATGTTGATTGGTCACTCTGTGTCCTATTTGTCATCTGTGAAATGTTGGGTGTGATGCTCCAGCAAGCCAGTAAACCCCAATCTAAAATATATTCAGGATTACATTACAACAAAAGCATTTGTCCAGATTTCCTTTCCAGCACTTTCTCCCTGTTTTCACTGTGTCCTTTCATAACTATCCACTATATCTTTTCCAAGTGGTTCAGAAGGTTTCAAAATTTGTTCCTTTTGATTATTTAGCACAGCCTATAGGGGCACGGGGCCCCTGGTGGTGGCGCAGTGTGTTAAAGCGCTGAGCTGCTGAACTTGCAGACCAAAAGGTCCCAGGTTCAAATCCTAGGAGCGGAATGAGCGCCCGCTGTTAGCCCCAGCTCCTGCCAACCTAGCAGTTCAAAAACATGCAAATGTGAGTAGATCAATAGGTACCACTCCGGTGGGAAGGTAACGGCGCTCCATGCAGTCATGCCAGCCACATGACCTTTGAGGTGTCTACGGACAACGACGGCTCTTCGGCTTAGAAATGGAGATGAGCACCAACCCTCAGAGTCGGTCACGACTGGACTTAACGTCAGGGGAAAACCTTTTTACTATAGGGGCACACTGTTATGTATTTGTTTGACCTAGTTGTTGATGTTGGTTGTCTTCAAGTCATTTTAATCCACTCAGTCATGAAACACTCTGGGCGATTTTGGGAACAATGGTAAGTTTCTTTTGAACAAATCTCACCAAATAACTTATCAGTTCATCTTAGGGTCACCACAGGTCAGAAACAACTCAAAGGATTACAACAGAGTGGGTAAAACTGATTTGGTAAATCAATTTCAGTCAGGTTTTGAGAATGACTGTATAAGCATGATAGTTTTGATCATCTTGTGGAATGATTTCTGTGGAAAAGAAAATGAAGGAATTAACATCTATTCTTTCTCTTTATGACTTCTCAGTGGTTATTGATATGTGAAATGCCTTATGAAATGGCCAAAAAAATGGAGTGATGTGTACTCATACTGCTCTCATTTGGATAACCATTTTCAGGAGGTGTGCTGGATATTTTTTGATTAATTTTGTGAAGTCTTCATTTCTGGATTCCCTTTTTATTTTTTTTATCTATGTTACACACACACATACATGCATAAAACTTCAAGTAAAACCATTAAAAGGGTTGAACTGTATTATTGTTAAGTATTCGTCTCTTCTAAAGCTATTGACATGTTAACAGGCTGGAGAAAACACTGCTTTTAATATTTCAAACTGAAGACACTAAAAATAAATCCAGATTGATATTATATTGATGAAAGGAACCTGTGACCATTTGGGGAAAGAGGCAAGCAAAAGAGTAATTGCTTCAAAGTTCTCGTCCTTGATGCTGAGAAAATGCACAAATCAGAAGTCAGTTTCTCTATGTTGTGTGAAGGATGGACAGAGGAAGAATATCTGTTTGAAGATATATACTATTGTTGTAATTAGATTAGCAATACCAGAAGAGGACAACACAATTATTTTTGTTTTCCAGAGAAATTAGGAAGAAAAATTACTGGAATTCTGTTCTGGGAAAAGATCATGGCTGCTGTGTGCAGAGACATGCATCTGAAGTCCAGTGGTTTCTCACTCAGCTTCTTGCATATTTCACAGCCCTAAAGATTCCTTTTTCTTACAGTCAAAGGGCTTTACATTTTCTCTCCCTTCAAGTGGTAGATAAGTACAAAAGTACAAGAGCAACAGATTTACCATTTTTTCTCTTTGGCTGGAAGGAGGTATATGCAGGTTGATGGGAAAGCATAGGGAATGTGAAATTTGCACCATTCAGTATTTGCTTACAAAAGTCTATACTAATTTCACCTACATGTGCAAGGGTGAATTTTTTTCCACCTTCATTGGGTGTGATTTTGGAACAATGAGGGTTGTGTTTTTTGTTTTTGTTTTTGTTTTTGCACATAAATAATGTTTTCTGTTATTTATTTCCTAACTGAAAAATAGGTTTTCTGACACTTACAGAACCTGGTGAGGAAGAAATCTCACATAAATGGCCTCTTGGTGAATTATTCTGTTTGCATACAGATTTTTTTTTCTGTTTCACAAAACACAGTATTCCAAATGTCTATACGTTGTTTTATGTCATTTTTACTGCACTCACCCTCAGCAATTTCACATATAAGATGCATGCCCATTCTGGAAACATTTTTTTGGGATTTTTAAACGTGTGCTTTGTGTGCAAGAGACATACATTATGGAAAACACCCTACAGCATTTGCAGACAGAGTTTTTGTGAAACTTTAATATTTTTGTTCATAAAACCACTGTTTTTGCATTTAAAAAATTTGCACACAAACTAAATGGGATTGTGTTTTTATTCAAACTAAGCATGAATAGGGAAGAGTTTCCAGAAACTCACATGGATTTTTTTTTTACAATATTGATGAATTTTGTGTGGAGTATTCATGTGGGGTGTGCGTGTGTGAATCCATTGCTTTGGTGCAGAACAAGATGAGCTATTTGCAACCAGCGGTTTATTTTTTAAGAAAACTTTGCATGAAAACTGTTTATGCACAAAAAACATGATTGTATAGCTTTATTTATCCACAGAATAATTTTCTGAACCCCATTAGAACAAAATTAATATCAGGCAGGTCTGTGCAGATCCATTTGTTTCCTCTTACAGTGAGAAGAACACTACATACATTATCCATCCTTACATGAAAGGATAAAAATAATCCCTGTAAAATACATGATTTCATGTCCAGCACTCCTGCTTCCCACACAAGAATAAGGGAAGGTATTAATAAATAATAACTAGGAAGTCCTTAATGTGAAACAAATCTCATGTCAGCTTACTGTTTCTCTATGTGGTATTCCAATACACTGAGGCACTGTCAATGATGAGAAGAAAATTGACATGAGAAATGTCCCTAATATAAAAGCTTTCTATTGCAAAAGATCCCAGGCAGCTCCAGATGGGGAAAATATGAATTACATTATAGCCCCCGTCCCTGAAAAAAGGAAACTTTGTGGGGAAACATGCAAATATGTGGGTGCTGCAATTAATGTTATGTAAAACCAGGGACAACGATGGAATGAAACTAAGCTGGTGGAGTTTGTAACATGGTTAGATAGTTCCAGCTTTGGTCTCTTCTCCCTCCCCTGTGGGCCATATGGAATCAGGCAAGGGCCAGAGACTGCCTCCCATTTGAATCAACATCAATCATACTGCACTACATGAACAAAAGCCCTAACTTGTTATTCAGCAGTTCCCTCTGTTCCACACAAACATTCGATAAATAGTAAATTTGCAGATAACCTTATTTCAGTGGTAAATTATTCAGTCTTTAGCATGTTCAAGTGGGATTAAAAATAATGTATATAAAACCATAGAAAATACTGTCAATCAACACAGTGCAGATAATTGTGGACCAATGCTCTAATCTATTTTAATGCAGGTTCTTATTTTATAGAAAACACAACCCTCTTTAAGTAATAGTCACCAATATTTATTTATTTACAACATTTATATCTTGCCCTTCTCACCTCGACGGAAACTCAAGGCGGCTGGCATGGGTGGCATTATTTCATGCCCGAACAACAACAACAATTAAAAGCAATTAAGCAACAATTTAAAATAACATTAAAACAACATACAGTAGAGTCTCACTTATCCAACATAAACGGGCCGGCAGAATGTTGGATAAGCGAATATGTTGGATAATAAGGAGGCATTAAGGAAAAGCCTATTAAACATCAAATTAGGGTATGATTTTACAAATGAAGCACCAAAACATCATGTTAGACAACAAATTTGGCAGAAAAAGTAGTTCAATACGCAGTAATGCTATGTAGTAATTACTGTATTTATGAATTTAGCACCAAAATATCACGATATATTGAAAACATTGACTACAAAAATGCGTTGGATAATCCAGAATGTTGGATAAGCGAGTGTTGGATAAGTGAGACTCTACTGTATATAAACAATAGGCATGTGAGATCCATTAAAATGGTTCTAAAGTCATTACAAAACTGGGGGGCGGGGTGCGCTGGTGCTTTGTTTCTAAAGTGTTTCTAAAGTATAGTAAAGGTAAAGCTTTCCCCTGACGTTAAGTCCAGTCGTGACCAAGTCTGGGGGTTGGTGCTCATCTTCATTTCTAAGCCGAAGAGCCGGCATTGTCCATAGACATCTCCAGGTCATGTGGCCAGCATGACTGCATGGAGCGCCGTTACCTTCCCGCCGGAGCGATGCTTATTGATCTACTCACATTTGCATATTTTCGAACTGCTAGGTTGGCAGGAGCTGGGGCTAACAGCGGGCGCTATTCCGCTCCCAGGATTTGAACCTGGGACCTTTTGGTCTGCAAATTCAGCAGCTCAGTGCTTTAACACACTGTGCCACCAGGGAAAACTAGTGAAAATTTCATTACTATAATGAAACTAACAAATTTTGTTACTGTTTCATTACAGTAATTGAGCATGTGCTTAATTACTATAATTGGGGAAAATCCAGGGGCTGCTATCTCCCTAATTTTTAAAGTTATTGGAATGAAACATGTTACAATGGTAGAACACAATTACCACTGTTGGCCCACCAAATTTCAGAATATTTTGTTTATCCACATATTTTTGACAAATTTTTAAAATGCTTATAAACAACATTTTTAATAATAAAGAAAATCTGTTCCTAGTTTCAAAGCATTATTTCCTGCTTAATTGTGTAGTCTTTACTTTGAAAGTAGTTATTCTATTCAAAAACTTTGCTTTTTGTGGCAGAAACATTGCTAAATTGTAGGATATTGACAAATGTATTTGAACTCTGGCTGGGAGCAGCTACAGACCAATCTTCTCTGCTGATTTGTGCTTTATGTAGCTAATGCATACTGGGAAATGTAGTTTAAGGCAGAGGCTTTTGAATTCTTTGGCATAGGGTTCTTCCCCTTCTCAAAATGCACTGTGCCCTCTTTTTCACAGCTCCTAATGCCGAGATGCCATTAATTCCAAGGAAATGAATGGCAAAGCAGGTAGGCAGCCTTTTTGGTTTAATGGCTTGCTTTCTTGCACTGAATATGAAACTGACTTTGGGAGCCTTCTGAAAATTTACAAAATTAAAACAAAAAAGTATGGGATAAGTTTCAATTCTTAAATATTTGGTGTGGGCCACAGAAATGCTTTAGATATGGCTTCTAACTTTTAAAACTTCTAAATTTCTTAGGATTTCTGACCCTTCGAATTTTTTTGCACCTGAAGATCTGTACTGAGACATGGTAAATCATTACATTCTACAATTAGATAGACAGATAGATAGATAGTAGGCTTCTGCAATTTGTCTGGAATTTCATTAAATTCGGGTCTAATTTGGATCTAAAGCACTTTTGAAGTGAGTGCTGACCCACCTGCTCACTACCTTCCCAATATTAATAATTTGAATCAAAGGAGCCTTTGATTCTAAAGTCTTGGATGTCTTCGGATGTAGCTGTGACCAAGCCCTGCTGAGAGGTAATGCCAAACATGTTGGCATGCTTCTCAGTCAATCAAGGCTGACGGAGGAGGGAGGCGGAGGCGGATGCATCGTTCTTGTAGTCTTTTTTTAAAAAAAGAATTGTTTTAAAAAACTCTGAAAATTCTCAAAAAAATCAGTGGATGGGTGAAACATTATGAAACTTAATAGGCAAAGAGTGATAAATATGTCTACCATTGTAGCAAGTATCACCCCAATAGCTTTAAAAATGAGGGAGAAAGGAGCCTCTGAATTTTCCCCATTTATAGTAATTTAATGGGAAGTGAGAAGCCACATGCCTGCCCATTCTGGATGAATAGATCTAAGCATTTATATGTTTTAAGCTTTGTATACTGATTTTATTAATTAATGATCAATTTTAAAAAATATGCTATGTTTTGTTTTATTCAATTCTGTTATTGGCATTGAATTTTGCCTGATTTTGTAAGCCGCCTCAAGTCCCCTCAGGTGAGAAAGGTGGGGTAGAAATTCTGTAAATAAATAAATAATAAATAAACTACATTCCCCAGAATGCATTGGGCTGGAGCAGCTATCTGTAGCATTGAGAGACAGTCTAATTATTATAATATATACAATCATGGAATCTGCAAAGAGGAGTTAAGGAAATAATAGTATATAAACCCATGCAAAGTTATGTGGTTGTGTGTCAATACTAGGGATGCTAAATCTGTGCCTCTCAGCCAATCAAGGCTGACAGAGGAGGGAGGGGGAGGCAGAGAGGATCTTTTAAAAAAGGGGTTTTAAAAAGCTTTAATAATTCCCTACAATTCTATGGATAAGTGAAACATTATAAAACTTGATGAGCATAGCGTGGTAAATTTGTCCTACTACTGTAGCAAGTTTCACCCCAATAGCTTTAAAAATAAGGGAGATAGCAGCCCCTGAAGTTTCCCCAATAGTACGGAGGAGCCATATGCCTGCTTTAAAACTACATTTCCCAGATATCGCAGTTCCTCTCTCCTCTTAACATTCCTCACCCCTTTTTGTCCTCACTCTTTCCTTATTAATAACATTGACCATCTTGACCAAACTTGGATGTTGCTTGGCCATAGGTGTCCTAGTTTTCATCTGTGAATTCTTGGAGAGTATGAGAAGTTTAGAGAGAGAGAGGGAGAGGGAGAGGGAGAATGGTGTAGTGTAGTGGTTTGAGAATTGAACTACGATTGTGGCTTGATTCCCCACTCAGCCATGGAAACCCATTGGGTGATCTTGGGCAAGTCACACACTCTCAGCCCCAGGAAACCCAATCAAACAGGAAATAACACTTTCAAACCAGGAAGAGATGTCCTTATTCAGAGGCTGATGGCTTTCTGTCAAGAGCAGTTTGATGATGTGCTCTGTTCCTGCTTGATAAATGTCATTTCCTAATTGGATCTTTCATAGAAACATGGCAAAACTTTATTACACTGCCAAAACTTTGTCTTTGTGCAAGGGATATTGTCCTATAAATAGCACATTATGGTTTGTTGAGTCTCTCTCTCCACAAATTTAACAAAGTTTCAGCCACAAAACAAAGTTTCTGAAGTAGAACAATGACTTTCAAAGTAAAGACAACCCAATGAAACAGGAAAGAACACTTTCAAACCAGGAACAGATTTTTGTTATTATTAAAATGTTTTTTTAAGTTGAAAATTCACCAAAAATCTGAGGATAAGTCAAACATTCTGAAATTTGGTGAGCTAACAGTGGTACATGTGTTTGACAACTGTAGCAAGTTTTATCAGGATATCTAAAAATTAGGGATAGAGAAGCCCCTCAATTTTCCCCATTGACAGTCATGTTTTCCTTCATGCACATCCGCCATTAACAAGGTACTTAAAAAGATTCGGAAGTTTTGTAAAGTTTTGAACTTTTTGCCTTCAAAATTCGGAAATGACTTTAGAAATGAAACACCAGCACCCCCTACTTTTCAACAGAGTTTAGAACCTTTTTTTTTCTGGATCACACATGCTAGATAGATAGATAGATAGATAGATAGATAGATAGATAGATACACACAGATATATATACACCCAAACACAATTATATATATACAATTATCCTCTCTCTCTCTCTCTCTCTCTCTCTCTCTCTCTCTCTCTCTCTCTTATATATATATATATATATATATATATATATATATATATATTCTCCACCATCTTATAGTTTCTGATGTATGGTGAAAAACATTTGAAGAGGGTATAACTGCATCACAATTAAAATTTTATTTAATTAATTCATGTCATTTTTTAATTGAGTTGAATACATTTTCCAAGCACATATATGGATAACACTGTGAAGTCCACTATAGGAATACATGCCTTCAAAAGCTAGTACAAAACCACAAGAAAACTCCTGAAGAGTGCATATTAGAATAGGGACACCATCCTTGTCTTGAAGATAGTCTGAAAGCATTCATGCCTTTCTAGATGAAAGTTTTGTCACTTCAAGAAATACATAATGAAATAATCTTTTTTCATCCTTAGCAGCATTTACTTATAAATAACATGAGAAAAGGCCAGTTCTTTGTCTAATATGTTAAATGCTATAAATCAGCCATCTTTTGTATTTAAATACAAATGTAAAATTATTTACTTTAACTACAAAAGGGTCTGTACTTATTGTCATTATTCTTTCATGATTTTTCTCTACTGTTAGGTGAAAGATATAAATTGAACATACTTTCTCTAGAAAAAAAAGAGAAAAAGAAAGTCAGGCTTTGCTTTTGAACATAGTCAAAGATAGCCACTGATTGTTAAGTAATGCAATGACTGCAGGGTGAAAAATATCTAACAAAGCTTAGAAGTTTCTCAATTTTCCTTTGTTCCAGTCTTCAAAAGTTGGATCTGAAGGAAAATGCAATTATAATAAAGATACTTTGTGAGAGATCACAACATTTCTCCATGGAAAAATATTTTGTATCCAAATTCGGCTGCTGGGCTTTCATAATGCCATGGGATATCTCATTATAAATTAGATTTACTTATTTATAAATACATTTCAGGGGAGCGGTCCCTTGATGCCCAGTTATTCTGATCAAAATTCTGACATGAAATAAGTTCTACAGAGCCTTGTGTGTTGATATTATCCTTGAAGAAAATGTTGTACACATGGGATAACTAAATATTAACTCTCCCTTTCTTCTTCTTGAATGAATACAGCCTACTATGCCAACTCTGTATTCTGTGACTGCATGATACTGCATATGGTCCCCAAATTTGGAAATGTTACTCATTTTGGACTATGGCTCACAGAGTTGTCCAGCCAACATGGCAGCCATATTAACTGATTTATAATCCAAGTGTCAATGAAGATATTTTCTAAGTTAACATCATAGAAAGTGTTCTATGTCATGTTTCATAATACATAGTATTTTTATTGAAGTCGCTTTATTTATTCCATTAACACAAAAAGTCACAAGGTACTGATGGACCTTTCTAATAACAGACTTTAAAGGCCAACCACACACCACAGAGAGTAACATTCAAATATTTGAACACTCACAAAACTTGCAGAAATGACATTTGTTGTCTGCAGACAGAGCCCAAAGATGAAAAACAAAGCAGGAGTGCTTTATTTAAATTTAGACTAGTTTACTATGCCTTGTCTAAAAAGAGGACATGATAAACCCTTTCCCCATGAAAAATAAAAAGATTTAAAAAACACATTTCCATAAAATTTACATGTTTGTAAATACTGATGCAAGCTTACAAATCATTGCTGTAATTTAGATAGAAATAAACTGTCATATTATAGAGGAAAAGCTATGACTATATGAATTGTGTCCCTAATTGTCCAAAATGCAGACTGCTGGTGGACAACTTATTTGTGCTTGTGGCTAATTTTGTGGGTTTTGTTATGGTTGTTTCTTTTAAACTGGATCAGAATTGAAAAACCTTCAAAAATGTATGTTTTCCATCATCCCATTAAGTTCAGAAGACTCCCAGCTGAAATGGGGGACACAAAAGGGCTTTACACATTTATTTATTTTTCCTATATTGTGAAAAAAATTCCAATGATAACAGGGATGGAAAAATTACATTAATATTTTGTTTGAAATTAATTTGTCCAATTTATGGCATGGTATTAACAAAGGCTCATGTCTTTTTCTGTTATTTTAAGCAATTGTGAACATCAGAAGCCTTTTTGTACTACATATAAATGAATGCATAAGGATAAAAATGGCTCTATTAGAAAAATATTTATGAGCAAGGTTTAGTTAAAGAATCACATTTAGGACTGTATGCCACGAAGGAGGGTAACAAGCATAGAAGTAGGACTGTCACCTTTGGAGACAGTTTCTATTTCACAATAGCTCCTGATTTGTGCCATAGCCCCATCACTTATCAATCCAATTCACTTCTTTGATGGCACAAAAGTGACATCAGGAGCAAGGTAATTTTGATCTCCCAATCCCTCCATCTCCCTCTCACAGTGAACCATTATATTTTATGTTAGGAGCCCCGGTGGCGAAGTGTGTTAAATCACTGAGCTGCTGAACTTGCAGACCAAAAGGTCACAGGTTCAAACCCCGGGAGCGGCGGGAGCGGCCGCTGTTAGCTCCAGCTTCTGCCAACCTAGCAGTTCGAAAACATGCCAGTGTGAGTAGATCAATAGGTACCGCTCCGGCGGGAAGGTAATGGCGCTCCATGCAGTCATGCCGGCCACATGACCTTGGAGGTGTCTACGGACAACGCTGGCTCTTCGGCTTAGAAATGGAGATGAGCACCATCCGCAAGTCAGACGTGACTGGACTTAATTTACCTTTTACCTATTTTATGTTAATAATCTTTGCTGGCATTTGTAAAGTTACCTGTAAAGAAAAAATACTGCTGGAGGGGGAAGTTACATTCCTAACTGGCAGTATGGCCATGGGACCATGGAGCAGTGAATCACAACAGTTGTGCAACTATGGTAAGGTGTGTATGGGAAATCATCCTGAAAATTGCTGGTATCTATCATTCACAAATGCTGCATGGTGGTGCAGTAAAATCCCAAGAAAGGTGGGTTTTTATAAAGCTATATATGTCAAGAAAAGGGCACCCCAAAATATAAACCAATTTCCATGGGGAAAATTACAACCTGATGGAAGAAGTGGGTGGTGGGATTCTTAGAAATGCAATTGAACTGCTTTTCTTATCCTACCATAACACCATAGTGGTTACTCATGTAGATGAACAAAAGTGTGCCAAGATAGCAGTAGCAAAAAGAATAAAAGTGGAAAGATAGGTAAAGGCTACTTATTTCTTGGAAGCCTGGCTTTGACAGGTCCTTGGAGTCATTATGGGATGAATGGCTTCAAAATTACTGTTGCTACAAACAACACAGGCAATTTTTCAAATCATCCTTCTCATAATACCTTGGCAATGGGAATGCCCTTAAAACCAGCCATTCGAGAAGCAGGCAGCACAGAGCCAATCACCTCTTTTGGCAATTGCTGCCTCCCTTTCTCCTTCTGCTCTGCCTCCTTTCCTCTTCTCTTTCTTTCACCATTATATTTGTTTCTTCCTCTTGCTGGAGCTATCCTAACAGAAGACTAAAATATTGGCCCATTTTTTTTTCCTTGTAAGGTATGAAGTTAACAACACATTTAAACAGTTGTGTGCCAATCTACTATGACCTGTAAGATGTATGGGAAGCAATTTGCCAAGAAAAAAATTAATCTGGATATTGCCGCAAATTGTATGCAGCTGTCTGAACAATGTCCAGAAATCAGAAATGGAAAACTGGTGCATTGCAAATTCCAGTGTGTAAATAAGTAATTCAGAATGCCAAATCCAGAAAGACACTTGGTTCAGAGAATTTCAAAGTATCTCTGATTTTAATTATAGTAAAGACAAACACTCCACTTTTTCTTTAGAGACAGGTGCATTTTAATTTGCTGAGGATTACATTCTCTCAAGAGACAGATCATGATATTTTAGAATCAATTAATGTAAGGATATATTTTAAAATATGCAGCCGAGACATTGCAAGCTTTAATTTAAATATCTTTTCCTTTGCATATTCATTTTGTTTGTATACAGTATTATGTGCTTTTTGTGTTAGCACTGACTGTTAATATCAATAGAGCTGGTTCACAAGGCATGCAGTTCCTCATTTGTCAATTCCCACATCAAGTGAGGCTGAAATATCATCTCATGCTTATTCAGAAAAAATGCAGTTTACACCTCTGGTAGTGAATGTCAAGTGTCTACTAGTCAAGTGCTAATAATAAGAAAGATTAGCATTTAAACAGTGTATCTCAGACTTTCAAAGTAGTTCACACATGTCATCTCCTTTGTGAGACATCTTCCTTGGGAACATACATTTATTTTCAAGTGTTGACATATAGGCAATATAAATAGATTTGGGAGCAAATTACTTACACTTAGCTGGTGGGCTTGACTGATAATTGATTGGCTGATGGTTGATTTGTGACTTACCAACTAATGTCATAGTATGTGGTTACTAAGGCTATGCACAGATCTGTTTTTCAAAATGGGCTTTGGATGATTCGGCGTTTTCAGCTACTGGATCACTCATAATGGTATGATTGCTGAAAATGGTTGCTTTCCATTTCTTTCAGCTACATGTGAAGTGCAAAAAGGCAGCTGTGCAGGTCCAAGGGTTACTCGGTGAGGCTGTGAGCCCTGCTGCCTGCTGGAGCCAATCAGAAGAAAAATGCCCATGTGCACCATGTTCTATCTCAGTGCCTTTGATGCTCTTAGGATCACTTTGCTTGCTTTTTTGACTCAATTTCAATCTTTTCCTTTGGCAATTTCATTTAATTTCTTTAGTTTAATATCTTTCATTCCTTTTGTTTACTATTTTGCTAGGGAAGTGAGGGAGGGTGTGGGTTTGGGAGGCTTTTAAAAGGGCATTGGGTTGTTTGTTTAAATATTGGGGTGGTTTACTGACCAAAAGGTCCCAGGTTCCAATCCCAGGAGCGGAATGAGCACCCGCTGTTAGCCCCAGCTCCTGCCAACCTAGCAGCTTGAAAACATGCAAATATGAGTAGATCAATAGGTACCACTCCGGCGGGAAGGTAACGGCGTTCTGTGCAGTCATGCCAGCCACGTGACCTTGGAGATGTCTATGGACAATGCCAGCTCTTCAGCTTAGAAATGGAGATGAGCGTCAACCCCCAGAGTCAGTCATGATTGAACTTAACATCAGGGGAAACCTTTATCTTTACCTTTACTGAAGGGAGGGGATAGCCTAGCTCTCTTGAGACTCCACAGGGAGAATTTAATTCCTCCCCAGGTCTAGTTGAAGGATATGAAAGGAGACGACCCCAGAAAAGGTGGTTTCTTAAGTCTGATGCCTTAACCCAGGTCTAGTTGAAGAATATTAGGGGAAACGAACCCGCACGTTCTCTTCGCTCGTCGGGGGAGGCCCTTCTCTCGCTCCCACCACCCTCGCAGTCGCGGTTGGTGGGGACGAGAGAGAGGGCCTTCTCCGTTGTGGCCCCCCGGCTTTGGAACTCTCTTCCTAGAGAGATCAGGCAGGCCCCTACCCTCCTCTCCTTCTGAAGGAGCTTAAAAACCTGGCTCTTCCAAAAGGCCTTTGATACTTAATCTGGTGTCGGACTGATCGATCTGCCCATTTTATAATAGTCCCATTCTTGAGGTGTTGCCAATGCTATATTGCACTTTGTCCATTTTAACTGTGAAATATCCTTCCCCATTTCGGCCCATTTCGGCACATGTTGCACGTTGCCTGGGTTCTATGAATTAGTCTCCAGTGTTAACATTGTATGTTTTATGTTGATTTTAACTATTGTTTTTATTGTAATTGATGTTTTTATAGGATAACTGTTTTATTGCTGTGTTTTGATATTTGATTGTTTTATCGGGCAAGGCCCCATGTAAGCCGCCCCGAGTCCCTTCGGGGAGATGGGGCGGGATATAAAAATAAAGTTATTATTATTATTATTATTATTATTATTATTATTATTATTATTATTATTAACGATCCCAGAAAAAGTGATCTCTTAAGACTGATGCCCTAAAAATGACCGAAAGGTGAGCTTCAGAAATTCCCCCATTGACAACAATGGGCCAGACCTTCCAGGAGCAAAAAATAGATCTTTCGGCTGCCAGATTGAAAACACAGAATATGCACCGAAATCCAAACACTGAAAATGGCACAGTTTAACCAATTGTTTTTGTTTTTTTTTACCTATATCTGTTTTAAATTCTGTAAGTCAATTGAATCCCACTTCTGGGAAGGAAAACAAGGTGTTATCTAGGCTTTTAACTTTAACTGAACAACATTCTTAAGCTCCTATCTATATATATAAATGGGTAATGAAATTTCGGCCTAGGACAAAACAACAAAACTACACAGCCCAGAAACACTAAACTTGGCAGCACAACCCCTCATCCATGCCTCTACGTTCATACAACAAAAAGCTCCAGCTACTCCAGAAAATGGCCAGGCTTTGAGACTGCAAGGTTATTCACTGCTATTCCATCTGGCCAACAAAAGATTCCCATAAGCCACAGCAACGCGTGGCCGGGCAAAGCTAGTCTGATATAAAACTGTTTCTAGCATGGTGAACAATTGTATTTACCAGTTATGTGCATGTCAACATACAAAAGGGCAAGGTTAAAATATCATTAAACTGCCAATAGAATTGAAACCATATAAACATTAAGTACAATTGTAAAATTAAAAAGTTGCTTTTTTAAAAAACAAAGCAAAAACATTAGTTCTGAGGCCTGATGCATGCATACCAGTGCACTTGCAGAGAAGAGATTATAACCCATTCATGATGGATTCAGTTATTGGATTAACTGAAGTCTAGTACTGGATATAGCCCTTAACTGGGCCCACAGCTTGAAGAAGTTATTTTGTAGACTGAAATGTCCAGAATCTTCCAGTTAATGAGGAAATAGAGGGAGAGGAAATTAAACCCCAAACACATACCAACAATAGCTCTTAAGGTTGCACTATTATAGCTTTCTAGCAATTACTGGAGTAAAAACCACCACCTTCCTTCATTATGTCCTGTTAAATTACTCAGCCGCAGTTGCCTGTCCTTAATTTAAAATCAGAACTCTGTTTTCATGGCTTCGACAACTCAGGGTGTAGAATCTGTTTAACAGAAAATATGTGAATGTGAATGGCATGAGGTTGGGTAGTGCAGCATCCACAGTCATGTGGCAAAAAATAATGGAAAGGACTGGGAATATGGACCACCTGCTAACAGCGAGGTGAATTTGTCAAGGTAAAATGCCCGGTAATGGTATTCTCAGAAAATTCTCATTTAGGCTCAATGCATACAGAAAAATGTGGTGCCAAACAGAATTCCTTTCGTCAATGTAGACAAGTAAATCCATTTAGTTCAGCAGCATTTTTTCCTGTACCAAGACGGAAAATGCTCTCAGAGATTTCTTCCTTACCACTATGCTAGTTAGGGGTGATTGCAGTTAGGAAGTTGCAGTCCAGCAGTAAAGTGAGAACTCTTTAAGGACACAGGAAAGAGAACTTATGAGTTCTCCAAGGGAAGGTTTTACTTTAGTTTCTTGAAATGATTGTTTTATCTGAATCTTACTGATACCCTTTTTGTTTGTTTGTTTTTAAAGAAAAAAATACAATGTTGGCCATTTTCAAAACAGAGGGCAGACATAAGTAGGAACAGATGCTAAATTGTCCTACTGCACAGATTGAATTTTCTGAAATGAAATGATTTTCAAGTAACCAATATTAGAAATTCATGCCAAAACAAAATCCTTTTTAAATGACCATACGGTTTTTCATTCTTCTTACCCCCAGTGGAAAAAGAAACACAGTTGAAAAAAAATGTATTTATACAGCAGTTGTTAAGTGTTTCCAGTAACAGAAAAAATGCAAAGCAATGGTAAATTTAAAATAATGGCCATCTAGTGGTAGGAGAGAAACACTGTCTGAAGAATAAAATGCATGCATATTGAGTCTCTAATCTTATGCACACCTCTGGAAACAAGTCCCATTAAACTCTGTGGAACTCATTCCTAATCTGCCTCTCTAAGCCTGTACTCTTGCTCTCCACTGGATGAAGCTCATTTGCATGCATTTCTGTTTCAACTACCTTTTAATTGAAAAGAGCTTTTAGTCCTCCTCTTCCTTTTTTTGGTATGCTATTAAATGTATATGCAACAATATCCTGTTGCTTTGTTGTGGTCATTGCATTGTGTTGAAGCCAGATATAATCTCAGAGTAGTTCCATTGAAAACCAAAAGGTTTAAGACAGGAAATCATGGGAATAATGCAGTTATCTAGATATTATTGGACTGCAACACCCAGCATTCCTGAATACTGGCTATGATGACTAGGATTCCTGGAAGTTGACATTAAACTACATACTCCAATCTTTGATTTGAATTAGACATGGCTAATGTATGCCTTATTGATTTCATATGGTATGCACTATCTATGACTAGGGGGCTTATTTTACCAAGTTTCTATTCCACAGAAGTTGCCATATCATTTTTTTTTTCCTTGTCAAGAGCAACCGGAGTTGCTTCTGGAGTGAGAGAATTGGCCGTCTGCAAGGACGTTGCCCAGGGGATGCCTGGATGTTTTGATGTTTTACCATCCTTGTGGGAGGCTTCTCTCATGTCCCCGCATGGAGCTGGAGCTTATAGAGGGAGCTCCACGCTCTCCCCGGGTGGGATTCGAACCTGGAAGCTTTCAGGTCAGCAACCCAACCTTCAAGTCACAAGGCTTTTATCCCCTAGGCCACCAAAGGTTCCTGCTATATCATTTATAGTGGTTGTATACTGGAATGAGTATCTTCTTTATTGTACCTCTTTTCATTTGTGCAATTGTGCCAATTTGACAATCTATAGTCTTATGATCATACTTCTTCATAACCCTGCCTTCCTAAACTTCTACTATTCTGATTTTGTAATATTTTTTAGAGAAAGTTTGCAACTTCAGCTACAAAAAATGGGGGGATAGTTATTGTAAAATATAAAATAAACAGCAAACAGAAGCTTGGGAATAGTGGGGCAAGGAGAATTGTAGGAAAGGAGCATCCTTCTCCAGATATCACTTTACTGCTAGCATTTTGGCACAAAGGCAGAATGGAATCATTAACCCATCAATAGAAAGGGACTGGTAGATTGTGGTGAGAAGACAGACCAACAGTAGGATAGTGACAAGCCAATTTCAATGCCAATTTCCCTGCCTCATTAGAGACAGTAGAGACATGCATCTAGCCCAAATGCATTCATTTCAATATGATGACTTGATTTTAACATACTGTGTGATTAATTTTTTTCTTGTAATCTTTTAAAATCATTTCTGAACAGAAACATAGGATGGATCCCCTCAACTAATATATAATTCCTAAACTTGGGAGTAGAAGAGATTTGGGATACAAATCTATTCAAAGTATCATTCTTGGTCATATTCCAAAGCATCTATGCCATTTAGAGCAGGCATGGACAAACTTCAACCCTCCAGGTGTTTTGGAATTCAACTCCCAGAAATCCCAGCCAGTTTACTGGCTGTTAGGAATTGTGAGAGTTGAAGTCCAAAACACCTGGAGGGCTGAGATTTGCCCATGCCTGATTTATAGGGTTGAGATATCTGTCTATATCTCAAAAATGTATTTTTGTGTCCTTGGCATCTAGGAATACAATATTCCTGTCACATTTGGTGTGAGAACAGAACATACAAATAGTTATTTCTCCTATTAAAATATGGAGGTAGATTATATAATTGCATTAAAGAGACTGCATGGGAGCAGTGATCTGGGGCACATTCAAAGTATTTTGCCTATTACTAGTTTGTTTGTTTTTTCGTGTCAGGAGCAACCTGAGTTGCTTCTGGAGTGAGAGAATTGGCTGTCTGCAAGGACGTTGCCCAGGGGACAGCCAGATGTTTTGATGTTTTACCATCCTTATAAGAGGCTTCTCTCATGTCCCCGCATGGAGCTGGAGCTGATAGAGGGAGCTCATCTGCACTCTCCCCGGGTGGGATTCGAACCTGGCAGAGCTTCAGATCAGCAACCCAACCTTCAAGTCACAAGGATTTATCCCCTAGGCCACTGGAGGCTCCTAGGTCTATTACTAGTAATAAGGACCAAGGTTGGTAACATCTGAATTATGCTGTTACATTTAAATCTGTTTTCTTAGGAAAAATTAGATAAGTTAATGGTACCATTATGCTAGCTATGAATGACAAAACTCTATCCAAGGTTACCTTAATTGTTACTAGAGAAATGAAAAAGTGCTGAAACATTGCAAATGTGTGGTTTTAATGAAGGAAACACGTTACTGTTCTAGTCATTTTGCCCTTCACATACTTAAACTGAAGAAAACAACCTTTACCATTTTGTTTTCCCATTCTTGAACTGAATCTGTACCTGAAATGATAGAAACTCTACCTCCCACAATCCTCCCAGTTACAGATGGAGGGAATCTGATTTCAGATAATTTCTGAACTAATTTATTGACACTGGTAAGCTTCTTCAGATTCATAATGCAAAGTTCATAGGTGATTATTTATGCTGCTGCTGCCAACTTAAAAATTGAATGTGGGAGAATACAAAACTACTAAATTCATACAAGGAATCTGAGGAGATTCAATGCTTAACCTTTAAATACACAGACTTTTAGGACCTCTCCATTAGTTCTGAATTTTTCTTTGTGCTGGGAATACTTTTACTCATTGATTTGGTTATTACATTGTTCCATATTTTGGATGGCAAGAATGTAATATCTAAAATACTATATTTACTCCATCAAATCTAATGCACATCTCAATTTTCAAAAACCTGAAACTGAAAAAAGTATTTCCTGCTGAATGTAATGTGCAGTGGCAAAAAGTATTCTGTTTGTAATTTGGCCAAAAAGGTGTGCATTGCTGTTGCTGCCTGCTTAGAATTTCTTCATTATAAAAAATTGAAATGCTGGTGCCTCACCAAACTACAAATCCCAGGATTATATAACATTGAGCCATGACCATTAAGTTACAGATGAGGACCCTCAAAGAAGAGCTCCAAGTATAGCTCCTGAAGCACCTTCTCTTTTTGTTTTGGCTCAGCACTAAGATTATTGTATGATGTGAATTTAATGTGAACCCCAATTTTGGCAATGTTATTTAGCTTAAAAAAGTGAGCATTAGATTCAAGTAAAGTGACAATGAAAAAAAAACTGATGGAGTTTTACTCGTAGGGGTGAATGGAGATATGGTCCCCATGGTGTCAGTGCATTGTCAGTGCAAGGAACAACTTGAGTGTGTCCAACTAGCTTGAATTTGCTAAGAAATATACTCTCTATTTTGAAATCATCTCAGGAACATGTACACTTAGTATTTCAAAGAGATAGCAAATGGTTTGTAGAAGATTATTAGTTATCTGTGCAAATTCTGGGGCAAATTTCTTTACTTATCTCTAGCTAGGGAAGGTACTATTTTATATTTTGTAAAAAAAATGCAATTCTTCATACTCTTGTTCCTTTAATCATGTCTGCATATACTTCACTATGTTTGCATCTCAAAAGTATGATTGGAAATATATTTGCTCATACAAGGTGAGTATAAATCCTAGGTTTTGGAAGGTTGGAGCAACTATTTTATTTGGAGGGGGGGTGATCAGAGCTGACCTCTCGGCTTTTGACGTTTTTCATTGGCCCTTGGTTTCTTTGACATAAAGAAAGAACTGTGACAGAAATATGATGGGAGGCTGAAAAAATGTGGTGGGAGAATGCAGTTTTAAAGGAGGCTATGGGATTTGATCAGGATGGTGGTTAGAACTGATTTAGGGAAATATCTTGGGGAGCAGAAGGAGATTAGGATAATGCTGATAGGGAGGCAGGTAGAAGAAACAATATAATTGATTCAGGTTTTATTTGTGTTCATTTGCTTGAGTACGAAATGAATAAGGACTCAGTGCAAAATTCAACCAATATCTTCAGTATAGGCTGATAGTTCATTGCAGAATATAAAGTGTGTGTTCTTTAAGTTAGCTCCCCTGCATTAGAAATGAATGCTGATGCCATGGTTTTTCTTTTATTGAACATCCAAAATATAATTTTTAAAGCTCATTAACCTGTAATGTAAGGTTTGAATATTAGAACAGACATAGACAAATACATTCAATCAAGATAATGGAGCTTATAGACCAACGCAAGCATTTTCTGTTGTTTATGAATGTTGTCTAATGCACATTGTGAAAAAAGGACATAAGGAAAATAAATTCCAAAGAGTCATAAAAAACCCTAAGCTGTCACAAGCAATTTGAACTAAAAATCATGTCTTTTCAAGGACATTGATATGAAAATGTCACAAAGATACTAGACTCTGTGTGTGTGTGAGTGAGTGTGTGTGTGTGTGTGTGTGAGAGAGAGAGAGGGAACAGCTTTAGATTTTCAGCTTGTAAAACAGAAGTTGCTTGTTTTGCTATAGAGATGGGGATTGATCTATCTGTCCATTCCATAATAGTCCCATTGTTGTTGTCTTGCCATTTTATACCGCACTTTATCGTCCAACTGTGAAATTTCCTTTTCCCATTTCGTATCACTCTGCATTTCGCCTGGGATCTACGAATTAGTCTCCTGTTTTTAACACTGTAGCCTGCTTGTTGATTTTAATGATTGTTTTTATTGATGTTGATGTTTTTTACTGGGATAATTGTTTTATTGCTTTGTTTCTGTTTTGTTTGTTTTATCGGGCCTGGCCCCATGTAAGCCGCCCCGAGTCCCTTCGGGGAGATGGGGCGGGGTATAAAAATAAAGTTATTATTATTATTATTATTATTATTATTATTATTATTATTATTATTAATTTAGATGCAACTTTCCTGCTTCTTGGCAGAGGGTTGGACTGGATGGCCCACAAGGTGTCTTCCAATTCTATGATTCTATTATTCTAGCTATGATTGTGAGGGTTGATGGGAACTGCAAACTAAGATAATGTGAAGGTACATGTTTTCATCAAATATTAGTTCACATACACTATCCCTAGCAAGCAACTCTTAAGAATTCCAAAATTTGGCACATGTTCATGAAATGAAATAGATATTTTTGGAGAGAATGGCATTTTAAAATATGCTTTGAATAAACACTGCTTGGATGCTAAATAATTACTTACAAAGAAGTAACTTTGCACAAAGTGTGTGTGCCTGCATGTACGCACGTGGTTTGCATATAGAACTACATGGCTGCACCGTTATCTATACCTATATCATCAACTATAATTCAAACATATTAACAGATAGTGGAATTTATCTACACATTTTCAGACAAAAATATTTTTATTATTTCCACTTGCAGTTGTTACAAGGTAAAGCATTGCTTCCAAATTGTGATATTTGTTGTAAGATACATGATAAATAGCAGAGCAGTGAATAACTGATAATTCATGGCACAAAGGAGAAAAGGAGAATTCCAAAGGTGAGTGCCATTTCTAGTGACTTTTTCATAACTCTCAATTCTTCTCATAGAATGAGTTAGGCATAACCAGTTAATGTTAAACATTAAAATAAAATGTAATGGAATTACCTGTTTCCAAGGGTTTGGGTTTGTTTTTTTTTTTGTTTTTTTAGAAAAGAACCATTGTGTTCTATTTAATCAAAAAAAAAGATGTTCTCTACAATACTATATAGTATAAACTTAGCAAAGGAAATTATCTAAAACAAGAGGAAATGCTCATTATCATTAGTCTTCCATTTTGTTCGGCTTGTGCTTTTGTTGAGACCCTGGGACTCTTTTTTTAATTTTTACTTGTGAGAAACATTTGACAGTTTAAAAAGGCAAATGTAATTCTCAGGAAATTAATAGACCTATAATACCCAGAGCATCTGCTGGCGCATTTAAAATTAAAAGCAGACTGCAGGATTTTCTCCCTGTAATGCCTCTATAATTAATATAGGTAAGTTTTGTCTTCCTTAATTATCACGCTATATATCAGCCTTTGGAAATATATGGAAGCAGAAAGAACAGTAATACTATTTCTGTCTCTTATTTTATGATACACATTTGCAATATAGTGTGGTTAGCAGAAAGATGACACTAATTTTAGTTTCCATTGAAAGTAGTAACAATTTATTCAAAGATGTGTACCATAATGAAAGCCTTAATTACTGTGCATAGAAATTAGAGGATTAAGTAGCTCTGTGTAGAATCAAAGTAGCATTTTAAAATTTTCCACGAACTGTGCTTCTTTCTATAAAAGTTTATTTAATGATATATAAGGATGCATATTTCGGGGCACTTCCTGTGTCAAGTTGCCAATGCTTATCTTTTGTCATTGCTCATTCACACATTGAAATGCATCAATCTCACATTCTTTTGTTTGATAACTAAATGCTAACGCTGTATAAATGTTTTGTTAGCCGTCATAAGTTGGATCAAATACATTAAATTTGTACTTACGACAAAATGTAAGAATAAAAACTTACCCCATACTTTTTCATTTGAATTTTGTAAACCTCAGAAGCCTCCCAAAGTCAGTTTCATTTTCAAAACAAGCAAGCAAAGCCAAGCCAAAAAGGCTGCCATTCCTCTTTAAATTAATGGTCTCTCATTATTAGGAAAAGGAAGCAGCAGGGAGAAAACAGAGTTCACTGGGAAAGAGACTAAGAAAGCAAAGAATTCTGGGAAATGTAGTTTGTGAAAGAGAGGAGCCCTATGCCAGAGAATTCAAAAGGTCTTGCCCTAAACTACATTTCCCAGAATTCTGCTCAGCATCAGAAAGCCCCAATCAGGATAGGGGAGAGATTTGTCCCTCTGTAGCAGCAGCCAGACAGAGTTCCAATAAATTGTTGACTCTGCAAAGAGGACTGACTGATACATTTAGTAGATAAATCTCTGTGCTGGGAAGAAATCCCTAAATGGAAGTTTTATTAGTTAATATGAAAGACTTTCAATGAAATAGCTGTTGTGGCTTAAAAAACAAAAACAAATGTCTCGTCAAAACTTTAAAGAATTTCCTAAAATCAGTAGACATATGAATATTTCTGAAAGTTGGGGAAAATGATCCCCTGTTATCTTGTGTTGTTGTTTAGAAAATTGAAGGAGATAGCTCTTGTAGTTTCCTTTTTTAAAATTGTTGTTTAAACTTTGAAAATTGCTGAAAAGTTTGTGGATAAGTGAAGTGTTCTGAAACTTGATGGATAACAATGGTAAATGTGTTCTACCATTGTAGCATGTTTCACCCCAAAAGCTGTAAAAACGAGGGAGAAAGGAGCCCTTGAATTTTCCCCACTTGCACAATTACTATAATGAAAACTAATGAAATTTTGTTACCCTCATAGTAACAACATTTTCACTAACGACTCCTTAGAAACACTTTAGAAATGAAATGCCGGTGCCCTCTAATTTTGTAATGACTTTTGAAACATTTTTTTCTCTTGATCGCACAGCTCTACTAAACACATGTTAACTGGCAGCAACTGAATGTGTGAACTGACTCCATTGAAATCTAACCTTGGCTGATGATATCTTCTTGTGGTGCATGGTTGCTAACAGGCCTGTGTATGTTCATCCACACACACTGATTACCCTATGGTGATGGTATATCAGAAGAGCAAGCAATCTAATTTCTGATGGTTTCTACTACAGGTCTTTGTTCTAGTCCGCCCATTTCATAGTGAAGGACTATGATAATTGGGGTTTTAAATATCTGGAAGGCACCTGGTTGCATGTCCATGTGATCAAATATTTTCCCGAATATTAATCTGCCAGAAAAAAAGCATTTCTCTTGGGACCCCCTTCTCAGCCATATTCTAGCTTCTTCCACAATACCTCTTGAAACAATGCAGTCTTGATTTTGACAGAGTTTCACCCCTGGTGTAGTGCTGACCTCCTGGCAGCACAACCACATCCCATAAGGGGAGGAAAGCAGGGGGGATCATCTTCTTTACAATAGTGTTTCGTTCTAGTCCGTTTATAAAGAAAACTCATAATATATTCACCCTTATCATACGCAATACACTTTTATCAATTTCTACAGAAATCCTTCATTTCCTGAGCTATCACACAGGTGAGTGTAGTCCCTATCTATATAGCTTTCTTTCTTCTTTTTAATTAAAAAAGGGTAAACCTCAAAATTGCAAAAGTCTGAAATCTATGTCTAAAAAGGGGAAAATATAGCTACAGTGAACTGGTAATCTATCAAAATTGTGCAATTCCCAAAAAATAAATTATTTTTAAAAAATACTGTAGAAGTTTTATGCAACAGGATTAATGAAGAGAAAAGAAGCATTGAGGCACATTTCGAGACTTCCCACAGGAACACCCACATTTTGACATCTCTACAATGATCTGACATGGGGAAATATGATTACTCCTCCCTGACTCCAAAACCTCATTTTCCATACAGTTTAAAAACAGTTTAAACACAGTTCCATCGGGGGACCACCAGAAGTAGTCTTGCATTATACAATGGACTCCATGGGACTCCATCTTTAACCATTTTTAAAGTGTGTAGAAATCCGGGGGAAACATCCTGCATCTGATAAGATCCTGAGTACTATACATACATACTCACACACATACACATCATTGTAACTACTGTCTTTGAAAACTGCTGCTGGGGTTTAGCTTGCTTTTCCTCTTCTTTCTATCCTCAAATTCAGCTCCTATATGAAAGCTCAGTACTACAACTGCCTGTCATACATTTTTAGAAAAAAAAACACAGCAAATACACTTGCTTTGCTGTTTATTTTTCAATATATCCTGCAATGGAATTTTAAACACTGCTGAGTGTCTCCCACTGCTGTCCCACAATGCAATATAAAATAGCCCTACTGATACTTTAGATCACATGTCTTCCCTATGGACAGAAATACAAATCCTCTCTTTTGCAGCTCATGTTTTGTACCTCATGTTTAGGGCCATATTGGCTTTCATAGCTCACTGATAACTTGCTAAAATGAAAGATCATCTACTCCAAAGACACTACTTGGTAATTTTAAGAATTTGGGAACCACTAAGAACAGTATGGCATTTTGGAAGTTGAAATTGCCTCTCTTAAGGGAAACAACAACACTCTCCTTACCCTTTCCTGCTGAGACAGTTTAATGGGATCACTTTCCATCTGATTTCTTTTTTCTCTGCGCCTGTCTTTTAAGATGTTTACAGTTTTCTGACTTTACAAAGGTTTCATTCCATTCCTAGTATAGAATCATAGAACCTCACAGGCCATCCAGTCCAACCCCCTGCAAGAAGCAGGAAAATCTCATTCAAAGCACCCCTGACAGATGGCCATCCAGCCTCTGCTTAAAAGCCTCCAAAAAAGGAGCCTCCACCACAGTCCAGGACAGAGAGTTCCACTGCCAAACAGCTCTCACAGTGAGGAAGTTCTTCCTGATGTTCAGGTGGAATCTCCTTTTCTGTAGTTTGAAGCCATTGTTCTGCATCCTAGTCTCCAGGGCAAGAGAAAACAAGCTTGCTCCCTCCTCCCTATGACTTCCCCTCACATATTTTACATGGCTATCCTGTCTCCTCTCAGACTTCTCTTCTGCAGGCTAAACATGCTTAGCTCTTTAAGCTGCTCATAGGGTTTGTTCTCTTGAACATTTTAGTCGCCCACCTCTGTTCATATTAATATACTGTTTCAAGTCATCACTTATTTGAATTATCTAGGATTAGACTCAATGGCCATACTCCAAGGCAGCATGCAACATGTTGAACAAAATTGAATTGGTGGACACAGGTCCATTCAGTTTTTATATGATTATATTAAGTAACTAGCTGTACCCGGCCACGCGTTGCTGTGGCGAAGTCTGGTGGTTTGGGAAAGAAAGTATTGAGGAATTTGTGGTAGTTAAGGTAAAGGGTCAAGGTTTTCCCCTGACGTTAAGTCCAGTCGTGTCCGACTTTGGGGATTGGTGGTTATCTCTATTTGTAAGCCGAAGAGCCGGCGTTGTCCGTAGACTCCTCCAAGGTCATGTGGTATGACTGCATGGAGCACCGTTACCTTTCCGCTGGAGCGGTACCTATTCATGTACTCTCATTTGAATGTTTTTGAACTTTAGGGTTGGGAGAAGCTGGGGCTAACGGTGGGGGCTCTGTCCGTTCCTCGAATTCAAACCTGCGACCTTTCGGTCCAGAAGTTTAGCAGCTCAGCGCTTTAAGACGGTGCGCCATCAGGGGATATTATTTTCTAAAGGTTGTGAATATACAATATTTTTTATTGTTTTTGTCTGTTGGAGGGAAGTATGAACGCTGCAATTAGGAAAAATGATTAGCATGTAATGGCCTTGTAGCTTTAAAGCCTGGCTGTTTCCTCCCTGAGTGAATTTTTTGTTGGGATGTGTTAGCTGGCCGATTGTTTCCTGTCTGGAATTCCCTTGTTTTCAGAGTGGTGTTGTTTGTGATATTTTATGTGCTTCTACTGTCTGTGACCCTGAGAAAACAGAGGATTTGCCAGACTTTGATGATGGGAATACTTTGTTGGTAGGTGTTAGCTGGCCCCGACTGTTTCCTGTCTGGAATTCCCTTGTTTTCAGAGTGGTGTTGTTTGTGATATTTTATGTGCTTCTACTGTCTGTGGCCCTGAGAAAACAGAGGATTTGCCAGACTTTGATGATGGGAATATTTTGTTGGTAGGTGTTAGCTGGCCCTGATTGTTTCCTGTCTGGAATTCCCTTGTTTTCAGAGTGTGGTTCTTTATTTAGTGTTGTGATTGTAGAAATTATATTGTTATGTATTATTGTACCACAGTAATTATTTCATCTTACAGTAGAATCTCAGTTATGCAACATTTGGTAATCCAATGTTCTAGATTATCCAACGTAGTCTGCGTTTTGGTGGTTAATTTGTATAATGATTCCCTAATTTGATGTTTAATTGGGTTTTCTGAATCGGTTCTTATTATCCAACATATTCAGTTATGCAATGTTGTGCTGGGATGTTTATGTTGGATAAGTGAGATACTATATTATGGATATTATATACAGATTTATAATGTTGCAAGGAAGGCGTTTGCATCATCCCACGGGCCCTGGAAAAGGGTTAATAAATAAGAGAAGAGGAGAAGGTGCTCTGTACCTGGTCAGGGGCCAGGCGGGAGGCGTGGGGGGTGAGGTCTGCCCTTCTCCTTTGCCCCTCAATCCCGGCCCTTCCCCTCTTCGACACAGGAGGAGGAGAGGAGGAGGCCTGAGCAGCAGCGAGGAGGAGGAGAACGGGGCCGGGAAGGCGGGCGATGGGGCGCTTGTCTGCCGTTGCAGGCCCGAGAGGAAGAAAAAGGAGTGGGAAAGGAACCTCCACACAGAGGGAGAGAGGGAGGATTCTCTTGCCCAGAAGTGCCTTGCACGGCAGTGACAATGTTGGAGCCAAAAAGCAGGAAGGTACGGAGGGAGGGGGAAAGAGGCCTTTTTTGTTTCCCAGGTGAGATGTGAAGGAAGGGTCGGCTTAGGCCCTCCGGGTGTTTTGGAGTGGAACTCCCAATTCAAGGATGGGGAGCTCAGCCTCGTGAGGCGGAGGTGTGCCTTCTCCTGCCGAGTCCCTGGCTTTGGCGGTGGAGGCGGCGCAAGAGGGTGAGGGAGGAGGGACGGTTCTGTGTGTGCGTGCATGCGCGCGGGAAGAGTTGGGAGGATTGTGTTTGTACGCATGCGCACATCGCCTGTTGTGTTTTTTTGGTGTTGTGATTGTGTTTTTTGTTTGATTATATTGTATCTTACTGGAGGCGGGGATGATGGATTGTGTGGGTAATTTTAGAGTTTGGGGGATGTTTGGTTTTGTTGTTCTGTGCATCACCACAATGCCAAAAGCCTTTTATATATATAGAAGATTGTCAGCGGGGGGAAATGAAAAAAAGATGGACATCATAATTTGATTTTCTGGAATAAAAATGCATTTTGGTAAGTATTCAATTTCAATTTGTCTTTTAAAATTTCAGTCGGGGGGGGGGGGGTGGCTGTCCAAATACTAATGAAAAAACTTTTATCACAAGAAAGGATGGCTTGTATCAGAAAATGGAGCCCTGGGCCTACAATCTTCTTTACCTTCACATAGGTTACTCTGAAGAAGAATCAAACTTTCTAGAGCATTATGCCATACCCTCCATTCAAATATGTATATGGGCCATGTCCTCAATTGCACGATCTCAGATGTCCAATGTTTGTTTTACAAATTGGGGGGTTGCTGGGACAGTAAACTGTGTGACTAGAAAAGAAGTAAGTCATTCTGAGCACTCACGAGTGGGTAAGATGCTGATAGGTGATTTGACAGGCTTAATTCTATTCATCTTGGTTGGTTGTGATGGTTCTTTTCTCCTGGCCAGTCTTCATAAGCAGAATAAATTGACAAAGAAGTATTGTTACTGCCCCATGAATGAGCCACATATCTAGTTTTTATTTATATAAAGTCCTCTCATTTCAACAGGCAAACATATAACTGGGTCTTTGGCTGTTAACTGACTGACAAAATAGACTTTTGATTGAGTGTGCTGCACTTCTATCTTTTTTCCTTTGTTTTGGATGTGCTTTAAACTATTTTAAATGAGGGTTTTAAATAGGATTATTCATTCAATTGTTTTTCCCACTTTTTATTATTATTTTTATGAATCTGGGATATATTGAGCTCTGCTGCAGTGCATTAAAGGGTGTATCTTCGACTTTCTTTCATGCAGTGTAACCTCCTAAATCTGTGCTTCAGCACTCAATGGTGGCATGTGTTTTAATAATAATAATACTAATAAAACTTGATTTATACCCCGCCACCATCTCCCCAACGGGGACTTGGGGCGGCTTACATGGGGCCATGCCCAGAACAGTACAATATAGCAAAATATAAAACAACATATCATAATACAATTAAACAATACAATAAATAATCATGTACAATGCAACACTATATATATATATATATATATATATATATATATATATATATATACATACATACAGGGCGGGCCGCATGAGACACTTAATTAAAACTTGGGGTGAGAAAAGGATAAGAATACAATCACGGAGAACAGGGACATAAGATAAAAACAATCTAGAGGATAGATGTTGGGGGAGTAACAAAAGAAGTGTGTAATAGTTACTCTCCGAAAGCACATCGGAAAAGCCAGGCTTTTAAATCTTTCCTGAAGGCTAAAAGAGTGGGGGCTTGCCTAATTTCGATGGGCAGTGAGTTCCATAAACGGGGGGCCACAGCAGAAAAGGCCCTCTCCCTTGTTCCCACCAGGCGGGTCTGGGATACAGGCAGTGGCGACAGGAGGGCCTCCCCTGATGATCGAAGAGATCGGGCAGGTTTATGGTAGGAGATACGGTCACGAAGGTAGGTGGGTCCCAAACCGTTTAGGGCTTTATAAATGATGGTCAGCATTGGGATCGGAAAGTGAACGGCAGCCAGTGGAGCTCCTTAAACAGGGGAGTAGATCTCTCCCTGTAACTGTAGCTACAACAGTTTCAAGTTGGCTGGAAAGCACATTAAATGATCAGTGTAGATGAGTTTATGTTATTTGTTGTTAAATAAAACTCACAAAACACAAGTGTTACTAGTATGGATGAAGTGATACAGTAGAGTCTCACTTATCCAACTTAACCGGCCCTTCAGAACGTTGGATAAGCGAATATGTTGGATAATAAGGAGGGATTAAGGAAAAGCCTATTAAACATCAAATTAGGTTATGATTTTACAAATTAAGTACCAAAACATCATGTTATACAACAAATTTGACAGAAAAAGTAATCCAATACGCAGTAATGCTATGTAGTTCTTACTGTATTTACGAATTTAGCACCAAAATATCATAATGTATTGAACACATTGACTACAAAAATGCATTGGATAATTCAGAACGTTGGATAAGTTAGACGCTACTGTACCAGTTTATGTGGTCTAAAATTTAAAAAAATGTAGCAGGACCAGTAAAAAGTATATGAATAATGTCCACCTTGAACCCACCTTGAAGCAGAGCCAAAGACAGATATAAAAGTTCCTGTAAGTGGGTTTGGATTAATGGCATGACCTACAGTGGCACCATAGTATCTGCTCTCCCCCAAATACAAGCTTTGCAAAATAGCAAATTTGTTCCAAAAAAGTAGAAAATCAAAATACTTATATTTGAAGATACTGAGCTGTACCTGAAGCCTTTGCTGTTTAAAAGTATGTATTCCATCCATGAGCAATTGCTGCTGTACCTATCAGTAGCTAATATATGTCCAAAAATAAAAAAATGAAACATAGATGATATGAAATAATTTCAATTTTACAAGGACTGATGTGTTTATAAAAATTATATTTTATCAGTTGTTTTTTTTTACAAGGAGAACAATAACCACACAATTTAACTTCCTGACCAATGTGGCTTTGTTTACATGATTCATGGTTCAGAAAAAGGTAGTGTGGTCTTGTTTGGAGGATAATTAACATTTATTTAATCTCTGATAAACATTATTCCATTTTATTCCAGGCCTAAATATGAACAGAACATTAAAAACAAATTCATATATTAAATTAGAAAAGTCTTAAATTAGGACAGGTGCTCACGAAGAACCCTTTAGTAGGCCATTATGTCTTAATCATATTTTGAAGTAAAATGGAGCCTATGAACATCCATATTTTTTTAAACCCTATAAGATGATGGGTTTCATCAAGTTAAGCCAAGGGTCTCAAATCCTGATGTTAGTTCTTACTAATATAGGACCACTGAATCAATTGGCTTCATCTACATACATTTATATCACGGCAGGATCTTTGGCAGGGCCCACTGTCTATGGCTAAGATTAAGATTAAGGGCAGGGTGATGTTCTACAGAACGTATGATAATTCAAGTCAGTCTAAATGATGATACAAGTAATATTAATATTTATATTCACAAACTATATGGATTTGCATTATAATAATCTACAATGGTATTTTTTTAAAGTATATTTTCTAGCTTTTTTTCAGTAAAATGAACTGGCTTAGCTAAAGTCCCTTTTTGACATTTGTTCAATTCACTCGACTGTACCTTAATCCTGAATCCACAGGCTACAGCCCTGTCATACACACATATACTTTGTGGAGACCATTGTTTATATTCATCAAAAACACCATGAGTGTATTCAAATTTTAAATAGTTGCCTTGAGTCTGTATATTGCAAGAAAAGCAAGATAAAAAATATAAATAAGGAAATAAGAGTTTTTGAACAATACAAACTTTTGGTGTAGTAAAGATTTTCCATAGTCACATTAAAAACATAATGTCGGGAAATTAAAAATGTTAAATGTCATTTCTTAGACAGATACAATGTTTAGGCAATATGGAAATGATAAGTTGTGTTGAAGTTAGTTTCAGCCTTACTATCTACCTGAATGTGCACTGTTGTCAAAGCAATGGGGCATACTCATTCAATAAGAACATGGAATTGAAATTATCATGCAACTGAAGCTATCATTCTAAGCTACAAATCCCTACTTGGCAACCAGAAATATCCTAACAAAATAGGACAGTTAGAATGAATGTTATTGGTTAACAAGGCCAACTGGCTAAAGTATTTCAAAGTACAGTAGAGTCTCACTTATCCAAGCCTCGCTTATCCAAGCCTCTGGATAATCCAAGCCATTTTTGTAGTCAATGTTTTCAATATATCGTGATATTTTGGTGCTAAATTCGTAAATACAGTAATTACAACATAACATTACTGCGTATTGAACTACTTTTTCTGTCAAATTTATGGTATAACATGAAGTTTTGGTGCTTAATTTGTAAAATCATAACCTAATTTGATGTTTAATAGGCTTTTCCTTAATCTCTCCTTATTATCCAAGATATTCGCTTATCCAAGCTTCTGCTGGCCCGTTTAGCTTGGATAAGTGAGACTCTACTGTATTACAAAGTTTTGTAATATGAGAGAATGGACATGACAGACTTTAACATTGTGCTAGTGCCAATACAAAAGGAAAATAGAAGTGGGGCAGTAAAGTTTTGTGCAGCATTGTGTAATGGTGCAAGGGCCTAGTTGTTTCAGTCTGAATACATTAATAAATGCTTACAGATATGAATGCATAATACATTTAGATTGTAGAAACGCATATTGATTAGTGAACATTTTCCATTTCTTTATGAGTTTACAATATATCATACAATATTTGAAGGAGAATTGGCAGTTCAAAGCCTGCCTGAGAGCAGGGTGTCTACAAAACATGCACCCCTAATGCAAGTTTCAGAACAACATGTTATGAAAAGAAATGCACCAGAAATTCCAGAATACATCAGATAATGTGCTGCAGCCAATCATAGCATATCCCATGCAGGGCTCAAAACTAGGACTGGAAATTGCAGAGCACATTTCATGACCACCCTAGTGCTAAAGTACTTTTTGAAATGCTGAAATGCAGCTGGCCGGAAGATAAACAATTGCTCCCTTGGGAGATGAAACCACATAATTCCCATGGGAACTTTCACTATCCACTCCTTTGTTTTCATTTCCTGTGCCCTGCCATGGTCCAGTGTTGATCATGAATGGATACGAATATGTATATCAGAGCACCTTAGTAAACTGATTAAGGGAAAAAAGCACATTTTTCGTTGGCTGTCTAGCAGTTCTGATCTGTTATCATTGGCTACTGTAGCCATCTTCCCAGCCTTGAACAAGTTCCTGGAGTGTTTATGTAGGAGCTGTGTAGTGAACCCAGTTTGTTTTAATCCACTTCTAAACTGGATTATAGTTTCTGTATAGAACCACCCTCAGATCATCAATTTCAAGATTTGTGAGTTCAGTTCATATTAAAGTTTGAACCTTTCTCTTCCATCCCTACTTAAAGATAATACAAAATTAAATCTGCTCCTGCTCCAGTTTTCCTTTCTTTTCTTTTATTGTTGTCTTCTGTACCATCCTCTCAGATCTCTCTTTTCCAAGGTGAGTTCAATGTCAAAAGTAGTGCTGCCTGGGAAAATATGAGGCAATGGAGAAAATCCTCTGACCAATGCCATGTTGTTTTGTAAATACAGTAGAGTCTCACTTATCCAACACTCACTTATTCCAAGGTGAGTTCAATGTCAAAAGTAGTGCTGCCTGGGAAAATATGAGGCAATGGAGAAAATCCTCTGACCAATGCCATGTTGTTTTGTAAATACAGTAGAGTCTCACTTATCCAACACTCACTTATCCAACGTTCTGGATTATCCAACGCATTTTTGTAGTCAATGATTTCAAAACATCATGATATTTTGGTGCTAAATTCGTAAATACAGTAATTACTACATAGCATTACTGCGTATTGAACTACTTTTTCTGTCAAATTTGTTGTATAACATGATGTTTTGGTGCTTCATTTGTAAAATCATAACCTAATTTGATGTTTAATAGGCTTTTCCTTAATCTCTCCTTATTATCCAACATATTCACTTATCCAACATTCTGCCGGCCCGTTTATGTTGGAAAAGTGAGACTCTACTGCAATGATGGGCAACCTTTTGCGCTTGGTGTGTCAAAATTCACCAAAAAACCTAGCATGACTTGGGTGGTGTGTCACTTTGAGAAAAAACCCATAATTTTGCAATATGTATAGTTTAAATAACAAAAATATATAATTTTAATATATAACTGTATTTAATAAATCAAAAACTATTTACTGCCATTATTTCCATGTACAACAATCTATGGTACCTCTTGCAGTTTCCATGCTGATTTATCTCTATTCTAGTTTCAATGTAGTCATGAATAATGAATAATATAATAATAATAATAATATAGTAATAAAATGATAATATACTACAATAATAATAGAATAATAATGTGCATAATTCCCATGGAGTAAACAACAAAACCACTGGACCAAATCACACCAAATTTGGCCACAAAAGACATAGTCATCCAATCAATCTGCATGCGGCAGTGTGTCAGCAAAACTGGCTAGGCGTGTCAGTGTTGACACGCGTGTCATAGGTTGGCCATCACTGCTCTACTGTATGATATTTTAATAGAACAGGCTCATTCACAAATGAATATATCTGTCTCATCACATCTGGCCTCCCCCTCCATTTCTAGTTTAGTTCCCAGTATCAGAGAGGCAGATGGTCTGTAGAAGCTTTTCAAGACTATAAAAGCTTTTCAAAAACAGATGAGAATAGCTATGGCTTTGCAATGATAATTGAGAGCAGTAGAACAACTGAGATTTAAACCAGGGATGTCAATGAAAAATAGCAAAACAAGATGGTAACATAGGGAGAGAATACAGTGTGTGTGTATGTATGTAGAGAAAAGTACTATAGATAAACAGATAGGAAATGTAGATAGATCGATATGAGAATCTACCTATTTGTTTTTCAAGTCATTCTGATAGTCTGCTTGGGATCCAAACTAGAAAAACATATCCAGGTGTAAATTTAGAACAGTAATTTCTACAACGTTATAAAAAGTCATTTCCTAAGCTAGTTGGATTGTTATCCATGGGTGCCACTGCCTTCTGCAGAGAGCTGATAAGTAGGAGAGACGGCCTAATAGCCTGCTAATGAGCTCTTTCCCCCAGTGGAACTTTTAAGTCTGGATCAGGAGGGTCACTGGCAGCCAAGTACTGAATTATTAAAGCTGGTAATTAATCCAACCCAAATGCACCTGTTTATAATGCTACAGCTCCTGGGAATTACCAGTCAGGTTTTTGTAGATCATATTTTCATACATCATTATCATTGAGATTTCCCTTTTTAAAAAATAATAGTAAAATACCTATCTTTCAAGAACCAGGAGACATTTACTTATGCTCAAGGGTTGTGGGTTACTACACTGGAACCTTTATGTAACTATGATAGATAGCATTTATTTTATGCTGAGAGTTAAAAGAATGGGATCACTGCTGTCAAGGTTTTTTACCTACTGTGAAAAATTAGCACCTCTGCCGAACCCAGGGGAAAGGATAGGATAGAATCAGGGTCAAATATTTCATTTTCAGAAAATCAGAAAATTCAGGTACCCTTCATGAAATCCAGTATTCTTCCCTAAACTTATATAGGCTGTATTGCTATTATTATTATTTTATTTTATGATACAGTAAACAAGATAGATATGCTGGATTTCGTATCGCAAAATCACAAGTCGAACACTTCCCAAGCGTTTAGGACTGTGTGATGTATTTTCGGATGATGCGTGCAGATCCCAGTAGGGTGGTCTTTTGCAGTTGGTAGATTGTAATTTTGTCAATGTCTATTGTTTCCAAATGCCGGCTGAGATCTTTTGGCATGGCACCCAATGTGCCGATCACCACCGAGACCACCTGCACTGGTTTCTGCCAGAGTCTTTGAAGTTCAATCTTGAGGTCCTGGTAGCAGCTGAATTTTTCCTGTTGTTTTTCATCAATGTGATTGTCACCTGGGATGGCGACATCAATATTCCAAACTTTTTTCTTTTCCACCACTGTGATGTCTGGTGTGTTGTGTTCCAGAACTATGTCAGTCTGGATTTAGAAGTCCCACATTATCTTTGCATGCTCATTTTCCAATACTTTTGCAGGTTTGTGATCCCACTAGTTCTTTGCTGCTGGCAGGTGGTACGTGAGGCATAAGTTCCAATGAATCATTTGGGCCACATAGTTGTGCCTCAGTTTGTAGTCTGTCTGTGCAATTTTCTTACAGCAGCTGAGGATATTATCAATGGTTTCGTCGGCTTCCTTGCACAGTCTGCATTTTGGGTCATCAGCTGATTTTTCAATCTTGGCCTTAACTGCATTTGTTCTGATGGTTTGCTCCTGGGCTGCAAGGATCAGGCCTTATTATTATTATTACTATTACTACTACTACTATTATTACTACTACTACTACTATTTAAAACATTTGCATGATATGAATTTTTATCTATGTTTGTTTAAATTACAATGTGTTGCCTAGAGACCTAGACAGGAACAATATGGATGATACTACCACTAGTAGTAGTAGTATCATCCATATTGTCCCTGTCTAGGTCTCTAGGCAACACATTGTAATTTAAACAAACATAGATAAAAATTCATATCATGCAAATGTTTTAAAAGTTAAAAATACAGACGTTAGAAATTAATTAAACTATCAAAAAGTAAAACCAGTTAAAATGTAAAACACGGCAAAGGAAACAATAAATACACAATCCAGTACATTATACAAAAACTGTTCCCCTCAAAGAATCAATATTCAAGGGTCTGTAGAAACCCAAAACCTCTCTACACTGCCATATAGTGCCAGCCTCCCCTCCCTGCCCCCATTTAGCCCTTAAAAATAGAGATAAAGCCTCTATACAAAGGCAGGAGGCTCAGTGTACTTTCCTAGAGCTGAAAAATGTAATATAGAGTTTTGAAATGGTAGGGGCTAGTCATTCTGGTCTTATGCACAATTTGAACATGA
The DNA here is from genome assembly GCF_035594765.1 of Anolis carolinensis. NCBI lineage: Eukaryota > Metazoa > Chordata > Lepidosauria > Squamata > Anolidae > Anolis > Anolis carolinensis. The sequence goes on from NC_085844.1 coordinate 86,470,798, forward strand.
AGGAGCAAAGTCATAATTACCTGATGATTTTTTAACAAACCTTTTTTGTATTAAACTGTTTGTAAGGAGATTGAGGCAACGGCATTCAATTGACCCAAGAAGTAAATTCAGTCTGCAGGTGGCTAGATTCTTTTATATATAGGGATCACTCTATGATGTTACAGGAGGAGCATTTTAGTGCCAAGCTAATACGAATTGACTAGGCAAGCATCTCCAATATTTTCTTTCTCGATGTCTCATTTGTCAAGTACCATATTTCACAATATCTCCTACCAAAACATTACTAAAAGGACTAACATAACTAGAAGTTACATAGTCATATATCACTGTGACCAGGATTGTGGTCATTTGTTGATCAAGTAGGATTCTGGATTTAAACCTCTTGCTGTCAAAAAAGTGATCGAATGTGTTCAGGTGTTGAGTTAGCAAAGGCCAATTCTCGGGGACTGTTTTATTTTCAAAACCTTGCTCCGAGTCCAAAACTTTGTTCTCCTACATGTACTCTCATTTACAAACTGTTCTTAACAAATATTATTTTATGCAGTAAATAAAATTATATAAATAATCTGCGAGAGATGTGTTAAATTTGGGGGGAAAACAAACTTTTTTCTTCCAAATTGAAAACACTTTCTCCACCCTTTTTCCTCATTAAAACTAAATGTGGTTCGAGTATTAACCAATTCAAGTTGAGATGCACAGCACAGAAAAATGACTTTGGTAGCAAAATGTAATCCACAAATCATCTCAGCTATAGGTGAACACAATCCAGCAAAATTAATCAGTTCACAGAGATCCGTGCAGCATCTTCAGTGTGACAACATTATTAATCAAAGCAAATCAATGGACAAAAGTTTGATTCTACAGAGTGACAACCCTGATGGACCAGGACATCTATCTCACAACTTCTTTGTTACACGCAATTGTTATTATCTTTCTAAAAGTATGGTATATCTATCTGCTTACAGTGTGTGTTTATCTTATTCTTGTCTCTTCTCTGTTTCTCCTCTTCCATTTAACTGCCTCCTTCTTTTCCTTCCCCATTTATTTCTGTTCCTAAGCCCAATATATCTCACCATCAACAATTTGCTGTACTTTCCCATCTCTTTCTACCTCTGAAATATATCTATCTCCTTCCCCATTTTTTCAAGATTTTTTTTTTAAAAAATTGCTTTCTCTTTCCACTGTTTCATGGCTCCTATTTATCACTGTCAATTCTCCCACTCTCTCTTCATCTTTCCATTCCTATCCACAATACATCTACCTTGAGTAATGGATTCTGATCACAGGCCTGCAAAATGCCTTGCCAGGGCCCATGCGGGTGCCCCTTTGAGGAAAGAATCCCAAAGCTTGACCAGAGCCATTTTCAAGATCAAGGCATGATAAGTGCTTGAAGTCATTGCATGCCATACTAATGAGAGTTTCATTCCAGCCATGAATAAATGCCTCAAATGAATCAATTTTGTTTATGCATGAAAATCAATCATGCAAAGTTCCCTCTTTTTGTTTAAAGCAATCTGTCACTTTCAAAGCTGAATAGTGTGTGCCCATTATTATTTTTTGTGGTGAAAAACAAACAAATCCAACAGGCCATTTTTTAAAAACTCTTCCAGAAAGTTATGTATTATATTCACTCATATCCTATCTGAAGAATAAAAATATTCCAAGTATGATCAACATATAATAATTTTTCTACAAATCAGGACTTCTTCACAAGATAACTGATGTGCCCTATAGGGAGAGCAAGATGAGATATTTGAATTATATTTTATTTCTACTGAATTTTGAATGGGGATGTATATAATAGCCAACAATAATCACAGGTATCACAAAATAAGGAGGAGGGGAACAGTTGATTCTTTGTGTTTTTGAAGGCTTTCATGGTCAGAATCACTGGGTTGCTGTGAGTTTTCTGGACTGTATGGCCATGTTCCAGTAGCATTATCTCCTGATACTTTGCCCACATCTTTGGCAGGCATCCTCAGAAGTTGAGAGCTGTAGAATCATAGAGTCACAGAGTTGGAAGAGACCTCATGAGCCATCCAGTCCAACTCCCTGCCAAGAAGCAGGAAAATCACATTCAAAGCACCTTCAACAGATGGCCATCCAACCTCGGATAGTGTGTTGGAAACAAAGACATGTGGGTACATTCCATAAATGTATAAACCCCACTTGCCTAACTTCCAACAGACCTCACAACTTCTGAGGATGTCCGCAATAGATGTGGGTGAAATGTCAGGAGATAATGCTTCTGTAACATAGCCATACATGCTGGAAAACTCACAGCAACCTTTGCTTTTCTTAGATTTATATGAGAAAATTAGTTTCTTCACAAAAAGTGTGCTTTGAACCAGAAAACATGGTCTTTTCTATGTACAAGAGCAAGAAAGCATGTATTTTATCCAAATTATGCCAATTACTATACAATTTGGCAGTTTCTTATTCAGAAAATTTCATCTCTGCTCAAAGGGGTATTTTGTACAGAAGTGACTGTATTTATGTTAAATATACTACATACTGCTCCAAATACTGTGTTTTAATGTAAAAAACATGCTTTCTTCCAAACCATATTTTTTGCACAGACAATTCATATGTATTCTTGCACAAATGAAGATTTTCTAATGAAGTATTTAAGTAAGAATGCTTGAAAATTGCATAGAAATCCTCATGTAGTAGGGAGAACACTCACTGAAATTATTTTATCTTGCAAGTGGGAATGAAATAAATAAGGGCTGGGGAGCACAATTACATATTTTTAAAATGATTCAGCCCTATGACCACTAATCTAAGAATGAAGCTTGAGTAATTTGCTTTAATACAGATACAAGTTGAAGCCAACTAGCATGTAGTGTACATAATGACTGATATGATATGGTAAGTAGGAGTGCTATCTATATGTCCTCATCAATCTGGCCAGATGTCAAATAGCAGGGATCTTCCTGCAGTTCCTGGAATGATTTGATGCATTGAGCACGAATGTCTCAGGCTGGAACTACACTATAGTACAGTTTGAACTGCATTATACGAGGGCTATCCAGAAAGTAGATTATGTTTTGGAATTAAAAATGAACAAAGTATAGGAGAAAACATTTACCATATGCAGTTGAAAGCCACACCCAAATACCACTTCTCAACATAGTTGCCATTCAAATCTAGGCACTTATCATAGCAATGAATGAGCTTGGCAACTCCTTCCCCACAAAGCTCTGCCGCTTGCATCCTCAACCAGCCTGTCACCCCTTCCCTCAGCTGTGCATCGTCGCCAAAACGCTGTGTTGCCAGCCACCCCCCATTGTTGGAAACAAGTGGTAGTCGCTCAGTGCAAGGCCCGGACTGCATGGCGGATGAGGAAACAACTCCCACCAAAAGACTCCAGTCACGTGTGCGACCTGCTGTGTGGGGCTGGGCATCCCCGTGAAACAGCAAAATCCCAGTGCTCAACTTTCCCCCATGCTTGTCCTGGATTGTTCTTCTGAGGTTTTGCAAAGTTTGGCAATACCTTTCTGAGTTTATCGTTGTGCCTTGTTCCAGTAAGTCTGCAAGAAGCACATCTTTCCTGTCCCAAAAAATGGTCGCCATAACCTTCCTTGCTGACATAGTTTGCAAGCATTTGCAAAACCTTAGCAGAGCAATCCAGGACGAGCATGGGGTTATGTGGGGAAGGAGTTGCCAAGCTCATTCATCGCTATGATAAGTGTCTAGATTTGAATGGCGACTATGTTGAGAAATGGTATTTGGGTGTGGTTTTCAACTGCATATGGTAAATGTTTTCTTCTATACTTTGTTCATTTTTAATTCCAAAACATAATCTACTTTCTGGATAACCCTCGCATATGGTAGTGCAGATCCAACCAATAAACTCAGTTCAGTTCAGCACCAATTCCTGGATTCATGATTCACCATATCTTGCTATTGCTCTCACAACAGAGGGGGAAGAATATATAGTTAATGGCTGAGGAAGATGTATTTCTGCTAATATTTTTTTTAAAAAATAAGAAAATAACTAAAACCTTATGTTTTCCCACTCCTGACATAAGGTGTTTATCTAATTGGTCAGGATAAATATGTCAGAAAAATGTTAATGAATAGTGCAAAATGTATTAAAGAGTGAAATGGGTGCTTTGCTGATAAAACCTAGACTGAAATTAATAAAAATCTTTTCAACATATTTATTATTATCGAAAGATATGGTATGAAACTATAAACTGCTAGTGGGTGACATATATGAGATTTAATTCATACAAAGGCATACATTGTTATATTCCCTCCCCATCTTTTTTCTCATGCACACACACCACCCATCCCCATATATCCTCAGAAAGTACAGCTTGTTCCATAATGGGGCCGGGCTGTGGCACAGGTTGTGGCACAGGCTGTGGCACAGGTTGGTTAGTAACCAGCTGCAATAAATCACTATGACCAAGAGGTCATGAGTTTGAGGCCAGCCTGTGTCACAGTGAGCACCTGACCATTAAAAATAAAAAAATAGCCCTGCTCGTTTTTGTCCTAAGCAACCCAGAAGATAGTTGCATCTATCAAGTAGGAAATTTCTGTGGGGAGGCTAATTTAACTAATTTATGACAACATAAAAATCATCCAGCAGCATTTGGAATGAGGAAGTCAGCATCACACTGGATGATGAAGCAGCTGCTCCCCCTGTGGCCAGAATCGAGCATACCCTCAGGAAGCTGGAAGCCGGAGAAGGTTAAATTGCCTCTGTCTCTGTCTCTATGTTCATATGGCATTGAATGTTTGCCTTGTATGTGTACATTGTGATTCGCCCTGAGTCCTCTTCAGGGTGAGAAGGGTGGAATATAAATACTGTAAATAAATAAATAAATAAATAAAATGGTTTTTTCTCATTTTGAGGCAAAGAAAGGCTTTAAGAATTTAGATTGAAGGAAACAGGTCTTGGTAGTAGCTTCCCTCCTTAGAGGAATGGAAACTGTCATTTCCAGGCTGGATGGGATAGCTGGAGAAATATGCTGCCTACCGGGAGCAAAAATGCACCATGTCACTCAGAGGCTCACCAGGCTCCTCCAGCCCCATCACCCTCCCCACTCATGTTGATTCATGTAGGATCCAAGATACTACTAGACATACTTTTCAAAAGATAGCAAATGTTTTTGAACTCTTGGAACAAAGCTAAAACAGTGTAATGTACAGTACAGGTGGTCTTTTCATCCCTCCTCCCCATCGCAAAAGTCAGAAAAATAGTACAGATCAATAACTGGCTCAGAAAAGGTGTCAGGAAGAACGCTTTGGCTTCCTCGACCATGGCCTGCTTGTCCAGGTGAATAACCTACTGGAAAGGCAAGTAGGAAAACACCTTTTTGCTCACAGACTCCCAAACTTCATCAGGTGCATTTTGAACTAAGTCCACCGGGAGAGGGGATAACATCCTTGCAAACAGTATTTTACCCACAACTGCAGGGAACCACCAAAAGGGTAAAGGAAGGTTGAATAAACAAAACAAGGACCAAGTACCGAGAGCACAATAATCCCAGTTAAACAGCTCAGTGGAAGGTCCCAGGGGCTTACATGTCTTTAAACTAATGCACAGAGCATGGGAAATAAACAAGATGAACTACAACCTTTAGCACAACACCACACTTACAATGTCATAGGCATCACTGAAACCTGGTGGGATGACTCCTATCACTGGAATTTAGCCATTGTGGGCTATAACCTCTTTCACAGAAACAGAACAATGGGGAGAGGAGGGGGAATAGCCTTATATGTCAAAACCAGTTATGTCGCAGAAGAGATGCAAGACTTTAATCCGGGAAAGCAGCTTCAAAACATCTGGATGAGAATCAAGGGAACTGGCACTCAAAAAGATCTCATTGTGGGTGTTTACCACAGACCTCTGAGCCAGGATAAAGAATTCAATGAAACCTTCTGTCAACAGTTGACCAAACAGGCACAAAGAAGAGATAAAGTAGTCATGTGCAATTTCAACTATCCCAATATTTGCTGGAAAACAAACTCGCTCAAGAGTACAAAGTCCAACAAACTCCTTGCTTGCCTTGCAGACAATTTTATGATCCAGAAGGTAGAAGAGGCAACAAGGGGATCAGCTACTCTCAAACTCATTCTAACAAATGTGAAGGACCTGATCAATGCAATCAAAAAGGAGCCCCCAGATGGCGTAGTGGACCAAGTGACTTGAAGGTTGGGTTGCTGACCTGAAAGCTGCCAGGTTCGAATCCCACCTGGGGAGAGTGTGGATGAGCTCCCTCTATCAGCTCCAGCTCCATGCAGGGACATGAGAGAAGCCTCCCACAAGGATGGTAAAAACATCAAAATATCCGGGCGTCCCCTGGGCAATGTCCTTGCAGACGGCCAATTCTCTCATTCCAGAAGCAACTCCGGTTGCTCCTGACACGAAAAAAAAATGCAATCAAAGTAGTTGGATCCTTAGGGACAAGTGACCATGTGCTCCTGCAGTTTGCGATATAAAGGAAGGCCTAAACTAAGACAAGTCAAACCCATATTCTGAATTTAGGAGAGCTGACTTCCGAAAAATGAAGGAAATACTGAACGGCATTTTGTGGACACCGATACTAAAAGACAAGGAAGTTGTGGATTGATGGGAGTTTTTCAAGAGTGAAATATTCAAGGCCCCATTGCAAACAGTGCCAACAGGAAAAAAAACAAGTACAAAGAAGCCAGATGATTTGTGATGCAGTGGTTAAAAAAAGGCAATGGGATTTTGGCCTGCATAAATAGGAGTATAGTGCCTAGATCCAGGGAAGTCATGCTACCCCTCTATTCTGCCTTGGTCAGACCACACCTGGAATACTGAGTCCAATTCTGGGCACCACAATTGAAGGGAGATGTTGACAAGTTGGAATGTGTCCAGAGAAGGGCGACTAAAATGATCAAGGGTCTGGAGAACAAGCCCAATGAGGAGCGCCTTAAAGAACTGGGCATGTTTAGCCTGCAGAAGAGAGGGCTGAGAGGAGACATGATAGAAATGTATAAATATGTGAGAGGAAGTCATAGGGAGGAGGGAGAAAGCTGATTTTCTGCTGCCCTGGAGACTATGACACAGAACAATGGCTTTAAGCTACAGGAAAGGATATTCCACCTGAACATTAGGAAGAACTTCCTAACTGTGAGAGCTGTTCAGCAGTGGAACTGTGCCTCAGACTGTGGTGGAAACGCCTTCTTTGGAGGCTTTTAAGCAGAGGCTGGAGGATCATCTGTTGGGGATGCTTTGAATGCAATTTTCCTGCTTCTTGGCAGGGGTTTGGACTGGATAGCCCATGAGGGCTCTTCCAACTCTATGCTTCTATGATATGGTATGGGGGAAAGAATCATAGAATCATAGAGTTGGAAGAGACCACTAAGGCCATCTAGTCCAATCCCCTGCCATGCAGGAAAAGCACAAAGTACCTCTGAATGATGACCATCCAGCCTCTGTTTAAAAGCTTTCAAGGAAGGAACTTCTGCCACAGTCTGGGGCACAGCTCCACTATTGAATATGGTCAAAAAGTTCTTCCTAATGTTCAGGTGGAACCTACTTTTCTGTAATTTGCACCCATTTCTCCAAGTCCTAGATTCCAGGGCAGCAGAAAACAAGCCTACTCCCGCTTCCTTATGGCATCCTTTCACATATTTATACATGGCTATCATGTCTCTCAATCAAAAATTTGGCCCCATCTACACTGCCATGTCATTGTAGTGTTTATGTGGCCTTTATCACTAACAATCACTGGGACCATGCTGCTGCTGCTGCTCAGTCACATAGTCATTTCTGACTCTTTGTGACCTCATGGAGCAGTCCACACCAGAGCTCCCTGTCGGCCGCCACTGCCCCCAGTTCCTTCAAGGTCAAGCCAGTCACTTCAAGGATTCCATCCATCCATCTCACCCTTGGTCGGCCTCTCTTCCTTTTTCCTTCCATTTTCCCCAGCATCGTGATCTTTTCCAAGCTTTCCTCTCTTCTCATGATGTGGCCAAAATACTTCAACTTTGCCTCTAATATCCTTCCCTCCAGTGAGCAGCCGGGCATTATTTCCTGGAGGATGGACTGGTTGGATCTTCTTGCGGTCCAAGGCATTCCCAGGATTTTCCTCCAGCACCAGAGTTCAAAAGCGACTATCTTCCTTCGTTCAGCCTTCCTTATGGTCCAGCTCTCACAACCATGGGTTACTATGGGGAATACCATTGCTTTGACCTTTGTTGCCAGTGTGATGTCTCTGCTCTTCACTATTTTATCAAGGTTGGCCATTGCTCTCCTCCCAAGAAGTAAATGTCTTCTGATTTCCTGGCTGCAGTCTGCGTCTGCAGTAATCTTCGTGCCTAGAAATATAAAGTCTGGAAGGAAGGAAGGAAAGAAGACAGGCTGGCAAGATAGCTCACATAGCCCCTTGCCAGGTCAGATAGAGGTAGCAATCTTCTGTGCTTGTCAGGATACATTTAATATATTTTATATAAGAATAGACAGAGAGGCAAGGATATAAAGTAGACATAAAGAAATCAAATATAAATACATTTTATTAAGGGTTGAAACAATGTTCAAGAGGGTCAGGAGCTGCTTTGAGTCGCCTGCCAGCATTCTTCTGCATAGAAATAGTGATATAGCGGCAAAGATGTAAAAATATATGAAAATTCCTATTATTGTCCTCTTGTCCTTGAGAAAACTAGAAATCAAAGGGGTGGTGGTACCGTGTTCAACAACAAGACCATTATTACCATACTAACAAGGCAGAAGGTGGGCTATTGTCTCTCCTTTTCTTCACATCTTGTGAGTCTGGGTGGGTCTTTCATTTCCTTTCCATGTTTAATTCATCTCTGTTTGCTTGTATTTATTCAAGGGGGGGCTCAATTTATTGATTACATCACTTGTGTTTCATACGGTATTTCTCCCTTCCTCAATGCCTCAGCTGACAAATCTGCCCATGAAGGCACTGGTCGTGAGAGTTTATTTCCCTTTGAATTCTTTGTGTAAAGGAGGAGAAGAGATTTTATTTCTTACCTGTCACTCCCCAAGGTGCAATCATCATTTTTAAAAAGGTATTGATGGAACATAGAAAACATGAATGCCAACCAGGCTTACAGTGGGAGATACATCCTAAAAATGGGAAGGGAGGACATTGCTGAAAAGATCATCTCCCATGTCCTCACACAATGCATTGCTTCTGTACGTCAAACACAAGGAAGGATGTCTCTAGAAGATCTCAATTTTGGCCATGCCAACAATGGGCCCTTGATATCAGCTGGGGATTGATTCTACAACAACCCCACCCCCAGACAAAGAAATATATTCATGGTCTAATCCCTATTAAAACAGTTCAATAATTTTTATGGTGGGTGCAGAATGTCATGAAAGATGTAAATGGCCATTCAGTTTGCTGATTCTGCCAAGGCTCTCTTTCACACATATTGTTTGGGGACTAACTGCTCAACCAATCTGCAAACAGGGGCTCCCTATCATTAGGAGCCCACTATACACAGAAGACAGTTTATCGCTGTCAATAAGATGCCTAGATTCTGCCTTATAGTTAGCTTCTGCCTTATTCCAAATTAATACATTGGTTTCAAACCATTTCCATGAATGGAAGTAATCTTCAGAGTTTTAGACAGACATAGTTCCAGAGGACTGACTGGTACCATTTGCAATCAAATAACACTGAAGGACAGTAGTTAAAGCCAAAATCAAGTCATAACATGCTTGAAAGCACACAATTGCAATTAAAGTAGATGTAAATAAATTGCAATCAAGACATAAGATGAAAATAGTTCAGCACTGGAAAATTGTCCATTATATATGAATTTAACAAAGGTGATGCAAATAAAACATAATTACAATTCAGAATTTCAATAAATTGTAGATATATTGACATAGAATAAATGGCCACTATGCAATGAATGACAAAATCGCGGCTTTGATTTTGTAAGATTCTTTTTGGTGTTTGCTCTTAAGATGAGAAAAAAAGCTCGGCATCTTTTAAATTTAGAAAATTTATGAAAATATAATTCATGCTTATCATCTAATCAACAAATTCACTGCATGGAACAGTAACAAGAAATGCAAATTTTGAATCTGTGGCAATATCTATCAGTATTTATTGTTGACAGACAGACATGTCCTTTATAATAGAACAGAGTGAAGTATAACATATGGATTACTTCGAAGCAGGAAATGTCTCAACTGATATCACATACATGTGGTTCTCCAAATAGCACTGTGATGTGAGATGCATGGGATCGGGAGAGGTGGTTCCACACTGATACTATAAACATGTTTGAAAGTGGATTAAAACAAACTGATTTTGCTGTGCAGCTCCTACAAAACCCTCTAGCAACCAGCCCGAGGCTGGGACAGTGGCCACTATCTGCTGACTGCATATTGGAACCAAACCCAGGAAACACAGTATACACAGCTAAATGGCTGCAGGAAAAAATGTTTTTTTTTTCTTAATCAGTCTTCTGAGATGTACTGGTGCACTGCAGATGATCAGTGTATATCCCGGTTTTAAGCCCTGCATGGGATATACTCTGATTGACTACAGTGCATTATCTGCCTTATTCCGTACTTTTTAAATGTGCTGTTTCTGAATTGATGCATGCTGCAGCACACATTGAGTCTGTATATTTTAGTGACACCTTTCTCTTGATCTGGCTTCGAACTGGATTATAGTGTCTGTACAGAACTGCTTATGGATGTCTTCTTTCACATGATCCACATAAATGGTCCCCAAGGAAGGCTTGTCTAGTGCTCACTGATGCACCTTTCATCCCCATTGCAGTAATTTCACTCCCATTTCCCCAGTTTCTTGGCTGTTTTTGAAATGCTAGCAGAATGTGAATGTTTCTATTTTATTCTGATGCTGGTTATTGTATCATATAACTCTTTCATTTTTATTCTACAGTTTTCTTGTTGCTGTAATTGCGCTTCATTTAATCGTTTGTTTTAATTGTTAGCCACTGAAGAGGAGCATTCACATTTTAGAAATCAATCAATTTGGCGGCGGGAGGGGAGAAGATACTTGACTTCCACAGTCTATGATACTTTTTGTCTAAGGCAAAAAGCAAAAAAAAAAATTACATCTCTTTGTTCCTCAAACACAAGCCAACTAGATTGAAAATTAACAGAAGAGCATTCTCTAGTACACCTGAGGCAGCAGACCAGATTAGAGGCCTCATGTGGTTGATGCAGCTCTTTCTTTCAACAGATAAGAGCGGCTGGGGAACTCAACAGTAAATGTGTAGAGGAAATATCACTGCAGCTTACCACGTCTGCTATTTAAGGCAGTTTAGTATCATGTCAGAAGTGACTTGAGAACATACTACAAGTCGCTTCTGGTGTGAGAGAATTGGCTGTCTATAATGACGTTCGCTAAGGAACACAAGGATGTGTTACCATCCTGTGAGAGGCTTCTCTCATGTCACTACATGGGAAGCTGGAGCTGACAGATGGGAGCTCACCCTTTCTTGAAGATTCGAACTGCCAACCTTCAAGTCAGTAGTTCAGCCAGCAAAAGGGTTTAACCCATTGTGCAACCATAGTTCCATCTAAGGCAGTGGTTTCCTTTTACATAATGGTTAGTAGGCCAATACTGAGTGTCACATAAAGCAAAGGAGTGAGATTCATTCCTCATCCAGTGAGAACATCCTGAGCCTTCTCAAAAAAAGCCTCTTAACTGCCCACAAATATCTAGACTGGCATAGGGATGCCTGTTTAAAAAATCCATTGTGTTGGGTTTATGACATAGTTGATCAATGCCAGAAATTCAGAACCCCGGTATTTAAGAGCATCCAGAAATGAATGCCAGCACAAACATGTTCTATTTGTTGTTCAACTGTTCTGATAAAATAACATGGGTTGAAAAAACCCATGGTTCTGTGTTTTGTTTCTGGAAATTTGCCTTACAGCAGAATCCAAAGCAAAAACACTTGTCATGCTGTTGTCTTGTAATCTGTTGGCAACTCTAATAGTTCTTCCTTGCTCCTACTTTATTTCTAATCACTGATGTTAGCTAGAAAATATGTACTTAGATTTAAATGGTGGAGTCAAGGAGTTTAGAGAGCATATAGTTTTCTCAGATGCAGCTTTAGGTGAGAAATAAAAGGCTGTTTGCATATGATAGCAAAAAATTACAGACAAGGTTAGAAAAATGGATCTGTGGATTGTCTTTGCAACAGTAAATTGCAGAGTTTAGTTTAGTAAAGAGTTGGGTTTTAAAAGCACCATCTGTTTCTAAAAGAAGAAAACCTCAGTGAAAGCACAGGCAGTTAATTCACCATGACAAGAGATAAACTAATGTCTAATCTATTTTGAGGAGAAATGATGTAGGTGCCTTACCTGGCATATGAAAGATAGGAGCAGTGAATGCTGCTGGAGGCATACATTCCCAACAGGCCATTTCCTACACTAGTTACTTCAGTTAAGTTCTTCCTAGGGTTTATTGCAGTTCTGCACAGGTACAAAACAGCGCCTCAACTGGTATGAAACATACTGGTTTAGGACAGCATTATAACCATTCAAGGATGCTGTCAACTGCATCCATTGTGGAATAGTGGCCCCACAGCCCAGCCGTGCCAAAGCCAGTTTGGCACAACTGGGAATGGGGCAGAATCCTATCCCCTAGCACCCCAAATTCCCCACAAAAGACAGAAAATCAGCATTTTCCAGAGTTCAGGACTGTTAACTTTCTGATTGTTGCCATGTATACATGGGAGGAAGGAATCCCATCCTGCTTCTCAGAAGCTATTTTGAATTTTACCACTTCATCACATGCTCTGCCAAAATTGCCCTGTCTCGCTGAGTTCTGGCGGCACTCATGCAGGGGGCATGGGGACCTGCCTTCTTATGCCCCACTCTCTTGTGGTTTGCTTCTGGCTCATCATGGGGGGAGGGGAGCCTGTTTATGGTGGCTTGATCCATCTTTCTTAATGGAGAGACGGAGAGCTGCCTGTCAGCTGGTGGCAACAATTTTGTAGTGGCAAGGTATTTGCACCACTTCAGCCCCGGAGCCGCCCCAGAAGTAGTTCTCTGGGGTGTGATGGGAACCACTGGGCTTCATGACTGAAGTAAACCCCACCGTGCTACTGAAAAAAGGTGTGAAGAAGTCCATAGTGTCTGTCTTTGTAGAACCACACTCAGTTTAGTAGTGCAATGGCCCATTGTACGCTTTCCCCTAAAATCACCAAATGTACAAAAGCTGAGAACTTATACATGCCAATCTATATATATAAAAGAGTGATGGCATCAGGGCAGCGGACAAAACAACAAAACTACAGGCCCCCCAACCTCGAAATTTGACAACACAACCCATCATTCATGGCTCTAGGTTGATACAACAAAAAGAAAAGAAAAATAAAGTCCTAATTATAGGGAGAGGAATAATAGTTTTTATCCAATTGCTGCCAGTTAGAAGGCTAAGCTTCGCTCACTTGGTCTCCTAGCAACCTACTCAGCCCAGGGGACAGGCACAGTTAGGCCTCACTTAGGCCTCTTTCACAGATTATCAGATTTTAACTGGATTATATGGCAGTGCAGACTCAAAGCCCTTCCACACAGCTATATAACCCATTTAGAATCTTATATTATCTGCTTTGAACTGGATTATCTTGACTCCATACAGCCATATAATCCACTTCAGTGTGCATACTAAACATAAAGACAACCATACAACAGACATTCAATACCACTACTACCTCAACAATTTCTCACCAACACCACCAGACAACGCCACAGCAACGCGTGGCCGGGCACAGGTAGTATATATATATATATTAAAAGATATACTATCGCTATAAAATATAGTTTATCGTTTTCTCATCCATTTCCTCAGAATTCACTTAGGCGATTCCTCGTAGTTCGAGGATGATGGTCCTCCATTTCTTGGAAGACACCTGTGCGTGATTTTTTTTAATGTGTGGAGGTCGGTGCATGGCTGGTCAACACACAGTCTTCACAGATTGAGGTCCCAGCAGTGGTGTGATTAACACAACGAGAGTGCCTTCTCAGTCTGTTGCAGCCTTCTTCCGCCTTCACAGCCATTGTAACATGTATTTATTTTATTTTATTTACAGCATTTATATTCCGCCCTTCTCACCCCGAAGGGGACTCAGGGCGGATCACATTACACATATTAGGCAAACATTCAATGCCTTTTTAACATAGGACAAAGACAAACAACAACATAGCTCCGAGCGGGCCTCGAACTTATGACCTCCTGGTCAGTGATCCATTGCAGTTAATTGCACTGGCTTGCTCTCCCGTCTGCGCCACAGCCCCCTCCTCCTGCTCCGCCATTGAGGTCTTTGGGTCTTCAGATTCTTCTTGGTCTGGATCCTCCCCTGTGGCAACTCCTGGGAGTGTGTGACTCCCGTGGTTGTGCCCGGAGGCCCCCTCACCACGTCAAGGTGACAATCCATCGAGAATAGCCACATAAGACACAAAAATGATGTAAATCAGAACCACAACTTTAATTATGTAGTATCCCTGACAATGGTGCCCGTATTTTATTCTGCTGGATGTTTTGGACTTCAGCTCCCAGAATTCCTGACTGTTAAGCAAGATCAAAGTTGTAGATCATTGAAGTTCTGGCAAAAGTCAGGAATCGTGAACAAACCATCCTCTCTACAATTTGTCAAGATAAAACTATAACTCCACTATATTGGCTAAAAATGATTTTACCAGAATGATATAATTTCAATATCTTTAAATTTTGTAAGCCAAGGAGGCAAACCACAATTGTCCCCTCAATGCATAACTTGGGATTCAAGCTGTTTGTATAATTTTAACCACAACTTTTCCTTTCATTTAAGAATTCATAAATGATATTACTCAATGTGGCAGAAGGCAACATGTTCTAGCCAAAGAGAAACAAAATAAATAAAGCTAATGGAGGAGGGGAGAAGAAACCCATAGAGATGAGGTAACTAATTTCTGCAATTTGATGAGAAATGTTGACGAAAGTGCATATTTCATGCAGATTTGAGTGGGAAAAGAGGTTGAACGACATGGGACTTTAAGTGGTGATGAGATTTCACATGCCCATGAAATTAGTTAGAACCACAACAAAGGCATAAACTGAGTTATAATGAAGTTATTTGGAAAGAAAATTATGCATTTTCTTTTTCTCCATAGTGATGACATGGTCTGTGAGTGAGCTGCTCTTTTTCCATTGTGTATCTTCACATAAGAAAAAGATAATAAGAAAAGAGTTGAGGAAAGCCAATAGATTTACACAGGCTTTCATTAGCAGCCTGCATAAAGAAGAGATGAAAAATTAAGGGGATTTCAAGAGAGGCTGGCTTGCTATTGCTGATATGCACAGGAATACTGTCTGAAAGTTTTCTGTGTGATTTTGTGTGTGTGTGTGTGTGTGTGTGTGTGTGTGTGTGTGTGAGAGAGAGAGAGAGAGAGAGAGAGAGAGAGAGAGAGAGAGAAACCTTCCATTTTCTGTCTTCATTGGTTGGATTTTGTTAAGGGGGTAATATCTTCATTTTGTGCCACTTCATGGCAGCACTGCTGCTGGTAGTTACCCAAATGTTGCCTGTGTCCTGGAATAATCGCTCAGTATTATTGTAGCAGAATCTGCAGGAGGCCCTCCTGGTGTTAACCCAGCTCCATTGAACGGCTTAAGTAGTACTTCCATTGAGGACAGTGAATTATGATTTAAATCTCAAGATCTCTCAGACTTTGAGATAGAAAGGAGGGGGAAATGAAGCATATGTACTACCCTATAAAATAGTGAGGAGAGCAGATGGATGCTTTCCAGAGTTCAAGTGGTAAACTATCACCCTTCATCACGCTTGCAAATGAGTTAGCACTTTCAGACAGTTGAGATATATATCTTGTTTTGAAAAAACTGATTTCAAGCATATGTTGAGATTTTCTGTCTATTCCTCCACTCCCCAAAAAGAGCAGCCTTGCCTCTTTTTCCTGAGTATATGGGGCAGGGGGGTTCATATAGTAGGTTTTATCCTTTTGCTCAGTTTCAACCATTACGTATATTACAAAATGTGCTATCTGTTTGTGTATTATTTATTTTCGGGGTTATTAGTAATTGCTCCTTACAGGAACAGCATTTCATTAGGGATGATTTATGAAGAACAAAACTGAACAAAGAACCAAATATATGATTTCTATATTTCCCGAGTGTTCAGCCTTGGATGTGATTTCATATTGTTCAAAAGAAAATAAAATGCCCTTGATCCTTGTGTCATATGCATTTCCTTTTGAAGGAGTATATGGAGAAACTTAATGAAATGGTGACCAATTATAATAATGTAATATTCTATCTGAGTGAAACTGTCCTTGAACTGTAATCAATGGAGTAGCTTTCTCTCCTAACTCCCCAACCAGTCTGCCCTTCTGTCTCCAATTTTTGGCTAGCAACTTGTTTGTTGCATACACATTGCTATGAAAAGAGAACAATATATTGAGAAGGTGGAAAACAAGTAAGCAGTGTTTGCAGTGACCTTGCTACTGGTAACACATGTACCCGGTAAGAAATTATTGATGATACTAAAATGTACTTTGCTATCCTTTTGTTCATGTTTAAAATGCTGCATAAAGAAGGCATATGGTATTGTTTCCAGAGAGAAAAGTAAGTTGAGATCTGTATGTTAGAAGTGATATTTATTTACTGCATTTTTATCCTTCTCTATCTCAGGGTGGCTTCCAATTTGGCAATCAATAGTCTAGAAATACAAAGACCTGAATCTCTTGCACTTTGCAAAACCTTCTCTACTGAGTTATGTGGTTATGATTTCTAACTTCCAGAGGTGAGTAGGCCAGAGGCCATTTTCATGAATGTTCATCTGCATTAATTAGGACGGCAAGTAAAATCTAATTTAAATGTTAAGATAAACAATGTCATTTTGAACATTTTTTCCAGTATTTGATTCATATTAAAAACATATACCAAAGATTTTTTTAAAGTACAAATAAAATGTAGATCTATTGTTCATAGTGTGAGAGCAGTCAAGAAGAAGAAAAAGAAGAAGAAGGAGGAGGAGGAGGGGGAGGAGAAGGAGGAGGAGGAGGAGAAGAAGGAGGAGGAGGAGGTGATGGTGGTGGTATTCGTTACCTGCATTTCTTCATGGCTTGAGGCCGGGTACAACACAACCAATATATCAATACAACCAGTATAACACAACTAATTACTTTCCGGTCCCAATTCAAGGTGCAGCTTATCACCTACAAAGCCCTAAATGGATCGGGACCCGGCTACCTTCGTGACCACCTTTCCCCCTATGAACTTTCACAATCTCTTCGATTTTCCGTGGAGGCTCTCTTCTCGTTCCCACCTCCATCACAAGTGTGACTTGTGGGGACGACAGAGAGGGTCTTCTTCGTGTTGGCCCCCGGCTGTGGAATTCCCTCCCAAGGAGATTGGGCAGCCTTTAGAAAACAGTTTAATAAATGGCTTTTCCAGTGCACCTTCAAATAACCATTCGCCATGACAAACCCCTCCTAAAAGAAGACTGCTTTATTTGCACTTTACTGTGCTCCCATATTGGAATAACGGGACCTCCTATTCCAACCCAAATTTCCCCTAGAGAACCCTCAACACTTTATCCAGGCACTTTATTAAATGGTCTTACAACTACATACCTTGCACGTTTGTCTTGACCGCCCCCCCAATTTTATCCATTAGTGGTGGTGTTTGCCTCATATTATTTTACCATTCTATTTTACTATTATTATGTTATACTGTAGGAGCCCCGGTGGCGAAGTGCATTAAAGTGCTGAGCTGCTGAACTGAGCTGTTCAAACCCCGGGAGCGGCAGGAGCGGATGCTGTTAGCTCCAGCTCCTGCCAACCTAGCAGTTCGAAAACATGCCAATGTGAGTAGATCAATAGGTACCACTCTGGCAGGAAGGTAACGGCGCTCCATGAGTCATGCCGGCCACATGACCTTGGAAGTGTCTACGGACAATGCCAGCTCTTCGGCTTAGAAATGGAGATGAGCACCAATCCCCAGAGTCAGACATGACTGGACTTAACATCAGGGGAAACCTTTACCTTATGTTATACTGTATTATTGTGTTATTACTTTGTTCTTATTTTAATTGTTTGTTGTTATTATTTATACATACGTTTAATTTTGTTCATGTATTGTTTTTTGGGGTTGGCCCCATGGTTAGCTGCCCCGAGTCCCCTTGGGGAGATGGAGGAGGGATAGAAAAATAAAGTATTATATATACCAAAATATATCCCATAAAGATTAAAACATGTTACCAATGGAATATAATTTTAAATTTCACATTTCAAAATGGACTGGATAGGCCTGCTGGAAGGCACCTTGCCTAAAAAAAAAGAAGATTTGTAAGAAGGTCTGTAATGATTAAGTACTGGGAATTCAGAAAGGGCTTTTTCAGCAGTGGTCCTACTGCTTCTTTTAGTCAGAATGGAAATTTCCCCTCCATGCACTAATAATGTGTTGCTTTTGGGATCAAATTGCAACTCTTCCCAAGATGACCAGCAAGAGGAGCAGTGATGGAGAAAACAGGTTGTCCTTCTTACTAGCCCAAGTTTCAGCAGTATGCTAGATCTGTTTCAGCAGTACTCATCAAATGAAACCGATCCTGTTTAGTTGCTGGATACTTGCTACTGACTTCTGCTCCAGAAGATGCCACATAGATGACATTTATGTTTGCTCTTGTGTCAGAAATTTTATCTTCAAAATTATCATTAAATGCATCACACTGAACCACTGAAGATTCTGGCAGCAGGTTCAGAGGGGAGGGTACCTGGGTTGTAATAAATAATAATAATAATAATAATAATAATAATAATAATAATAATAATAATAATAATAAATACATATTTATTTATATCCTGCTGCCATCTCCCCAAAAAGACATGAGGTGGTTCACAGAAGCACTAAACAACAATTCATAAGTATATACACAGTGACATAAGTATAAAAACAACAATGGGCATAAAATTCCAATAATAAAGTTGTAAGTATTATACAATTATAAAATTTCCTTAAACACAGTAGAACCTACGAATAAAGCTGGTTAAAGCTCTTAGCATGCTGAACAGCTCAGCTAGATGGGAATTCACAGTTGCAATATGTGTAGAGAAGAAAACTTTCTTTGCTGCACATTTTGACATCTTATAAAATGGAGATGTCCTCTATTTCACGAGTTGTTGCATAAAAGTCTCTGCTCTAGTTGTTGTCCATCATTGAAATCATGGCAAAGAAGCAGAATTAGATAAGAGTGTTGTGCATCAAAAATGATTCAGCCATTTAAGTTAATTTTACTGAAATTATTGGGAAATTTGCAAAATTATCTTAAAGTTATAAATATACTTTGAGATAATTTTGTTATTATTATCAGGTTTTATGTTATGTAAATACATATAGTTTTTAATAAATATAAATAGTTATTATTGATGTATTTTATCATAAATTCTGTAGAGCAGTTTTCCAAATTGTGTGTGTGCATGCGTATATACACACACACATAAATATATACATATACTAGCTTTGCCCGGCCACGCGTTGCTGTGGCTTATGGGAATCCTTTGTTGGCCAGATGGAATAGCAGTGAATAGCCTTGCAGTCTCAAAGCCTGGCCGTTTTCTGGAGTAGCTGGAGCTTTTTGTTGTATGAACGTAGAGGCATGGATATGGGGTTGTGCTTCCAAGTTTGGTGTTTCTGGGATGTGTAGTTTTGTTGTTTTGTCCTAGGCCGGAATTTCATTACCCTTTTATATATATAGATAGTATGAGACTCTTATAAGGGGTTGATTTACCCTCCAGTTTGCTAGTAAACTGGATTACCATGTCATGAAATGATATATATCAAAAAAGGTCTGTCACCAACATGTAATGTTTTGAAAGCTTTGCTTTAGAGCATCACATCATATCTCCCTTAATCGTTGCAGGTAGGGGGCTTTGCTAAAGATATTGGCCAGGGGGTCCACTTCAGGATATTGGGGCCATGATTTCACCACTGATTATTGTTGAATGTTAGATGGTAATTTGAATATTTTTTGTTGGATTCATAGGTCTCCTCACCCCATTACGTTGATAAAAGTTTTGATTTACAAAATTTAAATTTGCAACATCTATTTTGCGAACGCACTGCATACATTATTCATACAGAAAGTAGAATATCTATGCCTTGAAAAATATTATTAATCTCACTGCTGATTTCATTTTAGCTTAAACAAGGGCACATGCAAAATACCTGCCTTTTAAAAAAAGAAAAACTATGCTTTTTGAAAGCTCGAAGTACAATTTTCCTTTAAAATAAATCCATTCCCCTGTACCTTGTCAAATAAAAATTGAGGTTTTTTTTAATTTGGGGAAGTTGCTGCAGAAACTGCAAAAAACGCTCCATATATAAACATTATCCAACTGTATATATACGGTTTGCATCGCAATCACATATTTCATTTCTACATTAATCTGTATTATTTAAACTGAAATTATCTCAAGTTTTCCAATATTAGTTTAATGCAAATTTAATGTGTAGTTCCTCTCTGAACTACTTCAGGTAATTAACATATCTATTTTGTTACATTTAGACTGCCGAGATCTGTCTCACAACAGCATTCTAAAAAGGGAGAAATCTTTTGGATAACCATATTTTCATTTATCTGCTAGTCCAAAAAGTAGAAATCGGGAAATTTCAAATGGTGTGTTCCCATTCTTTCTATGAGGGGACTAGTATTTTTTCTTGCTGCTGTAACTGTAGTTGCTCTTTATGCCACTTTGATGACAAAGAAAGTGATAGTAAAATCATGAAAAGATCATGATTCTCTAGAAACATCTGTGTTGATCATTCAATTTCACAAGCCGCCTATCATTGGATACGTCGCTATCTATCATATATATATATAAGTGAAAATGTTTGTATGATTTTATCTCTATCTGTCTATCTATCTATCTATCTATCTATCTATCTATCTATGTTTGTATATGATTTCCAAAATGTCTCACTTCCAGAGAGCCCTGTGACTCCCACCTGATTTGGACCAAACTCTGAACACATACCCAACATGACCAACTTTAAATACTGGTGGGGTTGGAAAGAATTGACCTTGGATGCTGGGAGTTACAGTTCACCTACATCCAGAGAGCATGATGAACTTCACTGATGATGGATCTGGACCAAACATGGCACATATACCCAATAGGACCAACTTTGAAAAATGGCACAGTTTGGAGGGCACTGACTCATATTCTCAGGAGTTGTAGTTCATCTACATTCTTATCAATTTTCTAATGGGAACATTCATAAAATCTGAAACTAAACAATCACTAGTTCTAATGTTTATCCTTAAAGACCTAACCCAGACATCTCTGGTACCGAAGATAGTTAGTTACCTCTAAAAGAAAGGGCATGATGAATTAAAGTAGGCCATAATTAGTTTCTCTGGGCATGATCTAGTTAAGGTTTGTCCACAATCCAACACAAAGATTTATTAAAATCCATTTGATCTGTGACTTTCTAGTCACATAACAAAACAACCAAAGGTCAATGGTTTAACCATTGATAAACCAGTGCTTATCAATGGGATAGTACATATATTTTTGCTAGAAATGAAAGGGATGTACATGTGTGCATGAAACATTTCCTGAAATTATTCCTTGTTTTGGGCTCTATTTTTGAATATCCTATCTGAACAAATATTGAGAAGCCGCTATCTTCCATTTAGATATAGGGAAGGCTTTATTGGCAAATAAACTGTTAATGACTTGCTCCACTCAAAGAGACCATAGCTAAAAAATTGATTAATTATTAATGACCAAGTGTCCTTTAATATATCCTTCTTAACCATCTGTTCCTGAAAGCAAAAGCAAAGCAATCTGTCATCCTCCATGTATTGGATGTTAAGGCAACACAGAAGAGCTTACTGGAGTGCCTTTGAAGCCAAAGATAATCCCCCTGACTTCTGTTCTTAAAAGAGCTACTGCAGGGAGGGGAGCAGGTGTAAAATTGATTTCAGGTGCTTATTGACAACCACACTTATGAATTTCCAAGTCCTCTAGCTCCTATAACTACTACCCATCAAGCAACAAGGACATGATTTTCAGCACTGAATGCTGATTATTTTTTTAAAAATTAGACAACCCGCTTATCAAATAAAAACTAACTTTGTAAAAGGGGTATGCTAGGCTTTTGTTATCTTCTTAGATCAAGTAATGTAGAAAACAAAAGCTTTCTCCAACCTTCTCTTCCCTGATGCTCTTTGTTGACATTTTCCATCTTCCTCAAGATTGGCCTATGGCCAGGAATGATAGGCATTGTCATTCAATAGCATCTGGAAATTTAAGGACTTAATTCCATTCATCCCCAGGGAATTTCTTATTTTATCCTCTGTCCCTGCAATCTTTCTTGCTTTCTGAAAACATATTATGTGCCTTCCAGAAGAAGGCTGGGCATATGTGTGGGACTATCAAAATAAACTATTCTCCACATTTCACTGATGAAGCAGACAAATATTGACGCCATGAAGTGAAAGAATGGTACCAAATACTATAACCACTAGTGAGTCTGATATGATACTACAGTATATGATTTTCATATCACAGTAATCTAATTCTATGTTCAGTTCTATAATAATCTATAGCTTTACAGATAAATAACTGTCCAGAATCTTGTGTCTTATCAGAAAGAACACTACTATATTATTAACACTAGAGTTACAATTGCAGTAGATTACTTTTACCATAATGTACTCATCCTGAGCTAAGTAATGAATCAAACTTGATTCTCAACTAAAAATTCTGTTCAAAAGCCAGTATTGAGCTGCACCATTTTATTATTCCAGTGCTATTATTAGGTATAATTAAAGAATGTTTTCAGTGCTTTACCATGATATAAATAAGCAGATAAATAAATGAAAAATTCAATGAATCCATAGAAGATGCTTTTTTAACACTTGACTGAATTTATAAACAAAAAAGAAAGAAGTGAGAAAAGGTATTGCTCTTGGAAAATGGCAATATATATGCTTCTGTTAAACTTCTTTGATTATCCTTACCTTAGGCGATCCCTTGTAGTTCGAGGATGATTGTCCTCCATTTCTTGGAAGCCGCCTGTGTGTGATTTTTTTTAATGTGTGGAGGTCGGTGCACGGCTGGTAAACACACAGTCTTCACAGAGTGAGGTCCCAGCAGTGGTGTGATTTCAGCCTTCTTCTGCCTTCACAGCTGTTGTAACATGTACCATGTTATCCTCCGCCTGCTCCGCAGTTGAGGTCTTTGGGTCTTCGGATTGTTCTTGGTCTGGATCCTCCCCTGTGGCCACTCCTGGGAGTGCATGACTCCGGTGGTTGTGCCCTCAGGTTCATTGGAGCATGCAAGTCCCCTCACCACGTCAAGGTCACAATCCATCAAGGGGGTTTTGATTATGAAAGGGCATGTTTAATGGATGGCGACAGGATCTCCAGATTAGTTACCACAAAGAGAAGTGTTTTAAGGCACTCCCTAAAGTCCATAAAATTACAGTAAACATGCACAGATTCATATGTATTTAAAGTCCACCCTCACCTCTCAAAGTTCACTCTCTACACAAAGTACTTCTTTTCTCACACTCCTGCTCCCACCTGGCTTGTCTTTTATCTCTTCCCCCTCAAAGTATTTGCTCAGTATGTGCCAGCTCCTCCTGGGTTAGAAAACCTTAGTCTACATATATACTCTAGTGAACTTTTTCTTTCCCACTACTTATTGTCTCTTCTTCCTTTCTCCTTCCAATTTTTATTCCTCAGTAATTTTTGTTACTTTTTCCTTCCATAATTGTTTATCCTTCCCTTCTCTTAACTCTTCTCCCTATTATTATCAGGAACTAATGTTCCCTCATCCATTTTCTCTCAAATGTTCATGTATCTCTCATGTAATTATTAGGGATGTGCAAGTTTTTGTCAGTCATCATAAGTTGTATCAAATTTGTTAAATTTGTACTTAAGATGACACATGGGTGTGGCCTGCACCAGAAAACATTTTAATTGAAACTTAATCAGTATTTTTTATTTGAATTTTGTAAACCTCGGAAGCCTCTTAAAGTCAGTTTCATTTTCAGTGCAAGCAAGCAAAACAAAGCCAGAAAGGCTGCCTTTCCTCTTTAAATTAATGGCCTCTCATTTAAAGGAGAGGGAAGCAGCAGAGGGAAAGCAGAGTTCGCTGGTAAAAGAGACTGAAAAAGCACCAAATTCTGGGAAATGTAGTTTGGGAAAGTGAGGAGCCCTATGTCAGAGAATTCAAAAGGCCGTGCCCTGAACTACATTTCCCAGAATTCTGCTCAGCATCCGAAAGTCCCAATCAGGATAGAAAAGAGATTTGTCCCTCTGTAGCAGCAGCCAGCCAGTGTTCCAATAAATAGTTGAACCTGCAAAGAGGAGGACTGACTGATAAATAAATTTCTGAGCTAGTCTGGGAAGAAATCCCTAAATGGAAGCTCTATTGGTCAATATGAGAGACATTCAATGAGATAGCTATTATGGCATTTTTTCTTTAAAAAACATTTTTGTCAATACTTTAAAAACTCCTAAAATCAGTAAATGTAGGAATATTTCTGAAAGTTGGGGGAATAATCCCCTCTTGTATCTTTGTATAGAAAATTCAAGAGGATCGCTCTTGTAGTTTTTAATATATATATAAACTTTGAAAATTTTCCAAAATCATGGATACATGAAATATTTTGAAACTTGGTAGGCTAACAATGATAAATGCATTCTACCATGCATAAATGTATTAAACCATTTTAAACCCCAATAGCTGTAAAAATGAGGAAGAAAGGTGCCCCTAATGTTTCCCCACTGGAATTTTCATTATTCTCGTTATAGTAACATTTTTTTTTACTAATGGCATTTTAAAAACACTTTAGAAATGAAACACCAGTGCCCCCAGTTTTGTAATGACTTTTGAAACATTTTAATCAATTGTACATGCCTAGTAATTACTACTAACTGTAACTATACTGCATAATATAAAGTACATTATATATTTATTAGGTGCCTAACCAACAGAACTATTTAAAGATCACAGTAATTCATTTGTGCATTATAAACAACATACATTAGTATGATGCCCACATCCATGGAATAATTACCCATCATTTTATTTATCCATGTCCAACAACTATCAAATAAATAGATTACATTATAAAATAGCAGCTCCTACATGATTTTTTTAAAAAGTGAAATCAGTACAGAAAATTGGCAGATGAATAAACATCTAATAGAAACAAGAGCAAAAGAAAAGAAAAGAACATCTTTGGCCACTTGCAATATTATACTAGGCTCAAAATTGTCACCAAAATAAATTCTAAAGGGTTCTCAGAATAGGACTAGAAAGATGAAAACCACTTCCTTGAGTAAATAACACTTTTGGGAAAATGACACAACATTGACATTACTTACTATATACAAAAAAGGAAGAAAGAAGCTTTGCTACAGTCACTAATAAAGAAGATTTTCTTCCTTTTAGAAAAAAATCAATGAAATCCTCCCCCACACCACTACCACCATGTTTTCATATATACTTATTAAAGGACTCTGCTTTTATAATTATAGTCATGATTACATGCTGCAAATAACATTGTACTCTCATAATTTCATCATGTTGCATTGAAATCTCTTAGCTGGAGCAACAACCCTGTGATCCTGGCCATTAAAGTCTTCAACAACACATTATATTATTACTCAAAATAATAGGTTTCTGTACAATGTAGTACTTTTCTTATGAGTAATGTGATGTCTGTCAATTGGGACAAGGAAAAATGACCTTCCAGGGTATGTATACATTTGCCTTGCCATTATAATTTGACATTATGCAGTCATGGCGTGGTTTCTGAAGAGACAATGTGACACAATTTCACTTATTTTTGACACAGTAAATGTGGCCTATTTTGAACTTGAATTGACGTGATCATCCACTGTACAATACAGCCTCATCACACTAGAACAGTGGTTCTCAATCTGTGGGTCCCCAGATGTTTTGGCCTTCAACTCCCAGAAATCCAAACAGCTGGTAAACTGGCTGGGATTTCTGGGAGTTGTAGGCCAAAACACCTGGGGACCCACAGGTTGAGAACCACTGATTTAAACTGTGATCAAATATTTCTGTGTCCACGCACAATAAAAGTTCGTATTATCTAACAAGAGAATTTGAATGGGGGAAAAGATGGCAATTGTGTCCTCATTCAATAGTTCATTTGGTTTTCCAAGTTGTGAACAAAAGACCACCTACCTCCATTAGGAGAAAATGCAAAATAAATCAGCAGTGTTTGTTAGGGATGTAATTCTTCATTTATTCCATTCTCAAAGAAAGCAACGAATAATATGAACTTCAACAAAATAAACTTCAACAGGGACAAATGCAAGATACTCCACTTAGGAAGAAAAAATGAAATGCAAAGATACAGAATGGGGGATGCCTGGTTCGACAGCAGTACATGTGAAAAACATTTTGGAGTCCCGTGGACAAGTTAAACATGAGCCAATAATGCGATGCGGCAGCAAAAAAAGCCAATGGGATTTTGGCCTGCATAAATAGTGAAAGAATGGTACCAAATATTATAACCACTAGTGAGTTTGATATGATACTACAGTATATGACTTTCATATAACACTAATCTAATTCTATGTTCAGTTCTATAATAAAGATACCAAGGTGCTTGTTTAAAAAGCCATTGTCCTCCCAACCCTGCTCTATGCCTGAAAAACATGGACTGTCTACAGACATCACACTCAACTCCTGGAGCGTTTCCATCAGCGTTGCCTCAGAAAAATCCTGCAAATCTCTTGGGAAGACAGGCGGACAAATGTCAGCGTGCTAGAAGAAGCAAAGACCACCAGCATTGAAGCGGTGCTCCTACACCATCAACTCCACTGGACCAACCACGTTGTCCGAATGCCTGATCACCGTCTCCCAAAGCAGCTACTCTACTCCCAACTCAAGAATGGAAAACAGAATGTTGGTGGGCAGGAAAAGAGATTTAAAGATGGGCTTAAAGCTAACCTTAAAAATTATGGCATAGACACTGAGATCTGGGAATCCCTGGGCTTTGAGTGCTCTAACTGGAGGTCAGCTGTGACCAGCAGTGCTGTGGAATTCGAAGAGGCACGAATGGAGGGGGAAAGGGAGAAACGTGCCAAGAGGAAGGTGTGTCAAACCAACCCTGACAAAGACCACCTTTCATCTGGAATCTGATGCCATCACTGTGGAAGAACATGCAGGTCAAGAATAGGACTCCACAGTCACCTATGTACACACCACCAAGATACTACACTTGGAGGACCATCATATTCAGATGAGGGATCGCCTAAGTATTATTGGTTCATCTCATACTGTGTAAATGTGTAGTGTGGCTGAATTTGGCTAGTGCAAATATGGAGGAGGGAATTTGTAGTTTTCTTTTGAAGAAAGTGCTACACATTTTATCATTGGTAGTACAAAAAGACTTAAGAATAAAGTGGAGGGAGTTAAAACTGGCAGATCCCTTCCCTTCTCCTCTGTTCTATCCAAAGCAGCTCTGGGTACTCATATAAATATTAGACAGAGAACATTCAAGTGAAAAGTTTTTAACTAAATTTAACTTTGACTATTAAAGTGATTTACATGAACAAAGCTGTCATGTGTAGAAGAAAGTGTTTATATTATGCTGTCTTATTTGGTGTGCAACAAGGCAAAAAAAAGGAAAGCAATTTGGCTAAGGAAAACAGGGATATTGCCACTATAATGGTTGCAAGTGACATCGCTGTTAAGCTGTCTGAAGGAATTAAAATAAGTAAATGGCATGAGAGGAAAATGAATATGCATTAGGAACAATTCTTGGTGCCTTTTTCTTCTTTAAATGTGGAAGCGTCTCTGGGCACAGAGAAGAACTGAGGACAAAGCTTTTGAAAGCAAAGTATTAAACATTGTGTCATCCATTTGCACATTTCTTCGAGCAAATTCTGATTTGTAAATATATTCCACAGTCATTGGGAAAGAATG
The DNA here is from genome assembly GCF_035594765.1 of Anolis carolinensis. Classification (NCBI taxonomy): domain Eukaryota; kingdom Metazoa; phylum Chordata; class Lepidosauria; order Squamata; family Anolidae; genus Anolis; species Anolis carolinensis. Next base: position 86,498,726 of record NC_085844.1, read on the forward strand.
TGAGAAAAAGCACAAAAGACAACTGGCAACCCACCCCCACCCAAAGACTATGATTAACTATAAGCTCTTGCTATATTTAAATAATGCAGACATTGAAATGAGCCCAAGAAACACTATTTACTTTCCAGTACTAGGAATAGACTTGTCCACTGTTCCAGGAGCTGAACTGAAATAAAATGAATAGGGAATGATTTTTCCTATTTTAGAGAAAAAGCTCTAAAATGACTAGAGACTAACCTTTAGAGAACTTTGTTAAGGAATGGCAACCAATGATCCAACATTTCAATGTAAAGTTAATCTAAAAATGTACATAGACGAAGCTAATAGACTGAAGGCAAGGAGGAAACGGATATAAATCTGGATATTATAATATTATTATATATACTATACAAATAGAAGCCTGTGACCCCTTATTGTAAATATATTGTCTAAGAAATGATTATGAAAGACTAATAGATGAAAGTATTGCACTGTATGCAACAAACACCTGCAATGTATGTATATTTGAATGAGTGAAAATAAATAAACATTATATATTAAAATTAAAAATAAAATAAAATGACTAGAGACTAGGATGAGGACAGGAATATGTTCCAGTTGTGTATTACAGAACATTTTCTGTCAAAACAGAATTTGCATACACATGGTTGTAAGGCTGCAGTAACAACATCAGAAAAATGGAGTGAGAGAAGGCAAACATCCTCATTATTGCAGGATGTTGTGCAATTCTTTTATTTTCTCTCCAGGTTCTCTCCTTTGGTTTATCATTTAAAGAAGTGTTTCTTCATGTCCTGGCATAAACAATGTCAAAGGAATTATACAATGGCCGTTTAACCTTGGTCACTCATTTTAATTGCTATGCAGTACCTTGAGACCTATTAGCAATGTCTTACCTTTCATGCCATCTGCTAGTTGACAGTTTCTGTGCAGTGTATTGCACAGAAAGAATGCCTTCTAAATTCCTAGGTCATTTTGACATGATGTTTTATTGCTTTCTCATACTACTGCAAACACAGCAAGCAACCTCTGCTACCCAAAGACTAGAAGTAATCTTAAGAGATATCTAAATTTATGGCATAATGTCTGACACCAGAATGCTGAACCAAGCACTCAGGTTTCCTCAGACTCCCTCATGCCCTCAAAACAGGGGGCACAGAAGCATAAAAGTCAAACTATTTAAACTGTTTAAAAGTTGGTTTGGTTTGCCTTAGTCAGAAAATATTGTTTCCAAACCAATATGTATAACTACATTTTGAAAGCCAATATTCCAAACCACAATTTACATATGTTGTGAAGATTCTTACTGATATGTTTAATAAAAAAATTTTTTCAGTGATTTTAAAAGATTTAAATATTAAATTATGAGATTGGCTGATTATAGTTTTGCACTTTGCTCTACCAAGATAGACTTGAGGATTGAAAATTTGAAAACCGTGTTGTCGAAGGCTTTTATGGCTGGGATCACAGGGTTGTTGTATGTTTTCCGGGCTTATGGCCATGTTCCAGAAGTATTCTCTCCTGACATTTTGCCCACATCTTTGGCAGGCATCCTCAAAACCTCTGAAGATGCCTGCCATAGATGTGGATGAAACGTCTGGAGAGAATACTTCTGGAACATGTCCATACAGCCCGGAAAACATTCAACAACCCAATTTGAAAACCCATTGTTTTGTTACTTTGGTGCTAAAATTACTATTGTATCCCCACAGAGGATGACAATTATGGCTTTAAAAATGTGTAGAGTCTATGAGTAAATATGTAAAATACAACTGGAGCATTCTATTATCCAGTTCTCTCAGAATTTTCCTGGGCATGGTCACATTCTTAAAACCTATAGTTTTAAGCTGGTTGCCAGTGACTACTTCTGACATGAAAAAGCATGAATTCAACTGCCATTTTTCCAGGAAATAGAATTTTGGGATTTTAACTTACTATATAGCTAAAATGTAGCAGTGAACTTGCATTTTAACAACAAATTTCAGACTATGCCTGCTGGTGGTGCTGAAGTTATTGGATGGGGGAATCTATTGTGGAGACTTTTATAGACACTGTCCAAGATGAGTAATTCATTTTCCAAGTAACATTCTTGGAAACTTTCTATAATGTTTGGGTGAAAGGTAAAGGTAAAGGTTTCCCCTGACATCAAGTCCAGTCATGTCTGACTCTGGGGGTTGGTGCTCATCTCCATTTCTAAGCCGAAGAGCCGGTGTTGTCTGTAGACACCTCCAAGGTCATGTGGCCGGCATGACTGCATGGAGAGCTGTTACCTTCCCGCCGGAGCGGTACCTATTGATCTACTCACATTGGCATGTTTTCAAACTGCTAGGTTGGCAGGAGCTGGAGCTAACAGCGGCCGCTCACGCCGCTCCCGGGGTTTGAACCTGGGACCTTTCGGTCTCCAGCTCAGTGCTTTAACGCACTTCACCACCGGGGCTCCAGTTTGGGTAAAAACCCAGAGCAAATTTGCCTTACCTCTGACACTAGGATCCCCATTTACCATTGATTTCATGAAAGGCTGAGACTAACTTCTAGCTCAGAATTAGTAGGAAAAACAAAATTTTGTAAAATATGCAGAGGCTGAACTGCAGCTATAGTCTGGCTATGAGTCACATAAAGTGTCACAAGAATTATAGGGTCTTTGTATTTGGATAAGGATAACTTGAACTCATGAAAACAGTGCAAAAGAGGAAACTGAAGGATTGCAAAACAGAGAACAAAGAAAAGGATGGCACACAATATTTCCCAATGCAGTGTTTTCTAGATATAGTTAACTACATGGGAATAGGGAAGATTGCTGTTTAATCTCAGCTGAAAAGATGGTGCCTCAGTCTTCTTTCTTTCTGCAATGTTCATATACTTATACATACAAACACACATGCATGCATATATCAGATTATGCCACGATAATGTTTTAGACAATGACAATTACATTCAAATGAATTTTGCAGTCAATTCCTTATGAATTTTGCTCTGCATATAAACAATTAATGTGTGTGCATAGAAATCCACCTTATAATTAATCACTTCTGTTTAGAGTGAAGTGCTAGAAGATATAAGGTTTTAAGGATTTCTTGACTGGCCCTTTCATATTTTAAATTTAAAACAATTTTACAAGTAAAGTGATTGTGCTATGTCCCTTATTATGACATATATGATTGGATATCAAGGTGAGGTGGAAAGTAATCAATGAAAAGGTGACAGAATGTATTCATAAGTACTATACTAACAATTCCAATCACATAGATTTTTTAATCACATCAAAAAAAAAAAGAAAGAAATAAGGCAGGAGAGGTCTATTTTTCAAAGTATAAGGGGGCATACAGGTGAAGTGTGTATAACCTTCCCAGGCTTAACTCTTCACTACTCGCGCTCCAATCAATCTTTTCTCAGTTGGATCAGTGATGCTCGAAGTAATCCTGACTGAGATTATAAGTATATATGGGGCAGGAAGTTAAGTCCAAGGAGAAGGAGAGGGTTCAATTCTCTTCTGTCATCCGTGGCCTCTTTGCTTTGATAATCAGGCCTCTGTCCACCACATCTAATTTGGACTTTAACTGTATTCTCATGGAGTCTTTCAACCAGCCTCTATCGTGGAGCTTTCAAGCACAGCTGGTTATGCAAGAATTAGCAGGTGAAAGCTTTCACATTTTTGGCAGTAAACAGGACTGCCTGCTAATTACTGGAGTGCAAGCTGCTGTTCAAAGGCAGTGACATGAGAGCCTGGTTGATGAAAAGTGGGTGACCCCTTTCCTTTATCCACATGCAAGGCAGTGATAGAAAACAGCTCCATTTGTTCTTAGCTTCTGAGAGACCCAGAGGACTGAGTTCTGAAAGGCTTAAAACCACTTGCCAGTATCAACTAGAGTTGATTCATCACATCAGTGAGATTTGCTACAACACTGACTTAATGCTCAGCACTTAAGTTAAAGGATCTGCTGTAGCTGACATTTCCAGTCTATGGTTATTGAAGAGACTTTCAGCAAAGTAGGAATGAAGCTCATCAACTGCATTGCTACCAGATTTTCTGCGTGGAAATTCTAATGTCACTGTTTCACAAATTTATATGATTCTTAAAATGAGTTCTGAGAACTTATCTATGCAATGGATAGGTGCAAGGCCATCGATTGATATTCCCTTCCCATGCCATGAGTGGATGTTGAGGAAACTGGTAGATGAATGTTAAGCACTGTTGATGGGGCAGCATTTTGTACTGTACATGAGGGTAGGAAATTAGACTGTGTGTGATAAGTCACATGGAACAAGATATACCAAATTCTATCCACACTGTGCCACAGTTATCTATCTCGCCCCCACAACCTCCGAACATGACAGCCTTTATGAATGCTCTGCAAAGTATCTGTCATTTATAGTGAGTACACCCAGACCATGCAATAGCTGTGAGGGTATTTCAGAGAATTTTGGTGAACTACAAAGGCTCCCTTAAAATAAGCTATTAGATCTCAGAAGATTGATAGGGAGAAGCACTGTTGCAGACTACAGTCACCCATGGTCCTGCACTCTGTGCAGTAGGAGCATAACTGGTTACATCAGGGGTGAGTAGAAATTACCCCCAATGGGCTTTTCCCCTACTTCATACTGTTCCCGAGGGACTGGGGAATTGGTTCAAGGTGGTGTCCACAATAGACCTCATTGGAAGGTTATTTATTATTTATTTATTTATTACAATATTTATATCCCGCCCTTCTCACCCAACAGGGGACTCAGGGCGGCTTACAATAAAACAGACATATAAAAACAGTACAATACACTATAAATCAGTTAAAAAATTAACTTACATAAACATTCATAAGGTTATGGGGGCTAGTAGAGAATTAATCAATGTATAAATTGAGATTTTCACATGGAAGTCTTAGTAATCCTTATTGGGGATGATACGATATTTGAACAAATTAAAAAGGGACAAGAATACTTCTTGAGCATCATAAAATTCTGATGAGGATAATCCTGGATATTATGTTTCTATGCAGAAATGCAATTTGTTGTGAAAATTTTGCAAAATAAATCTAGAACTGTGAATGGTCATTAAAAAGCAGTTTTCTCACAGAAAACTTTCTCAAGTTAGAAAGAAAGTGGCCAAATTGCCAATTGCTTTCTTTGAATATAGAATTAGTGATTTATATCTCTAGATCAAAGAATCCTGAAGTTGTATATTGAAAGAGTTTTAAATGAAAATGTCATTCTTTGAGTTGTAACCCCTTAACAAAACAAGTTAGAAATATAAGTTTTCACTTATTTTCTGTTAAGGAAGCAATGTGGTAGAACCTCACTGTACTTCAATTGTTTTTCTGTTTGTTTGATTGCTTTTAAAAATGCAAAATAAAAGTTTTGGAAGATTTTGTCTGCTTTTGGAAATAGCATAGTATCAGGTCTTTCTAGTACTTGAAAGGAAGACTACTAGGGAATGTCAGGCACTATAGGTAAAGGTAAAGGTTTTCCCCTGACGTTAAGTCCAGTCGTGACCGACTCTGGGGGTTGGTGCTCATCTCCATTTCTAAGCCGAAGAGCCGGTGTTGTCCATAGATACCTCCATGGTCATGTGGCCAGCATGACTGCATGGAGCACTGTTACCTTCCTGCCAGAGCGGTAACTATTGATCTACTCACATTTTAATGTTTTCGGACTGCTAGGTTGGCAGGAGCTGGGGCTAACAGCGGGCACTCATTCCACTCCCGGGATTTGAACCTGGCACCTTTCGGTCTGCAAGTGTGTGTCCAAGAAAGAGACAATTAGCCAAGTACCATGATAATGGTATTGGTCCCTGGCACATGAGGGACAAGGATGTCTAGTCCATCCTCCCTGAGATAGTCTGGGGGGCACTGCTCTAGGATATATTCAGAAGAATGGCAATAGCAGCCCCCTCTGAATCTTACCAAAAAACCCTGTGATAAGTTTGATGTAAGGCTGGCTGGATCTCCACTGCCATATAATCCCGTTTCAGAATGCAGATTAACTGCTTTGAACTAGATTATAAAAGTCTACACTACCATATAATCCAGTTCATTGCAGTTAATCTGCATTCAAAAGATGGATTATATGTAAGTGTAGGTGGGGCTGCAGTCAACTAGAAGGCAAATGGCAGCAATAAAGTACTTTTTCAATGTAATTCTGATTAGATATGGTCAAAACAGACACACTTCCTCAAACTTGGATTGAAAGTGTTTATGATGTTTAAAAAGAGAATAAAAAGAAACTGAAACTGGCATTATCTCACTTTCAAAAGTTTGTGCGGGATTTCCTGCACCACCAAACAAGGGGAATACTTTTTTTTTCATGTCAGGAGCGACTTGAGAAACTGCAAGTTGCTTCTGGAGTGAGAGAATTGGCCATCTGCGAGGACGTTGCCCAGATGTTTTGATGTTTTACCATCCTTGTGGGAGGCTTCTCTCATGTCCCCGCATGGAGCTGGAGCTGATAGAGGGAGCTCATCCATGCTCTCCCCAGGTGGGATTCGAACCTGACAGCTTGCAGATCAGCAGCCCAACCTTCAAGTCACAAGGCTTTAACCCACTACTCTACTGGGGGCTCCAAGGAAAATACTAAATTACAGATGTTCATTCTTACCTTCTGAGCAGGTAGGCACAACATAGTTACTTTGAAGCTGCAAGAGCCATGCTTATTAAATGTTGCTGTGCTAAAGAGGGAGAGTTTCCTCAGAAACCACTGTTCAAACATTGTTTGCAAACTGTCAATTTCTTTTTTTTCTTCGGATGGAAAGAACTTCAGGGTTAAAAAACTCAGATATGAGAGAAAATGCAACTGAAAAGTTGATACATTCATGCAAAGCAGAAATACAAAGAGAGAGAGAGAGATTTGACTTGCAGTCTGGCATTTTGATTTAACCATTTTATCTCTTTCCCCCTTCTTCTGCATGTGTAAATCTAGTGGGAAATACGATCTGAAGCATAACTCTCATTTTATAGCATTGTTATCAGTAGTCTTTTAGGGTGTTAGGTATGGAGGATATTTAATATCCACAAGGTAGCAGCAAAGGAACTGTTGTGCTGCTCTAGGTGCTTGTGGTATGAGTTCATGCAAGTGACTTGCATTCGTGTTTCTCTTGATTTTAGACTGATGTGACCCCCTAAGTGAGATTAAAATGTAGTTGGTATTTATTTTAAATAAGAAGCCCTTTCAATCACTTCTAAAATCTCAGAAAGGTGATATAATCCATTACTGTAAAACACTCAAACCACTTTCAAAGTAATTTCATTCTGCAGTTTGCTTGTATCATAATCTGATTCCCCGCCCCACCCCCACCCCCACCCTGTTCCGCTCTCCTTCTGGCTCTGAAATGCTTGACAATAACCTAAGAAAGTTTTGCTGATGAGAAGAACTCAAGCTCTTAGCAGATTTTATTTCCTATTGGAAGACCTTGACCTTGCACACATGTTTATTGATTTCCAGATGCATTAGGGGAAAAGAAGGTCGTTCATACCACATTTCCCTGTGTTGAATTGCATGTCACAGGTACATGGAAGTTATATGTGGGGCAGCACCTATGTACAGGAAGAAAACAAACAGGGCAGTCAAAAGATATAGTACAAGCTTTTGCACAATACATAAGCAACATAATGGAACTCTGTAGCAAAAGGTGTCATGAAGGCTATTGCTTGATATGGCATTAAAAGGAGATTAGAAACTATGCTTAACAGTGAAATTCAGCAGGATTGCTTTATGTACTTCAGTATTCAATATTAGCTCTTCATTCCTTTCAAAATCTCCCCACTAAACCATAATAGCAGTAGGGATAGTATGCTTTAAATCAGATCTTATCTGACCTGGGAAGCTAAGCAGGATTGGTCCTGGTAGTTGAAGTAAGTAGTTGAATGAGAAGCTTTAGCTAAATGGAGATGGGACTATATACCTAGTACCTCATCAGATGGGCTGATTTGCTTGTTGTACGCTGCTTCCCCTCCATTTTTGAAATGGCACTTCCAGTCAGGCTCTTGCCAAAAAGGGAGAAGAAGCAGCGTTTGCCGTCACTGCAGCAACATGAGAGCCTTTCTATATTGCTTCCCAGCATGGGGGAATCCAGGTAGCGATGCTTCCCCCAATGGGATGAAGGACCAAGTAAGGCAGGCAATGCGGAGCATGGAGCGGTGATCTCCATGGCCCCTGCCGGAAGCCTATGGTTTTGCCACAATACATAGTGAATCCATAGGTCTTTTTGATGAGGTCCTATTTTGTGAAATTAAAGTGTGCCTGATGAATTTCCTTCCTGTCCCTGTTATTTTCTGACCCTACACTGTTGACTGTACAGTGAGAAAATTCACTTGTGGTGATGTCTTAAATATGATCATTTGACAAGTAGTGAGCAGAGGAGAAATAAAAATTTGATGAACACCAGTGGTATCCTTCTCAAGAATGGAAAGGCTGTTTGATGGAACTGCCTCTTTAAGTCATGCAACTAGGGGGCTGATCTGAGGGCTGAGCCCTCAAGTCCTATGACTTGGGGAGAGGAAACCTCAGGTTAGCTTTTCAGTTGTAGGTTGGCTAGGTACCAACTCAGATTTTGGATTTCCTCGGGTGCTTATCCTACAGGAAGCTGAAGAGGAGTTCAAGGGGAGATCACTTACCTCAGCTTCTCCCCAGTTTACAGCTGTCTATATAGTTTTACAGTTCAAGTAAAGTGTCCCATTTCAACCCATTTTGCTTCAGATAGTGCATAGTCTCTTTATTCCCTTGGTTGCTCAGCAAAGAGATCATTGTGGGCCATCCCCATTGTGGGGATTCCCATTGCCCACTATCCAGTGCAGCATAAGTAATTCACAATCTGTAGCAAAATATGATCAGTGAGCTGAATGTAGCCCCTGAAGCATCAGTCCCCTGAAACTCTTCAATCCAAAGAAGGAAAAGGAGACAGAGAGGGGGAAGTAAAGAAGAAGAAGAAGAAAAAAAGGAGGAGGAAGTGGAAGAGTTTTATTTCAGCTGTTGCACCTCAGGCTAGCTTCACCTTGCTAAAGACACCAAGCTACACACAGGAAGTAGTCTTTTGTAGTTTATTTAGAAAATAGGCAAAAGATAGTTCATAAAAGGTAAAGGTTCAGTTCCAGAAGATAGATACAAAACGAGGCTGTGAGCAATTAGTCCATAGAAACATAGAGCATGAAACAAGGTCCTTTTCATAGAAGCCAAAAGTACCACATGGTAATACAGGAAAGCAAACTTGGTACAGGAAAGCAGACTTGCTTCTTGGTCTAGCAATGAAGTTGCATTGATAGAGATCTCTCTCCCAGCAGACTATTTTAAAACATGTCATAAAGGCATTCCTTTGACCTCCCGCTTATTAGATATGCGAAGACTTCTCTGCAACACTCTAAATTCCAGTCTTGTAGCCCGATCAAGATCCTCAGAGTCAAGGCCACTGAGCTTGTTACTGTTATCAGGCAGAGGCAAAGTGCTATCCTCCCTTTCTGCTTCCTGCACCTGAAATTCCTCATTAGAAACAACATCATGATTTATTCCCATGGGAACAACTCCCTGCTCTTCATTTCCCACAGCCGAAATGCTCCTATAATTCCCAGCATCAGAGTCATCTTCAAATTCATCCTGAATCCCATCATTATGCACATATAACCCAGAATCCTCATCAGAGTCACACAAAAGCACATCAGAGTCACACAAAGGCAAAGGCTAAGTCACAACATCAGCAGAGGTTGCAGCCAGTGTGTGCAGAAAGCTCCTAAAGTGTAAAAACATGTGAAAGTACTTCTACAACATCTTAGAACCCCATACTACCTCCCTCCCAACCTCAATTTATTCATAAGTCCATTTCATAATGTTGACAGGAAATAACAGGGCACCATCTTCTATTGCCATTTTGAGAGGGAGTAGAGAAGAAAACAAAAATTCTTGTGGGATGTGATGCAACACCTTGAAGGTCTGGGCAGAAATAAATCCCTAGCCCCATCCTTAGTTGAAAGACATATGATTCTACAAGTAAGAGGGCCTGACCCTTGTAAAGACCTAGAGTAGGGACACATTTTAAGCTCCATATGGATGCTGCCATCAATTCCACAGAGACAGTGTGGTAATATAGTAATACAGTAGAGTCTCATTTATTCAAAGCTAAACGGGCCGGCAGAAGCTTGGATAAGCGAATATCTTGGATAATGAGGGATTAAGGAAAAGCCTATTAAACATCAATTTAGGTTATGATTTTAGAAATTAAGCACCAAAACATCATGTTATACAACAAATTTGACATAAAAAGTAGTTCAATATGCAGTAATGTTATGTTGTAATTACCATATTTACAAATTTAGCACCAAAATATCACAATATATTGAAAACATTGACTACAAAAATGGCTTGGGTAATCCAGAAGCTTGGATAAGCGAGACTTGGATAAGTGAGACTCTATTGTACATAAAAATGCAAAGCGGAACATGCCTTCCTGTCTCAGGTGTCACATGAGGTAGAGGATATCATTTGCTATTCTGCCTCTGGCAGCAAAATGTTTCAACCTAGGTTCTTAAATTTTATTTTGCTTTGCTTTTTTAAAAAAAGAAAAAGTTCAAGTATCTAGACTAGTTATCCATCTGATACAAGGAAACAAATCTTTATTGTTGGTTTAACAACCTGAAAACCAATACCTTTAGGCTGGATAAGCCTCCTTAACTTGACCAGAGAAAAGATAAAACATGTCAGTGAGCTGTGTTCAGCCCTCTTATGTATGCTGCTGTGATGTTCCTTGCTCTAATGTGCTATGCAGAACAATGCTTCTACTATTTGCTCGTGCTTCTTTGCGGATATTACTGTATTAAAGCCTGAGCTGCAAAGGTAGTCATTTTCCCCAGGCCACTTTGTAGAGGATTCATAAGGGCTGCCATGCTCTTGAATACAGATTGGCAAATTACCAATCTAAGAGGCAGATGTAACGTGATCCTAGTGAACAGGAGGGGAAAGTGCAATGTCTGTTTCCAATCATTGTCTAACTTGCAGTAAATGTTATGTACAGAATAATAAAAGCATTAGGTGGGTGGTGGCGGGTTGAAGAAAACTGTGTCTCTGCAGTGTAAACAGTTACAAATTGCATTGGGTCATTCTTTGCAGAAAACCATAAAGAGGTGCACACCTGAAGACTACAATAAAATAGGTCAAACATTTGTTAAGTTATAGCAGTATTGTTCCCACTGGAAATTTTGGAAACATTTTTTAAAAATAATAAATCCAAGACTCTTTTTAACTATTCTACTTGGGAATTTGGGGAGAAAGTACATTTCCCAAATTTTGGAAATGTGTGAGCATAGTCAAAGAAATGATGTCATCTCAAATGGAATTGGACTTCAAGGACCTCATCACATGGAGGTCCCAAACATGGATGACTGTGGGGGGATTCACCGAACAGCATGTCAAATCCATGGGGCAGCAGGGGAAATGGTCACACCGCATCGCCACTTTCCCCAACACTGGGGGAAAGTGTTGCCATCGCCCGCATTTCCACCCCCAACATTGTTCCCCACCCCCCCCCCCCCTCGCATTGCCCCCTCATTCTAGATAATGAGAACATGGGAAACCTCCTGTGTTCCCTGAGTTCTGCTTCAGGATGCTTCCAGGATAGAGCCAGGATGAAGCCCAGCCAGAAGTATTCCTGCATCATGTGATGGGCTCTGGAAAGCTCCGTCCTGGCAGCATTCTGGCAGTACCTAGGATGCTGCATAAAGTAAATGTGATAAGATCTGTCTACCAACCCTGGACAGTGGTAAGGCAGGATGGAATATGTAGTATAGACAACCACAGCTTCCCAATCCTAAGTGCAAGTGAACTGGTAAACATTCCCTAGCCACAGTGTTCCACTAGCACCATCCATGTGGAATCCCCAGTGGCCCGGTGGGTTAAATGCTCGTGCTGGCAGGACTGATTACCTGAAGGTTGGGCTGATGACCTGAAATTTGCCAGTTCGAATCCAACCCAGGGAGAGCATGGATGAGCTCCCTCTGTCAACTCCAGCTCCATGAGGGGACATGAGAGAAGCCTCCCACAAAGATGGTAAAACATCAAACATCCGGGCATCCTCTGGGCAACATCCTTGCAGACGGCCAATTATCTCACACTAGAAGTTTCTCAAGTTGCTCCTGGAACAAAACAAAGCCCATCCTTGTACCAAACGGATGCATCATCTGTCTTAGGGGATTTCAGACATTTGCAGAAATAAAAAGAATTGTAGGAAAATAAATAAAATCTTAGTTCAGTGAGCACTGAGCATGCTCCATGGCCACAGTAAGCTTACTGCATTTTAGGAAACCACAGGGGAGGGAAGAATGGAATGGAATGGAGTATCCTGGAAAGAGGTCTAAACAGAAACACTCTACACTGCTGTATTATGTTACAGATCCCACACATTGCCTACAACTGCTTTCCTAAAGTAGTAATAGTAATAAATTTTATTGATTAGCCCTTAGGCCATATCACAGTACCAAACAACAAGGCTTGATAGGACTTGATGACACTCTATGTAGTAAGTCAAAATAAGGCTTATAACAATACAGTAAATAAATATGATAAAACTGAATATATACATCACATTTCCTTATCACCCCTCCAATTTACCACTATCAGCCCCAAATATGTGGTTTTGAAATGTATTGTTTTGCTTAAATATAGAGCTGTTTTATATGTTTTTTTGCTTTTCTAAAGTACTGAAACTTCTCAAATGCACAGAAGTGTAAATCACTCAGTGATCATGTGTTCTTCAATCCATCAGGGAAACAAAATATGTTTACACTCAGATTCAATTGTGAAGTAAAGGTTGTATTTGGAAGCTAATGAAATTACTCAGCATTTACAGACATTGACCCATGTCATGTTTTTATAGTTACTAAATTCCTCATTTGGTTTTGTTAACCTTGTGACAGAAGTGCCACTAAATAACTGTCCAATTATTTTCATCACCACAGATAGTGATTTATTCTACACAATGCTAGCCTTCAACTTACTGTGGTAACAGATGCCATTATGTTGCTTGCACCTTTTCCGCCCTTTCTGTCAGGGTCATTTAAGCTCTTCTTGTTACTGCCCAATTTCACTAAGCAACTGACCTCAGTCTTTACGTTCAGTTATACATCACTATAATTAAGCTAATATTAATGGCAGGCTTGAGGAGAATTGACAGGCTTCCTAGAATTATTCTCAAGTTTGTGATAGAGCTGTAAGACTTTCTAAATTCTACCAATAACACACTTGATGAGAAAGTTTCAATCTGTATAGGGCTTCATGGGTCATAAGCAGCTCTGACAGCCATTCTACCTGTTGCCACAAATGAGGTGAATGGTCCCTGTCACCAGACTAGTCAACAATTTGTTCAACATTTTTTGCACCAGCTGAAGTTTCTAAACTTTCTTCAAAGGTGGCTCATGTAGAGTGTAACACAGTTATCCAAGCTGGATAACCACTTCAGACAATTTCAAGGAACAGGCACAGTTGGCACAATTGCTTTAAGTGAAAAAATGTACTTCTGGAAACTACAGAAAGTTGGGACTCCAAACTGTGAACAACAGTATGTTTTTATCTATATATTTATTAATATTTTTCAGCAATATAAGTAGAATTTTATAATATGTAAAGACAGTAATTTTCCTATGTATAACATATCGCTATATGCACTAATTAAAACTATCTTTGCCCACCCTCCCTACTAAAAACAACGATCAAAATAATAAAATTAAATGACTTCCCATCTACCACCTCAAAGACACACAATGAAAATAATGTAACCTGCCTTTTATCATACAGTTTCTTTGCTCTAACTTGCTATCTCAATGTTTAAGTTGATCTTCAAAACCTGTAAGCATTTTCCCATTTTTCTTTCTTCTTTATAAACGATATAAACAGTTTTTAAAAAGTTACTGACAACTTTATCAGACAAGAAAACCTTTCCATTTCTGGACAAAACTTTTTCAAGCTTTAACTTTCTCCTTATCACCATGAATCAAGCTTAGGGCAGGAAAAGTTTGGGCTAACTCAGAAAAATTAAGAAAATCCAAACACTTGCCTCATTAAGGTTTGAGGAGAAAATATCAACTGTCCTCACTGTTAACCTACATCTCAGCCAGTCCTCTATATCCAATTCTGTATCCAGGGATTCAACAATCAATTACAGTACTTGAAAATATTTTTTTAAACTACAAAAACAAACCTTTATTTTTTCATTTTATATAAGGGACAACATTTTATTATGCCTCTGTATGTAACAGAACTTGATTATCCATGGATTTGCTATCTACAGAGTGTCCTTGACCTAAACCCTACTACCTACCAAGAGTCCACTGTATATAGTTTCATTTTTAATTTCATTTGGAACTGTATACCAAAAACAGGGATCAATGAAATAGGAATTTAAAATACTTAGCCACAAACAAAAAAAAAAACCAAAAAAACCCCACTTGTTTCTGAAAGCAATTAATATTCAGAAGTCCATGCAGTAGCACTGCCTTTATTCGCCCCTATCTCCTTTCCCTTAAAAATGTTAACCATTACAATTTAATAACAATCAGTTAATCATATTGCCAAACCGGGGCAAAACAACAACAAAAAAGAAATCTCAACACAATCCCTCTACTCACACTTAATGCATGCCTGTACCCACGTGTCCACTTGTATTAAAATGACATTCCCAAACTATTACCAAGTAGGCTACTATTTAAAATGCCCTGTGAATTTCCAGTAAAATAATGTAATGAGCCAGCAGCATAAGCAGCTGGAAATGTTTCAGATTGAGTTGTTCTTTGAATTTTCTCTGTGCCTAAGGGCATACTGGTAGATGCATATTCATGATCCTTCCCTCCCAGTGTTCAGTATTCAGAACTATTCTCTCTGCTTCTATATTTCCTAATAATTTTGCTTTGGAGAAGTGTTCCTATTACTTTGTTGCCTTTCAAACCGAGCTGATACAGCTCTTAATGGGAAAGATGCCAGGCCAGTTCTCAATGAGGAGTAAGCTTGGATAAAAATGTTTCAGGTAGACTCCCAGCCCCCAAATATTCTTTCACCATAACTGAACACATAAATGCCAATTACTGTAGCATATATGCCAATATTTTGTAGGTTACAACTAGAACAACATGGGCCCAACAACATCCAAGTATGAAATGACAGAAGTTATGAATGAATGAATGAATGAATGAATGAATGAATGAATGAATAACACACAAGCTAATACAGGCAGTCCCCAAGTTACATCCAATTTACAGATGACTCATAGTTGGGAAGGAACATCAATCAATCATTTATTACTGCTCCAACCAATGGTCATATGAATTTACAGAAACAACATCAAACAAACATTTATACAAAACACAACTACAAATCCAACAGTTAAAAGTAGGATGCAAGCAGGATAAAACAGAGTGTGCAAAATATACATTGTGAGATACAGCGATCCAAATGCAACATGTGATAGGAACTGCACATTTATAGGTAAAAAGCCAATATAAAAGATCAGTCATTTAAAATACTTAAGCAACAACATCTAACAAGCATGTATACAAAGACTCATAGTTAAGAATGGAGGTGAGATAACAGAAAATGAGAGAAATCTACCCCTAGGAAGGGAAATTCATTCCTGGAAGAGTTATCATAGGGAAAAGGTGTCTCCACTGAAGCTTTATTATTAATCCTTATTTCCACAACAAGCCACATTTTTCATAATCCAATTATCACAGGGACAGAAAGTGAGGTGAAATAGAAATGAAGCGCCAGTAAAAGGGGGGGGGGAGGGAAAATGCTCCTGTCCCCATCCTCCTGATGCATCATTTCTTCATGCCAGGAGAGGGCTGGCAACAGGGAAATGCCTGCAGGGTAAGTAATTTTTTACTTGTTAAGGCTTGGGGGTTTTCGGTTGATGTATTGACACCCTCCCCCAGCAGGAAATGTGAGTTTTTTTTTTTTTTTAACCAGTGTGGGGACAGAAGTCTGGACTTATCTGGGTTTTTAAAACCTGGGTAGGACCTGACCTTTCCCCTGTCTAGAATGCCCCCAGATTATATTGCAGTGGAGATTCACATAATCCATTTCAAAGTAGATGATCTGGGATCAAAGAGCACCCAGTGGCACAATGGGTTAAACCCTTGTGCTGGCAGGACTGCTGACCAAAAGGTCAGAGGTTCAAATCCGGGAAGCAGGACATGAGAGAAGCCTCCCACAGGATGGTAAAACATCTGGGCATCCCCTGGACAACATCCTCGCAGACAGCCAATTCTCTCACACCATAAGGGACTTGCAGTTTCTCAAGTTGCTCCTGACACACACAAAAAATCCAGGATCAGATCCTGGGATATAGGGTGGTGTAGATCCAGCCTTAATTTAGTGCAAATTTCTTTGGCACTTTGAACTCTATTTAAATCAAATAAAGTGATTGAGGACAAAGATGTAAAGTGAAAGAAGAAAAGAGAAACTGGGTCATGTTAAAAGCAAAAAAATCAGGGGAAAGAACATAATCTGGAAAATCTGTGGTCTCTTTATGCAGTCTGTAAGTACCTCTAAAAGTGAGAGAACTATATTCTAGCCATAGGTTCCCCCTTTTAAAGGAAACCTTTTCTTCAACATTATTGAGTCTGTTAGCATTTTTATTTTTATTTTTTCTGGTCCTCCCTTTTGACGGAAGGCAAGGACATTATCTGAAATATCTAGTTGGGTATGAGAATGTTAGAGATTTCTGTTTCCTTGTGTTTGATCATTGTTCACTGTAATAGTTGTGCTGCAGTCACTTAATTCCTTGTGTGGATTGATTATATGGATACCTGCTGCAAGGACTTTATTTCTCACCCCATCTGCTTTTCCTTTGCCTGCAGTCTTTGCTAATGTGAGTCCTCCTGCAACAAAGGTGCTGAGTCTTATTCAAGTAATGAAAGTTATGGATGAGTATTTTAATTTTTTTTAAAAAAGTCTATTCATATAAACCTGAAGATGGCTTAGCAGATGGCATATTATGCAAGTTATCTGCTGACCAATGTTGCTCTGTGCACCTCACACCTGTTGTCCCTCTGTTCACACAATGAGCTCCCCCCTCTTTAGTTGTGTTTTGCTTCAAGATTGATTTTAAGTGTTCCAGGATTCTAGGTAGAATATTATCACACATGAATTACCGAAATTGAATCCTTGCAAAGTACTGCTTTTGAAGAAGGAACTCTTTATGGTATACATCTTATTCACATTATCTTTATGCCATCATCCTACAAGATATCTGCAAATTTGAAAAACAGAGATGGCAGCATCTTTATTGTAATATCAAGGATGGTTGTTTGTTTTTTGTGTTCAACATATAAAATCATCTGGTCACACTTAAAGATACTATAAATGAATTTTGTATTTTGACACCCAAAAGCAAATTGACTGAACTAGCTAAATTCATCTAATATCAAAGCAAGATTAACGAGACAAGAAAAATCTAAGTGACTTTCTTGTCAGGTGGAAATTCAAATAAATTCTATAATATACCACATTGATTCACTTCAAAAGAAAGTTAAAAAAAACTTTAAACATCAAAATAGTGTGTGCATGATGTTTGACAGGGTGAGATATTTTGAGGGGAAATGTAGTGTATAGTATATTACTGACTTGTGCTTTTTAAAGGTATTATTAATAGTAAAAATGTGTGTATGTGTAGTATCTTAATTGAAAATGGGACTTCCCAACCTTATCTTAGTGGAAGGCAGGTTGCATAGACATCAAAAGCATTCCTACAGAACAATTCACATCATTATATTTTAGCTGACAACTTGCACATCCAGTCCTCGCTGTTTGCCTCCAGGACTTAGTGGAGCAACCATCAGATTCAATAATTGGACCGTCCTTGGCAATATCTCTTTGTTTTTTTCATTGACAGTATCTACTTTCTCCTGTATTGACATTGTATGTTAGCTTGATGTAATTTTTGCTATGTCAGTCTTGAAATATGGGAAATACAAAGTTGATAAGATAATTCATATTCAATTACTTCAGCACCTGAGGTTATTCTCCTTATCCCTACTTCATTATTTTCTTTTCCAGAATATACATACTCTTTTCATTGCTTATATTTCCAGTATGTAAGAAATGTTACTTCATGAAGAAGACTTCAATTAACCTAGAAACTTCCTGCATCCATGGTTAGTCTACACTGGCTGCTAAACCTGGGACCAGATGCAACCAGTTGAACCCTCTGTGACAACATGTTAGCATCCAGATGGTCCATCTGGATGAAAACCACATTGTCCGCACTGGATTGTCACTTCACCCTCCATGTCAGACAGAGCCCAGCTAGCTGCAGGGCTCTGTCTGAGTTCCTAGCCATTGTAAGTGCTCCATTCTGACATAAGTAGAACTGCCCACATGACTAGGAAAAAGGCTAGGAGTCTCCTTTCGTTCTTCCTGAACATGCAGATGCCTCTGTTGATGTCAGAATAGGGTGCCCATGATCACTGGAGGGGTCAAGATGCCATTGGCTTGAAAGGATGTAATTAACTGGGTGCTGATACCTTTGCCGTTCTTTCTTTTACTTTTTGCTCCATCCTGCCTAATACTGGGGTTATTCTAATTGATTATTTTTCCTCAGTTCTATGCAGCATTATTCCCTGTCCTTTTCCTCATTGTTTTGATAACTCTGGTGATTTCTTTTCACTACTTGGATTTATCACTATTTATGCTGGATCAAAGAAAATCAAAGCAGTCCATACTCTGGAAATAATGCCTGACTACTCACTGGAGGGAGGGATATTAGAGGTAAAGATGAAGTACTTTGGCCACATAATGAGAAGGCAGGAAAGCTTGGAGAAGATAACGATGCTGGGGGAAATGAAAGGAAAAAGGAAGAGGGGTTGACCAAGGGCAAGATGGATGGATGTTATCTTTGAAGTGACTGGGTTGACCTTGAAGGAGCTGGGAGTGATGATGGCTGACAGGGATCTCTGGTGTGTGCTGGTCCATGAGGTCACAAAGAGTTGGAAGCGACTGAACAAATAAACAACAACAAAAATAATTCCATGTTTATGGCATCTTTGCTTGCACCTTACTTCAAAAAGAGGTGTGTATAACAAAGGTGAGAAACTATGGGAGTCATAGGAGAATGTTTAGTTTCTGAAACAATTCGTGAGTTGCAGTTTGGCTGAAAAGCTTTAAAAAACCCACCATGCTCCTCACAAATGTGCAAGTAGCTATTGTTTTTGTTGTACAATCAAAGGATGGGTCAGAGATCAATTTCCCCAGATACAAAACGGCTGGTCCTTGAAGCCCTCCAGGAGAGGTAACAACTCACTTTAACTTAAGAAATTCATGGTGACAACTGTGATTAAAATAATGTTAACTGGAAAAGAAAAGAACTTGATAAAATCCAATGCAAGGTGGGGGAGGGGTATATGATTGGATGCATGATACAGAGACACAAAGAACTATGCAATTGTTACCCATCACTTCATATTCCACACGTTTATCTGTCTCCACAAACCAGTCAGCTTCTCCCCATTAACTTTATCCATGAGTCGGGCCTCATAGAAAAAGATTTCCTGCCTAGCAGAGCTTCCCAGCAAATGAGTTCATCAATCTATATTTCAAATATCAAATTAATGTCAAAACTCTGAAACCTATAGAGATAATTCTGCTCATATGAATTATCTTGAGTCTTGTGATCTTCTAGGAATCCCACCATTGTCACAGGTTTATCTGGTAAGGATACATAAAAAGGGTTTTTCATGGTGGCTGGACCCAGGTAGTAGAATTATATTCCATGAAAGGCTAGACCAGTCTCCTCTCTTCAGGTAAAGTCATTTTAATATAAACACACCTTTATAAATTCACTGACAGTTCAGAAATTTTTTCAATATGGTATATGATTTGTATACTCTTAAAGTGTTGTTTTAATATGATAGCCTATTTAATTGGTTTTTAGAAATCATCACATTTCCAGATATACCATGTTTTAACCTCTTCAGCCATCTTGGGTCTCATATTTGCAGAAAGAGAAGACATAAATGAAACAATAAATACCTTGATCCGCCACAGCACTCATGTGCTGGATGCTATGTAGAGGTGATTTAATTCCCCTACCTGCTCTATAATAATATAATATAATTAATTAATAATAAAATAAAATAATAAAATAAAATAACCCAACAGGAGTTAGATATTTTCAGTGTTGACTGAATACACCTTTAGTTTGGAACACAGTTACACATTTCCAGCTATTATTCATTTTGCTACAGCTTTCAGATTATGGTTTAAGAAAGTTGAATCTTAAACCTCTTTGTTAAGAAGACTGGTGTTAGGCATTTAAGAAGATTAACAGTAAGGCCTGTCTTATGAACTACTCTTGCATGATTTTCCTGTCTTTTTTCTTACATTATTCAACAGCCTTTTAAAATGCAATAACCTTGATATGGGAAAATGAACAAATGCTGGAAATACAGAGCTGGTAGAGTGCATTATGGAAATATACATCCACTGTGATCGATAAGTATAGGCATATGTGTACTATGAAACACATACAGTATTATATATATATATATATATATATATATATATATATATATATATATATATATGCCATGAGAGAGAGAGGCAGAGAGAGGCAATGAAAGATATGTATATGCATTTTGAGACTTTACATAAAACATACACACACACTGGATATATACCTTTATAATATTTCATGTTATTACATAATATTGTATTATACCTTATATATGCAGGAGCCCAATTATGACAATTCATAATTTTAAAAGGAGACAAGCATACCCTTCAAGGACAAATAAATGCCAAAATCAATAGGGCAGTAACTCATAAACAAGAGGCCATAAATTGAAATTTTGTCAGGGATTAGTGTATAAGCACTTGTTTACAAAAAAGTAGTCACCTCCTGAAAAAAAAATCAAAGGTCAAACAGAAGATTTGTTGTTCTCAGCAAAGCTTGCAACATGGGCACAATGCAGGTCTAAAATGTGTCACTCACTTCAATCCAAACTGAGGATATGA
Organism: Anolis carolinensis; assembly: GCF_035594765.1. NCBI lineage: Eukaryota > Metazoa > Chordata > Lepidosauria > Squamata > Anolidae > Anolis > Anolis carolinensis. The sequence continues at coordinate 86,519,690 of NC_085844.1, forward strand.
ACAATATCATTTTGAGATATTGTTTTCAGGGGATTCGGGCGATCCAGTAGCCGGATCCCTGTCAATGGGATAGCGGATGGAAGGGAGGCAAAGGTCAGTCATTAAGTACCACATGGTAGCCAATCTTTTGCTGAATCTGGCTGTCACATGAGAAAAGCATCAGTAGGCAGCCGGGGGGGGGGGGGGGTCCCATTAGCCTTGCCAGAGTGAGACAGAAGAAGAAAGCAGATATCTTGTCTTTTTGCAAAGCTGGTCTATATATACCAGGGCGAGCCCCTCCATTTTTCTATGGCATCCTGGCTAGCTCTGTGTTCTATCTCAGTGAGATTGCTACTTAGGGATCACTTTTTGAGAATTCCAGCACTTTTCTTCTGCTTTAATTTTTTTTGTTAATATCTTTCTTAGAGCCCTTGCATTTTACTAGTAATTTTGCTAGGGAGGAGTGGGTGGGCGAGCGTTGGAGGGGGGTGAGTTTTAAAGGGTTTTTTTGTATGTTTGTTTAATTTTTTTTTTTACTTTTGTTTAGCTTTAACTTGACTCATTGTGGGATAGGTTTATGTAATAGCCTGACTAGAATTTCAATTTCAATCCCTCCCCAGCCCTACCTTTTGACTTTTTGTATTCTATCCTGCCACCCAAGCCTTACCTTTTGGCTTTTGTACTCTGTTCTGCACCAGGAGCCTAAGTTCTTCTCCACAAAAAATATATAGGCCTTTCTTCTAATTCACCTCTTTGACTCTCTGCTATTCCCTCCCCAGCCCTAATTTCTGGCTTGTTTGTGTATACCCCTGCACCAGTCCAACCGCCTTCCTCCTTTATATGTAGAAACTTTAAAAAATTACTTAAAATCAGTGGATGACCCAAATATTCTGAACCTTGTTCTGCAGCCTCCCTCCCCCACTCCATGCCAGTGTGTGGATAAGAGCGGAGGGGAAAGAACTTGCCAAACTCCAGAAACACCTTGGAGGAAGAGGGCAGTGGAGCTTACTTAAGGGACCATCCAACCTTTGGCTACAGGGGAAAGAACTTTGTATAGCTTCTGTCCTATTGAGCTGCTGCCTGCTGAGCACTTTAAAAACCAGATGTTCGTCAAACACTTTGTGAGGACAGTGTTGTCATCATTAATGCACTTTTAAGTGTAGAAGGGGCACCAATAAGCACTTTCCAGTAGAACTGAACTGCTGCACTGCACTTTATGAACTAAACCGCTTACCACCTATATTACACCAATATTTATTATGATAACATCAAATACCTATTGCTGGACCCTTCTTTGGACTTGAATTAAGCACTATAGCACTTTGGCACTGTGGTCATTACAACCACAGTCAACATCTGTAGTGATCAAGGTGTGTTAGTAGCTAGAGTATTAATTAAGGGTCAGGGACACAAATAGGAGGGTGGGAAGGGAGGGCAGTGGTTAGAGGCCATTGGGCCAGTGCAATTACCATCCATAGATAACAATATAAACAACACTGAAGCACTGGAGCACTCTTATAGGGTTGGGGTAAAGAAATTAACATCTTAACTCCTACGCTGAGTATACTACTGCTTCCAATCAGAACATCAGTATAACCCTCAAAGGAGGTAGGAGTAGGAAGCAGCGGTAATATGATCCTCAAATGTGAAAGTGAGTCTACAACTATGGTAGACCATGTAGGGAGAGGGTGTGCATTTAGCAGCTGGGGGGGCCCCATCGAAGTTATCCAGGGGAGGGGGAGATATGGGAAAGGGAGGCATAACTTAATTCGGCCTAGGGTGAGAAATAGAGTGCTTGTAGATCTAAAACGGCCTCCTGACATAGTAAAGTTGGGTGCCCAGGTTGGCGGACCCTCCGATCTGAAGGTGGTGCTGCTGAACGCCAGGTCTGTCAACGGTAAAGCTGCAATCATCCAGGACCTCATCCTGGATGAGCGGGCAGACCTGGCGTGCATAACGGAGACCTGGTTGGACGAGGCTGGGGGAGTTAACCTCACCCAGCTTTGTCCACCAGGATATACCGTGCAGCACCAACCAAGATCTGGAGGGAGGGGAGGAGGGGTTGCAGTGGTCTATAAGGAGTCCATCCCCCTGACCAGGTGCCCCATCCCGCAGTCTACCTTGTTTGAGTGTGCTCATCTGAGGGTAGGGAGCCGGGACAGTTTAGGGATTCTGTTAGTGTACCGACCACCCCGCTGCACTACAGTCTCCCTGCCTGAGCTAGCTGGGGTGGTCTCGGGCCTGGCTTTGGAGTCCCAACGGCTCATTGTGCTGGGGGACTTCAATGTCCATGCCGAGGCCACTCCCTCCGGTGCGGCTCAGGACTTCATGGCCGCCATGGCAACCATGGGGCTGTCCCAATTAGTATCTGGCCCTACCCACAGAGCAGGGCACACACTTGACTTGGTTTTCTGCCAGGGATGGGAGGAAGGTGGCGGTGTGGAGGAGCTCACCATCGCTCCTTTGCCATGGACCGACCATCACCTGATCAGGTTTAGAATCACTGCGCCCTCCAACCTCCACAGGGGTGGAGGACCCAAAATGGTCCGCCCCAGGAAGCTTATGGATCCGGATGGATTCCTGACGGCTCTTGGGGAATTTCCCGCCACCTCGGCTGGTGACCCTGTCAATGCTCTGGTCGCCCTCTGGAACAAGGAGGCGGCTAGGGCAATAGACACGGTCGCTCCGGAACGTCCCCTCTCAAGTACCCGAGCTAAACCATCTCCTTGGTTCACCGAGGAGTTGGCAGCGATGAAGCGAAAGAAGAGGGGACTAGAGGGTGTGTGGCGTTCGGAGCCAAGCGAGCCAAACCGAACACGGCTGTGTTCCTATCTTAGGGCATATGCCGCGGCAATAGATGCTGCAAAGAACATTTTCCTTGCAGCTAATATTGCGTCTGCAAAGAACCGTCCGGCGGAGCTGTCCCGAGTTGTCAGAGGTTTGTTATATCCCGTCCCTCAAGACGGGATCCCTGACAACTTGGCAGCCCGCTGTGAAGCATTTGCTCGGTTCTTTGCGGACAAAGTCGCTTTGATCCATTCTGGCTTTGACACCATATTAACGGCAGTCTCCGAGGATGTAGCAAGAGCACCTGCTTGTCCTATTTTGATGGATTCGTTTCAATTGGTTCAGCCTGAGGACGTGGACAAGGTGCTTGGAGAGGTGAGGGCTACCACATGCATCCTAGACCCCTTCCCATCCTGGCTAGTGAGAGAAGCCAGAGGGGGATTGGCCGAGTGGGTGAAGGTGGTGGTGAATGCTTCCCTTCGGGAAGGCATATTTCCAGCGAGCCTTAAATTGGCTGTGATCAAACCGCTGTTGAAGAAGCCATCACTGGACCCCACTCAATTGGATAGCTATCGGCCTATTTCCAATCTCCCCTTTTTGGGCAAGGTCGTGGAACGTGTGGTGGCCGCACAACTCCAGGCATTCTTGGTTGACACTGATTTTCTAGATCCGGCGCAGTCTGGTTTCAGGCCGGGGCATGGTACCGAGACAGCCTTGGTCGCCTTAGTCGATGATCTACGCCGGGAACTGGACAGGGGGAGTGTGTCCCTGCTGGTTCTGCTGGACCTCTCAGCGGCCTTCGATACCGTCGATCACGGTATCCTTCTGGGGCGCCTTGCCGGGATGGGTCTCGGAGGTACTGTTTTGCAGTGGCTCCGGTCCTTCCTGGAGGGGCGTTCCCAGATGGTGTCATTGGGGGACACCTGCTCGGCCCCACAACCATTGACTTGTGGGGTCCCGCAGGGTTCAGTACTGTCCCCCATGTTGTTCAACATATACATGAAGCCGCTGGGAGAGATCATCAGGAGTTTCGGGGTTCGGTGTCATCTGTACGCAGATGATGTCCAGCTCTGTCACTCCTTCCCACCTGTCACTAAGGAGGCTGTTCAGGTCCTGAACCGTTGTCTGGCCTCTGTGTCGGACTGGATGAGGGCGAACAAATTGAAACTGAATCCAGACAAGACAGAGGTCCTCCTGGTCAGTCGCAAGGCTGAACAGGGAATAGGGTTACAGCCTGTGTTGGACGGGGTCGCACTCCCCCTGAAGACACAGGTTCGCAGTCTGGGGGTTCTCCTGGACTCATCGCTGAGCCTGGAGCCCCAGGTCTCGGCGGTGGCCAGGGGAGCCTTTGCACAACTAAGACTTGTGTGCCAGCTGCGCCCGTTCCTTGGGAGGTCTGACTTGGCCATGGTGGTCCACGCTCTGGTTACATCCCGTTTGGACTACTGCAACGCTCTCTACGTGGGGTTGCCTTTGAAGACGGCCCGGAAGCTCCAATTAGTACAACGGGCGGCAGCCAGATTAATAACTGGGGCGGCTTATAGGGAGCGTACCACCTCCCTACTTAGCCAGCTCCACTGGCTGCCGATATGCTACCGAGCCCAATTCAAAGTGCTGGTTTTGACCTATAAAGCCCTAAACGGTTCTGGCCCAATCTACTTGTCCGAACGTATCTCCTCCTATGAGCCAGGAAGATCCCTAAGGTCATCTGGCACGGCTGGTGGGGACGAGGGACAGGGCCTTCTCGGTGGTGTCTCCCCGGCTGTAGAACACCCTCCCCAGAGAAATATGGCAAGCCCCAACCCTTTTGAGTTTTAGAAAAGCCCTGAAAACATGGCTATGTGCCCAGGCTTTTGAAGATTAAACGATAATGACGACCCGGACTGATTTACGGCTACAGCACGAGGATTTTGGAGGAATGGATTTTAATCATATGTTTTTATATTTTTAATATTGTTTTAATTGTTTTATTGGATTTTTATAGCTGTTTTAATTATGTATAGGCATCGAATTGTTGCCAATTTTGTACGCCGCCCTGAGTCCCTTCGGGTGAGAAGGGCGGGATATAAATGTTGGAAATAAATAAATAAATAAATTGTGGGACTTGCAGTCAGAAATGTGTCCTTCAAATGTGGCTGTTTTCATTACTGTATCCATAAAAATAATAGAAGGAGAAGCCTCGCCAGTTCCCCCTTTGTCTCCAATTAGGTGAATCTTCCCTGGAGCAAAAACATAACTTCTGGCTGATGGAATGCTATTATCCCATCCTGTTTTTGGAAATTTCCCAATGAATGGAAAGGAGAGGGGGGGTGGCTGCTGAAAATAGGACCAAAAGCAGGGCAGTGTTTTGATGAATCACGTATACCTAATAAAAAAACCAATGTCGTGAGAAACATTGGCTAGGAACTAGCTATTTGAAAAACTTTGAACATATGTAAACAGCGCTGGCTTCCTCTGAAGCCCATTGAATTCAGTGAGCAGTTTCTTGCTTTGAGATATCAATGCTTTTGCAATCAAAAAGAACATCCATACACTTTGCCTCTTTGCTCCTATGTAGATTAAGCAAGCTCTATTGTGGTTATATAGTATTCCTAATGCGTATAGGAAAGACTCTGTGGTTCCTCCTCAATTCTGTCTACATAAATTCTGTACAAGAGCAGCATTGTTTTTACAATCATCTATGTAGTTTTTTCTGACATCTACTGTGAGTAATTTCTCACCTAGATTGTTTAAAAAAACCTGAGCCTTTGTTCCTATTTGCAGCTTCAGAAAATATAGAAAGGGGATTATTTTCACTGTACGGTATTTCTGACATGTCATGAAAACAGAATTCAACTATTTGTGGGACATTTGTGACTATGTATTACATCCCTAAGCCCAAGTCTCCCACCCACCTCCAGAACACTACAATTTTCATCTGACACCTTGTTGAGCTGAGACTATAGTTTTCTGTCTTGCTACTAATGTAAATTTATAGCTATGCTAAAAAGACTGTGTTATCTCCCGTTACGGCTGTTGTGAATGGTCACTGTTGTTATTATGCATACATTTCAGCTTTAATAGAATTGTCACAGATGCTACATTTTTTCTTTGCCATTTTAATCCCACTGTTTACTATTTTTCATTTCTTCCCACTGTTTAGCATTTATGTATTATACTCTCAGTTTTTCTTATCTACATGCATTTGCGCATATGCACTGCCTCATCTGTCAGCCAAAAATAAATCTTCATGAATTGGATAACTGAAATTCTAGAACATGAAAGTATATGTCATAATACTTTCCTCCAAGATCCCACAATATGTTTTTGTAGGTCATTCCAGCATTTTGATTTCTTTAGAAGCAGGTAGAACAGTGATCCTGAAGAGGCATGCACTTTGCACATTCTCAGAAGTACCCTTATGACTTGGGAGGGTGGCATGGAAGGAATACACCAAGAGTTGAATCTCTCTGAGGATTAGCTTTATTTGCCAACCAAGCAAATGGCGGCAGTTGTGCTCAAAGCATGAAAAGACTGCTGTGCCCCCAAGATAGGATCGTAGTGTTTTATTGTTTTACAGAAATCCAAAAAGCACATGTTGATAGATGTTAATGCATTGTCCATTTAATTGGTCTATGCTTACCTAATACATTTTGATTGGCTCTCTATACTAAGCAAGCAAACAGGTGCTAAACAGCAAAAACTGGAATAAACTAGACTTTCATATCTTCTTCAAGTGACCCTAACTCACTGGGATGCACTAGGCAGGCACCAGCTTATCTTATTGTTCCAAGTGAAAGCAAGAATGCTGTGTGAAACTAATGGGAGGAAAGGCATGAGAATCACTCCTCAAACTGCAGCAGCTGCTTCTTGTCTTCTTATATACCCTTGTCTGTATATACTTTACAGATGGGAACTTCAATCACATATAAGGTAAAGGTTTTTTCTTGACGTTAAGTCCAGTCATGTCTGACTCTGGGGGTTGGTGCTCATCTCCATTTCTAGGCCGAAGAGCCGGCGTTGTCCGTAGACACCTCCAAGGTCATGTGGCTGGCATGACTGCATGGAGCGCCATTACCTTCCCGCTGGAGCGGTACCTATTGATCTACTCACATTTGCATGTTTTCGAACTGCTAGGTTGGCAGAAGCTGGAGCTAACAGCAGTCGCTCACGCCGCTCCCGGGATTTGAACCTGGGACCTTTCGGTCTGCAAGTTCAGCAGCTCAGTGCTTTAACACACTTTGCCACCGGGGTTCCTTTCAATCTCATATAGCATTTTATTAAACTATATCTCCTTCAATCCAACTGGAACTGTCCAAAAACTATAAGCTGCGACTGCTCTGATCATATGCCATGCTGTCAAAGGCTTATGGCACTTGTAGTCTGAACCAAGAGTTTGCTATTTTTAAACCAGTAAATGAATGTCTATCTCTGAGTTATGATTTTTTCAGTGATATTCATGAACTCTTAGTCCCTCAAATATTCTGGATTCCAACTCTCATAAAACTAAGAGATTATGTGAGTTGTAATCCAAAACAATGCTTTGGGAATGAGTTCATTAATGTGAGAAGAACATGATAAGTTAGAGATGATAGGAGTTCCATTGTAAAACATACGATGGATCAAGGATGTATTACTTTTGAAATGAATACCTGAATTATACATAGAAAAGACACAAACTGGCTGTATTTCATGGTCTTCTGATTTCATTGGTAATAATTTTGATTCTCTGTACTCATGTCACCTCTCCAGCCCACATTTTATTGGCTTTATTAATCTCCAAAGACAGGTCTTGAATATTCAAAAATGTGTTCACTACTTTGTGAATATAAAAATACTAAAATACTTCAACTAAAGTGTTGAAGAGAAGTGACATGCAAGTTGGTGCCCTCCAGATATTAGGACTGCAGCACCATGAGCCACCAGATGGTGGGATCATGGGAATATTAGACTGGATCTACACTGCCCTATATTCCAGGATCTGATACCAGATTATCTGTTTATCCCAGATTATTTGACAGTAGACTCCTATAATCCAGTTCAAAGCAGATAGTCTGGGATCAGATCCTGGGATATATGGAAGTGTAGATCCAGCCTTAGCCTCCAAAAAGCTGCCTCCCTTTGCATTTGATGAAGTGGTCTATGTTGCATGAAAATCAACATTACGACAAGTGGATCTGTCCTTATGGAACCATGTAAATCTTTCTTATTCAGATTTAGAATATCTTGAATTAAGACAAGAACTTCTTTGTAGTTAACACTTTTTCTATTATAAAACCAAAATTGTTGCATAGGGGTACCACATATGCCCCACGATATACTGATGATAAATGAAACAAAACAAAATATCTGGTGTACCTTCCAACTGTCCTGATTGGGTGGAGGCAGTTCCAAATATTCCTCTGCTACACCACTTTTTCAGATGCTTTAAAAACATTCCAAGTTTCTCTAACTTACTTCACATCCTGCAAGCTGGGTTCAACGTGCGAAAGTAGTGGGGGTGTGGGGGAAGCTGGACCTTGCCCATTCCAGTAGACTCAGGCAGACAAAAATTGCTCCTAGCTAAGTGTTCTTTCACATATGGCCATACTACCCACACTCTGATGTCCCTTAGCCATATATGTCCTGGTCCCCATCTGTGATATTTTGGAGGGCTATGCATATGATAATGGTCTTGTTATATAGACAATCTCCTAGTACGAAGTGGTTAAAACATGTTAAAATAGATTTATGGTAACTTCAAAGCTACTGAGTTGTGCTATAATCAAGCAGTGCAGTGCCAGAATGTATTATTTCAAATGAAGCAGCAGTAATGCAGAAGGAGCCATAATTAAAGTGCCCTGGCTGAAAAAGCTTTTTGCAGTAATCTTAGAAGGAGAGATATTCTTTGCAGTTTTAAGCCTGCCTTTTGGCCAAAAAGGGATGTCTATTTATACTGACAAATGCAATTGAAATAGATCCAGGAGCATAGCAATCACAATTAAAGTAAAATAGAGGCTGATGTCCAGGCACCACTGGTAGGAAAAAATTGCCTATAGCAGCAGTTCTCTTTTCTCAAATATCCTCTCAACTTTGCTCTTAAGTATCAGGCTATAATCCCATGCAGATTGTCTAATAAAAGCCTTCAGTGCTCCCTTCGATTATACTCAGTAAAGGTCTTCATGCAAGATGATGTCACTCAGCTTGTCAGATATTTGAGTATCTAGTGTGACTAAAACTATCAGACATATAAAGACCTGAAAAATGATCTGTGTGTGTCCCAAATGATTCTCTCAGCCTTTTATTCTCTTTATCTTATTATCCTTTTTTGTACTTTTTCCTCCTCCAAATTCTGCCCTTAACACACTGAATGAATTGCTCTTGAATCATGTGGTTGCATTCTGACATTATAGTTCAATCGTGAGATAATTCTGCAATTGGGTTGAAGATCACTTTCTCTCTCATTTAAAATCACCTTCCATTTATCTGCCAATAGCTGGCAGGTAAAAGGACATCCTGGAGCATATGGCAGTTTCAACCACTAGACAAAGAGATTATTGTTCCTTCAGTTGGAGCCCTGCCTTTGCTACTTGCTCTATGACATCCCCCACCCCAACTCATTCCTGGAAATTAGATGTGTAGAAAGCAGTGAACCTACTGTGGGAAAGATAGGAAGAGGCTTATGGGATTTATACACCAGAAAGAGTGCAAGTGTTTTTTACAGTTTGTGGTCTTGAATTTTTTGAATATGGAAACTGACGTGACCATCAGATGTGTTCAAATTTAAGGTATTTATTACAAACCACCAAAAATAGAGAGAAACGGACTAAAAATAAGCCTAAACATCAGTTAGGGGAATATTTGGTTAGTACTTGGATGGGAGACTGCCAACAAATACAGGTTGAGTACTTGAGCTGCTTTGGGTCTTGGTCCTGAGAGAAAAGTAGGGTAAAAATAAGCACATATTATTAACAACAATTACTGTTTGGGACTAGCAGTGTTTTGGATTTTAGATTTAATTAATTTATTTTTTAAGATTTTGGAATAACTATAATTACATTATAATTAAAAGGAGCCCCGGTGGCGAAGTGCATTAAAGCACAGAGCTGGAGACCGAAAGGTCCCAGGTTCAAACCCCAGGAGTGGCGGGAGCGGCCGCTGTTAGCTCCAGTCCTGCCAACCTAGCAGTTCGAAAACGTGCCAATATGAGTAGATCAATAGGTACCACTCCGGCGGGAAGGTAACGGCACTCCATGTAGTCATGCTGGCCACATGACCTTGGAGGTGTCTATGGACAACGCCGGCTCTTCAGCTTAGAAATTGAGATGAGCACCAACCCCCAGAGTCAGTCACGACTGGACTTAACGTCAGGGGAAAACCTTTACCTTTACCTGTAATTACATTATACATAAATAATGAGATATCTCAGAGATGAGACCCAAGAATTCCTGAAGCAAAGGTTGTGGGACATTTCCCTAGGGGAGCTTATTGCCTTACAGTGATCAAATATCACAGATTCTTTACAAAGGCAAGATTAAACTTATTGCCCTCAGAGCTACTAAGAGACAGACTGTCTAGAATTCCTTACTCCCAAAGACTATGCCCCTGTGAGGGAAATGTAGAAGAAACAATAGACTACATTTTATTGCAGTGCCACTATTACACAGTGCAAATGTTATATCTAATTGTATCCCACATGACCAGTCATACGCCACAGGGGAATGCGAGATATCTTTAAGAGGACAAGTGCCTCAGGGTGACACTCATAGTGGCAAAATTCCTCACACTGGCCACAAGGCTGAGAAAAGAAATTAACCTCGGGTAGGGCTATTGAAACCATGTATATTGATCTATTGTGGACAAATTCAGATTTTGGAATTCCAGTTCAGGGATGTCCAACCTCTACTAAGTGCTGCAAGCTACCGTGTTTCCCCGAAAATAAGACAGTGTCTTATATTAATTTTTGCTCCCAAAGATGCACTAGGTCTTATTTTCAGGGGATGTCTTATTTTTCCATGAAGAAGAATTCACATTTATTGTTGAACAAAATATGAACATTTATTATATACTGTACAGTAGTTGTCATCACAAACCAGCATAACCAGACAAACTGTGAATCCTATCAAGAATTTCTTGTTACTACCAATATTTCCATGTACAACACTCTATGTTACGTACATTTACCAATCCTGCATGCTCTGGTGTTCTGTTCATTGGGCATGCTTCCAAACAAAAACTTTGCTAGGTCTTACTTTCAGGGGAGGCCTTATATTTAGCAATTCAGCAAAACCTCTAGTAGGTCTTATTTTCTGGGGATGTCTTATTTTAGGGGAAACAGGGTATATATCAGAGGAAGGAATTGGCAAAAGCATCTCTGAGTATTCCTTGATTAAGAAAACCCTATTAAAATAATGGGATAACCATAAGTCAGCAGACAACTTTAAGGTACATACACTCAAGATTCTGGTGGGAATCTTCTGTCCATTGCATATAGGCAACCCTTCCTCTTCCCTCCCATATTTAGCTTAGGGTTGGGATGTTTTGTTCGTTTTGTCCTTCAAACCAGTTGCTTTGCTCACAAAAGCTAAAGAAGCAGAAACTCTGCCAGCCACTCTTCTGTTTCTGATCTTTTAGGATCTGTTGTTCAAAATGTATTTTTCTCAACTTTAGCAAATAGATTTGAAACTATTTAGGGTTCAGAGCATAGGATTGTTCCTTTAAAATTGGGAGTAAAATGAAAAGTGGTTTCACAACCACCACAATGACATGGAAGCCACCAGCTACCACTGACACCAGGATTAGGCACAGTCTCACACACATACAACTTATTGCTCATTAATTTCAACAAGCTGACCTTGTTTTTAACAAGTGGTCACTATAGGTGTGCATCTATCAGGCATCTGACAGGGTCGATAAGAATAAACATCACATATTTGGTTTGACAGAAAATGTAATCACATTCATTACTGTTCTATTGTGTCATCTTGAAGCTTTCCTGAACAATCACAGAGGCCAGGAACTTTCAGGTCCCTCATCTCCCTTTTTTCTTTTTCTTTTAATAAAAGCAAAAGACCGGCAGAAAATAACAGCCTTTTTCACAGAGCCAACTGACAGAAATATGCAAAGGTAATATTTTAAAGACTATTCAAAAGTGTGGGGGGAAGAATGAGGTGAAATGAGGTGGTGGTTGGCAGTTGCATCTTCTATAATAAAATAAACCTGAGCTTGTTTTAGCTCCAATTAAAACTAGCATCTGAAGACAAGTAACTATTTGACTAACATTTCGCTATTATACAACTTTGTCATCACAATTGTTTCTTTCCCCACTATGTAAAGTCCGGTGGAGACACTTGAGACATTTAATTTTTGCAATTCCTAGTGTAAATGGACTTGCACCATACCCCTAGGCTGGATCTACACTGCCCTATATTCCAGGATCTGATCCAAGATGACCTGTTTTGAACTGGATTATATGAGTCTACACTACCAGATAATCTGGGATAAGAAGATGATCTGGTATAGGAAGATAATCTGGGATTAGATCCTGGGATCCTAGGGCAGTGTAACCCGTCCCTAGATTAATATGTTTCTGATGAGACCTCTACTAGCCTTTCCCCTTTCCAAACATTTTGACTTAAAAAAACACAAAAACAAACCTTTAAAAGTACAATCTGGAAGAAAGCCACAAATAGAAGTACATATTTCAGTGTAATATTTGTGTCTGCTGGTGATTTCTCACTCTTTCTTTTTTGAATGAAGAATAATGCAGAAATTATTCTGCATTAGAGAGCGACACTAGAGAGATACAGGATTTCAGAAGGATACTTGTGAAAAAATGGCACAAAGAGAAAAACGATTGATTGATTCAGGTTTACTTGCACTTCAGCCCCATTGGGTGTTATTAGTCAGGAATCATCTTCACCTGATTTGGAGTAGTGATTGTAAGCATTTTCAGCAAAACTATTCCCCTCCTTCAGATGTTTTATCTATGATATATCAGGAGCTGCATTGTAGTTTTCTGCCTGATTGCCTCAATATGTATAGATTAGTACTTGGCTGTAATAGGAAAATTATGCAGAAAAGCTCTAAAGGTTTCCATTTCAAACTAAGGATTTTATCTGGATAATTATAGTCATTCCAGGGGCCCTTTCACACTACGCCATTATATCTCTACAATTCACCTAACTGCCATAGCTGCATCCCCTGGAATCATGAGATTTGTTGTTTGGTGAGGAGTTAAAAGTCTCTTGCTCAGAAATCTGAATGCCCATCTCTGAATTACAAATCCCAAGATTACATAGCACGCAGTCACAACAGTTAAAGTGGAATCATTATGCTATAACTGTGTAATGTGAAAGCCCCCCTGGTTCTGTTTTTTCCTCCCTTAACATTAGCAAGGCTCAAAGCAGTGCTACAGAATCTGTGGAAGTTAGATCCCTATATACTAGTCATGATAGTCTGGTAGTGTGAACTCTATTCCTTATGCAGCAAATGCTGATTCCCAATCCTCCTTTTGAAACAGTAAGCAACCAGAAACTAGTGTTTTCTGCCTCCTTGTAAATAATTTCAAAAGGTTGCTAGCCTATAAAGCAGCGGTTCTCAACCAGTGGGCCGCAGCCCAGCAGTGGGCTGCGAGAATGAAAATCCAGTCCGCAAACCTCCTTCCTATTTATTTATTTATATTTCCACTCCTTTCCACAGAGCTGATCATTGCATTGGATATACCACATCAACACTAGATTATTAAATATGGTTTTCTGTGGGTGAGCTGATGGTGTCTACTGGATGGCATATGTTCTGCATCAGAAATCAGAACTTATGTGGTCTATCCAATGCAGTTGCCTGAATTAGCACCCCAAATAACAAACTGAATCTAAAGTTGACCAAAACCTGATTTGTAACCCTTCTGGTACTAATGTTGGAGGGTGGTCCCTGGTGAAAGTGGATCTCTGTTCAAGTGGTCCTGGTCAAAGTGGTCCCTGGTCAAAAAAAAAGGTTGGGAATCACTGCTATAACGAGTTGATGCACCTTTCTATTCCAGAATCAACATGGCTGCCCAACAGCATTTCCTGAGCTGAACAGATAGGTATATCACAGGTAGAGATCCCATAGAAAATACAGTAATAGGTTCCTACATCATGTAAAAGAGAGTATTTTAATGAACTTTTAGTCCAAAACGAATAATATGCAAGTGCGAAATGACACAACCAGGTCAGGTAAGCCTTGCATAAGTAAACAAAAGCATTTTAACCCTTCTTTGGGACCTTTCATACAGCCATATACCCCAGAATGTCAAGGCAGATAATCTGCAATATTTGGTTTGAATTGCCAGATAATCCAGTTCAATGTGAATGTTATAGAGATGTGTGGAATGGGCCTAGAAGACATGTGAAGTTTTGTTCTAAAATGTATCTGGGGATATTTTGTTTCTTTCATTATACTCAACCTTTCTTACAATTTCCACTTAGGAGGCCAAACTTTTTTTTTTTTGCTGTTTTCCTGTTCATGCATGGTCAGTAAGGGATGCTGTTTAATGTGTGATCAGGGGAAAAAATGGTTCTAAACTCTGTTCGAAAGTAGGGGGCACTAGTGCTTCATTTCTGAAGTCATTTTCAAATTTTGAAAGCAAAAAGTTCAAAACCATACAAAATTTCCGAATCTTCTTATGTACCTCATTAATGGCAAATGCACATACGCATGAAGGAAAACATTACTGTCAATGGGGAAACTTGAGGGGCTTCTCTCTCCCTCATTTTTGAGCTATCCTGATGAAACTTGCTACAGTGGTTGAACACATTTACCACTGTTATCTCCCTAAATTTCAGAACAGTTGACTTATCTGCAGATTTTTGATGAATTTTCAATTTTTTATAAAAATATTTTTTAATAATAATAAAAATCTGTTCCTGGTTTGAAACTGTTATTTCTTGTTTAATGGGTTGTCTTTACTTTGAAAGTAATTGTTCTACTTCAGAAACTTTGCTTTTGTGGTTTAAACTTTGTTAAATTTGTGGAGAGAGACTCAACAAACCATAATGTGCTATTTATAGGATGATGTCCCTTGTGCAAAAGACAAAGTTTTGGCGGTGTAATAAAGTTTCACCAAGTTTTTATGACAGAACCAATTAGAAAATGACTTTTATCAACCAGGAACAGAAATCATAGCACATCATGAAATAATTCCTGACAGATGGCCATCAGCTTCTGAATAAGGAAATCTGTTCCTGGTTTGAAAGTGTTATTTCCTGTTTGATTGGGTTTTCTGGGGCTGAAAGTGTGTGACTTGCCCAAGATCACCCAATGGGTTTTCATGGCTGAGTGGAGGATCAATGTTATTAATAAGGAAAGAGTGAGGACAAAAGGTGGTGGGAAATGTTAAGAGGAGAGAGGAACTGGGACATCTGGGAAATATAGTTTTAATGCAAGCATATGGCTCCTCCGTTACTATTGGGGAAACTTCAGGGGCTGCTATCTCCCTTATTTTTAAAGCTATTGGGGTGAAACTTGCTACAGTATTAGGATAAATTTAGGACGCTTTGCCCATCAAATTTCGTAATGTTTCACTTATGCACGGAATTTTAGGGAATTATTAAAGCTTTCTTAAACAACTTTTTTTAAAGATCCTCCTCCGTTAGCCTTGATTGGCTGAGAGGCATAGTCAGGTTTAGCTTCCCTAGTATTGACACACAACCACATAACTTTGCACAGGTTTATATACTATTATTTGCTTAACTCCTCTTTGCAGATTCCATGATTGTACAGTGTTCCCTCACTACTTCGCGGTTTCTCTTTTCGCTGATTTGCTGTTTCGCGCTTTTTCAATAAACTCTAAAAGACTATTATAAATCATAAAAAATTACAATTTACAGCTTAAGGAAGGGAGGAAGGAGAAGCCAAAGGGAGAGAAAAGGAGCCCAAGCGGCAAGGGGAGGAGAATGAGGTGATTTATCAACACACGATTGGTTGATAAAGACTTAAAATAGTGTATGACTACTAAAATAATGTATAAATATTAAAATAGATATAATGTCCCTACTTTGCGGATTTTCACTTATTGCGGATTGTCCTGGAACCTAACCCCTGTATATATTATAACAATTAGACTGTCTCTCAATGTCACAGATAGCTGCTCCAGCCCAATGCTTTCTGGGAAATGTAGTTCAGTGCAGGCATGTGGCGTCTCCTCACTTCCTATTAAATTACTATAAATGGGAAAATTCAGAGGCTCCTTTCTCCCTCATTTTTAAAGCGATTGAGGTGAAACTTGCTACAATGGTAGAACATATTTATCACTCTTTGCCTATCAAGTTTCATAATGTTTCACCATCCACAGATTTTTTTGGGAATTTTAAAAGTTTTTTTAACAACATTTTTTTTTAAAAAAACTACAAGAACAATGCCTTTGCCTCCCCCTTCCTCCTCCATCAGCCCTGATTGGCTGAGAGGCATACCAGCATGTTTGGCTTCATCTCTCAGTGGGACTTGGTCACAGCTACATCCAAAGACAGCCGAGACTTAAGAACTGAAGGCTCCTTTTGATTCAAATTCTTAATATTGGGAAGGCAGTGAGCAGGTGGCTCAGAACTTGCTTCAAAAGTGCTTTAGATCTGAATTAGATACGAATTTAATAAACATACAAACAAACAAGCCTACTATTTAACGTATGTTAGAAAGGCACACATAAATACAATAGGCTAGGTTAGAACAAAATCACATTCTTTAACAGCAAGCTTTACTACATTGTTTACAGATGTGGCTGCAATCCAACATATTCTACAGATGTGGCTGAAATCCCAGAATTATGTGTTTTTCCAACTCTTCTTCACCACCACCCAATGCTGATGCTGGCTAAAAAGAAAAGAGTGTGGGAGTAGAGAGATTTTCACATAAAATGAGCTTTTTTCTGTCTGTGGCTTTGTTAAATTAGATATGCCTGTAAAAGGAACAAATCCTCTTAAATCTTTTTGTTTCTTCACCTTGGAACATGTCTTCTTCATCAGGGATGGAGAAATATTTGCCTTTCTGCAAACCTTTCCTTATTTAATTTTTACTCTTAAGTATTTAAGAGTACAAAGCTTCCCAAGTAGTTTAGCTAGTGGAGCTTCCATATTTGCATTAATCACTTATGGCAGCAGATGAAATGCATTGCAAAGCAACTTTAGGATCAAAGATGTTCAGAAACTCCCTCCCTTATCAATATTTTCACATCCCTCAGGGAAAAAGCAAAGCATTGCTGCAATCCCAAAGAATTAAATGTATAATCAGATTTGCATCAGACTCACGCTTAAACAAATATATATCTCATTTTTATTTGTGCAGGATTGAGGGATTTATTTATTTATGCAGAACTGTAAAGCAAACAGGCATCTGTTTTTTGTTGTCTCATACTGAGGTTTTCACTGCTTGTGATTCATTAGTTTGAGTAACTCCAGCATTTCAGATACAAAAGTGTTCGCGAAGGCACTTTCAATGTGTCTGTTTTCTTTGTTGTATGTAAAATGAAAGGAATAGAACCCCTGGTGATTCCTTCACTCAGATCATGAACAGAATGACTTTAACAGATGACAGACATATGAGTGCATGTAAAAATGCTAGTTTTGAATCATAAGCCACTGGTATGATTTGTAGACGTCTTATCCTTAAATGTGAGTAATCAAGAAGACAATTCAGTACATCTCTGAAAAGTCACTTAAAATGTGGTTAACATTACACCTGTTGAGACAAATACATCAGCTGCAATAAGAAAAAAATGTGAAACTGCTCTTTCTTATAGAACAGGGATACAAGCATGTGAACGTTTCCCTTGATTCCACCAGCTATTCTATTATCACTCAGAATCCTATTAATCTTATACATAGCTGTCTGTCTGAGGTTCTCAAAAATACTCATTTTATTTTCTTCCTTATCCTGTATCCTGTTTTATGTTGTTTCCTATGCTTGATCATAATGAGATAGAAATATTCAATAGTATTTTTGTACCTTCATATTATGTAAGGATATGTTCATGGGTGAGAATGGGAATGAATGAGAATACTTGTATTTTGATTGTGGAATATCAAGATTGTATGTCTGTGTGTGTGTGTGTGTATGTGTGTATTCTACAATAAAAAGGGGAAAAAAGAACAGGGATACAAAACCTCTGGCTGAGGAAAATGGTTGCATAGAACTGAACTCTGCCATACATCCTGGAAAAATTATGGAAAGTTACTGAACTCTGCATTGCAGTCTAAGATGCTGCTGTAGTAGGGGTGCTTCCAGACAGGACTAAAATCTGTGGTGAAGTGGGGTTAAATGCCCACTCCCCCCTCAAAAACCAATTTTTGGTCCTACCTTGATCGACCCTTAGTCTTTATCCAGAAAATAATACTTAGAACTGAAAGTTGCTGGAGCTTATTTGTGAGTAGACATGCATATCACTGAGCTATGCTTGGTGTCCTGTTTTGCTTCAGAAACAGCCTTACAACACAAGCAAAGATAACCAAAAAAAGCTTTACTTCAGCAAAATAATAATAATAATGCAAAGAGCAGTAAAGGAAACAAAAAGTTCAAAAGCAATGCAAGGTCTTACAGCAGAAGTGAAACAAAAGTCTTTGGCACAAGTCTTCACAGTAGACGGGAGCAAAAGTCTTTGGCAAAAAAAGGCTTATAATATACAGGAACAAGAGTCTGTGGCAAGAAGTCGTTTGCAAAGTCAATGCTGGAACTGTAGCATGGAGACTGGAACACAAATATTGTTCGATTCCAGCCTGCATCTGAGATGTCAGTGAGCCTGGGGTTGGGCCTGTTCAGTCTGTGATAGTACCTGCACCCAGGGCCATAGCCAGAAAAAAAATTTGGGAGGGGTTTTGAAAATTTGGGGGGGGGGGGGTTAACCCCTAGCACACACCCCTCCCCGCTACAAACCTGTCAATATCTGCTTGAAATAGTGCCTGGAGGGATTCTTAATGTTTTGTGTCTCATGGACTTAGCATGGGGATTTGGTTAACCAGTTAAAATTCATGAGTAAACCAGTTTTTTTTATAACCTGAAAAATTTCAGGGGGGGGGTTGAACCCCTACCCCCCCCCCCCCTCGCTACAGGCCTGCCTGCACCTGACCTGTCAGATGAACCTGGGTTTGGACCTTGGATTCCCATGCAGCCAAAGGTAAATGATTTTGTACAGCCAGAGATAGATGAGGCTGTGGTTCCTGAGGATTCTGTGAGCAGGCATACAATGGTTTCAAGCAGGCAACTTGAACCTCATTCCTTGGGAGAATCAAGGTCAAGTTATCCTTTAGCAGATGGGCATTCCAGTCTTGATAAAAGTAATGAGGTTGACAGAAAGAAAGAGACAAGAAAGGGAGGGTTTGAGAAGGAGCAAACTGTTACTAATGAGAAACGGTTTTGAGCAAACTTCCCATGGAATGTGGCCTTGATTTTAGCTTTAAGAGGAACCGATTCTGAGAGTGAGTTCAGAGGTGGTAACTTTGCTCATCGAGATGTTTGATCCTGCTTCATGTTCTCTTGTTTCATGTTTCCTTTGGACTTTCATGCCAAGTTTCTGTAAGTCTTGTATCTTGAGTTTTGTTCCAGTTCTTGTTCCTGGGTATTTTGGATTATCAACACATGTTCCTGAAAGCCTTGCATTTTGAATCTCTCGTTCCAGTTCATGATCCTGTTCTTTGTTTCAGTTCATGATCCTGTTCTTTGGACTAATTTTGATTACCTTGATTGAAGTTTATTCTTGTGTTTGGATTTCTATGGACCCTTGCTTCAAGATTCCCAAGTGCCTTGTATCTTGTGGATTAAAACCTTGGTTTATTGACTTTGAAACTTTGATTTGCTAATGCTTACAAATTATCTTCAATAAACAGCTTGCATTGCATATAGCCTGGGGCTCCAGTGTGGTTTTAAAGTGTCTCTGCAGCCTAGGGGTGTAACAGTTTACCATCTCTCACAACAAACACCTTGAAATCTAACCCCAGGATGGATTCCTATCATGGCAGTGGCAGGCTCCCAGATCCAGATCTCCCAGGATGAATGCCAGCATATGCAGGACCGAATCTGGGACCAGGGGGGAAGATATGAGGACTAAGGACTCATACTGCTGTGCGCCTTCCTCCTTTGGCTCTACCTACAAAGTTTTCTTGAGAAGCTCCCCAAGTCCAGGAATTTAAACATTAATGTCTGAACTATTTGGCTGCATGTGGTGCGGAATTTCCTACGGAGGACTTAAAAGTGACTATGGTATATAGCCTTCTAGAGGATCCTGCGGCTGTGTGGGCTACAGACCTTTATGATGCAAGTCGACCAATTTAAATACAGTTCAAGATTTTTTAAATCACATTCAAGCGACTTGGGGAAGTCCGATCACACGTGAAATGGCAGCTTACAAGCTCCGGCACGTGGGAGAAAACTTTGGCACAATATATTGTTGACTTTCAAGTATTGGCCCAGGAAGTGATTGGAATGATGAGGCTCTGAGAGGACAATTCATGGAGAGTCTGAACAGCGAGATGCAGGGGGAGGTGGCACAGGCTGAAACCCCCAATTCCTTGGAAAAACTCATTGCTTTTTGTTTACACCTGGATGGGGTGATCGCCACTTGGTGGCAATAGAGCCGCGGTCAGATGAGCGTAGACTAAAACCTTGTTTTATTGACTTTGAAACTTTGATTTGGTAATGCTTACAAATGATCTTCAATAAACAGTTTGCATTGCTTATAGCTTGGGGCTCCAGTGTGGTTTTAAGGCGTCTCTTCAGGCTAGGGGTACATCAAATATATCAAGTACTCGTAAGTCAGTTGCAGCCAGCACTGACTTCTGGCTTTGCTGCTATTTTATAACCCTGAGCTCCCAACACAGATGTTCCTATGGTGATGTCTGATTGTTCAGCATGTTTGCTGTGATTATAGGTGAACTTCTCCTTTTTTCTTTTGCCCTTTGTTGCTCTAAAAATGTCGGGGCTTGTAATATGACATCCTCCTCTTCTTCCTCCTCAACACTTGGCCCCATATCCTCAAGTGCTCCTTCAGCCTCCTGTTCTACCTCCCCTTCAGAAGCAGAAGAGTAGTCCACAACACTTTGGATGCTTCATAGTACGATATCTGAAAGAGTAATCATTATATCTGACCTTACCCTATGCCTCCAGTCTGATCCGCTGCTGGCCTGTTGCATAGGGACTCATCCCAAAATTGGAATGACAGCCTGAGGTGAACAAATACCCTAGCCCTGCCATTGACACTTCCTCTTTCTATATATTGACACCAAAGTTCAGGATTTCACAAAAACAACGGGTTTTTAGCAGTGAGTATTCAAATCAGTGTCACAAGGCACATGTACACTGATCACATAGGTCAGCTTGGAACCAGTTTGGGTGGAACCAATTTCACTGTGTGGATGATTAGATTGACAGGTCTGGAACTGGTTTAAGGCCAAAAGAGGTTATATTAACTACGGAAACTGGACTCAAACCACTGTGGGTTTCCCCGCATTTCTGGCAGAGATGTGCAGTAGTGCCCTGGAGGCATATGAGTGAAAGAAATGAAAATTGACAGGAGCAGAGGTAATTAATTATCCCTCCCAGGGGGTCAATTAGCCCATCCTTAGCCAGCCATGCCCTTGGGGCATTTTTGGCAGCCTCTTCGCCCCTTCCTTCTGAATTCTACAAAGCACTTCAGCAAGGGCAGATGTCTCCAATGTGCTTCATATTCTGTGGACCCCTCCTTCAATCACTTTGAATGTATGCAAAATCTCTTTTAGCTTGATCATGCATTCAGGATAGATATACAATATGCTATTTATATTTTTCAACAACCAAAATGAATTTGTAAGCTAAAATAACCAGGGGTCCATTTTTCAACCAATTTATTTTTTTGACAGTGCTCTGATTCCTAACCCATCAGACAAGTGGGGACTTCCTGTATAGCCAAGAAATGGCTTAATTGTACACCATTTTTCCATTTTAAAGACATGACTTTCAACATTAACACTGTTCACAGGCAAACAATAGATTGTTTCATAATAGTCTGGAGTTAAACTCCTTCACTTAGCATGTGCCCTGCATTCTACAGTAATTTTATATTACATCTGAGCAGTGAGCACTATGATTTTGCTCTTACCTGCAACTCAGATTTTTTTTAAAAAAAAAAACCATTCCCACCCACTTCAAACATCAATTAGTAGTCTTATTTGGGGAGATAAGAAAAACAACAACAACAACAACAACAACAACAACAACAACAATAATACTTTATTTTTTTTCTTCGTGTACTCTGTGAATGCACACTAATGGAGAACGCTGCGCCTGCGCAGGCTCCAATGGATACTCTTCCAAGCTAAAGTTTGAAATTTGGCGGTAACCCCGCCCCTCTTCCCGGAGGGTATAAAGGGCGCCCTCCGCGCCCGCTCTCCAGTTCCTTTTTTTCCGCCGCAAAGCTCACTTCGGACTCTTCGTTCTTATGTCAACCACGCGTTTTAAACGGTGCACTCAGTGTGCCGCTAAGATTCCAGATTCTGACGGCCACGCTAAGTGCCTTTTCTGCCTTGGCGAAAGCCACGTCGTCGGTACCTGCCGTTTTTGCCTGGCCTTTACAGCTCAGGCCAGAAGAAATAGAGCTGCGAGACTCCGTGCAGCTCTTTACGAAAAAAACTCTTGCTCCTGAGGCTTCCACTTCCACCTCGGCCTCGATGGCGTCCAGGCCTGCTCCGTCGGTATCATCTAAAACCTCGAAAACCTCGAGACCGCGACCGACCAAACCGCCCTGCACGGTGACCACCGCTACGGTATCCACCCGGTCGGGCAAGATGGGCCCTTCATCAACTTCGAGTTCGGTGGCTTCGGCCATTTCCACTCGATCCCGCCTGGCTTCGCCGCCATCTTCTTCCGCCATGAAGATTGCCTTCAAGAGGGCTCAGGAGGAATCCAGACGGGCTCAATCTGACTCGGCAGCTGTGTGCCCGATTCCCCCGACGCCGGGAAAATCGCTGAGGGTCGTGTCGAAACAACCCCCAGCAAAGAAACGAATGATCCAGAGGTCGTCCTCCTCAGCGTCTTCGAAGAAGGACGTCCCCTCCTCTGGGCCTTCCTCTAGGAGATCCTCTCCTATCCAACCAGCACAACGCCTCCGCTCCTCTTCCTCTCCTCATGGTCAGTCCTCGGATGCGGACGCCCAAGCCTCCCCCGACCGGTCGGTCAGGACAGTTATTAAGGCTCCCCAGCCGGCACCATCTCGTCTTCCGGCTCGACAAGAACTCTTTCCCCCGGCTCAAACACCTGAGAGGGGTAGACAGATGACGCGCTTAGCCCGCGCCGCCCAGGCCTCCGCGTCCAAGGGCGTTCCTCCACAGCCGGCTCTCCCTGCTCCTGAGGTAATACCTCATCAGGACTCTGTGCTTGTTTCTCCTCCCCGGTCCCCTCAAGGGCCCGAGGAGGATGACCCCGATATCGAACGCCCCGAGTCGATACTCTCCGCCTCCGTTGTCTCTCTCGGTCTCGACCTCTCCCCGCCTCACGACGCCTACGAGGTCGACCCACCTTCGCCGACGGATAATATTCGGGCTTTCTCCGACCAGATGGTCAGAATGGCAGACGCTCTGGGGATGGAAATTAAACAAACTTCAAAGGCCGTTACCGACCCCGTTTTCAAGAGGGTTCAAGCCCAAGCCCCGCCAGCCACCTTGCTGCCTTTTCTTCCATACCTCCTGGACATCATCCAGGCATCTTGGAAGACTCCATCTTCGATACCTCCAACCTCTAAGAAAATAGAGGCCTGGTACCGAACCGATGACGAAGCCTTGGAATGGCTCAAGCATCACCCTGACCCAAACTCCATGGTGGTAAAGGCCTCCCAATCGTCGGGTCGACACTCCAACTCCCCTGCCGACAGAGAGGGCAAACGCTTCGATGCGGTAGGCCGCAAGCTGTACTCCGGTGCTCTCCTCCTTTGCCGTATGGCAAACTACGGGGCCTGCATGGGCGCTTATCAACAGATCCTCTGGGAGAAAGCCCAACCCTTCTTCGCCAAGCTTTCTGACGAAGACCGGTCAGTCCTTTCGACCCTCCAACAGGAGGCGGACTCTCTCGCACACCACCAAATTCAAATGGCTAAGCATACCGGTGATACCGCCGGAAAAATGATTGCCCACGCGGTCGCGATCAGACGGCATGCATGGCTTCGGTCCTCAGGACTCTCTTCTTCCTCTCGACAAGTGATCGAAGACCTTCCTTTCGACACCCAAGGCCTTTTCAATTCTGGCACTGATGACAAACTTAAGTCCAATCACGACTTCAAGATTCTCGCAACAAAGTGCGGGACCGATCAACCTCAGGCTCAGCGGACCCGATGGTTCCCGCAATGATACCGTCGCTACCCTCAGCCTTTTCGTCACCAGCCGTTTCGACGCTCGTCGAGCTCGAGTCACCACAGTCATCAGCAACAACCTCGCCGCCAGCACCAGGCCCCGAAAGGTCGGGGCAAAGGTCCTGCAGCTATGCCACAACCCCAACGACGGGCCTGACGCCCACTCTCTCGGGGATCTTTCTATCTCCACTACTACTGCCACTACCATGCCGTTCCTAGGCCCCGACCAGATCCTTCCTCTCTGTTCCTTTCTCGACCGCCTAGCTCCTTTCTACCGCGAATGGGAGTCTATCACCTCAGATGCCTGGGTTCTTCGCATTGTCAGAGACGGCTATGCCTTGGAATTCGAAACTTTGCCACCCACGGGTCACATCCTCCACACCGACCCTTCACCGGAAATATGCGCCGAGGTCGACTCCCTTCTGGCGAAGGGCGCAATCCAGCCTTCTCCTTCCGAGCAGGACACTCGAGGTTTCTTCTCGAGATACTTTACGGTTCCCAAGCGGGGCGGAGGTCTTCGGCCTATCCTCAACCTACGGGCTCTAAACCTCTTCATTCTGCCTTCAAAATTTCGAATGGTTTCAGTGGCCTCCATCCTCCCGATGCTCCGACACGGAGACTACTTCGCCTCTATAGACTTACGCGACGCGTATTTCCACGTCTCGGTGCGTCGATCCCACAGACGCTTCCTTTCCTTCAAGCTCCTGGGACACTCTTACCAGTTCACAGTTCTCCCTTTCGGCCTCGTCACGGCCCCAAGGGTCTTTACAAAGGTGGTCGCCGTGGTGGCAGCGCACCTCAGGAAACAGGGCATTATGGTCTTTCCTTATCTGGACGATTGGATGATTGTCGCGTCCGACCCCTCATCCCTTCAAAACCACGTCTCACAGACTCTTTCTCTCCTGCAACGGCTGGGCCTTCAGTTGAATGTCTCAAAGTCTCAACTCCTCCCAACCACAGAGATCCGCTTCATTGGAGCTCTCTTCAACTCCATCACGGAAACCGCCTCCCTACCGAAGGACAGGTTCCTAGCCCTTCAACAGCACCTTTCTCTCCTCCTCCGCAACCGCAGGATCCGAGCCCACGCGGTCCAAGTTCTTCTGGGTCACATGGCCTCCACGGTCATGGTTACCCCTTTCGCCAGATTACGTCTCAGACCTCTCCAGAGATGGTTTATAGACTCTTTCAAACCCCATCGGCATCCGAGCTCAATGTTTCTCACGGTACCGAACCACGTTCGCCTCTCCCTTCGTTGGTGGCAGGACCCAGCGAACGTTTGTGTGGGGCTTCCCTTCCATCCCTCCCTACCGTCAGTCACCATCACGACCGACGCCTCCAATTTTGCGTGGGGAGCCCACATGTCGTACCTCACCGTCAGGGACCTGTGGTCCACCCAAGAAAGGTCTCACCACATAAACTTTCTAGAACTGTTATCAATCTTCAAAGCCCTCCGGGCGTTTGCTCGCTTTCTTCCCCACAAGTCTGTTCTAATCCAAACGGACAATGTAGTAGCCATGTACTACATCAACAAACAAGGGGGTACGGGCTCAAGAAAACTCATGGCTCTCTCGATGGACATTTGGCTATGGTGCATAGCGAGACACATAACTCTGTCGGCAGTTCACCTTCCGGGGGCTCAAAACACTCTAGCAGACTCTCTAAGCAGAATAACGACCTCCCCCCACGAGTGGCGTCTCGATCCCGAGATCCTGAAATCCGTCTTCGACGATTGGGGCTGGCCAGCTCTGGATCTTTTTGCCTCCCCCTCGAACGCTCAACTTCCTCGCTTCGGAGCGAGACTACCTCCAAACTCGACTCCGGGCTGT